>NC_134181.1:34649129-35282042 GCF_964188355.1 Buteo buteo
TTCTGATGGATTGGTGTGATTTGGCACTTCCTTCTTTTTTTTTTTTTTTTCCCTGCAGATGAAATTCACTGTTAAAATTGGAATTTGCTGTGTTAGAAATCATTCCAATGCATTACCTTAGCTGCTGCTTTTGAACTTCTCGCATAAACACTGAGAGGAGGAGGCTGGGGGTGAGTGATTTTGTGGAGGAGACTTGCCTGCTTTCTGGGTCCTGCTGAAGGGGTCAATCCCTTCTGCTCTGTAGCTTCCTACTCCTCTCTCCCCCCTCCAGTAGCTACCACAGATGCCTTCAAACTGATTTAAGTGCTGTCAGGCCTTGGGTGGATTATACAGGTACATTTTACTCCTATAAAACTCTCAGGATGGAAAGAACAGTACGCTTGTCCTCTCTCGGCTAGTCAAACATTCCTCTCCCTGCTTGTTGCATGCTAAAACTCTTCCTCTAGGCTTTTCTTTCCCCTCGCCGTGGAAAGGGAGAACTACTGAAGCTTATAGGATTGTTTCCAGGATGTAGGAAATGTAGGATCGTTCCTAGCCCACTTCAGAGACTGGTCTTCAGGTGAGTTTGTTTTGCCAAGCGCCGTGGACATTCACTCACATCATCTTTGCATGAGACAGTCCAGCTATGAACTGACTCTCAAATGCGGGTTTTGCATATTATCTTTTGCATAGCTAATTGCTGTTTATCGATACTAACCTGACCAAATTAAGTCATTGCTTATGAAAACCGTGTTGTGTTCCACTGACCTTAAACTTATGCAAAGGTCTAACTTAAAAGGGTGTTACATTTAAAAAAAGTCTCTGAGTATCTGTTGTCTTGGCTCAGGGTTTTCAAAGTGGCTACAAAATGTTTTCCCGGTGACCAGACAGCAGTGTGCTCTGCAAACACTGTGCAAGCTGCTTTTGCTGGTTTCTTACTCTGGATCTCCCAGTTTTACGCATGTGAACGTGGATCCATGTTTCTCGTGCTGCCGTTAGCTCCACAAGACCATTGGTTCCCTGTGTCTTCTCACTCAAGAGTCTTTGTGCTGCGGTTGTGTCCCGTGAGATGGAGGTAGGTACCACAAGTCCAAGACGGATAGCCGCTTCACTTCCATTTTAAACGTCTAATTCTGCCTTCAGCAAGATTGGTCTTCACCTCTTCCCCTTTGCTCCCATCATGTTAGCGTTAACCACCTTCCACGTCTTGTCCCTTGTGGTTTTAACATGCTCAGATTAACAATGCCTATGTTCAGTGAGTAGGAAAGAATATATATATTCCACTTGACTTTGTTAGTGCCGTTCAGGTCAATGGGAAGAAATTTTTCTGGTGATAAAGGGAAAGGCCATTTAAAAATAAAGCTGTGACAGCCCATGCTGCTAGCACATGAAGTGAAAGGATGAGTTCATTTTGGGAGTGTTAACTCTCCTCCTAAAATACTTTGCTATCTGTTTCTAGTGGCAGCAGGTACATGTTTGGCCCCAGCAACTCTCAAAGAGCAGGGTGATGTTGGTGACCAAGATGAAGAGTGATGGACAGACTGATGGCTGGCTGGGCTCTAAAGCTCAGGAGAAGCCAATTTTCCAGCTCTGCCGCTGAACCCTGGGCTGATACTTCAGTTTGGGGGAGTCTTTCTCCATAATATAGCCAAACTGAGTTCTGATCATAGTGGTGCCCTGTTTCAGCACCATGATGAAAATATCCTGACAATTAAATATTTTAAATGGATTTTAAATATAAAATAATAAATGGATGAGCAGTCCCATTTGTGCTAAGCGCGATATGGCCAGTCCCACCCACCTCGGTGGGAGAGTCACAGGCTAGTTAGCATGGTGCAGACTGTGAGACTAGAGCTCTGCCTTGGATGGGGTTTTGGAGGAAAATTAGACTTTGCAGTGAGTCACAGAATTAAAAATTCAGCCACGTTACAAAATAAATGAGACCTGTTGAGAAGAAACAGCTGTAGGGTCCTCAGGAGATGCACAAAATCTAGCCAAGTGTTAGTGAGATCCTGGCAGGCAGGAGTGCTGGTGAAGAGTAATACGGCTGTGTGAGAGGTCTCAGTGGAGAAAGGGAGTTCTGGAAAGAAGCATGAATTTGTGGATCAGAATACGAGCGGGAACAGAGAGAGAAATCTTGCTTCAAGGGACGCAGCCATCCTGTGTTGGGGGATGCAGTTAGAGGTCTTTCCCAGAAAACAGGTGATGCCAGCATGGGTCATGGCTGGGCAGGGAGACTATAGCATTTGGTGTCTGGAAGAGATGTCTCCAGCTTGGGCTGGTTGCTGTTGCTCCCTTCAACCATGGATTAGACCACCTGGATTACATGACTTCTTTGGTCTCCCACCTTCGCTTGACTTCAAGTCCATTAACCCTGTCAGATCAAGACTCCAGCACTGATTTTGAAGTCATTTACAGAGCAGAAGCAGCTACCTTGTCTCCTAGGAGAAGGCACGGGAGCTGCCCAGAAAGCCCAAGCCAAAGGTACGGCAGTGTTATTCCAGGAAGCCAGCTGGGGAGTTGATCTGGGAGGCTGCTGGCCTTCATTCAGCTCTTGCCGAGGAGATCCATCGAACCTCCCTCGGCGAGGATGTATCAGCCCTGCTTTGCGGGTGAGAGCCGAGAAGGCAGACCCCCTCACCTCTTTGCTTTGGTGATGGCCTCTGCCTTTTTAGGGGGCTCCCTAAAGCCAAGCTTGTTTTAAAGCTCTGCCTACTTATTGCTCTTTTCAACACCAACCAGTATTTTTACAGCCTCTGAAACAGCTGATGGGGCAGGGACATACCCGGGGGAAGGTTCGTGTCTCCTGCAAGGCAGGTGACTTTTCTCCTTACCCTTGCGGTCTGCAGGCAGTGGCCCCAGGTAGGGAGCAGCCGGCTCGGGGGAACGCAGGGGCTTCTGCAGCCAACCCTGCTGTGCAGGCGGCCGAGCCGAGTCTGGGGCTGCAAAAGCAACGGGACACCCACGATGGAGTAGAGAGCTGAGCTGCTTTACCCTGGTGAAGATCTAGCTTGATCTTTCAGTGACATAAAGACAGATGATCTCCCAGGCTTTGGGATCCTTTCCTTGCTACTCGCAGTAGCCTTGTCTCCTTCCTCTTCCCCTCCCCACACTTATATTTTTATGGCATAGGATGTTAAATTACACAGTAGGAAATCATGAGCTGGCTGGACCAGGGGCAGCAATTCCAGGACAAAGCTCCCATGAGGGGCTGAAATTCATACAACGCTGCCTGCCAGCCCAGTGAGGGCATCCTGATAATGTCAGGAGAGGGGGGAAAATGGAGTGGGGCATGAAATCCATGTCAAGCATGGCCAAGAGCCAGTGATGGGGCTGGCTCGAGATAGAACAAAACGCTCTGTGACTGTCCCCAGGGCAAGAGCCCTCTGCTCAGCACCACGGAAAACCACCCACTCGGCCCAGCTGCATCTCTGCGATCTGCCCCCAGGTGCGCCGGGAAAGGGAGGGGAGAAAAAGGCACGATTCAACCCTCCTTTGTAGTGCAGTATCAATTATAAAATGCAAATGTTAGGAGCCCGTCTCTGCGCCACCAGGCTCGGGAGAGCAGTTGAATGCTGCAGTCTGCTGTCGTGCTCGGGTACTGACCGACTCGCTTCTCCCCGCTGAATCGGCAGTTTGTTTGCTCGGGGTTTGCGAGGTGGCGATTGCCGGAGCTCTGGGGTGTTGCGGCAGCTAGTAAAGGTCAAGACAAAACCTCTTAGCTCAGTGCCTGGTTTGCTTGTCACGATCTGGGCTGACGGGGCTGTTCTGTAGCGCAGGGGCCACTTCGTCTCTCCCACGGCGATGTCCTGGCTGTGCGTGGGAGCGGCGTTGCCTTTCGGCACCGCAGAGGCTGAGACACTTCTTTAAGATCTACAAAACACAGCTCTTCAAACACACACCCACGCCAAATCCCTACAAAGCCCATAGAGCAAGGGATTAGAAGAACCTCCAACAAAACTGACCTGTACAATTAAACTCCACTTTGACCTCATTACCAGTGCTCAGATTTATCACAGTCATTTCCCCCAGCTCCACACCCCTTGCTCACACTGGGAGCAGAGGTGCCACTGTACCCAGAGGATGCTCGGGATAACTGAGGATCCAAGAAGATACTTCACTGTGGCTGGCTAAGAGTCCTCAAGTGGTCACACAATTAAATGAGACTTGTACGTTAAGTACCTGAAAGTCTCACCAAACAGAACCTGTTCACGCAGGATTTGCGATTTGTGTTAAATTCTCTGAATTTAGCCCTTAAACTTTTGGCTATCAGGCTGACGTGCCCACTCTGAGGATGGCTCAATGACACATTACATACTGGCTCGTCTCTTGCTGCTTTACAATAGCATTCAACGGGATTTAAATTAGCTTCAGCACTCTAATCGTGTTGCTTTTATAACAGCAGCAAGATAACTCCCAGGCATTGGTTATGTAGCCTCTGAGGGAAAGAGATTTCAGATGTGTTCAGCAGAAATGCACTGTGTGAGCCATGGTTATAATTTCATTAACAGGATGCTACTCAGCTCCTACTGGGAGTCAGAGGGACTCCACGTCACTCTCTATAGGAGATTAGCATTATAATGGGGATCAGGCGCCTTTCCTTGTGTCACACTACTCTCCAGCCTGCAGGAAGATGAGCTGTCAGAAGACGTGATTTTCAGACCTCTGGCCCAAGTATTTGACCCACGCGTGAGGCTTCTCGGAAAAGGCTGAGTTCTGCACAGCCCCTGGGGGGGGGATGCAGCGCTGCCGTCGGGTTGGGACGTTCGCTGGTGGCCTCTGCAGTGAGACCCCCCGGGGTTTTGGCACCCTGTCTTCAGTGAAAGGTTGCTCCCATCCTGACGAGCCTCCAGTAGCGAGGCCAGACCCACAGCGATGGTCAGACTGGGCACACTGGGGGGTGTTTTCAGTGGGGCATCAGTGGGATGCTGCGTGGGAGGCGAGGAGCCGAGTACCAATGTGATGTGCCTGTCACCCCTCGCGGTCCAGGACCCACGCGCTTTCCTGAAACCGGCTGTCCTATGGGGGGGAGTTTGTTCTGCAATGCCCAAGGCACGGCCTTGCAGGACAAACCTTCAGTAGGCACTCGGACATGCTCCGGCTGGATTTGGGCTGCTTACGGAGCCAAGAAGCCTAGATTTACTGTTTGGGCTCTTCCAGCATCCTGGAAACCCTCAGGTCCCCTCCAGCCACCTCCTCCCCAAGCATGGGGACTGGCTGCAGTGTCTGACTCTCAGGACGGGTGGGTGGGTATCCTGGGGAGAGGGAAGCGGGGTGGGTATCCGTGCAGTGAAAGCCCTGAACGCTTGCCAAAGGAGACTCACAAGTATTGACATTTAACTCCCTGCCTGCTCTGCAGGCAGGGAAATGCAGCCCCAGCACACCAGAGCTGTACAAGGCTGACATTTCCAAGAGCCCTGGACAGCTCTTGCTCAAATTATTGTATTATCCCTGGCCGTGAACACCGTGCCGAGCACTCGCAGCGTGCATCCTGTGGGAAACCGCAAATTTTGCATTAGCATCACTGACTATGCGTATGGGAAAGACGTGCAAAGCCCGTGCTCAGCAGACAGGAGAGCTGGGACGGCCCAGCTGGGGTAGCCCCTGGACCAGCAGCTTCCCACAGTCCTGCCAGTGCTGGCAGCCAGATCCCAGCCCTGCCACCAACCTGGGGACACTGAGAACAGCAGCGGGAAAAACAGGCATTGATGTCTTCTCCAGCAGAACTGCACCAAAACTGGCACACACCCGTCAACAGCAATTTCCACAGGTGCGTTTAACCTTCATGTCACACGAGTGATGGGCACCGACCACACTACCGCAGTGCAGGCAGGAGCTTTCCTCTGACATTGAGCAGTACCGGAGCGTTTTTAGAGGAGAGCACAGCAGCCTGGTCCTGGTGCAGGCTGTGCACACGTGTAACCTCCGTGGGATCAGCAGGACCCCAGGTGGGGACGGGGACACACGCGGGTGGCAGCAGGCCCAGGGCATGAAGCTTTCTCTACCAGAGTTCCTATCGCTTTTTCAACTACTCCAAGTTTAAACAAAGTTTCTCTGGGATTTCTCCTGGAACTCCACTGTTTCTCCATTGCTACAGCACCATTTCAAGTCCTTTCATGCACAGGAGGCCCCAAGGCAGTTGGTTTTACTGGGCAGAGTTCTCACCTTATCATTAACTCCCATGGTTCATTTTCTTCAGCTTGTTTTATGTATTTCAGCTCGAAACACAAGATTTAACTAAACCTGTCAGTGCCAGGATCCGACCCAGCAGGTTCACCCCAACCTGGGATTCTTACTGGGGGCCATTTCCCGAGGAAGGAGCTGGCCCCAGCCCTGCACGGGCTGCAAAACCAGGGCTGAGCTGTCCCTGGAGGCATTTCGTATCTTCCAGCAGTGCCAGGCACAACATGGCGATTGAAATGGTCTTTGCCTTTGGGATATCTGACTTTTCACAACTGCGTCTGCTTGCTGGGTGCTGTGCACCTGATGACTGGGATCCCATCAAGACGGATGCCCCATCTGCTGACCTCTCCAGCCTTCCCCTGCTTGGGAAGGATTTCGTTCCTCTCCCAAATGAAATCATTTAGAAAGCCAAACTTTTAAAGGAGAGCTATAAAGCTTGACTCAACCTTCTCATTTCTTCATAAAAAATAATATATTGAAACATAAGCGTACCCAACATCTCAGAGTGTACTTGCCCTTGCCCTGCCTGTGCCGGTGGAGCTGCTGCCACCCGGAGCGTGCTGTAGCTCCCAAGCAGCTGCCTCAGGGCCTGGGATTCAGCACTGGCCCCAGCTCCAGTGGGACCTTCCCCCGTGGGAGCCCTGGCACCCAGCTGCCGGCAGGGCTGGGATTGTGCTCTGCAGCCCTGGTCCCAGCCAAGTCGCCCAACATCGGAGTTGTGGCTGAATTTCTCCATCCATAAAACACAGTGACCGTCCCTGACCCTCCCATCCATCCACTGCAGAGTATCCGAGGTCTATGCAGGGAGGCCGTGTCCCCGAAAAAGTCAGGTTTTAGCCCCATGTGTGCAAGTTGAGCTGCTAAACATGAGGCAGGCAGGACCCTTGCTCATATTTTTAAACTATGAAGCTGTACATTTTCGGTAGACAATTCTAATTAGTTTAAAGCCTTTTTTTAAATTAACAGCTCAAAGCATGCTAAAAAGCAGAAGGAAATAAAATTAATGCCCTTTTACATCTATAGAAAACCTTCAGCAATTTTAAGTACAGCATCAGTCTCTTCACACTCTGCAGGTGGGGGGCCTGTACCCCGCAGTAAGATTTTTCTTAAGCCGCATCTGTTGGTTTGCATACCTGGGTGATAGAGATTTGTAAGGTCTGGCATGTCTGATTGCTTAATATGGAGGAGCTGGGGCTGGGAGGCAGCTCAGGGAGAGTGATGGGCCCCAGCTGCTCCGGGCAGAGGGATAAAGCCCCTGAGATTTTGCAGTAAGTGGCTCACAGCTGGCTGGGGGCTGATGGGTTTTATGCCATTTCTACCTTGACTGGCTGAATCCTGCACAGCAGAAGAGGGGAGGTATGGAGCAAGCGTGGCTTGGAGATATAGGAGAGCACGTCTGAGGGAAATGGTACAGGTAAAGCTAAATGTGTGTTGTATAATTTCTATGCATGTATTAAGTGTGAGAGTAAGGGTGAGAGCGAGATAGGAAAGGGGAAAGCGATCTGGAAGTGCAGATAGTAAAGGACCAGAAAATGAAGTGGTTCTACTTTTTCAGGGTAGATTTTTTTTTTCTAGAAATGTGGAGTCTTCCTTTAAAGAAAACTTTTAAGAAAATGACTAATGTTAAAAAAAAAAATCTTTTTTGCAAAAGAAGTTCCCCAAGTATCTAACTCTCAGATAAGGGAAAGTCTTTAATAACTGGTTTCCTAGCACTTCAGGTACTTTTTTTTCTATAAAATCCACAGTGGGTTTCAGTGATATGTTTCTTGTTGTATTTGTTGTGACTCGGTTCTTTCTGGGGTTTGGTCACTGGTTGCTGTAGCAGTGACAGACCTGACCTCTGATCCCTCTCTTGAGTGCTCCAGAGTAGTGCAGTCTCTTCCTCCTCCTGGGCGTTCAGGGTGCTTGAATCGAGACATATTCTGACTGGGAACAGGGCAGAAACTTGCCCTGGCCTAGGATGATATGGCCATAGCTCTGCCCAAGCAAAGGGGTGCCTGAGTGCTGAGAAGTTGCAGAAACCCCCACATTTCACCACCACCTCCTTGTTCAGTTCTGATAAACTAGAAAACCCCTTTTGGCAGATTTCTTCTGCCGCTGGGTGCCCGGGGTGCTGCTGCCGCTGCTGCAGGGTCACCTGGGGCTGTGTAACATATTTTCTCCCTTAAACCGCTCCAGAGCAGCGAGTGCCATGTCCCATTTACCAGCCTGGAGTGATTGCCATTTCTTTGACTGCCTTAGGGTGGTAAAGCTCTCGAGGGTTCTGGGAAACGCTGTGGAGGGGAAGCGTGGGGCTGGGCTGAATGCTGCGGGCTCCGGCAGAGCTGGGCTGGAAGCTGTGGGGCAGAGCGGGAAGGCTCTTTGGGCTATTCCCTGTGCAGAGCCGAGCAAGGCTTTTGCTGTGTTTGTGTGCAATTTATGTACATAAATCTTCCATAAAGCAGTGGGTCTGTTTCCCTCTTCTCTGTTCCTGGTGTCGATAAAAGGAGATTTCTCTCTGCTGCTTTTGAAAGAATTTCCACCTCTTATACAAGGGCAAAATTTTTCTGTCCCCTTGATTGGGGCTGTAAAGGTGAATTGAGGCTGTGAGGAAAAGGAAAAGCCTTGGGGGGAGTGGTGGTGGTGCATGGAAACAGAGGAAAAAAGCTACAACAGCAGCACTTATCGGTGTAAAGCAGGACCTCGGCAGGGCTGAGCCCACCCTGGGATGGGGGATGCTCCTGTGCCCCTGGCTGGGTAGCTCTGGCCGTGGTGGAGGTGGGGAGGCTGATGGGGAACCGTGCCCTGGTATGTCCTGAAGTGGCTTTCTGGGCAAGATGGTGCTGTAAATCTGTGGCATTGTAAATCTGTGAGCAAGGAGCTGCTGTTTGGCTCCTGACTCTCATAAAGTGCACACGGCTGACCTGGAGCATCACTTACTGAGTTTAAACACTGCCAGGCTTGCAACAGGCAGTGTGGCAAGCGACTTTGGAGAGTTTCTCCTTTTTATGGCTTGCACAAGCATTGGAGGTGCATCTCTCTCTCCTTCTGGTCACTGCCTAGGAAGAGGTTCTGTTTTTCCTCTGTCTGCATCTCCCCCGCATGAACAGCCCCTACTTTGGGCATGCCCACGGCCACGAGGAAAAGCCTTCGGGTGCTCAGCCTCCCCTGCTGCTACTTCTGTTCTCCAGTAGCATTTGCCTGTGCTGTCACTTGTTCCTCTGGAACACTGCTGCCTGCAAATCCTGTGTCCTTCCTTCCTTCCCACCCACGTGATTTTCGTGGGGCCCAAATATCCAGTGATGGGAATAATCTGGATTTGACAGAGCTCTGGGGAGAGACCCGAGTTCCAGAAACTGCTGAGCACCCGACAAAGCCTGGCACAACTGAAATGCGTTTTTCACTTGGGCTAAGCTTGGGGACAACTGGTGTGTGAACCATGTCAAACATGGGGGCATCTCCCTGACTCCTAAATGATTTATTAATGCTGCAAATACATTCAGCTGTTTTTTTTATTTGGGTTTCTTTTTTCTGGCATAAATCTGTTACCTGAAGCCCCGAAGCTGCTCTCATCACCTCGGGCTTTGGTCAACACAATGCGTCTTCCCACCTGGAAGTGTCTGGGAAGAGCAGTGGCCCCTCTCTGGCAGGGTGGTGGGCACCCATGGAGTCATGTTTTCTGCCTTACGCTGCCAAAGGAGCCCACCCAGCTGGGTCTGTTGTGTGTCCCTCTCTCTGCTTGGTGCAATGTTTTGAGAAGAGACAATTTCTTTTGCTCAGTGGGGATTTGGTGTCAGGACTAACACCAAATAACCAGGCCGCCTCGGAGCAGATCGGAGGCATGCATGGTGTCATTCCCTGTCCCCAAGGCACAGGGGCCGCAGGGTGGTCTCGGGGGCATCGCCTAATGAACTTCAGCCCTTTGGCATTTGGGAAGGTACAAAACTTCTGTTCAAAGTGCCTGTTAGTGCCCAGCTATAACCTACTTCCATCGCTGGGACAGGCTGTCCCTTTCCCTCCTTCTGCAGCGCTGCCCATCCTGCCTTCTGGTTGTCCCTTTGGTATGCGTTGGCTAGTGGTACAATACTCACGTTAGGGTGTGACGATGCCTCTGCTTGCGCTTACTCCGTGTAAGCTCTTTCCAAGTGTATCACTTGTTGTCCAGCTGGGAACAAGGCTGCTGAGCCTGAGCCAGGTCCCTGGGAGCTCATGGGCTCAGGTGTGCACCAGGAAACCTGCAAGGGGAAAAAGACTGTCAATGTCTAATAACTGGGGAGACTGCAGGGTTTTCAGTGTTAGATTTCTCAATTTACCAACACAGCCGCTACCTAAGGAGGCCAACGTTTGTGCTGGATTTCAGCTCCCGGTATGGGGCTAATCACTTTGACTGTGGTGTGTGATGACTGCATTGCTCCCTGTATAAAACAGCACTTCAAGTTAGATGCTCCTCTAAAGCATCCTCAGGGCTCCAGCAAGCCTCCTGCTTGTTATTTTGATACACAATGGAAATATTCTTGCTTTTTAGCTGGCTGCAGTCAGTCATTAGATTTTATGGCCCATTCGGGAAGGTGAATGCCTTCTCCCAGCTCTCCTCTTTAACCTCTCTTCAATCTCTCCGCTGATGGCACATTCAGCAGCTCTCTTTCCACTGCCCACAGGCAATTGCTGCTAAAATTATATATCTTTTACTACAACCTTTTGAAATAAATGGTTCTGTTTTAACTGTTAAATCTTTATGGCTGTCCTTTAAGCATCAGAATGAAGGAAAAGTGTTTTGTTTTGTCAAGATTATTTAAAAGGGGGGAGGAACATAAGTAATCATCTTAATTTCTCAGGTTATTGTGAATGGTGGGTTGTTTGGGATTTTTTTGCTACTTTCTACAAATAAAACACTTTATCTCTCAAATTCCCTGTTGATGCAATGCTGTGCCTTTGTTCCTCTAAGTGACCGCTTGCCTCTCTTAGCACCAAAGGGGTCTTTTCTACTTTTAAAATCTTTGCAGCAGCCCCTGTGATGCTCTTGAAGCAAATATCAGAGCAAAACAGACAGGCAGGACATGGCTAAGTCTGAAAAGAGTTTCATATGTTCTGAAGTATCTGTCCTTAGGCATGTCTCTGGAGCAGGAGCTGTGATGAATTTCAAATCAGATCTCCCCAGGTCTCTTATTTTCCAAATAGGGGGTTTTATTTGAAGGCTAAGGAAATACTTTTTTTAATAGGAAAATCTTGTCAGAGGGATACAATAGCTTTCCCACATCTAGTATCTGTGTGCAGAGCAAAGGATAAGAAAGATAGATGTCGGGAGATCTGCTTATTTAGTCAAGAACTCTTATCCTCTCACGGTACCTAAGGTGTTCTTGATCCCACAAGAAATACATAAAGATCAGTGAAACATCACGGGCACCCACAAATACTGATTTGCATTAATCGTATTCTGATTTCTGCTTGAGTGTTTTCCCTCCTCCTTTCCCCAAGTGAAGCACAACATTGTCTAGACTTGGCTGGTGAAGCATGTGCCCTTCTGGGTCCACCTGAGTCCTGTGGGCCAGCAAACCTCATGGGAAGGGGGCCCTTGGCTGATTGCCATGGTGTTGTATATGTCAGGCTTCTTTCAGCAGCTTTTTTTTTTTTTTTTTGTCCCCTTCCTTCTCCTTTTCTTCTGTTTCTGTTGCCACCCATCTCTACCTATCCCTTAACTCTAGCTGCCCTTGGTGCAAGAGAGACAAGAGGGCTCCTGGCTGGTGACTTCTGCTGCCCTGCAGGGTCATGGCAGGGTTGGCTGATCCCAAATGTCCTGCCCTGTGACCCTGAGCGGGTCCCCCCCATCCAGGGGCAAGGCTGGGGCATGTCCCTGCCCCAGTCCCAACCAGCCCTGTGCCTGCTGCCCTCTGAGCATCGTTCCAGGAGGGATGAGACAAAACCCTATGGCAGCCATTGTCTGAGCGACTACAAAGTGCCGCTAATTGAAGGAGCCACAAATGCACGCAAACGCCTGTGCTGAACTAGCATTCTTGCACAAATTAAATTACAAGTAGGAATAAGCCTAATTGTACCAGACAGCGATAAGTATAGCTCTACTGTCAGGAGAAAGCCGGTTTGTCCTGGGCAGGGGAAAGTTGCTTCTGTCCTCTGGGAGGGGACTTGTGTGTGCTGAGAGCTTCTGGGGGAGCATGTGGGACAATGTGCATTGCTGTGAGGCAGGAGGTGGGTATTTAGGGTGCTGTGATGCAGCACACCCATCACAGAGCCCTCACACCCATGTCTGTGCACATTTCTGACTGCTCCCACACACGGGGTGCAGCTGAGTGGAGCATCATCAGCCACTGGTGTGGGTCAGGACCAGGGTATTTCTTGGAAGCCAGGGGATCTGGGATCCCAGACCTTTGTTGTAACAGCCTAATTTCTTTCCACAGGCTCGTTGCCACATTAACTGAATATCTTATGCTCTGTCCTGTATCTTCCTCAAGAAGCCTCTGAGAAACACGATGCTGCTGTCAGATGTGGGTGACCAGGGGCTGCTGGTTGTGCCCAATCTCACACAGCATCTCCAAGCCAAAGGGTCATCTGCTTGCCCACCGTCTCTGTCCTGCTCCCAAGCAATGTAGCTGCCTGTTCTCAGGACAAAACAGGGACAACAATGTCAGTTTTGAGCCTCCTGTCCAGTGAGAGCTGTCTTCTGACAGTTCAGTTGCAATGGGTTCAGGTCTGAATCACTCAGCACTGAGGCTTTAGAAACCCCAGACTCAATTGACTGAGGATTTGCAAGAACTAGACCCTAGTCTCCTCATTCAAGCTTTAATAACATAGGGAATTAGTGGTAAAGTATTGGATGATTTAAAAATAATAAAACATTTCTCTGGTGAAGCTTAAAAAAAAAAGGCATTTGATTGTACTTTGATTAAGCACAGAGAGAGGCTGTATATAAAACATCCCTTTGGACATCTTGCTTCTATAACCACCATAATAAAAGTTTAGTTTATGTAACAGCTTGCAATCTATGTAATGCACTTTGGTCTGCAGTGTGGACATAGAGCTGAGCTGTGTTGTGATTGCCAGGAGCTGTTGTAATCTGTTATTCTGAGGACACAAGGGGTAAATAAGAGCTTTTCTGTAAAGCAGGGAGACTTTTCAGTAAGACCTTTAATAGAGCAGTGAGATTTTTTGCCATATATACCTGGGCATCATTGCAAACAGGAAGATTTACTGGTAGCTTCAAGCCAGAAGGTTCATGAGCAATTTATTTCCAAAGCACTGTGCTACTGCATACGTTTGTTCTTGGTAAAGGAAAACTGGTTAGGGTTTTTTCCTTTTTTTTTTTTTTTTTTTTTTCCCCCAGGTCTGATGCTGTTCTGTCTGCTGCAGCTTCAGCTTCTAAAACAATACGACATAACTAGCTGCTTAGGATCCAGGGAGTAGAAAGTAGAAAGGAGTCATTAAAGTCAAATCCTGAGAAATAATTAAATTCTCGAAGCTGCTCCACAAACTAGGCTACTGTTTATTTCATATGCCTCTGACATAAAGAGGCATAATCCTTCCAGTCTGAATGGGGCTTTCATTCTTCACCCTTCATCAATCCACAGGAGAGCAGAGCAAGAGAAGGATGTTCCTCTTGGGCCTTTGCCTTGTGTTTCCAGTAGTGAAGCCTTCCTTTTCCAACAGAAGCCACTTACTTTTAACCTTGATGGAAACTACCATCGGTGAGAATCACCACAAAGGCAAAATACAAGTTTTGCCACCAAGAACAAGTTTCATGGTAAACATTTGCCTTATTTAACTGATGCTCTCCCTGCAGGCTTCAGGCAGGGAGGACTGATCAAGTGGGTTAAACTTTCCTTTGGTTGTAGGTTTGCTGAGAAGGTCTAGAGGAAGCTGTGGAGAAAGAAGCCTTGCAAGTATTGATTGGTCTGGATTTGATGCACTGGAATAGCTTTGCTTGAGAGATACAGTGTTTTCCCATTAGGGCATTAACAGGAAAGCTGAGCAGCACTGGCAGCTGTCCTTAGGTTGTGCTTAGCTCTGCTAAGGGACACGTTAGCTTTGTGGGCAATGTACTTCCAAGAGATGAATTGTTTATAGCAAGAAAAAGCCCTGAATTTGCAACACTGGCTCCAAAATATCCTTGGGTTTTGCTGACATTTCAAAATGGGTTCCATGGTTGCCAGCTGGGCTTTGTAACCAACTGGGCCAGGGAAAACTTCTGGACATGCCATTTGGTAAGTGTTCAGCTCTGAATCCTAACATGTGGCTCAGACACATCTTAAAGGTTCTTTGCTTACCGAAGAAAAAATTGAATTTGAAAATTCAGGCTCCCAAATCCCATTATATAGGGTAAGCATCTGGGACTGCATCTGTATGAATGCAACAATGGCCTTAGGCTAATGGCTGATTTTCCTCAGCTCTTAAACCTCATGGAGATCTTAGAGGGAAGAAGATGTAGGTCAGATGAGGAGCAGAAGAAATAAAATATAAAACAAGACTAGGAAGAGCATCAGGAGACCGTTCTCCATCCTCTTGCACCAAGGTGGCCAGCCATGCCTGAGCTGGTCCTGAGAGCCTCTTGGTCTGGTGGTAGGGATCCCACAGCCTTCCCAGGCAATGGGGTTGAATACTTCACTGTTCTTACAGCTCGCCATAATGTCTATCTCACACCTTCTGTTTCAATGTCCTTTCTGCTTGTCCCATCCTCACGAAGAGTTTCTTTCCCGCCTCTTCTTTTCTGGTAACATTTTCCCTTGAAAAGATGGGTACGATCAGTCTTAAGTCCTTTCCCATAAAACATCTGAATGCTTTTTGTTGCTGTCTGTTGAACACCAAGTAATCCCTGTCTCTCTAGAAGTGAGATTCCCAGAACTAGAAGGTGAAGGACACCAGGATTTATCCAGAGTTCAAACCCAGGACTCTCAGCACCTTAAATAACTGTTGCCCTCCAAGAGGAGTAGCCAGGGCCAAGAAGAGAAAACTGAACTCGGTGGGGAGCAGGGAATAGCACTGCAGTCAAACCCCATTTATTAGGGACTTCGAGGAGCTGGCAGGATGTACATAAGGAGGAGTTGGGCAGAGGAA
This sequence comes from Buteo buteo, assembly GCF_964188355.1. Taxonomy (NCBI): domain Eukaryota; kingdom Metazoa; phylum Chordata; class Aves; order Accipitriformes; family Accipitridae; genus Buteo; species Buteo buteo. The sequence goes on from NC_134181.1 coordinate 34,664,334, forward strand.
GAATCTGGGGGTAAACCCAGAAGGTGAACAGCGTAGAGAGCAGAGCAAGGACCTGAGATCAGGGCACGCATCCCTGATGCAGCATGTGCTCTTTGCAGGTGGGGGTGCTGGAGCACAGCATGTGGCTGAGGCCTGTTAACTCATCACCCATGACTCCAGGATGGAAAGCATTGCATTAGAAGCTTTACTGACCTTGCCAGCAAAATGCCCCAAATGTCTGGGCCAGGTCTCTAGAAAGGCACTTTAGTAACAGCAGAACACCTCAGCCATATATCTATATGTTTACATATCTATAAATCTAGCCATATATCTTCTTTCAACATACGACATTGATTAGCAGCCTATCTGCCTCTGTAGGGTATGGTCTATGTGTGCATATAACGGACTACTGGCTTTTGAAGTGTGCCACACAATTTGCTGTCTTCCTGACTGACAGAAAGCACAAACGCTTATTAAAGCATTATAAAAGCAGGTCAAAGGTTTCATGGTTTTCCTAAGCCAAAGGACAGTCTGTTGTGTTTAAAGAATGTTAAAATGAGTACTGTTTTCCACTGGAAAGCTCCGTCAACTGCTGGTTTGTAGCTTTTAATATCTTTTCTGCTTTTTGTTTTTTGTTGGGCTTTTTATTTTTTTTTTTTAGTAAAGTGACTATGTTCTACTTGTTAATTAACCTCTGGACTTCTCTTCATTGCTTAAACAAGACAGTGCATAGAAGGATGTTGATGTTAAAAAGCAATGGGAACAAGGATGGGAATGCTGCTAGTGAAGAGACAATTGCATTTTAGTTTGCTTTACGTGGCAGTCTGGCCCGTTCTACTTCTTGTCTCATTATTACAAGATCTTGATTAAGGCTTTGCTGTATTGGGGAAGCTTGCAGCAAAGCTAAGCCTGGAGAACATGTGCCTCTTTTGTACTGTTTTATAATTCATGGGTGTTAAACACAGTTCTGTGAGAAGTATACGATGCAGCAGGGAGGCAGAAGTGGCCGGTGTTGTGTGATGTGGTGTGTGCTTGTATCTGCTTGGTGGCAATGTGGCTGTGAGCCGAGTTATTAAATGTTGTAGCCACCAGTGATGTCACTACAGTGTCAAGGGACTCCAGCAGTAGATTAAGATGAACTCATGTTAGGGCCCTCACAAACTTGGAAAAAAACCAGCTCTCTTACCCAGGAGAAGACAAAAAACAAGGCATGCCTGCAAGCAAGGGAGATTAAGGAAACTACAAAATAAATCCTGCTCATCTTCTTGGAGCATAGTTGTATTGGAAAAAATACAGGGCGGGGGGGGAGCAGGTCCTGATCTTATAGGGTATATTCATAGGCAGAGGGAGGATAGCACAGCTGACTTGGGTTTGCTTAGAAGGAAAAATCCCCAGGCAGTAGAGACAGCATGGACAAAAGTGTGAGCATGATTGTTTGAGAGCCTAGCGAAGGAAGAGACAGGCTGGTTTCACAGCCAGCTGGAAGAGGGAGCAGATTTCTTGGTCCTAAATGAGTAATAAAAGACAAAGCAGGGTTGTCTGTGCAAGCCTTTGAAATAAAGACAAGCAGTTTATGTTTGATCTGATATACAGAATTCAGCAGAGAGCTGCTCGGAGAGGAGCGCAGAGAGATGGTCAAAGCGATAGGCTTGGAAAAAGACCTCTGAAACTGCATTTGATACAGGTACCTGTAGGAGCGTGATTGGCAGCGAGACATAAAAGGGCTTTGCAGCAGAGGAGAAGCAAGCTGGGGAGACCTGCAGCTGAGTGGGAAGCCAGGGAAAGCTGCATTTTTCGGGCGGTATGTGGGAGAAATCTGCAAGATTTAGACCTTAGAGTGAGTTAGGTCTAAGCCGTGTTGTTAGTGGGCTCAAGTGGGATGACTCTGAGGGGAGATGGCTGGTGCTGCCTTGGCCTGTGGAGCTGGAGCTGGCAGATGGATGTCCGTGAGATGCTGGAGATCCCTCGTGTGTGATTATGCAGAGAACAGACTCCTGTGGCCAAGAGCACTACAAAGATCTCTGCAGCATCCCTCTGCTCCGGAGCCCTGCCCTCCAGGAAAATACTGGTTTCCCCACTCCTAACTTTGGCTTCCGTCCTTTCATACTAGGTATTGAAGAAATGTCAGTACATTGGTTTTTCAATCAGAGAACAAGGAAGCAAAAACAGCTGTATACTCCCAAGCTATCTTTAAACGCCCTGTTCCACTTCATTTTTACCCATAGAAAAGAAAAATTTCCAAAATTGCCATGAGTAATACTTAACATTTACACAGCTAGGTGTCTACTATTGGTCTCGGAAGAATAATTGATTTTTTTTTTATTATCATTGGTCACCAACAGTCCTAAATGTAGGCAAGCAAATAAGTAGCTTCTGGGTGATATTAATTACGAGAGAGCAAATTAGATTCCAGTAACTGATTTTCCCATGGCTACCAAAGCTTCCAGGAGAACAGCAGGATAATATTACAAATGTCCTCATTCTCACACTTCACAGCATAAACTGATTCACCACTTGGGCTCAGCAAGAAGCCCGTGCTATGTGGCTGCCCCTTGGGAATGCCACGTGTGCCATTGAAGTGGCTGCTCCCAGAGAGGGGGCACCGCATCGGCCCAGACCCCCTCTCTGCTGTGGCACTGCAATTTCTGTCTCCTTGGTTGATAGGGCAGAAAAATTATCCTTTCTCAACTTGCAGAAACATGAGCATCTGCAGTGATGTAACAGGGCAGAAGAAGTTGTAGAGCATCTACTGATAAGAATTGCTGCATATTTAATGCGAAGGATATTTTCAGTATAGCTGTGTAATTGGGAAATTAAATCGTCTGAATGTTGTCATACATGCTAATTATACTAAAGACGGCAAGAAGAAAAATTTTCATCTTGCACGTAGCATATATAGTTAGAAGATAATGACATTTTAGACTCGTGCTCATCATCTTGGTGCACAAAGTTGAAAATATTTTAAGTACATGCATTTTGGTTGGAATGCATGTGGAAAGAAAACAAATATAGTGTACTTGTTTACAGTTTTTTTCCAAACACTGACAATAACAGGCAGATCAGGGAAATGTGAACTTGCAAATCAGCTTTACTAGCATTTCTTGTTTTGCATAAAAGTTTTGTGCTAAAAAAGACTATAGGTACCACAATAAACACATCTGCTGTGTCTGTCAGTTTTCTTGTTCTTACTTACAGATGATTGCAGTTATCTGTATTTTGTTGTGGTGTAAAGCAAATATTTTGGCTAAAACGTGTTGAAATGCTGTTTTAACTGAGTCATTCATTTGCAACAAATGAAGCATAAAGAATGCATTTTGGAAGCTACACTTAACAGAATTAAAATCATCATGCTGTTCCTTCCTTAAATAAATTCTATTTAGTAACTCTCCTGTGTAACGAATGGCATGAAAACTCCATCTACCCCCGTACTGTTCTTACGGCATGAGTGTGGAGTTAAACCTGTGCCATTGAGGTGGCTTTTTATTGACTGAAAGGGAAAGAGAGAAAAAATATTCGCAGTTCAGTTTGTTCTAACTAGGTTCTTCATATTGCCTAACTCTGCTCTTGCAGCTGTAAGGAGCTGATGGCAGCCATATGATCTGCCTCGTTATATTGTGCATAGCTTCCACCTGCCCAGGAAGAGATGTACTTTTATTACATTCATTTGGTTAGAGTGATGTCAGCATGATCACTCATATGCTTAAAGTTGAATACATACCCTACAACAGTCTGAGGGTTTAGATCTTCTCTGATATTTCTTTGGGCCTTGATGATCAAGCAGTGTTTTGTTGGAGGAGGAAATCTCATGCAATAAATTTAAACTACTAAAGAATCTCTCCCTGCTGTTTGTACATGGCATGGTTGTAGACTTTTTTGGTATTGTAATTTATGACAGCTTTTGATTAACACATAGAAACCTGCCATCTTGTCTCTTAAGTGCTTGCTAAAAATGTTTATAAATATGTTGGGAATCACTTCGAATAGCTTTAGGGTACGGACAAAGCCTCTGCTCATCCAGTCTACATCATTATTCACATCGTAGGTTCTTGTGGTGCAAGACTGGCTCTGAGGTGCTGTCACAACACAGATGCTAATAACCAACACCTGGGCAGACAGTGAAACAGAGCAGGTATTGACAACTGCAGGAGTCAGAGGCTGGAAAATTCAGTGGGATTTGGTCACCTGAAAACTCTGTGGGGTTGGTTTGTTTTCTTTGAAAAGCTCAGCCAGATCTGCAGAACTGTTCAACTCCTCCCCTGCACGTGGCTCTGCTCCACTCCTGGTTGGAGGAAGGTGCGCGGATCACAGCCCTGGACCCGAGCCCACGCCAGAGCAGTTGGGATGCGAGTAAGAATCCTGAGCTGTGAGCTGAGACGCTTCACTGAGCAGGACCAAGGATGCTGCCCATCCCACCAAACTTCCACTAGCTGAAACGTTGCCCCCTGAAGCTGATTGCTCAGGGCCCTGTGTCAGCAGGGGAGAGCAGTGGGTGCCCTCCTCACCCCCACGCACACCTCTCCTTTTGCTGCGTGTAGAGGGGGCTAGGACAGCACTTGGACATTTAAAGTTGCAGACAGAACTGTTTTGACCACCCAGGAACTAAAAATCCCCCTGTGCAGGTGAGCAACCCCGCTTCCAAGAAAGCAGGGACTCCATCCAGCCCTTGCTAACTGAGCTCAGTGTTAAAAGCTCATCTCCTGGGGACTGGTTTCCATCTGCCACAGAGCAACTGGTGCTAAAAGAGGTTCAAAATCTTGATTTGGGCAGTGCTGCTTGTGAGTCCTTGCTCTCGTTATAATAGCCGCAGCTACCCTAACATTATAGTCCTCCGCAACAGTGGTTGTTACCAGGAATAGATGATACCAGACCTTTTTTTTTTTTTTTTTTTTTTTTTTTTTTTTTTTTTTTTTTTTAAATTGCTTGGGGCTATCTGACTATCTGCTGCACCAAACTCTGATCTATCCCAATTGGGGTGAACTCCTGCCTGGTATGCTGGAGGCAGGAGGCTGTGCAAAGGAGAGCTGGTGGGAAGCTGGGCTTCTGCGTGGTGCTCCTCAGTGGGAGGATGGAGCTGGCAGCTTGGGTTGAGCCTGCTGCAGTGAAATGTTCTACAAACACCCAAAACTCTGCAATTACAGCCTCTGCCTGTATATAATACATGTACGTGGCAAATGGCTGTGGGAAAAGTATTCTCTTGCAATAGGTAAGTTTTAGTATATTCTACATTTGGTAAAAATGGGTACGCTCTTACATTTCATGCCACAGGAAAGAATCTAAAAGGATTAAACTACATTTGACATGGAGCAGCATCTTCCATTTGCCCTGCTGTCAATCTGCTTAAAACACCTGGTCTGATGGAAACCGTGAAAATTTTGTCCCTGATGTGCTGCTGTGAGAGGATGACCTAGGAGGTGAAGATAAAATGGTAGCATGTGCCCTAAAATCTTGACCCCTTGAAGTTAAGAGCAAAACTCTTCCAGCTGGAGTGGGCTTAGACTTTATCTTTGGTCCAACAGCTCACAGGCTGCCCATGATGAACCTTTATCCTTTGTTGCCCTCATCTGCAAAACAGGATTAAAGGTCAGGGTGAAGCGTGCAACGTCTTCCAGAAACACGAGGAAGGTAGCTGAGGTAACCTTGCTGCTACAGGATGATGTGGCCAGTGCAGGAGAGGTGGCACAGTGGATATGGTGTAGGACCGAGCCCTGGAGCTTCAGGCTGCCCAGCACAGGGACCAGGCTAGCGTGCAAACTGTGCCACGTAGAGGGAGAGAGGCTTTTTTGTGCTGAGCTGTTATAAAAGAGCCCGAAACCCCTAGAACGCATTTTGAGATGCTGAAGTATTTGTCAGTGATAACCCTAAACGCATTTCATGTCCTTTACTGAGGTTAGTGAACTTGTGCTGGCAGTTTTCACCCTGTCAGGGCTGTCACCACAGAAGCTACTGACCCTGAGGGCTGTAGGCTTGTCCTAAACTCAAGGATTTTGAGTCGCTGCTGCGCGTTCCTCCCAGCCTTGTGCGACTGTGCTGCCTCTGCCTCCCTCCCGAGGACCACTTTGATCTGCCCACAGTCATGCCAACTGCCAAGAGAAATGATCCCTAATAAGAGATTCTGGAGCTGCTTAGCAGGAAATTACTACGTGTGATGTTGCTAAGCAATGTCAGGCTGGCCTGACTGCCCGGGATAACGCTTCTCTGCTAGAAAACCCGGGAAAGGTCGAGGGGTGTTGGGTGGCCGCTGCTTTCTGCTCAGAGCAGTGAATTCTGGAATAGAGCAATTAATAATCTTTGTCTCAACGGGGCTGGTGTGACAGTTATGGGAAGCGAGAAAGAGTTCTCTCCCGAGAGCAGCAGCAGCTGCGGGATGGACGGGATGAGGCAGGGGCAGCAGGAGATGCACAAAGGAGGAGCGAGTCCCGCAAAGGTGAGAGGGACGTACGGAGAGGGGGAACCACCCCCTGGGAGACGGGGGCTTTGCGGCAAGGTGGCTGTGGACATCTTTCCAAAGTGAAATTAGATGGTGAGTGGGAGCTGCCGGCCCTATCGCTCGGCATGGGGGCATGGGGAGCTCCTGCCCTTTGGAACTCCCCTTCCTGCTCCTGCGGTACCAGAGGCCAGGCTTTGCTGGGCTTTTTTAAGAAACTGAACTTTGCTGTAGAGAGGAGCAAAGCTCTCAAGATAACAGCTCTTGAGCTACAACAGGTAGCTCTAGTTGGTGAGGCTCTGAGCCCTGTAATCCAGGGTTTTTCCCTCCGATTTTGCTGGTGTTGGAGCAGTAATTTCAGCCCAGCTCACGGGGACACAGGGTAGCGCAAACTCGCCCGCATTCCGGAAGCGAGGTCTCCCTGTCAATTCTCTTTAACCAGTTCCTTCTGGACATGAATTTCTTCTTTTCTCCTCCACTGCTTTGCTCTAATCCTGCCTGATATTAAATAGCTCCAGAAGCAGCTATGGTTCATTGTGGAATTAATCTATTTGTGCAGAAGGTGTCATATCAATGTCCATTACAATTTTGCCCCAGCAGCATCTAGAAACAATTTTTCACCTCTGCCAATTCTTCATTATTTCCATTTCTTATCTTTTTTTCCTAAGAGTGCATTTACAGTTTCTGTTTTAAAGAACTTTAAAGATCGTTTCCAAAGCTGTTGAGTATATTAATGTGCTAATAAGAAGTGGGGAACACGGGTGCTAAGTATGAAGTACATTTTCATCCCGAACTGGCAGGAGCTGGAGATGTCAGGATGTCCCCTGCCATCTGGCCTGTCGGAGCATGTGGCAGATTCACAGCTCTCATGGGAGGACACGCCGCAGAGGCCGTAGGATCCCATTATGCTGTTTATGGGGACAAGCCAGACATTTGTCTTGCTGAAACTGGCTGTCAGTCGGAGACGCGCCAACCACCCGGCCTCTTCCACGGCACCTTAAAAGCCTCGGGGGATGAGGCAGGTACTTCAGTACATTTTGATGCTCAGAAAGAAGCGTGGCGGAACGCTGGGGCATTTCAGCCGGAGGCAGATCCAAAGCTGAGCGGGGACTGAGCCCTCCCTCCCCTGCCAGCCGCGGCGGGGAGCGGTGCCGGTGCTCGGCGCTGCGCAGCCCCGCGGCCAGACCGCGCTCTGCCGCCCCCCCCTCCCCTCCCTCCCCGCCGGAGCCGGGACACCGCCTCCCTCATTAGCATCCCTTCCTCCTCCTCCTCCTCCTCCTCCGCCGCTGACCGGGGCGCTCCGCCGGCCGGGCGCAGAGGGGTGCATGGCAGGAGCGGCGAAGCGCCGGCGGCCCCGGTAGCAGCAGCAGCAGCCGCAGCCGAGCCCCGCTCCGCGGCGGCGCCTGGAGCAACTTTCTCTCTCCGCCGGCTGCGGGAACCGGGCGATGTGACCGCGCACCCGCCGGGCGGCGGAGCCTCGTCGGCAACGCGGAGCGGCGAGGAGCATCCCCCCCCCCCCCCCCCACGCCCCCGCGTCTCTCCCACCCTCCCTCTTCCCTTCCCTCCCTCCTTCCCTCCCTCCCCGGCAGCGCCCGCAGCCCGGGGCGGGAGCGCGGATGCGGCGCGGAGCCCGGCGGCCCGGCGGAGCCCAGAGCGGGGCCGGGGCCGGGCCCTGCCGGGGCGGGCGGCGGGAGGTGCGGGGCTCGGGGGGATGCTGAGCCCCGCCGCCCGGCCCCGCGCCCGCCGCCGGGAGATGCTCCTCGTGGTCGCCCTGTGGCTGGCGTGGCAAGAAGCGCCCGCGGCGCCGACCCCCGCGGCGGACGACATCACCCGGGGAGTTGTGAGTTATCCGCGACACCCACCCCCCCCCCCCGGGTCCTCTCCGCTCCCACCCCACCCGGCACTCGCCTCTCCGGGTGTCCGTCCCCCCCGACACCCTCTCCACCTCCGGGCATCGCCGGTCCCCGCGTCGCTGGGCGAGCTCCGGCGGCTGGAAACGCTCCCCGGAGCGCCCCGCTGCTCGGTGCCCCCCCCCAAGTCTTTGCAGCCAGTGCCCTCCGGCTTGTACCCGCTGCTCGGTGCCCCTTTACACCCGGTGCCCACTCCATCCCCCCCAGCGCTCCCTACGCGGTGCCTCTCGTTGCACCCGGAGCCACGGAAGGGTCCAGTTTACCCCCACCCCTGCACCCAGTGCCCCCCGCCCCATACCCACTGCACGGAGCCCTTTTGAAGCCAACGTCCCCCCTGCCTTGCACCCGGTATACAGTGCGTCCCCTTGCAACCACTGCATGCCCCCCCAGCACTCTGTGTCCCCCCGCACCCTGGTGCGGTGGTCCTACTTTCCTCCAGCCCAGCATCCGCGGAGTGATGGCCCCACCAGCGTTCCCACATGGATGGTGGTTTCTCAGGCGCTGAGAAAGAGCTGGCCTCTCTCAAGGGCTCTCTGCCTGCAGCAGAGGCACGAGAACTCCGGCCAGCGAGCCGGCTAAAATGGCACGTTTGGAGTAAGAGCGATCCCGGAGGACTGGGTCACGCTCGGGGATGCGTTAGGGGCTGCTTTGCGCCGGCGGCGGGTGGAGGGTTGACTTCATTGCGGTGGTCTGCACAGCGTGGGCATCCTCGTGGTCCTGCCTCTCCGCTCGCAGGTGCCCGCTCGGTTTGCACGGACGTGACGGGTTTTAGCAGGCAGCGAGGGCTTAGGTCGCGTCCCTGCCAGGTCACGGTGCCAGTGGGTCTGTAAAGCTTCACGCCATCCCCTCTGAGAGGGGAGAGATGGAGGCTTTTCTCCCGGAGGAGGAAAAGTTTCTTGTAGCCGATACCAGCCGTAGCTCAGAGAAGCCCCACGACTACGTCAGACCCCGGGTGTCGGGAAGCTGGCTGTGGCTGGGTGTGGGCGAGCAGTCCTGGGGCCGGACCCGCCAGTTTGGAGAAATTCCCTGAAATTCAGCAAATTTGAAAACGCTGCCTGTGCGCTACTGCGAAGGAGGGAGGGAGGATTTGCAGCACGGCAGGGTTATCTAACGAGCGGGGCTCGCACGGAGCAGTGCGCCAGGACGCTGCCTCCGCCGCCAAGGCTCGGCCGCCAAGCGCGTGCTCTGGCTCGCAGGCTCCTGCTCAAACACCTGCCGGGAAGGACAAAGCACGTCGTTCCCCGTTGGTTCCTAGCAGAACAGAAAATGTGGGGAAAATAAGGTACATCTGCAGCATTATGGTGCATTTGCTTTCCTCTATAACCAAATGTTAAAGCTGGAATTAATATTTCATGCAAACAGCACACGACTTGGTGTATTCTGCCCCAATCAATTTGACTCAAACTTCATCTTTGACCTGCTTTTACCCTTGCTACCGTACATGCTGCACTCGGCTTTTACAGGTTAAATGTTAATACTCGAGGGGGCTTATTAGTTATCGCTGATAACTTTCAGGCATTAAGGTACCTTTTTTTTTGGACCTGGACCGGATTTGAGCGGTAGCTCAAAACCATGCTGAAGAGCTGTGGCATTCTCGCAAAGCAAAAGGTGCCAGGAACGGTGATAACGGTGCAGAAGTGAACTGCACGAGGAAGAGATTAGAGAGTCCTACGTTAAGACCAAGCTCTATTTATGCTGGGAAGTAGAGAGTAGAGGATGTCAGATGGGTGTCCAGGTGATTTCTCCCCTCCACTGGGTGTGCTTGCTGGGGCAAACACATCTCTCTGGCTCCAGACGGCGCTGGTGGGATTACAAAGGGGTTGACTGTAAAGCAGGTCTGTGCTTATGCCCTCTAATGAGCAGCAGGGAGCAGAAAATGCCAGGTATTTTCAGAGGTGTTTGTCAGGGAAATAGCACTGCCTGGGAAATCAGAGCTTTAAGAAGAATTATTTGACATCCACTTTTATGAAGCAACTAAGAAATTAAAGATCTGTGATGCATTTCAACCAAATATTTGAAAACTAGGAAGCATGAAACCATGGCAATAGAAAGCTCCACTAACCTTTGAAAATTATATCCAGCAATTCTCTGCAGTAAATAGAGTGCAATGTCAACAGAGCTTTTACATCCCAAATAGTCCCCCCTTGCAGCCGACAGGCCTTCAGCATCGAGCAGGACTGCGCCTCCGAACCGCATCCTCTGCTCCAGTCCTGCTATGGGTTTGTTTTAAATGAAACAGTGATGCTGGGCCAAATTAAAGTTCAGCAAAACGAAAGAGGGCTATAATTCAAAGGCAGTTCTTGTTAGAGTGCTGCCCAAAGCAATATAATATTGAATGATTCTCCAGATTTCATTACTAGTGGAATATCCTGCCCAGTTTATAAATCTAGCTTGATTATTAATGTTTTTATTGTTCTCCATTAGCTGCTCTAACAAAGAGAGCATAAAATAGCAGATGGAACGGAGCTCGACTTGAGTGTTTCCCTTGAATTTTAGTATGTCGCTTTTGAGATTTACTACTTTGTATTTTGCACTGCTGCCTTTACAGTAAACCCCCCAACCCCTCCTCACCGCAGTGCCCAGCGTTCACAAATTGCATCTTTTTATGGCTGTTGGGCTTGAGCGTCTCAGGGGTGCGAGCAGCAAAAACTTTATATACGTTAGTAGTAACCGAGTAATAAGAGCTCTCACTTCGCTGGGCTTCGAACCAGGTCTGAAGGGAGGTCTACCTTCAAGTTTTATTTTTCAGAAGAGCTGGCGCGGTGGAGTCTGTACGCCGCAGGTGTTGACCTGGAGACCTGCTGGTTTGTGAAGGAGCTTAACAAAGCAGGCAGCTCCTGCCCGCTGGGCTGCGTTAAAGCCCGCTGCGGGTACGGCAGCTGTGCGGTGGGACGCTGGGTGCCAGGCAAAATCTGTGGCTTGGGGATGGGCTGATGCCCAAGGCTGAGCGAGTTTGGCCCCGAAGAAGATGCTTTGCCCTGGAACTGAGGTTGCAGGATGGGAGTTGGCAGCGGGGGGGTGGCGGCGGCATCGCCGAGATCATCCCTTGCGGACGTGGGCTCTGGCGTCGGTGGCCAAGGGATGCAGGAGTGCCAAGGAAAGTTTTAGTTTGGTTGCAAGGGTGCGGGTGCCAAAAAAAAAAAGGCCGTGAGCTGCTTTTTCTTGACTTCGTGGTCAGGGGTGACGGGGAAGGTCTGTGCATGCCCCCCAGGCGTTTCTCCAGCTGGGGCTTGCTGGGCATTCCTGGGGGCTTGCGTATGAGCGACGCCTCTCTCGATGCCTCTCTCGGCCTCCCGCTCACAAAGCCCGTCTGTGTTGTTCCCAGAGAAGTTGCTCTCTGGGGATGGAGGCATTTGCATTCATCGGTGGAGACCACGGACCCGGACCCGCATCCCCCTCTGCCGCCGTCCCAAGCGGCTCTTTGTTCGGGGCAGGGCCCTCGCCTTTGTGGCAGCTTCTCATTTGAATGACAAGGATGCACTTGTGGGGAGAACCGGGGTGGCACAGAGCCCTGTGACGCTGTGCCCCCCCCCCAGCTGGCTGTGGTGGGCCAGGGATCAGACAGAGGTTCCTCTGTGTCCCCACATCAGGGAGCGGAGGGGCAGGAGGAGCAGCAATTCCCTACAAGTCTGTGCCCCGCATCTCCCAGGTGCTGAATTTCAAAGCAGAAGCTGGCCCAGGCCTGGGGAACGGGTTCCTCCTTGGTGTTTCGGGGGTGTTTTTCCTGCCTGCGGGAGGGCAGGAGCATCCCGCTGCTGTCGCTGCCAGATGCCCACGTGCAGCTGCACATCCCGGTCCAGCCGCCCTCCTGCTCCCACCTGCCCCGGGATAAGCCAGGAACCCTCCTAAATGGCTGCATTTAAGCACCTGGGGTCAGGCACGGTGTCCCTGAGACATGGTTTACCTCCTGGTTCAAGGCTTGGCATAATTAGCCTGCTTAAAGTAAAAGCCTTGTATGGAAATAGGCCGTTCCCTCTATCAGCAGAAACTACCAGACTCGTAACCTTCTGTTTCTGCTAATGGGGAAATTAAAAATTGATAATCCCAGTTGGAGCTTCATTCAGCCTTCTAAAATGGCAAGTCTTTCAGGACAAAATGCTCAATAGATTCCCTAAACAATAACGCATTCAGGCCAACAGCATTGGAGAGAGGAGCTTTGCTCGCCCCCTCTGCCATTAAAGCACTTCATTCCCTTCCCGTATGGAGCAGTGGCCATCCCAGGTCTGTGAATTCTCTCCAACAAAGTTAAGCTACCACGTTAAAAAAAAAAAAAAAAAATGGTGCTGGTTACATTTTAAGGTACCTTTTGAAGCCAAAGTACAATGTAAACTAAATTGGCTTGACAAAAGGCTGGCTGGAAGCTTTCAAATAGACAGGCTCCTGTGAAAGCATTTAATCTGGTATTAAAGCCCTGGCTGGTTTGAACTGCTACTTGCCTTTCAGATTTAAGCACCCCAGACCTCCAGATACAGTAATGCAATTTCCTCCTGCTTGGCTGCTGTTGTGGGCCCGGCCGTGTGAATTACCCAGGGTAGTTAAGCTAAATTACTCGCTTTAATGAGACTGCCTTCAGGAAGGGTTCAGAGCAGGCAGGTGAGACCCTGCTGCCACTGGGCGCTTGCCCATGCTTGGTGCTGGGGACGAGCGGGTGAGCTCCCACCTTGGCCTCGCTCTTCATCCTTGGGCACTGCAGCAAAGCTTTGGGGGGTGGAAGAAGGTCCTGGCTGGCAGGACCCCCCCCTTCTACCTCTGTACCCTCCTTTTGCCCCTTAAAACTCCTGGGGCTCTCGCAAGGGTGCCTGCGTGTGCCCACCTGACTCAACCTGCGATGTTTCGTTATTCTCCCTCATTAAATTAAACTGGCAAAGAGGCAACGCGAAAGGCAGCGCGTTCCCGTCCCCTGCCTGGCATCGGACGGGGTTATCCTGGTTTGGTGTCTGGGTGTGACCCGCTGGTGGGACCACACGCCGAGGACACGGGGCTGACATGGGTGATGCCATCGTGAAACCGGGGGGCTTGGATGTCTCTGACACTCTGTTTTGTCCCCGCGGGTTCATTAGTGCCGGCGGCAGCTTGCTCTGACTCATCGCCGGGGCCGCGTACTAATTTCTCATTATTTACTCATTGGCAAAAGCGCTGCAGCAATGGGCTGTGCGGCTCTGGGAAAGGTCACGCTGCGGCGGAGGGAACCTTTATTTCTGGATGCTGTGGGAGCAGGCGCGTACCCTGCGTGGGTCTCGCGTCCTAGCTGGCCTCGTGGAGGCGACAACGTGGGAGGGAAAAGCCCTCGTATCTTGGGTGCGAATCGCCAGCCGATGGTAAACCTGGGCCACCGCGTCATCGCTCTTCAAAGTCTCTTGTTCAGAGTAGAGCTGCACTTGAAAGCCAAGGATTTGGTTTCAAAATAACCCAAGATCTGACAGCAACAGTTCTCAAAATGCTTTCTTTAATCAAAATCACTTTAAATGGGTAGATTTGGGAGTTTCGGAAGCTCTTGCTGCTGTGCGTGTACAGCTGCGTCTTCTTTGTCCCAGATTTTTATGAGGATTTTCTCTGATTTCTGGGTCAGAGAATTAAGAGATTTGATGTTATATTAAAAAAATCCACACCAAACCACATATGCAAAGTTAAATCCAGTGCAAAACAAAGCAGACGTGTGGGGGCGAGGGGAAGAAGCTGCTGAAGGGCCGGAGAGTTTTAGATGAGTGTAATGAGAAACTGCCTTTGACAATGGATTTGTTCAGAGGAAAGTCCTGCTGTGACTGACGTGGACTAAATGCTGACATTCACCGAGGAGTGTGGTCTTCAGATGAAACTCTGGCAGTTTGATTAGCCATGATGATTTAATAGGAAAAAAAAGATTAAATCTGAGGAATTTCCTGCATCAGAATAAACCGTGTGCACAGAAAATCATTTTTCCAAGAAATCTGGAGATGATCTACAGCTCCTAGTGAGAACGGTCCGAATACGGTGATTTGGAAAGCAGCAGTATATTCAGGATTTTTTTTTTTATATTATTTTTTTAAGAGGGAGTTTCTGCCTGTTGACTGTCAGTGGTCAGGCGGCGTTCTTCACACCAGCTGACATATTATTTCATCCTGACAATATTGATCTTTTGGGTGAACAAAAGCAATTTTACCTGTGTCACAGGGTCCTTGCTGAAGGTGATGGACATGTTTGGATTATATCGTCTTGTCATTTAACAAACCCCAAGTGGCATCTCCTGTGGTTCAGCTCCCAGCTGCTGAAGATAGCCCGACAGCCCACGTGCTGCCGTTACGTCCTGGGTTTGCTCTGCAATTCAAGTGTGTCCTACATGGACCGCTACACACGTCCTTCTTTAAGGATGCAGGACAAAAGGTTCCCTCCTCCAAAATACAAGTGGGTGATAAGAGGTCTGGACTGCTTCATCCACAGGTTTATCTTCATTTGTGGAGGTTGCCTGTCCTACACCACGGTGGTGGCGTTTAACCCCCATACATCTTCCCCAGGGCTCCCGTCCCAAAGCACCCAGCTCTGGATTTTTCCACTTCCCACCAAATGCCCCTTGCTGGAGATGGCAGACTACCAAGAGATCAAAAGGAAACTGCACGGGCTGTTGCCAGACCGTGGGGATCTCGCTGTTCGAGGCTTTTTTGAGGTTGAAGAAGCAGATCTGAGTGTGGTGCTGGGACCAAGTGAGCAACTGAACCCTGGAGGGGACCTGGATGGGATAAAAAGATGGAAAAGACCGGTGTGCGAGGAAGGGGTTCCCATGAGATCACTTTTGAGAGGAAAGCCTGGAAACACTCATCTGAGGAAGCGTGCACTTGATTGGCAGCTGTAGACTTTCCAAAATACTGTGAGTTATAGGCTATACTGCTTGTTCTCAGGCTTTGACTGTCTACGCATCAGTCAACCCTTCGTGAAGATTTGTTTTTCTCGGTGAGAAGTTGTCACATGCCGAAGTACTACTGCTGGTATTGTGGCTGAAGTATGTCTTAGGAGATGGATTTTCATGTTTCCCTCAAAGTCGAAGTTGTGACTCCTAGTGCCCTGAGCTGCTGCGTGGCTCTGCTGGGCTCTTCCCCAGCCACCCAGGAGGCAGTGCCTTCTCAAAGGCCTATGTAATTACCAAAAACTTGGAGGTCTGCTTGGCTGAAGGGTGTAACACAAGAAAATGCTCCTTTTGTCTTACTGTAGCTCCTGGGAAGTTTGGTTATAGAATCTCAAGGAAAGCACAAGGAGCAAAATGGTACCATGACTGCTAGAGACAATCCCACCACAACTCCAGGTCTAATTACCTGTAAGCTCTGGAGTTGATATATTCAGCCTTTGGGAAAGGATGTCAGGTCTTGTTTATCACTGAGCAAGAGGAAAAACAAAGCGGTCTCTCCTGTTTTTCTTGAGCCCACCATGTGAGATCTCCTGCGGAGATATTACATCCACTCAGCATTAGTTATGTGCTAGGTGGTGCTTGGTCAAGGCTGTGCCTTTGACAAGGCAGGTGGTGGGGAGCATAGGGAGCTCCCACCCACCCGTAGGCTTGTTCCCACCTTGTTACTTGTATTTACTTTGTCGTTGCTGTTCCTTCTTTGTGCTCATAGTGTCCCTCTGGCACGTCCGCCAGCAGAAGGGCAGTCGGTGATGCTGCTCAAGAAGCATCTTTGCTCCTTTGATAAATTCTCTGTATTAAACTGGCTTTTATTTTTCTTGTTTGTTCTCCATTTTGTTACTGCTTGGAAAATTCCCCATTGCTCCGTACCGAGCCATGCTGTCTCTACCTTTGCATCCTTCATGTCAGAGATGCATTTTTGTTCAAAAGCTAGAGGAAATTGGGTTCACAAAAGGGAAATCCCTCATAGACACGCCTGTGAAATGGCAACATGTTTTTTATAAAGAGACGCAGCTAAAGGGAGGTAGGTGGTTTGGGACTTCTGCCACATTTTGTTTATGCTGCAGAAATGTATCCTCCAGGTCTGATCAATGAGACTCCGAACCAAGGAATAATCTTGCATGGCCTCAGCCGGCACTAAAGTGTACAGCAATCCAGTTCTTCCTCCCGGGCTGGATGCATGTCATATTTCATGACAGAATGACAGCCCCGTCAGACAATCTGTTGCTGTTTTGGCATTCCTAATACACCTCGTGCTTTGGTACACACTCACTCAGTGTCCAGCAAGATCAAGATAACCTAGAGGAAATCAGCTGTCACGCTCTAGGGTCCCATATGGGTGGTGAACGGGGCAACAGTGATTTGAGTAGTCTTCTGCAAGCTCACCTGGGTTAAAAAACTCACCCGAGAAGATACTAAAATTCTCTTTCTCTAACTAAAACCCAGAGCACCAAGTGCCAAATCTGCCGGACTCTCAGGCATGACATGTAGTTGTTGACCAAGCAACCGCATTGCTCACTGAAAGGTGACCTGAGCTCTGAGCACCAGGTCTCTTAATACTCAAAGGCTTCGCTTTGTGAAGGGTATCCAGTCCAGTCTGGAGTTGGGTGGCTTTGGTGGGGTCCATCGCTGCAGCTCACCGGGGTTAGGTACAGCTCAAGGGGCTCCATGGGAGAGCTGGTTGCTGGATCAGCACTTGGCAGCATTCGGCTCTTAAGAGCTGCTTTATTCCTCGTGGCAGTGCGGAGGGTCGCGTAGTAGAGGAAGAAGCCCTTGGTGTATTTGCTCACAGTTGCGGTACGAGCGCGAATGCTGCTGCGCAGGTGCCGGTGGCAGTTTGCAGCTCTCCCAGGTGATGCCCTGGAGTGACTTCTGCCTTCTGGACACTTACAGGTCTGCTGGCTGACCCCGGCGTTGGGGTAGGTGTGTGCGCCGTGGATCTGCTCTGCAAAGCCCATCTGCTGAGCTGGGCCAGCTCTTCTCATCCAGTTTCTGCTACTGGGAGGTTTACTTTCACTGGTCTATCTCTTTCCAGCTGGGATCTTTCCCTGCATCAGGGTTTGCCAGGAGCCCGACAGCACCCTGTGGATGAAGCTGTTTCCCCAGAGGAGCAGCTCCCGAGGGTTCGTGCTTCCTGCCTGGGCTGTGCACGGGGACGGTTGGAGGAGATGGGTGACAGTGGGTGCCCCTCCGCACCCACTCGGTGTTAGCAGAGCTATTCCAGAAGATCGCCTTCGGGAGCAAAAGGGGTTTCTTTCTGCGATAGCAAATGCCTTGGTGAGCCAGGGCTCCAGACCTGAGATCTCCCCCCTCCCAGCCTTTGCAGGGAGCTCTCCTGGGAGACGGACATCATCGGCTTTTCTTCTGCAGACGAAACCCCAGGGCGAGAGCCCATCCCCGGGGCCTCTGGGCTGGTGGGAAGGGGCCGGCCGGGCGCTGCTCGGGGACGCCGGTGCGGCCCCGTCGGTGTCGTGCCGGTGCCCTCTTGTGGAAACTGGGGAAATATCCCAGAAAATAACGTTGGGGCCGGGCTGGGTGCGGAGGTTGGAAACCCACCCGTGGGAGTGGGTTGGGGTGGCTGGGCTCGCCCCCCGGGGCTGAGCCCTGGCCAGCCCTCCAGGCTGCTGCCCCGGTGCCTTTTGTATCGCTGGTATCGATAGAGGGTGAGGGAAATGGTATTAACTTAGCCGGGGAGGCAGGGGATGCCGGCGTTCAAATCCTGCCCCTCGGTGCAGTTCTTTGGTCGCTAAACCCCTGCGTGGCCGCAGCAGTCCGTGCTTTAAGTGGATAAAGTTTGCAAAGTACCTTCTGCGCCTCCTTGCTCTTATTCTGCCATAATTGCCATTTACCTCGTAGCAAACACCTTTATCACCAGCTGCACAAATTTTTGACTTTCTTCTTGAGATAGTGTACGGCGGCACTGAGCCCACCGGGTATTTCCCGGAGCCGCAGAGCCGGCACAGACCCACCGTCACCCATCGGCGGCGGCTCTGCCGCTCTCCTCGGGAAGGCGTCATGCTGCTTCGGCCATCTCCTAAAAATGTCAGCGGGCGAACGCACCCGCGGAACCACAGTGCCAACATGCTGGCTCCTACATTCGCAGCCCAGCACCACCCCTCTGTCGCACTCGGGCAGCTCTGGCCACGAAGGGTGATGATTAATAGCTGCCCTGAAGCAAACCTGCTGGTGCCAAGCATCTTCTGACCCCGCCAACCGCCTCGCTTCCAAGCCCTTTTGTAATAGCTGGCAGAAATCGTGCTACACTGTGTAGGAAATGCCAGCCCAGCACCATCGGTCTGTTTTCCATCCTCTGTTCTGGTTTCACAGCCCTGCGGAACCCTGGTGAGCCACGTGCCTGTCTCCCAGCTCCACCGCAGGAAAGCTCAGGCACTGGATCTAGCCCTGCTGCTTGGGAAGCGCCAGTCCCACAGCTTCCCGGCGTTAAAGTTCACCTTATCTTCTCCACGTTTCCCTTCCATCTCATTTATTATTATCCTTTTCCTGAAAAAACAGCCTCTGTTTTAAATTTCTAAAGAATTTTAACTATTAAACCCAACCTGTCTTCTCCTGCATTTCCCAGGCTTGGCAGCTCCTCTTCTTTCCATACTTTCCCGGAAAGCAGTGTCTATAAGCAGTGTGATGTTGGCGGAGGTCATCGGTGCCAGCCCGAGGCAGAGGCTGTGCATCTTCGGAGGAGAAAGGGAGCCGGAGTTGTGGGAGCTTGTGTTGAATTCATCCGGAATCCTTGGGGTGACTCGCTGTCCCTCCTGCATCGTGCCTGTCTGTGTGATCACAGATACTCATTTTTGCTTGTCTATTTAGAGGAATCGATTCTCAGGGCAAGGGCATCTGCTTTTTTTGTAGCTCCGGGATCATCTCTCAGCCTCTAGGTTATCTAGACCCATACTGCCTCTGAACCCTGACAGTTCTGAATTCATTTCCTTTTGGTGAGGGACAATATTGTATTTCTGATGTTGAGTACAGGGAATTCAGTTTTGGGAGCCAGATTTGTTCAGGGCCAGATTTGAATAGGGACGAAGAGCTGAGCCCTTCCTCATGTGCTCAGAGAAGCTCGGATCTTATTCAGAGCCAAGAGATACAACTGCAGATATTTAATTAACATTGCGAAACCCTTTAAAGCAGAGTTTCTGGCAAAATTGCCAGCTCTGCTGTACAAGCGGATAGGATGCCTGAGCGGCCTCCGCAGGGATCTGTCACAAAATAAGGAATGTTTCTTTGCCCGGATGGTTGCGAGGACAACAGAGGAAATCGATATGGCACGCTCTCTTCTGCCAGGGTAGCCTTGAACCCTAAAAAAACCCTCTAATTGGCAGCCAGCTTCCCAGCACATCACCTCGGAATGCTCCAAAGAGCTGGAAGTTGCTGGGTAGCAGCTGGGAGCGGGGTGATGTGCTGGCTTAGACCACCTGGGGAAGGGCGCAGGGTCTGGCCATCGTCTCTGGGTGATGAACCAGGGCTGCTGTGGAGCCCTGAGCAGGAGCTGGTGCAGAGGAGGTCATCTCGGTTTGCAAATTGGCCATATATTGTTTATAGCAAAAAAAAAGTGACCACCTGCAGCCATGACTGAGCCTGGAGAAATAATTATAATAAAGGCAGTGGCAGGTGGAGTAAAATATGCACCCCACTGGTTCCTCCACAAGGATGAGAGCGGCAGAGGGAGTTGCTCAGTTGAGATAATCCCAATACCTCAATTTTTCAAGGGCTTACAGGTCTCCATCCGCATCGTCCTGGCGGGGCCCACATGCCGTGGGAGCATGTTGTGGTTTACCAGAGCAATATTGCTTTCTGTTGTGACCATATCATCAAAGTCCAGACAGGACATGCTCAAGCCATCTGAAAAGGAGGTGACCAGAACCGATCCTTTTTTGGGGACGGTGCAGAAATAGAGGTGTTTGACTGAGGGATCACTGCTAGTTCCCAGCTTGCCTTACCTTCAAGGGGCATAAGGGCCTATTAGCCAGAAAACAGGGCAATTCTGCTTCTCATTAAGAAGCATAAAGGAAATTAGTTGTTTCCACGGCATCAAAACAGCTGAAGGAAACTGGTGGACTCCAGTCTCCCCAGGCCTGACTTGCTGGCACGCAGCGGGGCGGGAGGTAACCTCGGCAAGAGCAGCGACCGAAGCAGCTGCAAACAAATCCTTTAAGGACTCTCCTGACATAAATAAACATGGAAAATAAATGATGTCCCCGGCACTCTGCCCTCAACTGATGGGAAACAAGCTGCATTAACACAGTAGTTCAATAACCTGGAAGAGCTTCAAAAGAGACCTGCTCATCAGCCCCAGGAGAAGGGGGAGCGCCGCCCGTGAGCGTGCAAAACAAGGTTATGAAATGTTGCAGAGCACAGAATGATAGGGTGAGAAAGTGCTCGCAAATTGAATTATGAGTGGTAATGGTTTTCCTACAAGGAAGAGCAGAAAAGCGAGGAGGTGTCTATAGCTGGTGGTGGATGTGGAAGGTGAGGGCAAGGAAGCCAGGTTTGCACCCTGAACTTTGGAGCAGTGAGCTGGGAAAGTGCCCGGGGTTTTCCGTCCATCACATGAGTAGTAATTGTGCTTTCTGCAGGGGAATACGCTGAGAGTTAAGAAGAGGGCACATAAAGTCTCCTAGGGGACCCAGGGATGTAAAGCCCATCCGCAAAGGCGCGGAAGTAGGCGCCCAGGCAGAGGGGGCTGCCAGGGCGGCTGCTCCCACCGTCGTGCGTGGCTGCCCCGGCTCTTTGTGGCACAGAAAACCTTGAACTTCACCCCCAGCCCACCCTGCTCCTTCCTGCTTCCCACCGCGTCAGCCCATCTCCTGCTTCATCCTTTAATTAGACAGGACGGGGCGTTACCCCGGTATTCAGCGCTCCCTGAAAGCTTCTCTCATATGGCAGCTTCTGGATGGATTGGAGGGGTTACCGCTTCTTTTATTCAGACCGTTGCATTTCTCCAGCTTCTCTAGAAAATTCCCTTTGTTCATTAAACGACCTGTCTGTTAGGGCCCAGATGGCTGCTTTTCTCTCGGCTTTAGAAATCGCCTGCTTAATTTCCCTGGTGCCCTGCCAGCCCTGCGCCGGGGAGGGGGAAGGAGAGCGCGAGGCGCCCGACACGGCGTGCACCGATGTGCGCTGACGTGCGCGGCCAAAGGCGCTCGCAGGGCTTCCCCGGCACAGTCCCTGCCCGTGGGGACAGCTCTGGGCAGGACGGGGAGGACCAAAAACTGCCGTGGTCTGGGGGAGCGATGTCTGGAGGACACTTCTGACCTGCTCAGCGTCTCCTGGTGATCCTGTTTCTCCCCGCTGCCCTACCAAAACAGCACCCGGGGGGCTCGGTCCCAGCACTCACATCTCTGACAGCCTTTTCCTATTTCCAGGCTTGTGCTAGTGCCATTTCCTTGTGTTTTGAATTTAACTCTTAACATTAACTCTTGATTTCGGTGCGCTGTGCTTGCGATGCCAGTGACCCATGCCTGTGGCAGGCATCAGGTGCCCAAGGCATCCCTGGGCATCACTGCCCATGTGTGCCAGTGAAGAGCTGGGCACCCCAAAAACCCCCACACCATCAGAGTCCAGGACAAGAAAACTGAACGCAGCTGAAAGTGCTGTAAGTGTTTTAGGTGGTGGTGGGGAGTGCTGAGACCCTGGTTGGTTTGGGGGGGACGGGGGGAGGCTTTGGGACCTGCCCTGCTCTGCTGTGGGTTCAAGAACAAGAAAGCCAGGCTGAGAATTTCCTCAGCGCTCAGGGGAAGGCGTGTTAAGATCAGGCAAGGCCTAAGTATTTTTTATATACTGACTTTTAAGATGCAGCTCCATTCTAGGGAAAATGTTGTTTGGGAGGAGGGCCACGGTGCAAAAGCAGCACTCCATCAAGGCAGCTGAGAGCAGTGCCCTGCCGCGGAGGCTGCGGAGGCAACGCCGTGTGGCTTTGCTCACTCGAGCGTTTTGCAGCCCTTTCTACTCTCCTCCTAAAGCTGCTTTCGCAGGAGGGGTTCCGCCAGGAAGGCAAGCCTGCAAAAGCTGGTTTCGAGACTCAACCGACGCGCGCCTGTGTTGATGTCTTAACTGCAGAAGGAGGCTCAGGACCCACTAAAAGAAATCGCGTCTTCACTTCATTGCAATTCTTTATTCCTTTGCTGCGGGTAGCATTGCAGATAAGTGGCCTCTTTGCTGAGGGGTGGTGGTGGCAGCTTTTACGGAATCGACCTCTTGCTCACTTTCACTGCCTCATTTCACAAAGTCCCAGCACCGTGCTTTTTGAGCTTCCAGGTGCATGTTGCTGGTTTACGTAGGAAGACGAGTTTGGGCCTGAGATGGGTGAGGGATATGCGTGCTGCAAATGCAGCCGATGTGCTGCCGAGGTGCCGGACACCGTCTCCCGCTGGAGGGGGAGGTTCAGCAGGGGCCTGATGCTGCTGAGCCCCTCCAGGCTGCCCTTCTTGGGGGTACCACCTCCCCTTCGCGTTTCAGATGTAAGGCAGAAAATGCATCTTATCTTGAATGCATTTTAATGCGGTCATGCTAAATTTGAAGCTCACATTGGCAGGGCGGCCCAACACACAAGTTTGCTTGTTCATTTTGTGTCTCAGCATCCCTTGGTCACACCTGGGTTTGGATTAACCTCCTTCATCTCTCACTCTACCCCTTTTGGCTGGTCCAGATATCTATGCCATTTTTCCTAAGAGAGGAGAGGAGGCCTCCCTGACTTCCCCAAACGAAGCCTTGACAGTAACATTTCATTGCCAGGTGATGGGTGCAGTTAATTGAATTCCTTTCCCCTTATTCTAAGGCAATTGCAGAGTAAAAGCCTCTCAGGAGAGTGCTTGGCCACAGCATGGGCCAGGCTCCCGCACGCCGCTGGGCCATCTTCTTGCTGCCCGAGCTGCTAATTCGGGAGCTTGGGGGGCTGCTGGTCACACGGCAGCACTGGAAAATAATTGCTGCTGTGGTCGAGTTACGGTGGGATGTTATTGGCAATGTATTAAATTATGTTAAGTGCCTGAGTACATGCTCTTATTTAAGTATTTGTATAAATCCATCTGCATGCCCTGGTGTTAGCTCTCAGTTGTCCCCATCCCATCTCCGTGCTCATGAAGGGAGAAGCGTGGTTTTCACCTGATGGCTTCTCAGTTTTCGTTTTCGCTGAGCACACCTTCACCCTCACAAAACCAAATGCCGCCGGCTGGCCCAGCGGTGCTGCAGGGCAAGGCAGCTGGCAGTTCCGCACTGCCAGATCTCAGTAGCTGGGCGGGTTTGCTGGTAGGCAAAATTCAATCACCACACAAACTAAATCTGCTTTCCTTTCTTCAACCATAAGGCCGGTGACTGGTGGCTGGCTCCTGCTCTGCTGTATGTAGAAGGCAAGCGGCTTTCTGCAGAGGATGCTTATGCTCAATACGGTTCAGCACGTTCCCTGAAGGCGTCCAAAAGGATGGGTCATAGGGTTTGATGGGGTTTGCATCGACCTTTCATGGATTTTAAGAAAGTCCTTTACCTGCTCAGGTCTTTGGCCTCCCACCCATTGCAATAGGCTTGCAGTAGTCTTCCACCTTTATCAAAAGGCTTTGAAATCTTCTGATTTTATAGAAAAATGAGCCCAGGGTGTTACTTCAAAAGGGATGCCAGAAGCCAGGCAGGTTTTCCTGGCATGGCTCGGTTTGCTGTGCCCATCCGCAAGGCAGGGGCAGAGCCAGGAGTGCCCGGACCAGTGGCCAAGCCTGTGCTGGGCAAACCAGGCTGTTGCCACCCAAAGAAGGGAGCTGACCTCAGCTCTGGCAGCAAAAGCCCTGCCAGGTCTGCATTAACCAGCCATCACCAGCGATGTGACGTTCCCAATAGGTGAGCGGCGAAACAGCTAATGACTTCTGCCATTTGACAAATGTTTCCTGACACTGCCGGGGAGGTCATCGTATTTCCCCCAGAGCCATTTGTCTTCTTATCCCCGGCGTGTTTGCATTCAAACCGCATCCTGTCTTCCTTGGCTTTGCACAGCAGCCGGTGCCTGGGAGATGCTGCCTGTCCCGGGGTGCCAGGGGAGAGGGAGGACTGAATTCCGCTCTGTGGACGCCGTGTTTGGCGCTGTTGAAAATCCCCTCTGAGCGCAGGCAACTGAGAGAAGGTGTCTGTGGGAGCGATGCTGCTGCCTGCACCCTCAAAAACAACCCAGTGTGTTGGAGAAGAGCCCAGGGGATGGCGGGGCACGAGAGGAAACCCCTCTTGGTGCATGCCCGGGTCCCCTTGCTGCCCTCCTGCCGTCGCTGGAAAGCTCCACCCTATTTTCCAAGTTGCTCCGTGGGTCCAGCACCCTGGGTGATGCATCTGGCAGCTCCCATAGGGGACGCAGCCTTTGCTCAAGCCCTCTCCGCGCTGTCGGGGGGCCACGCTCCTGTTCCTGCCCGTGTTTCACTTCACTCGTGGCAGCCGCTGCCGCACTGAATAATTTACAAAGTAGCTGCCCAGCTTTGAGGAGCTGCTGCTGCCCACTGCACCCACACCGGGCCAGCTGGTACAGGTCCTACGGGACACAGCACGTGCTGGGAAGCTTTCGCCCGCTGCCGATGGTAGGGCAGGAGGACAAGCAGCCAGCCAACAACCCGGGCAGGTCAGCACCAGGACATTAAAGCCGCCTTGTGCCTGGGGGACGAGCCAGGGCTGGGACCTGCTGCTGCTCCCGGGAGCAGCTGAACTGCCCAGGTGGGAGCTGGCACCGCTGGGGTTTTGCCAGGGTGAGCCCAGGGCTCCGCTGCCTGGCGTGGGTCCCCCGTCCCGAGCAAATCCTCAAGCTTTGGGTAAAGCATCCAGAGCTGCTGCATGGTGGCACACAGAAAAATTGGCTTTCTGAGCACTCCTGGTGACCATCACCAGCATGCTGCTGCCCGTCTGCCCATACACGGAGCCTGACGGAGGGTGGCAGCTGAAGAAATTCGCACAGATACAAAAATCCAGATCCAGCGAGCAACTTCCTTACTAACACCAGCACAACACAGCTTTGCTCTGCTGATGCCCGCTGGCCTAAGCCAGCGACCTGCGCTGGAAGGAGAATTCGGTGTGCGATGCCCTGCGCGCTGGTCCCTGCACAGGGCGCAGTGCTTCGCATCAAACGTATCTTTAGCAAAAAATGGAAACCGCGGCCAGCTCCAGGCAGTTCTGCCTGGGAATCAATATTTTTGGCCTCATTCTCGGTTAAAACACTAACTTCAACCATTTAAAACAAAAGAAAAACAAGGCAATAAACAAAAGTCTCCAAGCAACCGAATAGCAAGACAGCACAAACAAAATCAAGACAGACAGAGGAGCCTGGAATTCCAACGTTGGAGGAAATGCCTTTTCCCGGATTTATATCCCCTTGAAAGGGTGAAGCTGCTGCCAGCCAGTGTGGGGGCTCCTTTCCTGGGGAGGGGACCCTGTGGTGCCAGTACCCGTGCAGAGGGCAGCAGGGACAGGCAGGCGGTAGCCAAAGCGTCTGGGAAGAGGGGAGGAAGGGCTGGATCCGGCCGCACTGCAGAAGAGGCAGCGCCGGGCAGGTGCAGAGCTCGAAGGCATCGCTCCAGGTTTCCCTGGGCTTCGCTGCCGAAAGGAGAGGAGCGTGGCGATGCCAAAAATGTGAGTCGAGGTGAAAGTCTCGCAAGACAGAGACGCTTTGCTAGGGAGAGCATCGCCGCTCGGGAAGCCGGTGTGTGTTGGAAACCATTCCCTTTACGATTATTTTTTTTTCTCCTCGCTGTGCCGTGAGGTAGTTGGGCTTTTTCCAAATCGCTCCCATGCGGGTGGAGAGCTGGGGGAGCTGCGTTTCACATTTCATAATCTGTGTGACTTGATTAATTCAGCTGTATGTTAAAACCTCATGAAATTGGCCAATTTTGCTGAGGTTTAAAATAGATTATATCCATCTCCTAACGTCAGTTTTGCAAATAACCACTTGGCGGCTTCTTAAAATGTTAAAGATAGGGGATAGGCTGCACACTGCCAAGGAGAAAGCATATTTAAAAGAGATAATACGTCTTCTGTGTGAGCTCAAATGAGGAAATAGATGTTTGTGAAGCTCTTTAAAGCATGGTTATGTCAAGAGCAAGAAGATCACATTTGTTTTTCATTTGTATGCAAGGTGAGGAAAGGACAAGCAATTTTTTTCTCCTCCTCTGAACTCGTACAATCTTCCACCGTAGAAATTGGTGATAATTGCTGCAAAATGACCCAGCTGGGTCAAGGTGTAATTTTGAACCTTGAGTATCTTTCACTCAGCGAGAAATTAAAATGATTTGACTTTGGCATCTTGGCAACCCATCACTGGAACAAATAGAAACGTGGAGAGTGGATGCCAGCCACAGAGGTGAATCAATGGAAAAGGCTCTTGGGTGTCGGGAAAGGCAGTGGCTGGCCTTTCCCAGGGCCACGCACAGCCCGGATCAATGCTGCTTTGCACATCAGGTTGGGAGGTGTTTTAGAAGCTGCTTTGGTTGTGGGGTCTTTTTTTCCCCCTTCTTTCTGAAAGATTTTTTTAGTTTTGAACAAAGAAAGGATAAGTTTTGAGTTGCAGGGTGAGGATGTACTTGGAAGAGCAGGGTGAGGGTCCTCAGGATGCACTTGCATGTGGGTGCGGGACGCAGCTCAGCACCCCGCTGCCCCTGCTGCCGGATCCGGCTGCAGCCGTGGGGTTGGTGCCACGTGCTGTGGAGCAGGATCAGTTTTCACCTTCTGCGTGTGCAGTCCCTCATGTAGGACATAACCTCGTGTCCCCGCTCACAAACACCACTCTGCCGACCGCCTCCCTGGGACAGAGGAAACTCCTGTTTAATTACCGCAGCTTTGATTTTGACAGCACAAATTTCCCTTGCTGCCTTCTGAAACTTCAAGGTTAGCTGCAAGCAAAGATAAAGGCCCTTTGCAAAGGCTGTTTGCTCCCGAGAGGGTCCCAGCACTCCCATGCCGGATGAAAGTGTGGGGAGGAGGGGAGGGTGATGCATGCCACAGCCATGGGACCTTCATCTGATGAGCTCAGAGGGCTTAAAAAATGGGATTTAATCCAGCCTGCAGCAATGTCTCATAGTTGTGCATAAACGGGGATGGAGGGATGGGAACCACGGTTTGGGAAGTGCTTGGTGAGCAGCCGACCCTTTGGTTTTTGGGAACGGGGGTGGGAAGGAGCCAGCAGGTCAGGTTTGAAACACAAGCTGCTGGCAGGAGCCTGCCTGCATGAGGCCGGATTGGGCCCTTCACAGAGTGAGCTGGTGCAGGCCGTGCTGGGGGCAATCCAGAGCGTCCCCCTTACCGACATCAAAAAATGGACTGGGTTTGTCCATGGGAGGGATTTGGAGGAAGCTCATCATCCAGGTGGTCATTCAGATGAAGTGCTGCCTGCAATTCGTTTGACACCATCAGCTGCAAATGTTTTGCCACTGTGTTGTTGCACCAATTTAGACTGTTGTCAGAACCCAAAATCGTTATCAGTTTAATGCCAGCTGTGCTTTCGTTAGCATTACTGGCAAAATCCTATGTTACCTTGGAATATGTCTTAATTTCCCATCTCACTGTAAAGCAGAAGGCTTGCGCAGTGCCCACGTAGCACACGCAGAACTGGAAAACCCAGTGTGTAATATCACAACACGCAGCTCTCTTCCATCTCCCACTTACTTGAGCTGAAGATCTAGCAGAGGTGCCCCATGGGAAGGGTTGGTGGACACAGGGGCTCAGGGAAGCTCCCTGCATCTCTCCCGTTCCACTGAGTAATGCAAAAATAATCAGTTTAAGGAGGTCTTGCCTCAGTGGTGGGGGAGAAAAAGGGTACTCTGTGATGGCAATCAGTCTGATCCAATTTGATAGCTTAAACACACTGATTCAGCAATCAGTAAAGTATGCACATGTGTACTCTCTTCAATAACAATTAATTTATTCACATGCCTAAAACTTAAGCACCTGCTTACTTCCCATTGACCTCACTGGGTCTTAGACACAAATGCTTACTATAGCAGGACCAAAAGAGAGAGAAAACATGCTTCCATCTCCAGGTATCTATTGTTTTAACCTATACATTTTTAATACAGCTTCACTGGGAGAATAAATGCAATGAAAAAATAAAAGGTAAAAGCCTGGTCTGTGGTGAAAATCTTAGTTCTATTGGGGTAGAGGTTGCATGGGTGGATTTGTCTTTAATTTCAGTATTTTGGAAAAAAAAAGGAAGGCAAGTGTGTGAAAAATTAAGGTGTTGCGCTGCATGTCTTGTGTAATTAGAAAAGCTGACAAACATCATTAGAAAAATCTATTTATTAAGCAAATGCTGATTGTGGATTAGGATAACTAGTGTTGTTTCCTCCTGATACAGCTGGGAGGTGAGGGTTTCACTTCAGCTTTCCTGGGTTTATTTTGCAGGGATGCTGGTGCTCAGCAGCTGCTATGAGTGCTCAAGAACTTCTTCATTGCTCTGCGTGGTTTGACATGTTGTAATGACTATTCTCCATCCTAAATGTGGTGTCGTAGTGCCAAAAGATATTGGTAGGGGAATGTTCTTGCCCAGCCCAATCTGCATAGCTGGCTATGGGTCTCCAAGGCAGAGTGGACCGTGCAGCTGAAGGTTTCTTCTTTCTCTCTGTGCAGCTTTCAAGCTGGTGTTGCAAACTCACTGGCAGGCTCTCTTGCTTTGGTGCGTGCCAAAGACCTCTCTTGTATATTGACGATCACCAAGAGATGCTCTTCTCGCACAAGCTCCTCAGCTACAGCTTCTAAATGAGCATGCGTAGCTTGGAGGAGCTGTATATTGCTACCTTCTGGGTGCTGTGGTACAACATTAAAATGTCAGATGCTGAGAGAGTTTCCAGTAGCCTCATTCCAGGATTGCTGCTTTTGGAGGAATTGGTGCCTTGTTGTGTGCTAAATTATTTATAAGTAGTTTTGTTGGTGGCTGGATTTGAGAATTAAAATGTATATGCAACATAAAGGTTTTCAATAATGAAATAAGGTAACAAAAAGATAAAGCCATTATATGTATAATTAAAATGATGCATAACTATATGTTCTTTATGTAGCTGCTTCAGCACCTCAGCTGGCTTATTAGGCCAAGTGATCAGCCCCTGAAGCCTCTCCCAGGCCAGGTTTGCCTCCTACTCTTGCTAAAGATGCAGCAGAGCTGCCTGGAGGGGGACCCTGGCCAGTCCCTTGGGGGCAGTGGTCCTGCCTCCCCCCTTCTCCCCTAATTTCTGGGCTTGGCGAGTGGGACATCACATGACAAGGCAGAAAGGCAAAGTCTGAAAACTGCTTAATCTTTTTTTTATCATATCCCTTCATTAGCGTATTCCTGGTTCTAGGTTTCAAGGTTCTTGCAGTCTTCTGAAGGTGTGCTGGGGCAGTTTCATACATTCCCTTATAAGAAGCAGTAAATATTTCCTTCTTGTCTATTAACTAATCTATTTCTTGGCAGGGTGCAGAGATCAGACACGGTACTGCAGTAGGCCAGACTGGGAATACTTCCCTTAAGATAGGAAGCTCTCCCTGCAGGCACGTAGCATAGGGCATGCTGATGGGCAGGGATGGAGGTGGCTTTTGAGAGAAGCTGGACCAAAACCTCCTTAAACACCATCCCGGAGCATCCTATGTCTGTGGTGGAAAATGCAATGTCCTGCTACTGTGGGGCAGGTCTCCTGCGAGGGGTGCTGGGTGAGGGAACGTGGCCCCACAGGTGCCTTGTTTGGGTGGAGAGCCCCAGGGAGTGTCTGGCCAAGTTGGACCCGCTCGCTCCCTCTAACTAACCAAGAGGACAAGGAAGGGCAGCGTTTGAGGATGCTGCTTTGGTTTTCCCTGGGGTGTCCTGGAGACTCCCAGTCAAAAAAGCCACAAAATGAGCTTGAATAACGGCATTGTCAGCCAGCTCCTTAATTAAAAAAAAAAAAAAGTTTTTTTCCCCACTTCTCTAGCTAGTCCCAGCTGGATCCTGCACTGTATTAAGTGCACAAATGAAAAGAAATATGATCTCCTGTAAACTTTTTGTTTTCCCTTGAAGCCCAAAGCCCCCTGCAGCAGCCGGACCCCGCACAGGGCTGCACTTCCAGTACCTTAAGCAACATGAAAGACATCGCTTCTGACCCTCGGAGTTCAGAAAGAATAATTTAAGATTCTTTAACCTTTCCTTACATGATCCATTTCAAAAAGGGCCTTGCTATAAAATCCACCCTTATGCAGCATTACAATACACTTATGCATTCGGGCTCTGGGGGAGGCTCCTGTCCCTGGCTGCTCCCCACTTACCCACCCACCGCCTCTTATTCCCCCTGGCTTCGTCTGCCCAAGCGGCAGGAGATTTTTGGCTTTGCCTCTGCTGTTCTTATGTCCCTGGTGTCAGGAGGGCAAGGAGCTGCCTGGTATGTGGCCGGATCCTGCCCGCACTGGCCAGGGGGATGTTCAGCCCTGTTTGCTGGGGCTGTGTGCGGGGAGCCAGCGGAGCTCCCAGCAGCAAATGGAGGCAGGAGCAGCATGCTGAGATTATTTTTCTTGCTGTCTAGGTCAAGTTCATCTTGAATTTACTTGAATTTACTTATAAGCAAATCTGCTTATAATTGTTCGGCTAATGTTTTCTTACCCAAAGATCTTGCTTGCTTTCTCCTAATAGTTTTGGTTTGCCGCGTGGTGGTGGATTTATTGTTGGAGATGCTTTCATGTCGGGTTGCTCAAGATGGCAGAGTTCATCTCCAATGCTTTAGGCGCAGGCAGGAGGATAAGTGCAGTGGGAGCAAAGGCAGGGGAGTGGGGAGTCGCGTGCCTGTTCATTATCCCTAACCCCCAGGGGGGAACCGTGATGGTTTTGTGGGCAATATGGCTCTGGACTGCTTGTCAAGACAGATGGGGATGCCGATGCTGCCCATGGGGCATTGCTGGGGGAAGGAGGAATAACTTCATGAGCGATGGTCCTGGCTGGCACAGTGCGCGGGGGGAAGCCAGCTGCTTTCTGAAGGCCTGAGGGGGTCTAGGGACAGCAGGAGGTGGTGGGCCATGCTTAGGCTGCCATGGCAGCATCCATGGGGTGAGGCTTCTCCCAGCACTGGTTCCTTCTTGAACCTGCCTTTGCTGTAGAAATCCCTGTAATGCAGCTACTGTCGCAATTTTCTATTTAGCTACATCTTCATCAGGGTCTGTCTTATTTCTGCTCTTGGCTGACACTTGTCTTCTCTTACCAAGCAGTCTGTGATGTTCTTTATCAGGGTGTGCAATGCTTTCTTCTTGCCCTTTCCTTGCATTTCCTAACCTGCCTCACGTGCTGCTTTTCCACAGGCCAGGCTTTGGGGGGAGAGCCGGTGGAGCCTGCCCACCCCAGCACCCCACTGAGCGGTTCCCCAAGCCATCTTATCTGTCACTTATGCCCCGAGAGCCGGGAAACTGCTTTAATGCTCTGTGTAGTACAACACAATGGCATACAATATACTCACTTAAACACGGAGCAAACAAAAAGTCCATTAAAATGGGCCCTGGTGGGCTGGTGTTACTGTGGGCGTCTGCCTGCTGCTGCCTTTGTGGTCATGACTTTTAGTCAGATTAAATTGTGTCAGAGCAATCTGAATAGATTTTCTTCTGTTCCTCCCTCTCCATCCATCCATCAGGGGATGCCTTTCGCTGACGCGTTTATACTCCCACCTGGTGCAAACTGGCCGTGGTGGAGGCTGGGTCTCCCTGGGGTGATGGGTGGTGGAGGAAGAAAGCAACTTCTCAGACCACCTTGCCTGGGTGATCAGATGTGGGGGAGAAATCCTGGCTCCTTTTGAGCTGTGGGAGCCTTGCCCCGGTTTCAGAGGAGCTGAGATTTCACCCTTCCTTCGCCTGCCCTGTTTCTTCCAAAACCCGCCAGCCCATGAAGTGGCAAACTGGGAGCAAAATGAAGTAAGATTTTGCGGTAGTGGAAGTGTTGGATTGCGCTCAGTGCTGGCCCTCCAGAGAAAGGCACTTTATAGCCATGGAATTGAGGGGAAAAAATACAATCTTTTAACTTTCACCATCCTCGCTGTGACGTGGACTTGGTGCTCAGCTGCCCCTCTGCGGGGACGGGTGGGGAGGAGTGCCTCACTCCATCCCCGCCGGGTCTGGTGCTCCTTCCTGCCTGTCCAGCAAGCTCAAATAATCGGATATATTTGGGCTCTTGTTTGATTCTTTAGTCCCTCCACTCTATTCATTAATTAGCGCTTTTTTTTTCCCCAAGCTGGTCACAGAGAAGCTGTCTCCTGCGTGTTTTCATATCATGTTTTCTCCCCACTTTCCTCTGGAGTGCCGGCATAAGCTCCATGCCAGTGGCTTTCCCTCTTTATTTGGGCAGTCTGGGGAGAGAAACGTCGTTTTTCCATCCAGTATACAGCTGGGCTCATGCATCCGATCATCAGCCTGGTGGTCAAGAGGAAGGCTGGCTTGACAGCAAAGGACGCTGGGTCAGGCTGGGCAGGGTCCCAGTGCGCTGGTGGGAGCACAGGTCTCGCTGCTCCATCTCTGAGCCTGTCCCGCGAAGGGCAAATGTGCTCTCAGCTCCTGCCAGTCCTGTGTCTAACAGTGTATGAAATGCTGCTTCTGAAAGGAAAAATTCCTTCCTGGCTGTTGTCAGTCAGTAATTAAGGCCTGATATATATGAACTGATTTGATTTCTCTTCCCCCCTCCCCCCCATGCTATTATCTGTCTTTGTATAGCTTGAAATATTCCTGATGGTCATAAAATTATCTTGGCCTTTTTAAAAGTCAATACTTGCTACTTAGTAAAACCATGAGCCTATGGGCTGGAAAAGATTCAAATCTTACTAGCTTAGCTAAAAGGCATTAATTCACAGAATATATACATAACAATGCTGTCCTGACTTGTGGTAAGTCCTGCCTGCAAGATTTCTTCCCTTGTCTACAAGATGGACTTTGGGCATCTTCTTTTATTGCTTTGAAAGCTCAGCCTGATCAATAGATTGGCCAAAGCCAAGTGAGGTCTTTGTATTAAAGCAAGAAAAGAGACAGATCAAAATTAAGTGTTGGGATGACTGAGATCAGTACTGGCTGGGTGAAGCCGCCCCTCTCTGGGTTGTCCGCCTAAGAGCAGCAGCAGAGGAAGGGGCTCTGATATCTGGTTTTGGCTACCACGGAGTAAATATACTTTTGCAGCAGGTCAGTTGTTTCTTCTCCTGTGTTTGTTTTGCTCCTGCTGTACCTGGTGAGCAGAGCAGCCTCGTGCCACCCGTAGTGGGGCTAGTCCAGGGGAGGAAGGAAAAGCCGATGCTGTGCAACAGCACATGCCCTTTTTGGTTTTAATCGTACATGCAGGGGAAGGGGAGCCACGCACCACCCGAATTTCTTTGCAACAGCAAGGAATGCCCGTCCTGCCAAGCACCTGCCACTTCTAAGCACCCTGCTACCGCTCTGCGTTAATTGCAACAGAGCTGATGAGGAGAAATTAATTTGCTGTCCGTGGCACCGTCACGTGGACAGACCTGATCCCAGCCCAGCAGCCGGGCTTTTCCTCTCGCTGGAGGGTGGCGGAGCCTGGAGGAGCGAGGAAATAAAAGACAGCGGCTGGGAGCGAGCAGGTAGCTGTGCCGTGGGCCGGGCATCACATTTGTGCTCGGGCACCTCCAAGAGATGCGCGGTGAAGGTTTCTGCCGGCTTTGTTCCCCTCCTCGTCAGGCTGGGCTGGCGTTTGTCCCCCAGGGCTGGCTGTGATGTCCCCAAGGCTGTGGGGAATGGGGCAACGCAGCCCTCTATGGCCAAATCCAATCGACTTTCCCACCCTAGAGTTTCCTTTCATTGGGAGCACAAATGCTTTTATCTGGGGATCCTGAGGGAGCCCTGTGTGCCTCAGTTTCTCTGCTTGCAGCCACCCACTCTGCCAGGCCATGGTCATCGAGCCACGCTCATGGCTTGTTTGCAAAGCAGAAAGGAGAGGGAAAAGTTGACAAAAGGCATATTTCCTTCATTTAAGGAAATAAAGGAGAGAAAGAAAAAGGAAAGGCTCTTGCAAACCCCTCACTCTTCCCATACAGCAAGCTCTGACATAACCTCATTAAACGCAAGCGCTCGGCTGCATCCCTGATCACAGAAACCTGGTTTCTTGTGGAAAATTCACAGGACAGTCACATGCAAACCCTTTGCTTTTCCCAAGGGCCTTATAAATGATGGCGTTAAATACAGAAAAGGGAGGAAAACAAGGGCTACAGGGGGTTCGTTAACCATTATGGCCTGATGCGTGCTGGCAGGGAGCCAGCTGACAGCATCGCTGCCGCGCCGACTCCCCAGCAATGTTCCATCAGTTGCAGATACTTCACAAATTCTAACAAATGATAATAATAAAAAAGCGCGAGATTTTCAACCAAAACATTGTTTTATTTTTAACCTGAGGCTTTAACCAGGATGAAAGGCTAGACAATAATGCAAAGCGCTGCTGTGAATAATTGCTGAGAGGCATTGAGGTTTGGTGGCCGGGGCGTCTGCCTGGGACATGTTGTGTTCCCTGCGGTGCGACCTCCAGCCCACACCTCATCCTCCCTGTTTCCATTTTGTCATTTCTCTTGCTGAAGTGGAGAAATCTCTTTGGGGGAAGGACAGGCTCTGCCTGTCTGCATGTAGCCTCTGTGCACCCCTGCAGGACAGCAGCCTCGGAGCCAGAGATCCTACTGCTCACTGAAAAGCACCGAGGGTTATTATTTGTACTGTTGCTAGAAGAATAATTTTGGTGCTGCTAGATTAAGCAATGACATAAATAGGTGATGGGCAATCAATGTGAAAGCTTAAATTTGAATTAACTTAGGGGTTTACATTTTGACTACTTTGGTTATTTGACCAAGAACAAGATTAACTCAGTTTAATAGCTTGATTGCTGAAATTGGCCTGATCATGGTTTGAAAGTCATCCCTCTGAGGATGGGGCTATGTCCTACCTCCACGGTTGCTGCTGTGGTTTTGC
Organism: Buteo buteo; assembly: GCF_964188355.1. Taxonomy (NCBI): domain Eukaryota; kingdom Metazoa; phylum Chordata; class Aves; order Accipitriformes; family Accipitridae; genus Buteo; species Buteo buteo. The sequence goes on from NC_134181.1 coordinate 34,699,420, forward strand.
TTGGGGACAGCTGTCTGCTAAAGTGGGTTAATTGCACAGCAGCAGCAGATCTGCTTGCACTGAGATGTCTGTGTCCTTGCTATGGAAGAAAATAAAGGATAACGCCTACGCTAACGCCACGCTGGTGGCTGTGGCATGTAGAAAAAAGAAGAAAAAACCTCAACAAAATAAAGCTAGTTTATTATTGCAGCTAGACAGGTCTCCGTATCTAACCTGCTTAAAGCTGTTTGAAATGTCTCTGCGCTTTGCATTCTGCGGGCTAGATGTAACCCAAAACATTTTCTAAAAGGCAGGGCTGGAGCTGTAGAAAGCTGCAGGTGTCTGGAAAGGTCAAATTGGTTTGTTCCCTGTGTTAAAGAGGGAATAACACTTATTTTTCTAGCTCTCCTGTGCTCACTGCTGTTTGAGCACAGCAGCATCCTTCCTATCCCAAGCAAAGCAGGAAGAATTGATGTGTTGATGAGGAAGAACAAGGATTCACCCTGCTCTATGAAAAAGAAACTCATCGCCTGCAAGCTTATCGTGTGGTCAAGGCAAAACCCTAAGTCAGCAGTCAGCAGAACCTGGTGCTTTGCCTTAGTCCCTCCAAGGACATACATGTCATATCTCCTTCAACCTTTCTGGCAGGTTTTGTTGCCTTTCTCCATAACGGTGTCTGTTGTAGCATCACCGCTCCGAGTCCTTGAGCCCCAGGGCGCTGCAGCCGTGGCCGTGTGTGGCTCCTCATCCCCATAGGAAGGCGTTCGGCTCCTTCTGGGGTATTGCGCAGCTTTGTGAGCTTTGGAAATAGATGTGTCTGCAAATTGTGGGCAGTTTGTCTAGTCCAGCCAGCAGTACCTATAGACTCTGTGGTTGCAGGATGGTGCCAATTACCTTTTTGCACAAGGTTCAGCAGGAGATGAGATCGTCCACATGGTACTTAGGGCAGGAGAAAGCAGGCCTGGATGGTTGGCTTCTATATAGTTAACAAATGGTACTTGAGATAGATATAGATAGATAGATAGATGTGTGTGTGTGTATATATATATGGCCTAAGAGAATGGCAGCCCGCTCAGCATGCTGGGGCATGTCTCTGCTCCTGATGAAGAGCCGTCCTGGTGTTGCAAGGAGAGCGATTCTGCTTGTGACGTGATACAGATGGTCACTTTGACATTTTCAATCAAATGTGTTGACAGAGCTTGTGTCGTGAAGCTGAAGGAGTCAAAATATATGGGCCTTAAAAAAAAAAGAAAGGGCAAAACAAACCTGGTGTGATTAAATGTATCCAATTTACCAGATGGATTTCTGCTCTGCTGTGCAGGATGGACTGTTCCAGGAGTTTCTCTGCATTTCATATTCCGCTTATGTAGGAATGCGAGACCTTTCCATTTAATGAGTTTGATTGGTATCAAAAGTTAGTCTGTGTCGTTCCTGCTGGAATAGGTCTCAGGAAGGGGCTGGGGGATGAGCTTCTGCATAAATCTCATGAGCAGAGAGCAGCGGCTGCCCGTAACGGGAGCATCTGCCTCGTCCTGCCATCACCACCAACATCCACAGCCCTCGCAGACGGGAAACATACTTTTAGCAAAGATTCAAGATAAAAATATCCATCTTCCTTTATTGCTGATGCTATAAGGGTTACGGTACGAGAGGCAAACCCAGCCTCGAGCGCAGGGAAGTGTGCCTGAGGGTTAAGGAGACCAGCGGTAGCTGGGGTGGTTAGATGGGATCCTTTTACCTGGGTCTTGGCATGGGGTACGCGGCTGGGAACCTGAAACCCCTTAATCTTAATATCTGCAAATAGATCTAATAGGTATATAAGTCTGGCTGTTTATGCGTAGAAAGGTGAAAGATGCCTCCAGCTGTGTCAGGCTGTATCAACACCATAGAGAGGCCACAGAAGATTGGGGATATTTTCCCATTAGAGCTTTTTCAAATATGTAAGTTTTATAATCTTTTTATTTCATCATTTGCCGCCCAGTGGGGGAGAGATGATCTTTGTGCATAAATGTGCCTGTTGCCAGCCATGCTGAGAAGGGGAGTGGCTTTTGATGTGTAAAATCACAGGCACTGGCTTTAATTTGCACATCCCACGTTGGTGCAATCGGGACCGCAGTGAGCAAAGAGACGCTGTTGTAATTAAGATCAGGGTTGGATCTGAGGTGCCGTGCGTGGCTGCGGTCGCACAGACAGCCGTGGCGTTGGGAAAAGACTTGTCCCTGCCCAACGGCTTCGGGGTGCCGCTGCCCACCACCCGTCCAAACCCATCTGAAAATTACATCAGGACAGTCTGTCCTTCAGCACGTGGCTACCCAATGCACTGTCCTTTCAAATAGACGTGAGTCACAGCAACACTTGGTACCCATGTTCTTCAAGGGAACATTAAAATCCACCCAAATATTATTTATTATCTGCAGCCTGTGCATAAAGCATCGCCTCTGACCGATTGACTGCCACGCAGCCAGTGCCATCAGTCACGGCAAGCACCTCCGAGGCTTCTTGCTGCTCCCGGTCAGAGCCAGGAACGAGGACTCCTAATTAGGGACATGGTTGTTCACAGGCGATGCTCAGCCAAGCCTGGACCCCCTGCCAAGCCTCAGTTTTGGGGAACACTGTGCAGAATGAGGACCCCCTTTCCCTGGCACCTCCCTGAAGCCCTCTGGCTTCAGCCCCACTTGCAGGAGCCTGGAGGTGATCCTGAGCACCCAAAATGCCTGTGCTTAATGAAGTGCCCTTGCTGCAGCCTGCCAGGTCGCTGTGCAGCCCACAGCTGGCACGCAGCTTCCCTCTCCCTCCAGTAAACTGTTCTGAGTTGCCCTAAGCACAGCGGGGTCTGGAAAACTGGAAGATTTGGGCAAAAAGGAAGATTTTCCAGATGGGCAAACTGTTGGTAGTATTTCAGCCAGGGACACTTCCAGGCTCAGTTTGGTTTGGATCCAGCTGGCCAACCCCTTGTGAAATACTCCAAAGCTGGCAGGACCTTCTGGGGATATTTCCAAAGCCACCCCGTGATGAGTGCCAGGGAGACAGAAGTTCTCATTACTGCAAGTGGGGTGTGGGGTTTGGACCTCTGTTTTCCTCTGAACTACCTGGGCAGAACTAGAGGACAGTCCTCTGATCCTTCCATCTGCAGGGTGCCCACACCCCAGGAATGGGTAGTGTGGGAACAGCACCCAAAATGCCCTCGCACCACTGTCTGCAAAGCACCGTTATGTGCTGCCGCCAGTGACCCAGCGCTCTCTTCCTTTTGCTGCCCCTGCCTCAGTTTCCCCATTGGTAAAATAGGACCTGTGTGAAGTTCCTGTGCTATGAAAATGCTTCCAATAGCAGCCACGGAGTAAAAGGGATGTGTCTCCCGGATGCGTGAGTTTTCCCCTGTGTCATGCCACATAAGCAAGAGCAGTTGTATACCCACCGCCAGCTCCTGACGTTACGCAGCCCCAGCAGCGCGCGGGCTCAGGAGGGAGCGCGGAGTATTTCCCCTGTAGGGCTGCGGTCCTGGTGGGGCAGGGAGGGCAATTCTCCCTGCAAAGAGCTGTGTTACAAACAGCAACCTGCCTCCTAACAAGGAGGGGAAAAAAAAACCACCCCAAAACCTTGCTTTTCCAATATCCCATCAGCTTGTACTTGGCTGGGATGAAGTTGTGCGTGCCCAGCCCAGAGCAAAGCCTGGAAGCAGGTGAGAGGGGGTGAGCAAGGGCAAAAAAAACCTGGTAGTAGGTACACAAACCGTAGCCTGTACCCACGTTTCTGTTGGACAAAACATTGCAAAAACTCAACTCTCAGCCCGTCCTTCGATGTGGCAGAGCCGCAGGTGCGAGCAGTGGCCAGGGCACCCCGTGTTCCCGCGGAGAAGAGCTGGGGAGCGGTGGGGGTGGGTTGCAGGAGGGGGTGTCAGCTCTGCACAGCCGGAGGGATGGAGGGGTCGGCACCCGCGCCCTTGGCTTTACTCTCGTGCGGGAGCTAGTTATTGCTGTTTGCCCAACTGCGGTGGTCTGGTACATACACAAGCGGTGCTGCATAATTTGGTACAGCTTGTAATGCCTGAAGAGATAACAGTGTGTATAGACGTGCAGTTTTATTATTATTTAAATTAGCATTTGGGGCAGGAGGAGTGCGTTGCATAGTTCAGCTCGTTTGCAGAAGTCAGGTACTGTATAATTTGAATCCCTCTGGGGAGGAGTATAATCTGAGGTTTTGTTTGGTTTCCGCTTTGTTCTGGATGTTTTCTGCAAAACAGCTTTGGTCCCAAGTCATGATTAACAGCAATTCTTACTGAAAGCAGAGTCGTCCTGGTAGCCACAGGAAAATGCCCTGGACTAGTCAGAGCAGGTTAAATTATTCATTTTGGTTAGTTTGTTTTAATAATTAAAGAATTTTTGTCATGTTTTGCAAATTGTCCGACACTGTGGTGATGCAGGGCTCTTTTTTTTTTTTTAATCTGCCACTGTTCAGTGGGTAATTTCTTCCAGCTAGTGCAGCCTGTGGGGCTCTCCTGAAGTACTTCTGCAGAGTTCCTGGTGTTTGTACCTGAGGGCTGGTCATCTAAGAACTGTGATATTATTGCTTCCTTTGATTTAATAGCCTTGTTCGCGAACAGAAGGCTCCTTTTTTTTCTGTTCGCCAGTTGCCCACAGCATCAATAATTGTTCAAGACACTTGTACAGCTAATAGAAAGAGCCTGTCAACAAGAAAAGCTCATTGTAATACCGCTGTTTTAAAGAGATTGGGGGAAGCAGCAAAGCCAACCAGGTAGCAAATGTGTTGTTCCTGTAGTCACATAGATCCAGGGACAGGAGACATAAGTGGGGCTTAATCCTCTCCCAAATGGATGCTCAATTTCACACCCCAGCACAGCTTCTGATTTATAGATTTCTTAACGTCACAATATTTTCATTGCTAAAAACTAAAGGGGAAGATGCAGCTAAGACCCAATCTAAAATCTGCTGAGGTAAATACAGGGACTGTGGCTGTTGTTAGCAGCCCTTGGGCCAGTCCTAGCACAGAGCGCGGTAATAACAGCGTTTGAATTCCCAGTTTGCAGAGGACTAGAGGATTTCTGCAATCTCTTGAAAGGGATATTGAGCCACACAGTCAGCATATTTAAACAGGCAGCCTGCGTCCTGAGGTTATCTTGAAAACCAAGCCTACCTAGCTGGAGAGAAGCGTGATGCTACAAGGGGAAGGAAGGAAGCAAGTCACTGATCTCTGAGCTAATGAGTGGAGGAGAGACGGGCAGCTGAGCTGATTTATCAAGGTAAAATGTTGTTGGCTGCTGTAAAATGGGGTAACATTTAAGCTGTGCTGGAGCTTCAGCTCTGAAGCCTGGGATGGAGGCTGAGGGCTGTAAGCGAGGATGTGGATGGGCCAAGGCAAACTCTGGTGTTAGCGGTCATGCTGCAGAGAGAAAGTCAGGTCTGGAGTCCATCCTGGAGAAGACACTGTCCTAACAAAAGATCCAATAAACGGAGTTAGAGAGAGATTTGTTTTGATGTATAGCAGTCTGCTCAGTTAGCTACCAGACGTGGTTTGTTTAATGACTGAAACCGAAAGAGTAGGAGCTCATCTCGGTGAGACTGGGAGAGAATATAGATTAACGCCATTGTGTTCTCAATGCGTCATTGACTTTCCCTACGTACCATAAGCAAACGTGCCGTTCAGGTCCAATGAGACGGACAGGCTCATTAAGCAAAACCAGGACCTCTAAAGTCACCCCCTAGGAGAGCTGTGCTGTGTATTCTCACTTTGGTAAAGAGCAATTTGTACTTCTTTTTTAAAAGGATTCATCGTTTTCTTGCTCATCTTGGTTCCAATCCAGCTGGAAGACAGGAGTGTTTAGAAGTTCTCTGCACAGTCTGCTTGGGTGATGTCAACAGCCCCGTGTCAGCTACTTGGGAGGCTTGGAGATTTTAATTAAATGTCCGAAAATCTGTGTGCTGAGATGAACCAAACCCCCAGAGAGCTCATCTTGCAGAGCCTACCCCTTGTATGCAGGACAGGCGTCCCAGCTCCTGTGGTGGAGAGGGCTTGGGGAGCCTCCTGACAGCGGATTCCCCTTGGCAAGGGACACAGCAGCCACCCTCCCTGCCAAACCTCCTGCCTTATGGATGAGACAAGGTGGAGGAGAGCGGGCAGAGGAGGGTCAAGGCATGCTCTGTTCCCCCCGTCCATCTCCAGCAGATGTTTCCTGAGGAGCGCCGTCCAGCTGGCTCTGCTTACAGCAGCCCCCCGGCAGCTTTGGACTCTGATGAGCCTTGTGCAAAATCATCCAGGAAACCACGGACATTCCCGTGTCCTGTGCCCAGAAAACCCGGAATTTGCAAAGTCTTGGCTTTGATTTTTTCTTCGTACAGAGAGGATGTGATTTCAGGGATGAGGCAACCTCTCACCATGATTTATTGCGCTGTGTTGAGCAGGGAAACCTCTTCCCTGGCTACGTGTGGACGGCAGCCCAGTACACGGGGAGGAGAGTTCTCCTGGGCTTACAAATGCTGTAAGAACTGTATCTGGTGACATCTAATTTAACCCTGGCACACCAGATCTGAGGTTAGATTCGATCCAGCCGTGCCTGCCGGCATGCTCAGAGCACACCAGCGGGTGATGCTGGTGGGGAAGGGGGGTACCAGGGGGACGTGCTCCCCGGCTCTGGGGACCCGCCAGCTGCTGGGGTCCAGCACGGAGGGGAGCCAGCATCCAGGCAAAACGCCTGTCCTGGGGTTTTGTGTGAGCTGTGAACAGTGGAGATCATCATCCGCAGCTGCTTCAAGAGCAGTGGGTGGCAGGTCTCATGGATTCCAGTTGCTCCATCGCTCACGCTGGAATTGGGCTTTTTCCTCTACTCTGCTTAGCCACTCTCCGTCCTACCTGGACTTATGGGTCGAGGTCGTACTCTGGTTTTTCCTGTGTAAATGGAGCCGGAGCGAGCCTGTGAATTAACCCAACAGCCACTACGCTCCATGATGCAGATGAAGCTGGGCACAGCCTGGGTTCCAGCAGCACAGATGCTCTAAAGTGGATTTTTAAAGCACATCCAAACTCTGCTGCCGGTATTTATGTGCCATATGTTGCAGTGGTAATTACTTGTGCTTCTCAATGGAATAGAGTATTGGGGTTGTTTAGATCCCCTCCCAGTGGGGTTACTGGCCTCTGGGCCCACCAGAGGACTAGAAGTCATCGCATTTTTGTTTTTAATGCAAGCGCTGGCACTGTCCTATGTAGTGAGCAGGGCTGAGGGTATTCAGGGAGGGCCAAAGTCCCAAGTTTGCTGTTCAGCCCAGGATCTGGCAGGCGGCATCTGTCACTGGGACATGCTGCTGCCAGGTGAGAGCTTCTGGCCTGCTGCAAACAGCCTCCAACTACGCCCGCACGAAAGGAGCAGGGCGATTTTTCACAAACTGTGCTAAGCGATGAGTTACATGGCTTAGAGCTACTTTTGCAGCAAGATAAAAGAATGCTAATTCGGTCATTTACCTGACTTCCCCTCACAGTTCAACAGACTATTCTATGCCAGAACTTTCTTCTTTTCCTTCCTAAATAACTCATTGATGACAAAGGATGCTTCAGCGCAACAGGCAGCATTATGCAAAACTAGGGCTGATTTAAAAACAAAAAACTATTCCCGTTGAAACTCCTTTTTGAGGTCATGTGGAGTTTCAATTACACACAGATTTTTTACACCATTCATTGCCTTTGAATGGAAATCTTCAGGATGTGCTGGGAAACCTCTAGTGATTGAAGGCCTCCCTAAAGTCCTGGTGTGTTAAATCTCCACCAAGAAAAATACACATGTATGTTGAAAATACAGAATAAACTGTACCTTGTTTACATGTTTTGTCACTTTTTCTTACTCTGAAAAGAAACCTAAACCAGCTGTAGGAAACATTGTTCTGTGCTGCACTGTTCTGCCTGCCTTCTATGGGTGGGAATTGGTTCTTTGATCTTCAGTTCAAAGACATTGAAAAGGCTGTTTCTGTGGTCTGCAGAGAATTTCCTTCTGCTTCTACAACATCTCTTGATTAACTCTGTGTTTCTGGGAATGCCTTCAATATCCATCCAACCAAAGAGATGCTTAGACCTCGTGTAACATCTACCGCAGAGTGGATGAAATTTGCTTCCAAATCACGACCGCCTTCTTCTGTGCCCACCTTGCCTGGCAGAGGACGTCATCCCCCAACGCCCAGGAAAGCGGCAACGCAAGCAGAACCCTGCAAATGAGCATCTGAGGCTACAAGCGAGACCTGATCACGTCCGACAAGACCCGCAGGCAGCCAAGTTGGCATCCAGTTGCTGGCTGGGAAGCGAGCCGCGCCGGAGCGGAGGTGCTCTCTCTGCTGGAACTTGAATGACCTGGATGTCCCAGGTCCAGTGTCATCAAGTGGTTTGATCCGTCCCTTGCCAAGGGACCTGCTAGCTTTGGGATGTGTAGGTTGTGGCCTTTTGCAACGCCGCTGTTGTTAACCTAATCGAACATTTAAAGCAAGGGGGAGGGAGAGGAAATCATTAGCAGCTGCATTAACTTCTACCCTGGATTCTGTGCACAGCGTTCGCTCGAATTAAATAGCTGTTTGGATTCAAGCAACTCCTCCAGCGTGAGCTAATGAAACCGGTCCTGCGGTTCAGTGGTGGCGTCAACCAAAATCCTGGTTGTAATCCAAACTGCAGTTTTTTTCTCCTAATGAATTAATCAGCTGATTACGTGCACGCGATAGCTCATTAGAGAGGTGCGTGGCAACCTTTGGAAGGAAATTACTGGCTTTGTGCGGCCCGGAGGCCGTTACATCGCAGGAGCACACTCCTTGGAGTATTGCAGCACCATATGTGTTGCTCTAACTAATGGGCGTTGTTCCTGGGGTCGTTTGATCTCAGGAAAATGACTGTAAAAATTTTAATACTGTAAACCTTCGAAAACTTGGAAGAAAAACTCAAACAGCCAAAAGCAATTTCCCTTTAATCTAGCTTGTGGTGGTGGTGATTTTTTTTAATTTCTTTTTTTATTTTAAAAGCTTCCACCCTATTTAATGGTAGCTGCAGAGATAAAGTGAAGTGTAATTTGGAAATTAGTTCCGGCTGTTTGAGTTGTAGCTTTATTTTAGTAATCTGGGTCATTAATTTTGTTGAATAGTGTGTTTGGATTTTTCCTCCCTTGTGTGCGCGAAGCACAACCGCACCCAGGGTATAAAGGGACTTCGGTCAGGAAAGGGATATTTCAAAATCCTCTATCCCCTGGGTGACCCTACAAAAACAAAGCCCGTTTCTCTGTGGTTATCCGGTGTGGACAGCAGGAGACGAGTGGCAGAGATGAGCGCTGGGGCGGTTTGTGCTCCTGCTGCAGCCAGGGACGTTGGACACGGCGGGGAGGGACCTCACCGGCGCTGCCCCCACCGGAGAGCCGAGGGCCGGATTCACGTTGGGGTAAGGGTAAGGGTTTAGGCTCTCAGCCATGACAAGAGCCTTTTTAAATGATTAAGGAGCCAAGGGTGCACTTTGGTAAAGCTTTTCAAGGAATATGAATGGAAGGGATCTTTTGAGTGAAAAAACATGCTTCTGCTCAAGCCTTGGACTGCCCTGAAAATTTGGAAATTGGGATATACCAGCATCCTCTCCGTGCAGCCAAAGAGTCTCCAGAGGTGCGTTGCAAGTCACCGTGAGCGTGGCTCCTCGCTGCAGAGAGGCACCTGGGGCAACGCCGGTGGCCGTGGCACGGACCAGGGAGAGGTGCCCACGGGTGTCAGAACCGACAGCTCTCGGAGAGCGTTGTGGGTGCTGCTTGCACCCTGGTCAACAAGGGCGTGAATTTAAACCCGGTTTCCTCCTCTGGCGTTGGTGGGGTGGGGAGTGTGGGATGCTGGTGCAAAGCTCAGGGTCCGGTCTAGGAACCTGCAGAGGACCCAGGGACTGGGGGTAAAGCTCTGCTCTTCTCTCTGCTTGGCAATGTGGCGGGTAAAGCGAGAATAACGATCTACATCCCTGAGCAAAGGGAGTGTTACAAACTCTGCGGGATTAAGGCTGTTTTTTTCCCCTGTATGTTTATGCAACAACAAGCAAAAAAAAATTTCGGGGCTAAGCTTTAGAAATGTGGTCATTATAATAATACAAGAGCAGGCAGAAGCATGGAACTGGCTTGAGTAGAGTTTTTCTGCTTGTCCTGATTTCTTTTTTGCTGTTTATCCTGTTTATCCTCTCCTTGTTATCCTGAACTAGTTTGTCTTCTTGTAAACGCCAACCTACGACCCTTAAAAAGAAATCATCAGGAAGAAAACTTGCTGACGGAGTCTTTTTTTGCCTGTGGCAGTTGAATAAGCCCATCAGCTTATATAATATTAATATTTGTAAAAGCAAACCTACGGAGCTCATAAATCTTCCATAAAAGAGGGACAATATCTACATCTATTTTAAAATTAAGCAGGTAAGTAGGTTCTAGGAAAAAAGGGTATAGATACAAAGGAAGTGGATAGATGAAAGAAATGAAATTGCCATTTTAATCTGAAAACTGGCTCTGCATAAGTGATACCAGAGGCTTCACTGCTGCTGGAGCCAGCACTTGGCTCTGGGTCATCACTTGGCCCTGGAAAGCCCCAGTTCCTGGCTGCTGCCACAGCAGTGTTGCTCCCTGGTATTCCATTCAAGTGGGTTAAGGAATAAAAAAAAAGTCCAAAATTGAAGCAGGGCGTGTTTGCAGGGGAGAAGAGGACTTAATTAGCATTTTTTTCTAACTTTGTGCCTTTTCCAAATGAAAAAAAAAAATCACGTGAAAAAAACATTCTGCAGTTTTAGATTCTGCTTACCATTCTTTGAGGCAAGAAGCAGGCTTTTCTCCATTATGCTATGCCACAGCACTATGGGAACCCAAATGAGAAAAAAATAATAGAGCTTATTTTTAGCCAACCAGGTGAGCAATCCGTCTCCAAATACGCGCACAGAGCAGCTCCGTGGAGGAACGACGCTGCTGCGTCACCATTGACACAGTCCCTTTTCAAAGGAAAACTGTGCTTTGAAGCAGTTGCCTTAAGACATCTTTTATTGGGTACCACCTGCAGTGGGATGGGAGGGGTAAAATCAAACCTTTTAAAGGTTGTAGGGATATAAGGGAGAGAAAAACTCCTTTCCATTTTTCTTCATTTCTTGAGTTGTGTTGTCCGTGGATGGCTGGTCCCATGAGACCACAGGGGATGGGACATGGGCAGCACCTGTGGAGCCTCCGGTCCTGGTGCCTCAGTCCCGAGAGGTGAACATGTCGCGATGGCTTTTCCCCACTGTCCGGGACACGGCATGAGTCCCGTGTGGGGCAGGGTGGGATCTCCAGCCCCACAGAGGGACGGTGTTTTGTCAATAAACATCCCGGCTGTGGTTTTTAAGGGGTATGTATGTGCTTCTGCTCAGCGCTGAGCAGCGTGAGGGCTCTCTCCGGCAGCTGCGTTTATTCGGTGCAGTGGAGGGGAGGTGCAGATGGATGGGTGTCTTTGGACGGTTTTGCCAGGCATGCAGCTCTTCCTTTTTTCTTTCTTTTTTTCCCCTGGCCCCGAGCACAACGGGAAACGTTTAATTCTGTATTGCTCAGTGGTGGAGCTGGACCAGAAGAGTCATCATGGACTGGGCTCAGTCCCTCCAGCTTCCCCCAGCCCCATCTTTGCCAGCTCCCAGCACCAGACAAGTCCATCGTGTGGGTCCACTTTTGGCGATGGCAGTGAAACACGTTGGCTGGGTCCGACCTGGCAGCCCCCCGCAGTTGAGGATGGAATTCCCAGTGCAGGACCAATAGAAGGGAGACTAGGGAAGTCTATTGCAAGTATTTTATAGATGAGGAATTATGGGCCAGAAGCAAAATGAGGTGATTCCCACAAAAACTGAGCTGGGATCCCGTTAGCCCCAGACCAAGGTATGTACTCTGGGCCATGGCATGAGCTATGTAGTGCAGCCACACTTGTTCCCAGATCATCTCAGGGCTGGAGGATGGTCAGATTTTGGCTCAATCTGAATTTTTGGGTGAAGCAATTTTTTTCCTTTTAAAACAAGGAGTTGCTGGAGCTGAACCTTCTCATGGGATTAGGTCAATTCATTTAGCACAGCACATTTTTAGGGAAAAGTTTTTATCATGCTAACTCAGGCAAGAAAAATGTTCAAAGAATTTCAGCATTCAGCTCAAATCACTACTTCATTTAAACATTTTAAGCTAATGAGTTGGGAAAAAAAGCCTTTTTTTATTAAAAAAATGTTAAATAAGAAGGGAACATGTTGAAGTTATCTCGGTGGAAAATGTTTTCATATTTTCATCTGTGGAAGTTTATGAGTTTAGCTTTTGTTTTAAGTAAGGACAAGAAAATATCTGAAAAGCTTTCACAGGGCACACAGATAATTAGCCAGACAATTCCTGCTGGTCTTTCTCATCTTCAAATCCAGCTGCATTTTCCGTAATGAAATTTTCTGCCACAGCAAAGGTGGAATGTGAAAGTTCAATATTATGGATCAGCTTTGCTTATGAGGAGAGAGGAAACAAGCCAGAACCCATACACTGGAAAAGAGATGAATGAGAGTAATATCACAGAGGACTATAATATTATGGAGAACCTGAGTAAGGCATGATAAACATGATGGTCTACATGAAAAATCACATTCAGGAAAATCAGTGCTTGCAAGGTGGATCAGGTGAAGGATTTGTGACTTTTGTCCATTCCTTCCATCTTTTCTTTAGTGAATCCCCCATTTGCTCTGGGGTGTCCAGTTGTGTTTGTGCTTTTTCCGTCCCTTTGGATTAGGAGAGAAGATCTTGCCCCAGCTGCAGCCAGAGCAGCAGGACCTTTGCTGGACCTCACTGTGCCTTTGCTTTCCTCAGCCTTTTGCTGCCACGTCCATCTCCAGGAGGACCTGAGCAAACCTGAGTTATGTACATCTCCAGCATAGCTTCGGCTCCTCTGTCATTAGAGAATAAATGACACTTGTCTCCGTGGCTGGGGAAGAAACCAAATTAAACCCCACCATCCTTAGCAATTGATGGGCTGGCTGCCGAGCTCCACGTCGCAGCCAATTTCTCATAAACAATCAAGGGCGAATTGTATCTCTAATTTCTGTCACAAATGTTTTTGCTATGCAAAGGGACAAATAGGAGCAGAGAGAAGAGGAGAGAGCGCTTGGCCCGGCCTTCAGCCTGATGGCGAGGGAAAGCTGTGACGATGCTGACACGCTCCTGGCAAGGTGGTGGCTAATGGAGTTGCATCAAGCAACAAGAAATGGCCAGATAAGCTGCTTTCTCTGGCTGTAATTACACACCACTCTGCTAAAATAAGGCAACCGTGAAGGAGGGTGAGGAGGGAAGTAAATTACCAGTGAGAAACCCAGCACAGGAGACCATGTTCCCCAATAGAGAGCCACACCAGGTGTGGGGAGATGTGTTATAAAGCTCTGTAAGTGTGAAATTCTTTAATTGGGTTTGCCAGAGAGGCACTGGGGATGCTGTGGCATTCGGGTGGCTGCTGCAGGTGACACCAAGCTATAAGACATTCAGATTGTAGCGATAAGCAGGTACTGACTTTTGGCACTAATCTGACTACAATGAATTTGTGGCGTATTGACCGCAGTGGAAGTCTAGATCAATATCAGTCTTCAAGAGGCTCAATAGATCAATGTTTCTTTGATACAGATAAAGAAAATAAAGGGTAGGTGTTTATGGCATTCCCTGCATGTGGTATTATTATTCTTTGCTGATCCTTCTGCTGAGGTGGGGGAGGGGAGCGAGAAGGAAGGTAAGAAAGGATTTAGAATGATAATTCACCAGACATTTAAAAAGCAGTTGTAAGAAGGAGATTTATGGCATTTTTTCATCAGTTTTAGGCTGAAAAGAGGAAGAGAAAGATCTTCATAAGAATGTATCGTCCTTTGAGAGACAAATTCCTATCAAATAATGGTCTTGGGTTTAATGAGGCACCCATGGCAGGGTGATCGCTGGCATGCCGCTGTGCTTGCTTAGGCTTTGGCAAAGAGGGACACATGGGTGTTTCATAGGTCCCCACTGCTTTCTGGTGGTAGAGATGCCCACACCTGGTTCTAAACGCTTTCAGGCAACTGGCAGGGAGATGGTTAAACCAGGGCACGTGGAAATGCTGGAGAGGAGGGCACAGAGAGAAAAGCCATCTATTTCTCTTCTTAAATAAACCAGATGGCCCTGCTCGGGGCTGCAGGTGACTGAGGTTTCAGCTTCACCAGTAAGCCAGTCCTCACACTTCTGGTGCTGCTGGGGTGAGCATGACTGCAGATTTATCCCTTTGAATAAATAATGTGAAGTTTACAAACCTGCTGCCACCATCAATGGGATTTTCTTAGTGTTTTTTAAAAAATCCATTTATGTAAGTTTTGGGGTTTGTTTTTTTTTTAAAAATGACGAGGGCCTTCAATCAGCAGGAATGACTTTTTGGCATTGGCCAAATTTTAGGGGAAGGCTGTTGCAGGGTTTTCCTCTGCTCCCTGTCCCCATACCCCTCCCTGCTGCACTGGAGGGCAACAGCACTGCTGGGAAACCGCTGGGTCTCGCGGGGGTGGCGTTTTGGTGCCTGGAAGCTGAAACTTTGTGGCTGCAGTATCATGTTGCCTGGGAGCTGGTGGAAGGGGACCAAGTCAAGGTCCCACCACACATGGTGGACTCTGAGGAAGTGGCTTGGCATGTTACGACTCTATGCTGTTTTTCTCCAGAGGGCTCAGTTTTGTGTCAATGCTGAGGTCATCCGCCTCGGCTCTCGGATGACTGTAAGGGTCAGAGTGGGGTTGGAGACTTCATGGTTGGGTTTGTTTCCAATCAAAATCCTAGTGTTGTGAACGTCAAGGTAAAACAAGTCACTCTCATGGAATTATTTAGGTTGGAAAAGATCCTTAAGATCATTGAGTCCAACCGTTAACCTAACGTCCTCAAACTATCAGGGTGCATTGAGGGGACTCGGACCTCAGGGATGTCCTCATCCCTGTGTCCCAGCTCATCTCCACTGGGTGAAGGGAGCCTCTGCCAAGCTGTTTGCACCCTTAATGCACTGCAATCTCAAAGCTCGGCCACCCCAGCCATTCATGGACTGGAAAGCAACCGGAGGTCGCAGCAGGTCGATTAATGTCACAGCAGGATGATAGTGTTGTGGCAGATTAGCTGAAGGGACCAGGAGAGCAGGCACAGCTCTTGTGCCAGCGTGGGGACATGGAAGGACTTGCAAAGGGCACTTGGCCACAGAGGTGTTCCCCATGCTGGCAGGGAGGAGGAAAGGTCCCCTCCTGTCACCCACCCCTCATGGGAAGCTGTGACCTTACTGTGGTGCCTGTGGGGGACAGCAGAAAGTTTAAAGCCCAGTACATATGGTCAGAGAGGTCCGACCAAGACAAAGTTGGGCAAAACCCAGCTGCAGCCTCGGCCAGAGGTCGGCGAGGTTCCTCCATCAGAGCCAGGGACCGTCCCCAAGACCCCCGTGGGCTCCCACTGGAAGTGAGGTGGCATTGCCTGGCCCTCACAACGAGCGGTTTTCCTCCCTGTGCTGTGCTCAGCCCTGCAACAAGTTTCCAGTAAGAGCTGCCAGTGTCCGAGGGGAGAATCAAAGGCGCCTGTGTGACCCTCGGGTTGGGGCTCTGCTGCTGCTATCAAAGATGGTCTGCAGCTGGGTGGCAAAATTAGATGTCACCCTTGGAATGTGTGAAGGTCGCCAGATCCCATTACTGAAGTGATGTGTACAGATCCGTCCTGACATGTCCATTTGTTAGCAGTTCGATGGAGAAGTCGGGTATAAATGTGTAAATGGGAAAAGGATTTCCGAGCAGAGTGGATGGGACCTTTGGAGCATTTTTCCCTGCGTACGTATTCCCTTCCTTTCCTTTTCTCATTCTGCCCTCTTCTCCTTGTTTCATAGGACTGGCTGACAAAATTTGGGTATCTGCCTCCTCCGGATCCTGTCACAGGACAACTGCAGACGCAGGAGGAGCTCACCAAGGCCATCACTGCCATGCAGCGGTTTGGGGGGCTCGAGGCGACGGGGGTCCTAGGTCAGTGGCTCATGATCCCTTCTCTCTCCGGTGCAGAGGGATGCAGGGATGGCTCCTTGCAGGTCCGGGGAGGAGAGGGGACTTGGCGCTGAGTTGTGGAGTAGCATCATCTCCAGGAAAAGCTCGCACGGGGGTAACATATGGCCCAGTTTACAGCTGTAAGAGTAATTACATGGCTCAGGTGCTTTGTTGCCTTGTGCTTTCAAGAACCTGAGGCAAGCAATTATTTCACCAGACCCACACACCCTTGGGGTTCCTGTCGTGCTTAAAATAGCTTAAAATAGCTCTTGGTGTGTTCAAACAAAAAAAGAAGAAAAAAAAGAAAAAAAAAAACCAGAGAAACTAAGGGTGATAGGTTGTCCTGTTCAAAGCCTTAATTGCAGCATCACATTGAGTTGGACAAAAATCCTAATTAAGCCTCCTAATTTGTACATGTAGATATTCTGGTTTCTTCACCACTGGGGCAGAGCGCAGGGGAGGGAGGAAGATGGTGTTGCCTCCCCCCAGCGCTGCTCGCTCCTGCCCATAACACAGAGAGCCCCGAGGTGCCTGCGGAGCTGGCGGGGGTCTCCTTGGCTCTCACCGAGCCACGGTGGCTCTGGGCACCCACCCCCGGTTGCCCCTGGCCAGCTGAGAGCCCGTCCCCCTCCCCAGTAGCTCCAGCGGTCAACGGGACAGGGCAGTGGGTGGCTTCTGCCTGACGTGGCGGCCACCTCTGGCTGGGAGGGAGCAGCCCAAGGCCAGGCTGAAGTGACACAAGTTTCCCTGGCATGGCCGAGGTCGTTCCTCTCAACGTCCTCATTGAGGGAAAGAGAAAGCCAGCATTATCCTGGCCTTTGGAAGGGTGCCTGTCTGCTTTCCTCTCCTCCCTGACGCACGGCCGCGACCTCCCGCCACGTGGCCAGCTCAGTTCTGCTGCTTGGGACGGAATTAATGAGAAGTTGCTAATTAGCAGGCCAGTCTCCGTCCATCGCGCTGCCCCCGGCAGCCCTCCGCCGGTCCCCCGGAGCAGCTGCTGCCTGAGTAGCCGCTGGCCGCGTCCCATCGCTGAGATTTTTCCCTCTCTGCTCTTAATTGAGTGCATGCAATTATTTCTCTTCTACCTTATCACAGGCCGCAGGAGGCCCGGGAGCAAGGATGGCCTTTCAAATACATTTGCATTTTCATTTTTGGAGGGGGTGTTTGAAACAGGCCTGGGGGGGCTGCCCCAGGCAGGTTGTGGACGTGGGTTTGCATCTGAAAGAGTGTTTAAGAGGTAAAGCCAGCACGGAAAATGGATGAACGAACAACTTGTTTGCCTTTCAGCAGATGAGAATAGGAGCTTTAAGCTTTCATTCAGTTTTAAAAATAGGTAAGAAGGAATATGAACATTTTCCAAACAAGCTCCTAGCTGAACAGAGATATAGTTTATTTACATGTGAACGTCTCTGCTTTGCCAGGGGAATAATGGGAAATTCAGCAAGAGAGAACAAAACAGAATAATTAAAAAAATATGGTTTAATGTGTAATCAAGGCTGGCCACAGGTGATTTTCCATACAAGTTTTCGAGATCTGTAGAGTGTCGTGCAAGAGGAAACCTGCTGCATTTCCTCCCGAAATCAATAAAACCATCCATTGACACTAACAGCAGAGATAGCACCTCACCCCCTGGCCGTGGGGTGTCATCTCCCCTCACCTCCTGGCAGCCCCAGCTGGTGGGTGCTTTGAAGAAAAGGGCTTTCAGCAGGAATTGCTGCCATCGGTGGGTGCAACCGTGGCGTGGAGAGGACTCAGTGTCCCATGGGTGGCACCACATGGGTGATGCTGGGTCAAGGACCATGTCCCAAGGGCTCCCAGGCGCTACCTTTCACTCCACTGCTGCATCCTCAGCACTTCCCTTCCCTTCTCCAGTAAGAACCCACCATTCCCATGATTTCTTTCTTTTTTTTCTAACCCTAGACGAAGCCACGCTGGAGCTGATGAAGACCCCTCGCTGCTCTCTGCCTGACCTCACCACCGCAGAGACCAGGAGGAAGCGATTCACGCAGGCTGTCACCAAGTGGAGCAAAAGGAACTTGTCTTGGAGGTAGGAATTCATCCTCTCGTACTGAAATGTTGCAGCGAAGGGCTGATCCCACACAGACCTGGGTTAAATAGAGCTTTGTGGTGAGTTTTAGGGTGACGTGTTCAAACGTGTCCCTTTGTGCTCCCAGGACCCCACAGACTATTTATTTAAACTCTTCTCCTGTCGATCCTAGCCTTGACTTCTTGGACCCGCTCGGCTGCCAGCTGGGAATGGTGCAGATTTTGCTGGTGGATTAGCTGGGAGCTTTTTGCTGCGTTGCAGTGGTTAGAGCATCATTTCTCTTGAGATCATTGGGACTTTGCGCTCTCTCAACCAGCTGCCACAGACTTGGCTCAGCACAGATTAGGCTTCTTCTCTTGCCCCACCTGAGCCCAAGGGTTGGGAGCATTTTCTGGGTAATAGAGTCACTTTTTTTTCTCCACAGCCCCATATTCCCCTTGCTACAGGGGAGTGTTTTTCACTTGACATCAGGGAGCGATGTGTGTGGGTCACCGAACCTGACACACAGAAGTTTGGGTCCAACTTCCAGAGCCCCTTGCAGTCACGCTGCAGGTCAGGGATGGCAAACAAGTTGATCCCTGTCCCACCAAGACTTGTGCTTTTTGGGACTCCTTTTTCATCCCTCAAAGACCACATGCTGCAGTGATTGTTCCTCCAAGAAAGGTGAGCACCATGAGGTGCTCGTACTATCCTGAAAACACATGTGGAAGCTATGGAGAGATCTTATTAATAATAAGCTTCTCTTTGATCCTGACATAATCCCTAGAGCGGGTCTATCTCCCACTGCAGTAACAAATCTCAACTTGGCTGTCGCTGTTGACATGTGTTGAAACTCTGGCCTTACCAGGGATTTGGTCCAGCACATTCTCCTGAGACCTTATTTTCAGAAAAGATAAACATAATTAAGCCGTTGTTAGCTTCAGTAAGAAACAATTTTGGCTCATGGATGGCTTCTCGTAGTGAAGTGACCCATGCTATAAAAGCTCAGCCTGTCCCCCCATTGACTAGCCCCGTCTTCATGGGTAAGAGGAATAAACTTCACATTTCAGAGAGGAAAAAAATCCCTTTGGGCAAATCAGTAAAACCTGCCTTGATGTCCCACGAGCTGCCAGAGCCAGCGCAGGGGTGACAGCTTGTTTGCAGCCCTGAACCTGGCAGCTCCTCTGAGCAAAGCTGGGCTGGACAAACCCGAGCTATGTCCCACAGCAGGGCAGGTGCGGTGGCCAGGCGGGGCAGTCAAGAGCCCAGTGCTGCAGGTACCACCAGGACTCCAGACATGCTGGTCCAATGTCCGCAGTCCCAGGCTGGAGCAAAGTGTGGAGGGGAAACAGGATCGGGCTCTTTTGGTGGATGCAGCCCCGGGATACTCCCCATCTCCCACCCCCTCAGAGCTGTGATGCTGCGGCAAAGATTGCCATAAAACAGGGTTTAGGTCTGAGACGATTTTATATGTATAATATACAAATTCCATCTCCTGACAAAGTCATTTCTGCTTTTTATTCTTTGATCCTTTCCAAGATCTTGGCTTTTGTTCAAGAAAGGTCTGTATTTTATAGCTGGAGGTTGTATAAGCCAACAGAAGGCTATAGCATTATAGAAACTCCAACACAGTATTTACATCCAGCACTTGAGATTAAAATAGCTTTTTGAAACTGCCATGAAAATCTGCCAGTAGAGGCATAACGTTTTACATGCTTACCCTTTACACATTGATTGAAGATTTTCAAAAAAGAAAACAAAACCAAATTCTATTATGGCATGCATTTAAAAATTGAAGAAGAACCTGAACAACTGCGAGGCTGGAATAAATGGGTAAGAAACTTGTACGAAAGGATGATCTCAAGATAGGCATCTGCACTGATGGAGAATGCAGTGTCTGGCAAACGAGACTTTATAGGCATGCAGGTTGCTCAGGTTTCTTCTTTTTACCCTTGCGTACAGCCAGCCTGTGGGACTGGAAAGCTAAAGCGGCAAAACAGTACAGGTTGCATCCCGCACAGCCCGTCGTACAGCGTCAGAGCATCCCGCTACAGCATCAGACACGCGGTCTTCTGTGCCTGATCTCCAATGGATGTTTCCAGGATATTACAACACAGCAATCTTTTAATGGGATTTTTTTTTTTTCTGCGTGGTACGTAGGTACCAGGGCACTTGGTAAGCTGATGAGGCGGCAGCGGGATGGGTTTGGGATGCGGCTGGGGTGGGGAGCAGCGTGCTGCCAATGCCCTCTGCTGGCTTCAGCGCCGGGAGCTGCCCGCAAGCCTGTTCCCCCTTTGTGTTTGCAGCCTGGTTTTTCTTTTGCTAATTTTGCTTTCTTGCTTCTGGTTATGCCCCGCAGAAGGGGAGTTCATGGCCGGCATGTCCGCCTCTTCCCAGGCGCCATGGGAAATGCAGCGTCAGAGCCGTGCCCCCTCTCTGCGTGCCTTGAACTCCCTGGGGCAGGGGGAAGCCCCCGAAGCCCAGCTTTCTAAATTTCCCAGGTTTTTTTCCTTGCTGAAATCTCAGCCCGGTGCTGAACTGACTTTCATCCATCTTTAATTAAGGACGGGTCCCTGGTGCCGCTTCATCAAAGCTGCAGTCTTTGAAACTGCGGCGCTCAGGACACGAGGTGCCGGGGCTGGAACAAACGCCGGCGGCAGGGGAGCAGCGACGTCTGTCAGCCGCTGCCCATCGCCGCCGGGAGCACCCTGAGCCCACCCGCAGCAGAGGTACGGCGCTGCCTGACCTGAGATATGGGTTGACCAAGGCACGGAAGGGCAGCTGCTGCGCACGTACCGCCCGATTAAGGTGTGCGATCTGGGTGACCCCCAGTACCGTGCTCCCATCCCCACGATGGACCTCATCCTCCCACTTTTCTCCTCTAATCGGTGGCATCGCACAGTGGGGACCTCCTAGCCCAGCCCAGCTGGTCACAGACAGCTGTGCCCCCCATTCCCTGGGGGTGACAGATGCCCGAGGGGGGCAGGAGTGTCTCCCCCCAGTCTGGAGCTGCTTTAGGGCTCTCATAACGCACCCATTGCAGGCAACTGGGACCCTCGTAGGAAAAGCCCGGAGCGGCTGGAGCAGAGTGCCGGCAGCTGCCCCACTCCAGCAGCACCCCGCTGGAGCAGCTGCTCCTCTCACAACCCAAGAAACCGGCTGTGAAATTTGCTTTCCCCCACCTCTTCTCCCTGGGATGGATAATTCCCTTGCCGGCACCTGTTGCTGGGCTACAGGGAGCTGCCTGGTGCTATGTGCATATTAAAGTGCCGGAAAAGGATTATCACCCCAAAATATTCAGTAATTTTTGCAAAGTGCTGGGAGAGGTGCAATGGAGGATGCAAGCAGCTCCACTGCTTTCCGCCTGTAGCATTGGGGTGTTGCGGCAGTGTCGGGGTGGCACCGGATCGGGGCTGCCGTGCCACGGGTCGTGCCACAGCTTGCGCCACGGGTGGCTCTGGGCAGCTGGGAAAGCATCTTTGCCGTGGCAGTAAGCATCCACCCCTTTTCCTCCCACCCCCGAAAAATCAATTTGGGTATATCAGGTGATCCTTAGCCTGCTGTGTTTGGTAGTTATCAGCATTTATTTTATTTCTCTGTGGTTTCAGGGCTGCAGAAGGTGAAGGAGTGCTTTCATTAACCAGCAATTGATTTCTCATACATCACTAATACTCTTCCACTTTTGTCTTTGGGAGGACAAAAACCAAAAAGGAACCCAGAAATCAGAAGAACCATTGGTGTGGGTGTCCCTCAATAGCAAGCAGAGGCAGATCAGCTCTCTCTGGCCTCTACTTATTAACCACCTTGGACCCAAAATCTCTTTGGGATGAGACAAGTGAAGGAGGGGGCTCGGGGGACATGCGAAGGACCGGCAGCAGCCGGGTGAAATTCAGCTTTCATTTGTCTGCGTGGCGGTGCCGCTGCCTGGGTGAGCTCTAAAAGCAGAGTTGTTCTCCTCGGCATCCAGTTGTGCCGCTTACAACCAGGTGCTGCTCGGCAGCCGCTGTTTCAAGCGCCACGGCTGACGTTGCCTCGCGCGGCCACAGCCGCCACGGGGACGGATGCTCCCCAGGGTGTCCCAGTGCGTGGCTTTGCAGAGGGATGTGACTGACGCCGTGGCTCGGGGCCACCTTGGTGGGGTGGCCGGAGGGGGACCGAGCAGCCCTGTCCTCATTCCTCACCTTGCCGGTGGCTTGGCAGGGACGGGCTGGAGGGGAGAGGTTTCTCTCCAATTACTCACATCGGGCTTTTGGCTACGCTTGGAGCTCTGTAAGGGGAATCTCAGGAGGGATTAACATCCAAGAAGAACGAGCACTGCTCTCCGCTGGGTACCTAAGCGCCATTTAATACAAATAATAGTAATAATAATCAAGGTAGGAGGAAGCTTACTTAGTCCTGTCTGCATCTGCATGACATTAGAAATGGGCCTCCTTTTCAGTGGAACTGGGTAATGCAGTGCTGACGAACGTCCTATCAGCATAATAGTCTTCTCCTAATCTCATTGAAAACAATTAGCAGAGCTCTGGCAATCAAATCAGATGCTGAATTGAAAAACCCTGATGGGATTTTCTTGAAAAATAACGGTGGTAATGAATAAAGGATGGGGGATTTTTCACTTACACCTGCAGCATGTTAATAAAAGGTGGGTCAGCTCAGAGATGCAGGACCTCTTATAAGAAGCAAAATAAGTATTGATACTGTTTCTGCCTTAATCTAATGTTTCTGGAGTCAGGGGTTGGAATGAATATTAATAATGTTTGTCTCTTTAGACAGGGCTTTTCATGCACCGTCCTTTTACAAGGGAGATCAGATTCATTATCCTCATTCTACAGCTGGAAAGGGAGGGAAAGAAAAGGAAAGCAGCTCACGTGGTTGAGCAGAACTTGAGGAGGGAAGAACAGATAATGTCCCTGAATCTGAGTCTGTGCCCTAGGCACCATGATCTTGGAGATAGGTCATAATTCCTGGAATAAACATGGTGTGTTTTACATGTATAATGACTTGTTCAGTGGAGAATAAAGCAGCAAAGGGTTTGCCTAAGTCCAGAGGAGTGTTGTGGAAGATGAAGGCACCTAGTTAAAGAATACCTGGAAACCAGCTGGCTTTTTTTTTTTTTTTTTATTGTAGAGGTTTACATCCAGCCACAGCCTCTTCTATAAATTAAAAATTGCTTGAAAATTGTCTTCTCTAATCCTGTGCTCATACTGCTTGTACCTCTATGTTGTCTTTACAAATGTGTTTTGTTTGAAGTCCTATGATCATCTGATGCTACATGTATGCTGGCTCATTTAGTTTAGTAGATAAGGTCTTTCTTTGCCCAGAACAGTTTAGCAGGAATAACAGGGATAGCAAAGGCATGGATGTCAGTGATTTTTGCTCTTCTGGCTGTGATGTGTTTTGCCTGATTCACCCATCTCATTCCCACCGTCTCTAGGATAGAATTCCCAAGCTCTCCAGAGAAACTGTTAGTAACGTTTCTGCTTGTTCTCATGAGTCCCTTTTTGTTCTGTCCTGGATTTAACCCTCACTAGTTTTGCCCAGGTAAGGAGGTTTTACCCACCTTGGGCTGTGTGTCTCTGAGGGCATGGGATATATGCAAATATTTGTGGAAGCGAGAGCATCCAACCTCAGTCAGCAAGTCATTCCTACTCCCCTCCTCTGACCCATGTGTCTCCTAGTACCCAAATCACTAGTCATAAGAAGAGCTTGAGTGACATGATGTCACGTCCCTTTCTGATACCTGTGATTACCTCTAGAAGTTTAGTCAGATCATTACTTCACATTGGTGCTGGGCGACTGGTGTAATACTGAGCGATGCTCTCCCAGCTATATTATGCAGGAGGGCAAGTAAGGCGATCAAAATTGTTGCTTCAGCCTTTAAAAGTCTGTCAAGCCATGAATATTTCATGAACATTTTGGTTGGTGTTCTTGTATACAAAAAATAAAGTATCCATTATTACTGGGGTAGAGCTGGCCAGAAATTTTCCAGCAGAATTGGTTTTTGTCAATAATTACTCAGTCAACAGTACATTTTCCTGGAGGGTGTTTATTTTTCTCAAAATTGTCAATGAAAGATTATCTAAACATACTCTTTTAGAAGCCAAGGTGCCTTGTTGCATCTTTGTCTTTTCACCTCCTTTATTAAATCAACAATGTTAGGAATTCTTTTTCAAAGTTTGATTATACAGGAAACAGGGACCTTTTTTTTCATTCCAGCTCCGACCAAAAGGGAGGTTTGAATCATGCAGCTGCAGGGCAAATGCCAGCACACGGCTCGTCCCACCTGGCTTCTCTTCCAGGGAAGGCAGAGCTGGGGACCAAGGGATGCAGTGCTGATACAGAGAAACTATAATAGTCCTGGGATGTGTGCAGTAGTGCTGTAAGCCCCTGCTCATCACTGCTTTTTCTACCACGAAGCAATGCAAGAGCTTCTCAACTACAGTGCTCCATCAGACAGCCTGTCTCCTGCAGGCAATAGGCTGGAGGTGTTTTGAATGAGATTTGCATAAAATCCATCCTTTCCTCTTCCTCCTCGTTATGAATTGCAGTCTCAGAGATTGCTGGCAGTGTACTGGTTTCAGAGTATATTTTATACCTCCAACAGATATGCTGGGAAATATATGGAGGCAGCAAATCCGTACTGGATTTCTGTGTGTGTGTAATAAGAATGAGCAATGACCTGCTGTTTGTTGCAGAGAAACTGATGGGCCTGTGTGTGGTGCAAAGGCTTCAGGAGTCAATGATCTTTGCATATTTGGGTTGCATTTGGAACAAATAAGTGGTGAGAAAATAATTGTCAACAGATCTGAAAGGGAGCTTGAAAAAAAATGGGCAAGGGACTCACGGTGTTGGCATTTCCAAGGCTGGGCAAGGGTAGTAGTCCTGGGTTATTAACAGCAGTTTGTGCGTGAATCGTGGCTCTGAGGCTGACTGCCACCTGGTACAGCAGGATCTGGAGGCATCAGGATTCAAATCCTGATTGTGTTTCATGCTCTGTTGGGCAAGGTTGGCTCGGTATTTCCAGAGGTCCCACATTCAGGAGGAGTGCGAAGAGCTCTGGAGGCCTCACCGAGGCTCTGTGATGCACCAGGCACCTGCAGAGCCCTTCCTGGTGGTCCTCAGAGAAGATCTTCCATGCTACTCATCTATCCTCTTTTTTTGCCCTCTTTATTTCAGAGTTCGCACTTTCCCAAAAGAGTCCCACCTGGGCCACGACACAGTCCGAGCCCTGATGTACTACGCCCTGAAGGTCTGGAGTGACATTACCCCGCTGAATTTCCATGAAGTGGCAGGTAACAATGCCGACATCCAGATAGACTTCTCCAAGGCAGATCACAATGACGGCTATCCCTTCGATGGGCCTGGTGGGACAGTGGCACATGCTTTCTTCCCTGGAGACCATCACACGGCAGGAGACACTCATTTTGATGATGACGAGTATTGGACCTTCCGATCATCAGGTAGGTCAGGGTGGGAGAGCTGCAGCCAAAAGCAAGGGCTCCCAGTTTCCCTCTTCTGCTCTGGTGGTGGTTAGAGTGGTTTAGCCTCTGCTACACCTTCACCCAGGCTTGGGGATCCCAACACCTTCTCCTGGTTAGAATCATAGAATCATTTAGGTTGGAAAAGACCTTCAAGATCATCAAGTCCAACCATCAACCATGCCCACTAAACCATGTCCTGAAGTACCCTGTCCACTCGCTTTTTGAATGAGGGTTCCCCCCTCAGCCTTGCTAGCGAAATGACAACAGCCAGTGTTGAGGACCTTCTGTGTTCCTGGAAGCCTCAATGGCATCTCCGTGTTTCTCCCCATTGTATCAGCAGTTGCAGAGCTCCCCGTTGCCCACCTCCAGTCCCCAACTCTTCTGGGACCTGGAAGGTCACAAGTTGGGTGTGCTAGCTCTTGGAGCTTTTGGATGGGGACTGCATTCTCTGACTTTGGCGTCTTTTGAGTGGCTTCCCTGCCACACATCCCGGTTTCCTATTCTGAAAGCGTTATTTATAAGCTGACCTGCCTGGAAAGGGCTCTTTGGTCTGCAGGGAAAAAGCCCCCTGTGAACCCTAGGTTTTTCCTGCCATCTTGTGTCCATTACCTGACATCAGGATGGTTACAAGTTACAATTTTAGTCTTTTTTTCTTTTATTGCATCTTGTCTGGCTAGAGCAGAGTTTTAATAAGCAGAGGGACTTTCAGAAGGGAGTGTTCCTCTGCTGCGTGAGCCATCTGTGGGGATCGGGTCCCCAACCTTCGTGTCAGACGTGTTTTGACAGAGTGTCTCCTCTGCAGTCACCAGCTGCTAATTTACTTGTCGTGTCACCTTCTCTGCCAGCCTCCCGGGGGCTCCTGCTGCCTCAGCTTAATGATTCTGTTTAGACCTAACCATCTTCCCTGAATCCAGCTAATACCTTCTTTCTCCCCACCCCTCTCCTCCCTGCCCACCGGTTGACCTCCATCCATCCCTGCGGAGTGTTTGTGGGCAGGAGGTTCGCCAGATGTGCTGGAGGAGGTCTGAGGTTAAGGCTAAAGGTCCGGACAGGCTGATTCTTCAGGATTCAGCCTGGTCTTTGGTTCATGCTGCTGCGCAACCCCAACCGACGTCTCTTATGGGGAAGAAAAACAGCAGCTCTGCTCTGCAGACATACAGGGCAGAGGCAAGCGCTGAGGTCTGGTAACTTGCTGTAGCACATGTGTTACGTGATGAAGTAAGGAGTGGTGCCCCTTTTGTAGCTGGTGGTTGGGAATGCTTGTCGTGAAACAGGCTTGTGTGGAGGAGCGAGCTCAGGGCTGCCGGCCTCGCAGGGAGGATCCCTCCAAGCGCCACCAAGGGATGAGGGGATGAACCCGACAGCGAGAAAGCTGCCCTCTATTTTGAAGGTCTTGGAGCTATCTGAGCTTCATCTTTTATTTATTTTGTTCTCCCTAGTGATTCAAAAATAACAACCTGGTAGATGATATAAAAATATCCCCAAGGTTGTCAGTTTGGCATTAAAATGTCAGAAAGCATATGTCTTGTTCTCTTCTAGTGCTGGGGAAAACAGCACAGGTTATAAAAATCCTGGCTGTTTACAGACACTGTAAATAATAGTCATCAAGGAAAAAGCAGAATTCAGCAAAAATATGCCTGCCCCTACCCCCCTAACCCCCCGCAACAACCCAAGCCCAGTGGGGAGCACTAAGGACTGCGCAGGATCAGCCACAGCTGCTTCTATGCAACATCTCCTCAGGCACCAACCATGGATCAAGGAACATGGGGCTCCCCTGAGCTCTGCAGAGACCTTTCCGACCTCACTGCCTTTTTATTACAATACTTGCAATCATGATCTTGGCAAGAACCATACTTAAAATCACCGCAGCCCTCTGGTATTGCTCTGCAGGGCATTGCTGTGCAGCGAGGGGCAGCAATTGCTAGTCTTGGGGCTGGGTGGTGAGAATGCACCGAGCAGGATCAGTCCCATGCGGCTCCTGGGAGCAGTTCCTCCTTTGCTTTGGCAGTGGTGGTGTAGGTTTGGAAGTGGACAGTAACCCCTATTGAGATCTGACCTGAGTGTCTGAGGCTCTGGAGAGTATTGGATGGGTCTGTGTGTGGGTACGGTGTGAGGCACTAGGGGTTGGATTGCAAATACAGAAATCTGGGGAAAGAGAATAGAGTAGAGATAGTCCAGACTGAGGAAAAAAAGTCATCAAAGGAGGTATCAATGTTCAATAAAGTCTCCCTGGCGCCCAGTGTGGTGTGTGAGGATCAAAGTGTTTGCCTTAGGGAGCAGACCCTGGAGCAGCAGCCCCACCAGCACAAGCTGTAGAAAGGGAGAAGACGGCCAAGTCCTCTGGAAACAAGCTGGATATGGTCACTGGGCAGCAGTTAGATGACCAGGGTTGGTGGCCGATGAGCAGGTGAACAGCTCCGCGTTTGTATGCATGCAGGAAGGCGTTTGCGGTGGATTTGGCCAGGGCAGCGGCGTGCAATGCCAGCATTGTGCAGGCAGGGAAAGCCCAGCAGAGCACCACGGGCAGGCGGGCACTGCCGGGCACTCGCCGGTTCCTTGGCACATGGCTTTGCTCATTATCGCAGGCTTTGACAAGCTTCTGGCTAGCGGCTGCAGAAATTTGGTATTCTGGACATCACAAAGACTGTGTTGGCAGCTGCTGCAGGGCAGGCATAAGGTATGGGAGACGACCGCCCTGGCCCAGCTCCTGCAGCGCTGGTTAGTGGGGATGACGGATGGTTGTGCCAAGGTCGCTGTCTCAGCTGTTTGTCCAGCTCTTTGTCAGGTGTCATTGGGGATCTGGGAATAGGAGGGGTGATCCCTATGCTTGTGTGGGGCTGAGGACTTGCAGTGTGGGCTGATGTCTGGCTTGCTTTCCATTTTCACATGATACACTTAGGTCTCCTTTTTCCAACTGGAGAAAAATGTCTTTTTCAGACTTCACCTATTCCAAAGCTTTTCTTTCCAGTTTATCCAACATATACCTACATTTCTTCTTACAGCCCTTACAGCCCACCCAAACCCCCAAAACACAATCAGCATGTAGTGACTTTTATTTCAATTCTGTCTTTATTTCCAGACGCTCATGGGATGGACTTATTTGCTGTAGCTGTCCACGAGTTTGGCCATGCCATTGGCTTGACCCACATCTCTGCCATAGAGTCTATCATGAGACCCTACTACCAAGGTCCAGTGGGGGATCCTCTGAAGTATGACCTACCTTATGAGGACAAAGTCCGAATCTGGCAACTCTACGGTAAGTTTGTTTCCCTCACCTGGCTATGGCCCATTTCTGCCATGAGGCATGCTGGAAGAGCTGTCTTCTGGGGTGAGTGGAGCTGGTGGGGAAGATGGTGTAGCCCTCTACTGCTTCTTTGTCTTTATGCACAGGAGTCAGGGAATCTGTGTCCCCCACAGCCAAGCCTGAAGTAAGCAAAACCGATGACCATCCTATCCTGCCAGAGCTGCCAGAGAACCGCTCCACTGTCCCGTAAGTCAAGTTTGTTTCTTTTCAACTGTCGCTGATGTTCCTGCAAAGGACATCTAGTAGTGAAGCTCCACTCAAGCATCAGTATCTTGCCCGCTCACTCTGGCTTCAGTATTTCCCTCTGGACCTTTTGTCTTCTGGAAAACACAGACACACAGAAAGTGCACCTTCTTCCTCATGTCTCCTGATCATCTCCTGCACACACTGCTGCTTTTTTTCAAGCAGTATGTGTGTACAGCCAGCCCACAACCAAAGTGGTTAAAAGCAGGAACAAGTGATAGGTTTTATCTATCCCTTAGCTACTTGTTATCATTCAAGGCACATCCAGAAATCCTGTATCATCTTGGAATGCTTTGTGTTTCCCTAAGACTCAAAATTTTACTCATGTTAATGGAAATTTGTCCCCACCACCCTTAGGTGAACTCATCCTTGCTGAAATTTTAATCAAACTTCCTCTGCAATATCCTGATTTGTGCAAGCCTAACTTACCTGAATCTTTCCACGGTGAGCAACTCCCTAATGTACCTGTGGGGGGTGAATATTGGAACAAGTGGACCGATAACCTGACTCCAACGCAGGTTTGAATTGGCAAAGGACTGCTTACACTGAGTGTCATCAAGCAACCAGCGTGCCCTCATTAAGGGAAGTTCTGGATCTAGCTCATTAATAAATGTTGGAGTTACCAAATTGTTTTACTACCAGGGCAGCAGGACAGTTAAAAGAGGAAGGGACACTGAACAAAAAGGCAGGAGTTCATGGTCACGCATATTTTTGCCAGATACCAGCAGTGCCCCAGGTGAGAGCAGCAGAGACAGAGCAGGTCATCACCTCCTGGTCTAACCTCATCTGGGGTTTGACCTTGAGGAAGTCACTTCATCCCTCTGTGCCTCAATGCCCCATCCGCAAAAAGGGGATAACAGCACTGAAGCATGAACAACCAGATTATTCCTACAGGAGTGGGACCAAGAAGAATATAATCTTGAAAAAATATCCCGGTGCTGCAGTTATGTCTCCCACCTCAGCACCTTCTTCACCCCGCTTTGCCCTGCCTGGTGTGATGCCCACAGTAGAGAGGTGCTGAGCACCTGCTCTTGGCGGAGGTGTCCCACCTGCCAGGGGATGCAGAAAGGCTATGAGGGTCCTAACGGACCCTTTTTCCTTGAATATGCTGAATGCCATTAGTTATCTTTCTTCCCATGTAGCTTCTAATGGATCTTGTCCACAAGGGTCTGTATGGCTGTGTTTTGACCTAGAGATGAGAGTATTTCTCTCTGCTGCTGTAGGAGACCATCGTCTCACACCGGCACCAGGAGGAGCAGGGCACTTGTTCATACCCACCCCTTCTTCCTGCGCCGTGTATGACTGGGAGGGTGGATGGGGTTCACCTCCCCATCGGTCGTTTTGCGCCCAAAGAGAGCTGTCAAATGGGTACTGGCAGCCCAGCACAACTCTCCTATCAGCAAATTAGATTTATGCTTTCCCGTCACCCACAGCAGCTTTTCTGTGCCTGTTCCCAGCATCCTCTCCTTGTCCTCCATCAGTCGTCATTTCTCACGTGGGCTTTGTAGCTCTTTCGGTCCTTCCGACTCTGTGCCTTTCCCACCCACCTGGTTAAAAGCAGCTCAGTATCTCAGCTGCAACTTGCCGGGTGGCTTTCACCACACGTCACACGGCATCGTCTCGCCTGTGGCATCGTCTCCCTGTGTTTGGTCTCATCTGCTTTCTGCTTTGCAGCTCTGTCACCTCTCCCTGGCATTTCGGAGCTCAGCCTCAGAGCAGCAACGTCCCCAGCTGCCGGAGCAAGATGCTGCTTGGCTCTCGCCCACCACGTGTCCTGCTGCCCGGGGGCAGGCGGCTGAGCCACGCTGTGCCACCGGGGAGCGGCGAGCCAGCTCTGCCCTCACCAGTTATGCTAGCTGGTAGATGTTAGAGCGTGTCCCCGCTTGACTCCCAGCGATGGCCTCCAGCGGCCCAGGGAGCGTGTCTGCCACAAAGCTGTCTTCAGGCTAAGGGTTTCCCAATCACGCCTCGGAAATCCCCGTGCGGATGGCTGGGTCTGAGCATGAGGAACGACAGATGGACGCAGCCTGTGGTCTTCTGCTGGGGGCTCTGGGGGCAGGGGAGATGTGGTCTGCAGGATGGAGGACACCAGGGAGGACGTGGCTCCCCGCTGCCCGCCTGGGCTGTGCTCACCTGGGCATCTCTCCGCAGGTTCAGGAGGGACGTGCCCAACAGATGCAACACTCACTTCGACGCGGTGGCCCAGATCAGGGGAGAGGCTTTCTTCTTCAAAGGTAAGCGCCCACCTGGTCTCTGCGTGCGTCGCCCTGCGGTGGCGTTGGCGTGGGATGCTGCAGCAGCAGAGTGGGACGGGCTGGGGCAGGCGATGAGGATAAGCTGGCTCAGGGTTTGCAGGCTGCGGGGTCTGCAGACCCAGGGAGACATCTCGCATGCCGCCGACTCCTTTTGGCTCAAATCAAAGGGCTCAGACCTTTAATCAACCCGCTAAGGCTGAGGACAGACGATAAGGAAATTTTAATGTCAATGGGAATCCTGCCTCCAGTGCAGAAGGAAACCGCCCGGCTCGTGCACGGTCTGTCACGGCGCAGCGGAGGAGGTGCCCACTCTGCCGATGGCTGGGGACACACAGTGGCACTGCTGGGGAACAGGCAGAGAACACAGCCGAACAGGGACCGTGAGGGAGCAGGAGGAGGGAAAGGGATGTGCTAGAGGTATCCAAAAGGCTGCATGGTAAATCGACCATTTCTTTTATCCAAAAAGAAGGTGAAAGCCAGCAAAACTGAAACACAATTTATTTTAAAGTGATAAAAATGGATGTTTTTAAACCCAGCACGTAATTAACCTGTGGGACTTGCAGCCAAGAGCGGTTGGGTGGTCTGGCGGATGGTTAGGAAGGAGAGACCAGAGGAGTACCTGCAAGCTGTGCCGGTGGCGGCAAACCCTCCTGCCCACCGCAGTGCACAGCCGCTGCGGCACCCACAAGGGACGTGCGTCCTAACACCAGGGCAGACGTGTGTCCACGTGGCACGTCCCGGGGTTTAACGCTTCCCTCTGAAGCGGCGGGCTGGTGAGAATCCAGCGCAGCACTCTGTACAGCGCTCTGCCCCATCACGCTGCACTGCCCAAGTTGGAGGCATCCAGGAAAAAAAAGCAGAGCAACAACAGCTCTCCACTGCTTTTTTTTTTTTCCTGGATGCCTTCAGCTTCCCTTTCCTCCCACGTTTCACCTTCCCTAACGCTGCTTGCCATGCATTGCTCAAAGACAACGTGCGTGCGATTGCAGAGCCTTCTGGTTCCGTGTCAGCAAACACTCACTGGCAGTGTGTCCCCAGGCTGTCGACAAGGGTCCCATCGGTGCCTTCTCAGCTGTACAGAGCCCATGTAGGCTGCACTCCGTGGGCTTTCTTTCCCATCTTTCCAAGATGGAAAAGTGCCCACTGGGCATTTCTTTCCATCCCTGGCCACCATTTGGCCACCCCAAAGCCGTTCAGCAGGGAAGCAGAAGCATCTCCCCCAGGGATCGGGAGCAGCGTCCGGGCATGTATAACCCATCTGGGTATCACAGTGCGAGTCTCGGGTCACAGGCAAGAATGGCAAAAGAGCTCCAGAGAATTCGATGTTGTCTGTGCCCTTGGGGGAGCACAATACAGAGGCTGTTCCCCTGTGGTATTTGTTCGGATGACGGCTCCAAAAAGCCACAGTGAAGAAGGGAAAATAAGAGACAAGAACTGGTATCCAGGATAAATGGGTGTCTGTGTTTCAGAGGGGGAAAAAAAAAAAAGAAAACTAAAGAGAAATCTATCTCGGTGTCTATTTTTGGATATACTTATTGTGGGCCAAAATGCAAATGTAAAGAGCACAGTGTCAGTGGGTGCCAGCTGCATGGCTGCCTCCGGAGCCCAGCACCTCCCTTGGAGCCCCCATTGCTGCCACCAAACCATCCTGGGCACCAAGGAGCGGGGATGTCACCTCTGGGGCAGGATTTTAATGACCTCCAGTGATGAGCTCCCTCCATCGATGGATGTTTTGTTCTGAGCTGGTCCGGCTGGTTCCCTAGCTGGAGAGCAGCCTCTCCCACCGGGAAGACACCAGGACTGGAATTCCCCAGGGCTCCCAGGTTTGTCGTATTGAAGGCAACAGCGGGTTCTCTGCACTTCCAAAACACCGCTTGCTTTGATTTAGGTGCCTTGCTCCAGACTCCTGAAGTTTTAAAACAACTTTGGCCTGTGTGTGTGTCTGCACGGTGCGTGCAGCAACCTTGCCAGAGGCAGCCGAAGTAAGGAGAGCATGGTACACAGCTGGGATCAAAATCGCCTGGTATTAAAGAAAGCAATTGCCTCAACCCATCATCCATATAAAACGAGATGCTTGGGAAAGCAGGACTTTACACTTGGCTTTCATCCTGCTCTGTTTGCCACCTTGGTGGGTGGTTTTAAATCCAGCTTTTTAAACAAACAGGGGGTGGAGATATTTTTTTTCATTTTATTTTATTCTATTTCTGCATGATAATGGCAGCCTGCGGATCTGGCTTTGGCTGATGATCGACCAAGTAAACACAACACTTTGGCGAGCAGGCTTGGCCATGACAAAACATGAGCGCGGGCAGACTGGGGCCGTTGTGTTAAAAATTCCTTGCTATTTAATTGCTATTATTTTTTTGCTTTTTCCTGATAGTTTATCAAAAAAACAACCAACAGCCCAGGCTATGCCTGACTTTGAGGGTAGATTTAAAGCTTGCTTGCTGCAGTTGCACACCCGCTGAGCCCATCACTGGCAAAAGGTTGAAATGTCAAAAGCACTGGGGCTTCCCTCCTTGTCTCAGATGAGCCCAGGGCACTCTGAAGTTCAGATACTTATCTACTAAAGAAGGAATTCTGTTGAGCTGTATTTCTTGTTTAAAAAGTGAAAATCTGGCTTTGTCTAGTGCTTCGCTAATTAGAGATGCAGAGATCATCTTTATTTAATTACATGTGTTTCCATCGATGTACAATAGCCACCAAATTTGAATCCTATTTTTTTTAACGTTCTTAAAAAGAATCTGTAATTATGGCAATTCCTGCCACATTTGAATGTATTATTCATTTGTGGGTTTCAGTCAGATAGAGCAAATATGCAAACTGGAGCAGAAGAACAAGAATATGATATAAATCCTTATAATTAGAATAAAACCCTCTCTCTGCAGATGTTTAAGTGTTAGAGTTTTGCCTCCTGCATTATTAGGCTAAGATCCAATTTCCATAAAATTTTAAAAGACGGTGTCACAATCTGCTGGCTCTGGAGAAAGGGCTGACTGTCGTGAATACAAATCTGAAGACGCATCTTTGGTTTCTGTTGCTTATCCCCCCTTGGGAATCCGTGCAAGAACAGATGTAAATAACATGCAATAATTTCTAACAGGCAATAACAAATATGAGATGAAGTTGAGAGCTGGCTTTTAGACATCTTGCTCCAGCTCAGATCTCACTGTGTCGAGCTCTCCGGGGAAGATGCAGCAGAAAGCGTGCTGCAAAAACTTAGGCTGGGAATCCCAGAGACAGTGCAGAGAGTCGGGTTTTGAGTTGCCCCAAAAATCATTAAGACTCTGCGGAAAATCCCACGTAAGGCTCCTTTGTCAGGAGAAAGTTTGGCATCCTTCCCACAGAGGACAAACCTCTTTCCTTTTCCGCTACCCAAAATATTCCAGAAATACCCCAAGCCAAACTTTTCTGGCTGGGGCAGTGTTGCTGCAGGTACTAGAAGTGTGTTTGCTTACACCACCGGTACATTCAGCCCCTGGGAGCACCACAGGACTGAAGTTCCCTGCTCATCCTACACCTCTAGATGTGCCTAATCGTGCCTCCTTCCCCACCACAACCCCTTCCAGTTTTATTAACATAATTTCCTCCTCCTCTATTTTCCTACTCCCTTTCTTCATTTAAAAAAACCCTCTGATATGTCCACCTTTCATCGTAACATCATACATATTTCTAAATACGAAAGCAGCTGGGTACCCTGTGTGCAGGAAGCTGCGGGTGCTCCGGGAGAGGAGAAATAGGGATGTTTTTTTCAGAGGCTCTCACTAAAGGCTGCTGGTGCCTGGCGTAGCTTCAGCTGCTGCCTGGTCCCAGAAGTTCCCGTGCAGATCAGGGTGGGAGATGAAAGGCTCCTCTCACCCGATCCGGCTCAGCGGTGCGGCTTCACACCGCGGCCAGGAGTAGAACAACTCCAGCGCAATGTCCAGAGGATTATTTTGATCCCCAAAAGAGGATTTCTTCTAATGGTCTGCCAGACGTAGAAAGCGCTAGCAGCTGCGGCTGGAAAGCAGGATGCCTCTGATTCATAGCTCCCATCTCACGCACTTTGCTTTCTGCCGCCGCCACGTGCCTGGTGCTCGTTTCCCCCAGCGAAGGAGGGTTGCAGTGTGGTTCAGTAATGTCTAGTCTGTTCCTCCAGGCAAGTACTTCTGGAGACTGACTCGCAATAAGCACTTGGTCTCCCTCCAGCCGGCTCAGATCCACCGTTTCTGGCGAGGCTTGCCGCTCAACCTGGACAGCCTGGACGCCGTCTATGAGAGAACCAGCGACCACAAGATCGTCTTCTTCAAAGGTGAGAGCAAACGCAGTGCCGCAGGTAGCATGCGTGTCTCCCTGCTGTAGAGCCCGGTGCCAAGGTATCTTGGCAGCGTTTAACCTCTCCTGAAGGCAGGAGACACCAGCGTCAGCCGTTGAGCATCTCCCAGGGCAGGTCCAAGACCTTTTGTCTGTGAGCAAGGCCGGGAGAAACCAGCTTGTAGGGAGGGCAGGCAAAAAGTAGCAGTCACATTCCCCAGAAAATGAGGGAAATGTCATTGAAGAAAAACTTCAGCCAAATCTAACTGATATCTTAGCTTTTCAAGAATGAAATAAAAGCAGGAACCATCCTGGCACACACTACGGGTTTTCTGTTCCTTCTTTGGCCTTTTGACTCTTTAGTATTTGTTGTTAAG
The DNA here is from genome assembly GCF_964188355.1 of Buteo buteo. Lineage (NCBI taxonomy): Eukaryota > Metazoa > Chordata > Aves > Accipitriformes > Accipitridae > Buteo > Buteo buteo. The sequence continues at coordinate 34,735,398 of NC_134181.1, forward strand.
AAGAGAAGAAGCAGCAGAGGGGACAAAAATCAAACCTGAAGTGCTTGGTTTTGCTAATTATGTTTCTGTTACTTTTTTCTTTTTTTTTTCTTAAAATAAGTGGTATAATCCTCTCTTTTTATTTAAAATTACTCGCAAGTTTCTTTCAGAAGAGCTGGAGGAAAGAGATTAGCTCTTGGCTCCTCTACAAGTGTCCAAGTCCCCCACAAACCACCTGCCTGTGCTGGTTAGATGCTACCCATGTGCTGAATGTTACCCAAGCCCCTGGCAGGCACTGGCTTTTGTTTTGGAAAGGTTGTGCACTTGAAGAGCTAAATACATCCCAGCCCTCCGTACTCCCCGGCTGGAAATTGCTTTTTGTCTCCCGACTGTTCTACTCCGAGCGTGGTGCAATTATCGGTTTCAGAAGTGCTGAACCAAGCACTTCTGAAAGCAATAATTTGGGTTTCGATTCCTCCAGCAAGGCTAGAGGAATGGCTTACATCCCGCGCGAGCCCCTTTGCTCGCAGAAGCGTTTCCAAGCGCAGCCGAAGCCCTTCCAGGCTGCCCGCGTGCCGAGCACCGCAGAGCTGCCCCCAGCCCTGCATCTCCCCAAGGAACGGGAGGCAAAAAGCTCCGCCGCATGTTTCCAGCTGCCTCGGGCAGCCCGCCCAGCACTGCCTTTCTGCTAATCCGGAGGGAACTGGGCCAGCTGGAGCATGGCAGCCCTTACGCCTGGCACCAGACCCTCCCGGTCCGGGCTGCGGACCACAGCGGCACTCGCTTGCTTCCTTCCCTTCTTTCCTTCTCTCCCTGCTGGGGACGGACAGGCCCCCGGCACCTCAGGTCCAGGGGCTCCTCCTGGCTGCTTGGGAGGGCAGAATTACAGATGTGCCACAGCTGGGGCCTCGCCCCTGCAAGGCACAGAGCTCCACGGTCACGCACGATGTGTGTGTTAGTCCTGCCTGGCTCTGAAGATTAAACTCAAGATTTTGTTTCTAGCTATAAAATACTGTCTCGTTCCCTCTCTCCAGCACTGTTTCACTGATCCCTGGACAGAAACCAAAGCACACAAATTACCCCAGCCTCTAAGGTCCTGCTGCTGGTACATGGGTATTTATTTAAGTGCCTTTTCAGATTTTCTAGAAAACTAAGGGAGGAAAAACTCTGATCTTTAAAATAGGTCATCTGATACCTAAAAGGATGCTGCAGGTTCCCAAAGAGACATTGCACAAACAGAAAGACTGTCTCAGTGGTTAGAGGATTATGTAGGAATTGCGAGATCTGGGTTCATTTTCTTGTTCTGCCACAGACCAGGGGCCAGTCGTTTTGGGCTTCATTTTTATTGGAAAAAAAACCATGTTGACAGTTCTTTCCTGGCCAGGGTGAGGTGGCTGTGTAGGACGCTTGAAGAGCAGTGGGCTGCTCCGATGGGATTTGTCCAGCCCCTGCACATCCTCCTTACATCCCTTAAAATCCACAGGTCCTTCAGCCCAGCTGGCTCTAAAAACTGTGGCAATTTCTCTCCCAAAGTGCGATTACACTTTGCTTCCCAGGAGTCAGATAGCAGGCAGAAAAGCTGCATGTAACTTTCTGTTTCTTGCAGCCGGATATCAGGCAGAAATCAATGGGGCAGAAAACCAAATGCCACTACCAAACACATAAAAATGACGACTGTACTAATGCTGTCGGCGTGTTCGTGTCCCAGGACTGTCACGCCTGCAGCCGTTGAGGAGCAAAGGGGGGCTATGCTCCATGGAGAGCCTGACACACAAAAAAAGCAACTATTCAAAGATTGAGGTTCCCCACTGGGCTGCTGCCTTCTCGTCCCCATCCTTAAACACCAAAAGCTCGGTCCTGAGAATTGTCACGGCAACAGATAATGAAACATCAGCTTGTCTGCTGGAGAATGCTGGTTTTGGCTGGGAAACAAATGTGATTTTGCTCCGTGCTTCTTTCCTTTCCACAGGAGACAGATACTGGGTCTTCAAAGACAATAACGTGGAGGAAGGATATCCACGGCCGATCTCGGACTTTGGTCTGCCACCGGGAGGAATCGACGCCGCTTTCTCCTGGGCCCACAATGACAAGACTTATTTCTTTAAGGACAATCTCTACTGGTGCTACGACGACCATGAGCGGAGGATGGATCCTGGGTACCCTTCAGAGACCATCCTGTGGAAGGGAATACCAAGCCCTTTAGATGATGCCATGAGGTGGTCAGATGGTGAGTCCATATGCTGGTTCAAAAAAACACAAGAAAAAAAAAAAAAATCAGTGCTTCATTTGCACTTGAGCTCTAGCCCCTTCTACCGTGCCTGCCGACATAAACTGCTAAGTCCCTGATGGGTCAACAGTTCCCAGTGTCTGAAAGCTGAAGAGGGAGATAGGCTTCCAGCCAGAGCTCCCCACACTGCTCGCTAAAAGACTTTGTACTTTCAAGTACAGGCAACAAAAATATCCTGGGGGCCTAATAATTTGATTTTATTAAAAGAACACAGTTGATGTTGTTTTGCAGTGATTTTTATCCTAATATGTGCTGATCTGCTCCTCACTGAATTTGTTGTCATTGGATTTTTAGCTACATATATGAGGATGTGGACAGAAAATATTTTTAAAGGAGACGTTTTCCCCAGAGTTATGACTTATTTTCTGGGGATGAGATTTCTCGGTGGTTTCTTCCCCCTGAAAAGACCACAAAAATTTTGTCACAGATGTATAAAACCAGGCAGTCACTCACAACAAAGTGGCACTTCCAGATTTTATTTACTGACGACCTAACAGTGTAATAGCAACCATTAAACTAGGCAGAGGGGAGAGACATTTCAAGAGGCCTTTCAAGCTGAATTTCCAAAGCTGTTGAGAGCGACCGGCCATTCACGTGGGTAGGAGTCCTCCATGAGCATAAGACCTGCTTAGAGAATTCACAACCTCCCAGTTCAGAGTGGAAAACACGCACCTGAGAACAGAAAGTTCCCAGGGCCCTGCAAGGCTGAGGTTATTTATCTGAGCCCGGGGATAGCAGCGTGCACCCCAGGTCATTAACAGGTAGGTGAGGTCTTCTTTAGCCTTACCATGCCCTGTTAAAAGACCGTCCACTGACAGCCACTGGGACGTGTACAGTGGATCCAGCCGTGGATTTACTAGGGTTTTTATCCTGCACGCCCTGGGTACTAGGGGGATGCATCTGCTCTAGGACCCACCATAGAAGAGGTGACATCTCACCACCTGCCTCCCATCTGTCTGGTGGCTCCTGGCTGGTGTGAGAGATCCCGGCCGGGCGTAGCACCATCTTTTTGAGCATCCCACCAGCAGCCGCCGTGCTCCTGCGGTGAGAGAGGGTACGGCAAGGGGGGGTATCGCGTGTGCCTCCGCTGCCTGGAGCTCAGCAGGGGTGGGATTGCTCCTCTGCTGCTCCCAGTGCTCCTGTGCCCTTTCCGCTGGGAGAGCACCCATCGCCGCTGATGTTGCCTTTGGGTTTTGGTCTCTTCACAGGTGCGAGTTACTTCTTCAGGGGCAAGGAGTACTGGAAAGTGCTGGACAGTGACCTGGAAGCCCAGCCTGGTTATCCCCAGTCCATCGCTAGAGACTGGCTGGTGTGCAGCGACATGCAGTCTGACTCTCCAGAAGCAGCTGGGAGCAGCAGGACTGGGGCACGCTCCAAACCAGGGCAGCACGACGAGAGCCGCTCAGAAAACGGCTACGAGGTCTGCTCCTGCACCTCGGCCTCCCCGTCCCTCCGGCCTTGCCCCGTGCTCAGACTGTCATCCAGCCTCGTGCTGACGAGCCTGTGGACAGCAACGCTGCTGTGTGCAGCCCTATGACACCTCATCCCACAGAGGAGACAACGCCACGGTGCTCCAGGGAGGGGAGGGGGATGCCATCCCGTGATGCTAACTGTTGCAAGCAGAAAAACATTCCTAGGAACATGCCGGTGAAGGGTTTGAATTCTCCATGAGAAATGAACTGTGGTTTCTGGTTTTTTTCTTTTAATTTTAGTTTAAAGGTCTAATAACAGATTTTGAGTTCTGCACCTTCTTATTCCCCCATCTCGTTAAAGATGAGAGCAGCCTAACGTTGAATTTATAAATGTTCCATAGAGATGTGTTGCTTTGGATGTTTAAACACAGCAAAGAAGGGAGGAAAGAGCTACTGTGATTGAATGGGAACAGAAGAGATGCTGCTGAGACAGATGGCAACATCCCGAAGGAAAGGCAGCAAGGCTATAGGCGAGAGGCGGTAGTTATATGCTGACACAATGTACGCATCCTATTGGATGTACTAGGTAGAAAGAAACTTTGACTCCACTAAGATTAACTGCGAGGTGATCATTTTACCGTCAAACCTGCTGTGGTCACTGATGTCTCGGTAACCTGTATCAGTTTCTACGGGTCACAAACACCTTTGCCTTTCAGAAGGCAGTGCAGCTTATCTTTGTATCCGAGTCATTTGAATTTAACAATTTCTCTAATAAACCTTGGCTGCCTACACAGAGCTCTCCCAGTCCTCTGCCAGACCAAGCCTGCCACCTGCAGTAAGGTGCTGAGTACTGAAGCTCGGGAGCAGCCTCACCTCTATGCAAGGAGCAACCTTGCCGAGCGCAGCTAAATGAGATGCAATTACACCCACCACCCCAGCCTAATCCGTGCACGTGAACTCCTGCTCTTGGAGTTCCTGTTTTAGGCTGTTTTACGTTTTGGGAGGGATCAAGATGTATTGCATTCATTTGTGACTCTGTCATACCTGGCTGCGCTGCGGAGGATGGGCTGGAGGGAGGAGGGATGCTGCACAGCCTCAAACTCTTCTTGATGCCTCTGCCAGGAGTTTGGAGCGACAGGAGCAAGGTCAAGCGCTGCACTAGGATGTTCCTGGGGGGTTTTTTCTTGCTGCTAATCCATTTTCTGCAGTATAATTTGGGCATCTGAGAGTCCTGGAAAATGGTGAGTGAGAAGCTTTGCTAGGAACTGTGATAGAGATGTCAGGAAGGCCAGGGTCCTCCAGTGTGGTGTTGTCAAGGGCTGTTAAAGGAGAGAAATGGGCAGCAGCCACTGCGACACGCTGTTCTTCTCTGCCCTGCTTCTGTAAAGCTCCTACAGAAATGCCTCTTGCTGCCTCTGCCAGGGCCAGCTCCTGGGAGAGACCTGGCCACAGGCAGTGTCGCTGTGGGACCCAAGGCTGCTCCACTGGCCCCGGTGCCAGCCAGGGCTTTTGCCACGGGCTGGGTATAACACAAAGCCCTCCGGGGCAGAGTGGGAAAGGCAGAAGTGCACAGTTGCCTCCTGATAGAAAAAAGGGGTCACCTTGAGTTTTCCTCTCTGCTGTTTGCATTTTTAAATAGTCCCAATCATTCACAGGGTGCAGCTATTTTCAGGACGATGTGCTACAGTGTGATTTTATGGGGCATGAGTCAATGGAAACCTCCCATTAAAGCATTAAATATCCTTTTTAAAAAAAACAACTACAAACCAAAAATCCTCATGCATAGCACCTCCCTCTGCTGAGTTAAGCTGCCTCTGGTCTTCCCTCTGCATCAGTCTTGCTCTGCTCAAAGCAGGTCCCCATCCCACCCCTGCCTGCTGGCTTGAGCGGAGGCTGCAGAGGCAGGGCGCTGTGGGTTGCCATCGTGGGAGCTGGGATTTTCCTTTGGTTCACATCACTTTTCTTCCTCTCCCCTCTTGTGTCAAGAAAGCACGGCTTTTAGTCCTTGCTGGGGTGACACTGCATGAATGTCAGCATGTTACAGATTCCCCTTGGAGATGAAGCCAGGTAGGAGCACAGCATCTTGGGGAAGACACCCTCTCTCTCTCTTTTTTTTTTTTTTTTTGTCTTCATCCACAAAAGAACTTATCCAGAAGCTGCACCTGAAGGATCAGAGGAGGCATGGATGGCTAGCACGGCTTGCATGGCTTTTCCAGCCCAACCAAGGATCCTGTTGTGGTGACAAGGACCGGTGGCCCTGCAGCCGTGCTGATGTGGTCACAATGGTGCTGGGACCCACGCTAACAGGACATCAAGTTAAATTATGTTTATTTAATGTGGGGGACTCTGATTTATAAATAAAGCCTCACCTGTGGAAAGGCTTTCAATACGCCCTTCTCTACTTCAAATGATGCATTTTGATAATCAGAAATGGAGCAGGAATCGGGGCTTTGCTGCCACTGGACAACCCTTGGGAAGGATGGAGAGATGCTGCTGTCTCCTCCCAGCGTGTGGCTTGCTTGGTCGTTCCCCCAGCCACTGGCAAAGCTGCCCTGCCGTTGCCATCAGCTCCGGGTGCGGCCGCAGGATGCTCAAGCTCCCCCGGGATGAAAATGGGAGCTGGAGCGTTTCCCATCGAGCTCACTGGTTCAGCGTGGGGTTGGCTGGGCTGGGGCGTTGGGAGCAGACGGCCATGGCACAAAGGCAGTGCTACAGCGAGCGCCCTGGTGCTCGGGGTGCTGCATCGTTCCTCCACGGGGACACAGCAGTCCTGCGTGGGTGAAGCAGTGCGCATCCGTCGGTGAAGGGGTTCCGTGCTTCACAGACCCAAAGCAGAGCGAGCCCTGTGCCCAGCAGGGTGGGGGGCTCTGCGGCACCCGGCGGGGGCTGTGAAGGCCGCGAGGGCCCCGACGCTCCCACCCGATGCCTCTGGGCACGGTGTATTCAGAAATCCCTGGCCAGTTCCAACCACATTTGCGGATCGCTCGTAGGGTAGAGGCAAGAGGTGCAAATCACAGCACGTGCCTGGTACTTGGGGAACTTGTTCTCTTGGGTTTTCCTCTAAAGCCAGGCTCACCCCCCCCTCTTTTTCTGGGTCTGGGGGAGACGGGCACCGTCCCCGAGAGGGCCCGAGCGGGTGCAGAGCCAGCTAAGGGCAAACACGGCCCTGGGCTGGGGGCTGTACCGCTGCCAAGGGCTAAGAGCCCTCTCCCCAGGGCACAGAGGAGGTCGAAGGCAGCGGGTCGGCTCTGGGCCAGCGGCAGCACCGGCGTCCCCAGCACGGCCGCGGGATGACAGCAGAGACAGCCGCTGGCTCCCGCTCCCGGCCCTGCAGAGCTCTGCCTGCAGGGACACAGAAGTGCTTCCCAGCAGCTTAAAAATAAGAATGTAATGTAAATGCGGTCTCTGGACTCCGAAACATTGCCGATGCTCTGCCGCCGGGCTCCCTGGCACCGTCCCTGTGCCTGGATTCCTCCGGTCCTACCCAGAGTCCCTGGGCTGGCTCTCCTCCACAACAACATCCTTAGTCTTAGCTGGAAAAGCCACCTCCACCCTGCGAAAAAATAACCTGAGCATCATATTCCTATTGCATATTGCCCAGTCTAGATATTTTCCAACTATTTAAATTCTCAGAGGATTTTGTGAGGTCATTTCAGAGTTGAAATACTTCTGTGTAATAGGAGGGATGGGAATTTAAAGTGGGGGGGGCTGGGGAACACACACACGACTGGCCATTTGAACCCATGAGTTTATGGCAGCTATGCTTGCTGGGGCTGGCTCCACGGTCCAGTCAAGGTTTTTCCTGGCTCTCGCTCCCACCCATCCCCAGGCTCAGCCAGCCCTTGAGGCCTTTTCTGGTTTGGTACCATAAAGGAAAGCAGAAGAAAAAAAAAAAGAGTAAAGTGGGCAGGAGCAGTTTTCAAATCACAGAGCCATGGCAATGCCTGCATTTTTTAAAAATTAATAACAAGTCATCTCAGACAAGACCTGGGACTTAGCAGCTTGAGAAATGCAATAAAGTTATTGAAAAGAGACTCATCGTTACTTGCTGATTCAAATCATAAGATGGGTGTGTGTGCCATAAAATGTTCCTGCCTTCCACAGCCCCCTTATAGCTGCGGGGAAGACCCTCAGCCCTTACCCCAGACGGCTTTTCTAAAATGGGACTTTCTGCTTTATTAAGAATGACATTTTTCTCCTCAACCCCCAATTTAATCAGAAAATGCCCTTGCACAACTGTGGGCCAGGAGAGGAGGTGGTGGGGCTCAGCCCCATAGCTCAGGTGGAGCTGTTCCGGATGATGCCCTATATCAGCAGGTGGGTACATGCTCCTAAACCTTTCCTGCAGTTCTTAGAGATGGAGCTGCCTTTTGCTTCTCAGATGGCTGTTTGGGAGAGGACAAATACCAGAGCTGCCTCCAGCCCTGCCACCTTGCTTTTTTTCATCCTCTCTGCCAGGTGAGCATGGTGCATGAGCTGGGGCTGAGCCTGCTGCTGCTGTAAGCAGCAGAAGCAAGCCCAAGGGATGTTTTGTCCAGGGGAAGGGGGCTTGTCCTGGCTCTCTATGTCCTAGCAGTTCCTGGTAAGCTTGGTGCTGTGGATCACTTACTTTTCTCTGAAATTTCTAGGCAGGGGGAGTTGGCTGGCCTTGTGGGGCTGGAACAGGCCAGGGGAGGGATATAGGACAGCCAAAAACATAGCTGAGTAATAGTCTATAAGAAGACCAGCTTGGGCTAAGAATAGGAGAGGGTATTAAAGCCGGATGGTATGTGGAGGATTTCTGTAGGCATGTGTTAGGGCTGTAAATGGGAAGCGGAGGGGCTGCCTCTGGATCTTCTGCAGTACAAATGATTACTGACCTTGTGGCACTAACAAAACTACCACAAGAGCTGCCAGAGCAGTTCCCTGTCCTCCACCCAAATTTCTCATCCCTGGTTTTAAAAAAACAAATCCCAAACCTCTGGGATTTATGATCCTGTCAGCAGTGAAACTCTAACTCAGCACTAGGTTGCCAGCTCTGGTGGGCTTATTTGTCGGTGGCATGGAAGGATCTGGGTTTCGCTCTTTTTTTTTCTTTTTTTTTCTTTTTTTTTTTAAAGGGCTTTGAGCTTGACTGCACACTCAAAGCAGTCCAATAAAATGAGACCCAGGCCTGGCTTTCACTGGGACAGTGATCAGTCTGCTCTGAGCAGCTTTCAGCAAGCACGGCTTGGCAGGGGAAGAGCTGCATTGACAACAGGGCCACTTTGTTGCGGTGAGGACAAGACTTGACAAGCTTCCCAGGGAACTGCGTCAAGATTTATGGGTTGCATTGCTTGGGTTGTGGCAACTCGTCGTTGGGCTTCATGTGAGGAAACGTGCATCCTGGGGAGAGGCCTTCTCACCCCACATCTGACAAGCCAAACCGAGCCAATGTGTTGTGCAGCTGAAAACCTTGGGAGCAAAAGGGTGTCTCGCTCCAGATCAGACATTTGGTCTTGTCTTCTCTGTCAGAACAAGAGGAGGGTCGTGGGGGGAGCACAGGTGATGATTGTGGAAGCCTGTTTGTATGCAGGGCCCCTCCACTAAATTTCAAAGAGTGGAAATACCCTATTTTGCTTCCCACCCTGTCTGTACTGCAGAAATAGCCAAGTCAGGATGGCCCCTGGCATGCTTTCCCTGGGGAGGAGGGCAGGGAGCTTGGTGGTTACAGGGCAACTCGGCGACAACGTCTCCTTCCTCTTCCCAGCCTCAGAAATTGATGTTTATTCTGGATCTGAAGCTGGGTTTGTCCAGGGAATAGAAAATGATGGTGTTGGGTGGTCTTTATGTGGCAATTGTCCATCGTCAGCTGTCTTGAAGCACCATGGCTATCTCACATCCTGCAACTCCTCTGCTCCTGGGCACTCGCCCTGCTACTCCATGTTTACTTGGATGACAGCTACGCAGCGCACGCATCAGCTCTTGCGTGTCAGTAAAGAGGCAGCGCCGTGGGATGGGTTTGCTTGTTTCCAAAGTTGCCAGGTAATGGAATAACTGGGGCCAATAAGGGCTTGTTGTGATGAAACTGTGCTCCTGCCTCGAAGCCCTGCCTCTGAGCAGAGCTCGCAGGGAGGGGTTTCCACACAAGCAGTGGTAGCTCTTTGCCCCGCTCATTTGTATAGCTGTGCTTGAACTCACCTGAAATGTCATCGCTAATGCTCAGTCCAGGCTCTTAACTGCTCTAATTTCCTGAGCACACAGTGTTTTACAGCAATTATCTCCTTTCACCCTCCCTTTTTCCACTGCTGTGTTCATCCTCCTTTTTTCCTCATCTGCTGCCATGAAGCTCTCCCTCCCCGTTGCAAAATGCACAGGTCAGGCTGGAGTCAATGGTCTCTTAGGAAAGAAGATCCTGGAGCTCTGCAGGCACCAGTGGTTAGAGAGCTTCTTCTATCTGTGTATAATGGATGACCACCACCCATTAGAGGATATCATGACCTCAGCCCAGGGTCATGAGGATCAGAAATACCACAAGGTATTTGGTGAATCTCCAATAGTCTGACCTGGGAATACAAAGTTGGGAGAAAGCAGGACTGGAGTGACCTGGGAACATCTACAGAAGGGAGACTTGCATGATGGAATTTGACAGATGTCTGTGGTGCGGCTTGAAAACATCTGTCCAGATGTGCCTGCTGGGCAGCAGGAGACATCCCAGGCTGCAATGAGTATGTGTGTAAGGAGACCATGAAGAAGAGTGGAGCGATTTAGCTGTAACTCCAGATGCCCAGCTGGCTCTTTCTCCTGAGGCACCTCTGCAAGCAAGTGAATTCCTGCTTTTCCCAGCCCTGTGTCTCAGAGGGGTTCAAATACTTGACTTCCCAGGGAGGAGAGAGCATTTCTAGTACTCAACAAGAGGTTGCACAGTGCTCCCATACCCAATCTCCCTCATGTACTCCCTTCTGTCATGGGGGATATGAGAGGGGGGGCTCTGAGGTGTTCTTGTCATGTAAGTGCAGCTTGCAGTAGGTTTTGTCCAGAAACAGGCCATGGGTCCTATTCTAGTCTCATAAAAACCACGATGCCTTGTGTTGGCTGCTGAGTCCTCTACTGAAAGAGAGGGGGCCATCTCGAGAGGGAGCAGCTCATCAGGAATGCACTTCCTTCATCTCTGTTGGCTCTGGAAAGGCTTTCACAATCATGTACAACCAGGATAAACAAGTGAGATCAGAAACCCCCTAAGCAAAAGCCATGCTCAGGCGAGCAGAGCTTTGCAGGGCCCATGCTAATCCTATGCGGCAAAGCACATGCCAAACACTTGGCACTTCTTGCATTTATAGGAATGAAGTCGTGTCCCTACTGGCCTCCATCTCCTTTGGGGGTACTGATGGGCCCTACCTCTCAAAGCTCTTCTCCCTGTGAGCCTGCCAGGGGAGCAAGCTCATGGCTGCCCTAGGAAGCCTGTCTCTAAATAGTTTCATTCTGGCAGCCTGAGGCAGTGGAGCCCGATTGTTATTCTTAACCCTAGGGTCAAGCAAGGTAGCAGTGACGTAATGGAAGAACTTTGCTCTGCACGCTCTGTCACAGCAGCTCTGAAGTATGGCTCATCCATCAACTGCCCATTGTGATCTGCATCGAAACTCGTGTCGTTCTGTTAGCTGCTGCAAAGGAGGATGACCCCGGTGCTCCTCTTCCACTGGCATAAGCCGTTTCTCATTAGCAAAGTGAAACATTCTTCTCTACGCTGTCAAAGGCGATCTGTTTATTTACTGTTGTCTACCCTGCTGGAAGCCAGCACAGGCTTCCTTGCCTCCCCCGTTACAGTAAGCGCAGGGCTTTGTGCTTTGCCCTGTTCTACCAGTCCCTTTGGCGTGGGCAGGACGAGGTGACTCGCTGTCTGAGCTGGCACCTCTACGGGTCCTGGGCAAAGCCGTTCAGGGATAATGCTTCTCCTTCCATGAGTATCTAAAGACTGATACAGGCTGACGCGGCAAGTGCTTGCCAGGAGATGTTGATCCCTTACTAATTTAATTCCTGTCTCCTTGGGTCCCAACAGGAGGCTGCCAAGAGAAACGGGCTTGACAAATATCTGAAGGGGCTGCTTTACCAACTCCTGGGAAGTATCCCTCTCTGCTGTTCTCCCACAGCATAGGAAGTGCTCTAAGGCTATCCCGTGCCTTGCAAACACACTTAAAGTGTTGAGTTTTAATTCAACCCTGCTTCCTACTTGCTTGACTGTGTCACTAAGGGTAAGCAAACAAATACTGGCCAACAGACTCCACCAAAAGGAGTAGCTGTGTGACTGCCTGCCTGGCCTTGTAACGCACATATGTTTATGTACACGTTATCTCCAGCTTTGTTTGGACTAGGCTGGACTGTGCAGGTGTGCCCAGTGGAGCTCCTGGGGGTGTAATCATGCCACAGATAGCAGAGAGAAAGTGCGGTATTGTTCTCTGCCTGCCGTCAGGGCTCTTGCCTCACTTGAACCCAGCTTCTGAAGCATATTGGCATAGATGGATGTGAAGAGCTCTGAGAAGTGTTAGGAATAATTCAGATGCGTATCAGTGAACATCCATCATAGCACCAAACTTCTGAAGGCTGATATTTTGGGTTGCTGTTCCCAGCACTGCAGAAGAAGCTGAGCTGCAGTAGAAGACCAGTTTGTGCAGCTGCCGTGTCTGGCTGGGCCCGTCTTTATGGGCAGAGCAGCAAAGACAATGTTGCTATCGGACTTTCTCCTTCACTTCTTTCCTCTTGAAGCCTTGAGTGCAGAGCGGATTTTTTTTTTTTTAAATATCAGAACAAAAGCCTAAATGCGGTGTTTAGCAAACCACGCTGAATTAAGGCAGGGTGAGCAGTAGGAGAAATATCAGAAGTTAATTCTAATCTTGCCTTTTATATCGATCACAAGTTATGTCACTAGGGACTCGTACTCTAAACTGGAGACAAGCAGCCCTTTGTGATTGCTGGTGAAATCCAGGACCAGGAGGGAGAGGGTACCTTCACTGGTGCTTCTCCACTCAGGCCTTGTCCCCTGTGGAAGTGCAGGTCACCGGTCACTAATCTCTGTGGCAGGTGTTTGACTCAAGGGCTGTCTTCTGAATCCTTTGCTCAGTGCTCTCGAGTTTTTTCTCCTTGGGCCATGAGCCAGGGAATCAGGCCTATCAACTGATGGGCTGCTTGTTTTTCCACAGGCTGTTTATATTGCGCCAGTGCTATCGGTGAAACCGGGTCTGCTCGTGGTCTCTTGGTTTGCAGGTGGTAGAGGCCTCTGATCTCCTGCTCCTGTGCTTTTTGAGGATGGGGGAACATCTTGCATGAGTTGCCACGGCACCAGACACAAGGCAACCATAAAGACAAACTCGCCCTACAACAGCAGTGCTGTGTATTTGGACCTGCAGCAGACGTAAAAATGGGGTGGTGGGGGGGAACACCAACTGTGTGGTCATGCAGCTGGGGTCACTGAGTTTTCCAGTGGTCCTGCTCTTGCTCTGAAATAAGGACAGGAAAATGCCATTATTTTGGAGGGTGCTGTTTGTCTGGTTAATGCTTTGCTCTGGTCAAGTGTGACGCGACCAGGCTGGAGCCGTTTTGAGGAAGGTCCAGGTTTGGACCACCTGGATATTTGCTTAGATCTAAAGTCTTTTGGTGCTTGGTTCAGTTCTGCTCATACCCTCATAGGTGGAGGATTCACCCACTGGAGTTTCTGTCCTGTGCTGCTCTTCATGATCAACAACCATCCTTGATCTATACCCTGATAAGGCTCCAGGAACCAACTCACCCTGCCGTGATAAAACTGCACATGCTGCGCTTCAGTCCTGCGCACATGGGCACAGCCCTCGGAACAGCATCTGCCTCTCCTGTATGCTGGATTCAGCTCATACCCAGCTCTGTCTCTATTGCTTCTTCCATCCTAGCAAAAACAAATGCAATCTGCTCGTGTGTATGCTGCAAGAGCTCTGCCAGGAACAAAGAGAAGTTCAAATATTTGCGTTGGGTTGTTACTCTTTCCATTCAGGCGATAAATGACAGGCTTCAGCAGAGTCTTTTGGTGCTGAGTGCAGGGTTTCCACCGTACCGGCTCCAGCTTCGCAACCCCACCAAGATGAAATACCTACAATTAACAGTTGAGTTTTAACTTGGGGCAAAATGACTGAGGATGATTGAAATATGGCCTTTAAAAAAAAAAAAAAGAAAAAGAAAAAAAAATCACCAGACTTTCCCTGTGTGAAATAAGAAGTGTCTGGTCTTTGTGTGCAGTTTCACACAGACAGCATTTTCACTGTGAACTCTAGAGCTCTGTTACTGATTTCTGTCCTAGTGCCTGGGATGCAAGCTGTCAGTCTGCGTGCAAATATTTCAGAGCTGCCTTTCTTTGGAAAATCCCAAACTCAAGGTCACATGGAGGCCTGACGTCCCCTGGAACTGGAGCTCTTATTTCCATTTGGCTGAGCTGATCAAAGAGCCAAAGATGTTTGCTAATAAATTAATTCATGAACTTCAGATCTCCACTTCTCTGTACCTGGGAAGCTGCTGTGCTTCAGCACTTGGTAAACCCAGGAACAGAATGGTGAAACAGCCCCAGGTATGAGCTAGCTCAGAAAACCAGCTGTTTTGGTGTCACTGGGCCTGTTCAAAACTTGGGGGGATAAAGAAAGGAAAGGCATAATCCAGTCTTATGGAATTTCACATGCCAACATGCTAGATCAGTAGCAAAGCATCACAATGAGTGTAACCATCCAGCTACAGCAACACAAAAATGTTTTGTAGGTTAAATTCTGTCTTAACATAAAAGGAGAAGGTAGGCAGCAGTCAGGGCAACAACTGAGATTTTTTTTTTTTCCCTCTGTCATACTAAAATAGATGTTGCACAAGGTACTCAGGAGTTGAGCATCCGCAGTTCAAAAATCCCAAGGAAGCTCACGCTGCTCTGTCTTGTGGGGTCTGCTTGGCTCTGTGCAGCTCAGGGTGTTGGTTCCAGAGCAGGGCTCCATGGCAGGGGAAGTGGTGGTGGATATTTCTGCCCTGGGGCACGTCTCTGCCCGGCTCAGTTCAGAGGGATGGGCATGCTGTGCTGATGGCACTTTGGCTGTAAAATGAATTGAGAATGTCTCCGGGGGTTTTTTTGGTAGGGTTTGCAAGCAGTTTTTGCCAATTCTTGCAAAAAAATTATGTAATTTGTGGCAAGGCTTGATCTCTAACCCGATGGCATTTCTCAGTAGCCCAGGCCTGGAGATCTCTGTGTGCTCTTCTTTGTGAATTCTACCATTTTTCTTTTCTTTCTTCTCTCCACCTGCTTTGGTCTCTTTCTCTGTATTACTTTGGATCTTCCGTCATACCCAGAAAGTTACAGTGCTGTCAGCCTTTTCTAGCACTAGTCTGGACTGGATAACTACTTGTGCTTGACAAATTCTGATTGTTTTCTCAAGTTAATTTGGTATTTTCCATTAGTCCCACCATGAGTTTTCTAGCTCAGAAATTTCTTATCAGGAATTCATTAGCCCTGAAACTTAAAAGGCCTGACTCTTCAGGCTTAAATACTGTCTATAATTACCTTTTCTTTGTGCTGTACTTTGGAAGATATCTCTAGTGTTTCATTTTACACAGCAGGCAGTAGTCCCCTAATATTATAACATGAAGTTAAATCATCTCTACTTCAGGTAACTGGAAAACTATCAAAAAACCTCAAGAGCTTCAGAAAAAAGCTAGTGTCAGAGATGAAGCTTTTTGTGGCTTCCTTTTTTGTCCTGTTTGTTGACTCTGCTCCAGTTGCTGTCTGTATTTCCAAAAAGGATCTATTCTGGCAGGCTCTTTAAGCTCCCTCCTTCTTACTTAGGTCACTTCTGAGACCATGTAAGAGCTGAGGAATCTCCCAGTAGCCTGCTTCTCTAAGTGCTCTGTCCTGTTTTGCTTCTAGGCTCAGCCTGATGCTTGACAGTCATGCCTATCAGGGCTGTAGTAAAAGTATGTATTAAAATGTAGATATTCCAGGCACAGAGTAGAAGGTGGGTAGACCCTATATTGTCCACATTGGAAATGCTTAAATTCAATTTATTACCATAGCCTGACCCTAACATTCACAGACTGACACCTTTGAGGGGTAGGCAGCAGAGGGCTAAATCTTTTACTGCCTTTGGGTCTTTAGCACTGGCAGTGGGTAAAGGTCAAGGACACAAGGACATAACTTCACCAAACATATTTCCTTTTTCAAGATAAATGAAATACAGGTTTAAAAGAAACCCTTTGCGGAGGCTATGTATGCATCATTGTCTATTTAAAAACAGTTGATTGATAACAGTTCTTGCAATCAGCACAAGGAGTATGTACCGTTGGAAACTTCCTGGAAAACACATGTACATAGCAAACCTGTTACAATGCATGATAAGAGATATTACACTTCAATTAAGTTAATGGGTAAAGAGCAAAGAGGCCTTGGTTTATTGGATAACAGGAGAAAGGAAAAAAAAAAGTAGATGTTATGTATATCAGCATTGTATATAAGCCAGTCATTTTGTGCAGTTACAGAATAGGTTTAATCCTGGCTTTAATCAACGCATGCTGTGAACCTGGAACATCTCCATTACTTAGGTCGTCCTGAAATTTTTCACCTCTTCTCCCCTGCTAGAAGTAATGAGGCAGGTATTCTGGCAGCCTCGTAGTCTAGCAGCCCAGTGGTTCTTCATTCCCACTTGCAATCTCTGGCGCTCCAGTGAGGAGGCATTTGTATTGAAACAGCCTAACATTGACGAGTCTGTTCTTAAAAGCTAAAGAGTTGGCAAGAGCTTTGCTGAAGAAAAGCAATGAATGGCTAGCCTACATCCAGAATATGGTGTGCTGTTCAGGACCCGTCGGCAGGGATGCTAAATAACTCGCTGCTGTGATGCATAGTGATGCCTTTACATAGCTGATGCCGTGCTGATGGCCAGGGACAGGCAGGACATTTCCTGTGTGATGCAGATGGTGTGTGTCCCCTCTGTATCATGAGGGAACTGGCTAAACGATTATAAGGAGGATACTTGATTAATGGTGTAACAACAGATCCTCTATGATTCAGATAAGAGTATACTTACGTTGTTAAAATGGTATAATTTGCCCCAGGGCCTATTTGTGCATGGTCTTTCTAACTGAATCCAACCACAAAGAATTTCTCTGATCAAATTAGGCAGGTTGGTTTGACGTGGGTGGCAACTCTCATCCTCAGTGACAGTGCTGACTTACAGTGCCTGGTAATGTTCGTGTTTTGATTGTTGCTGGTATATTTCCTTTTTTTAATATATTTCTTTAAATGTTGTTGGCGTATCCTGTTTAGATATGGGGCACCCTTCCTCTGAAGTTCACGGTAAGAAAACCCAAACCTCCCATCTACAAAGACCTCATCCTCCCAGCTCTCACTCCCATGCAATGATCAGAATGAATATGCATGCATGAAAGAAAATGAGTGTGCGTCTTGCTACAGTTATTCTTCCTACTCATGTACAATGGCTTTTTCTGTGTCAGAGTCACAGGGATAGCCTTTCTGTGCCTTACGCAACAGTCTGTACCCACACAGGTATCAGCAGATTTTTTTTTCTTATGGTCTTAATTTGGTGTCCTGTGACACATTAAACTGATGCCACACTGGTTACACATGTCTTTCAAGTTGATTCTCTTCCTAAGCATGTCAGCTGGCATTAGCCAGCTCCTCCGCTGGTGCAAGTCAGTATAATTAGAATTGTTTCATCTGGCTGAGGCTCTAGGCTCCTATATGAGTGTGACGTTAAATTGAGAATGGTTGAGTATAGCTTTAAAACATACAACCTGAGGACTGTGAAGTGCTTGGAGTTTTTCATGAAAGATACTATATTAGTTTAAAAGATTAAGACTGTTGACAGAAAAATCTGATTCACAATGTAAACCCTGAGTTCTGAAGGAAGCTATGCCAAGTAAATCCTAGTCTTATAAACTACAGGACAATGTCATCAAAAAATAAAATGTCTCTTAAAACAAATAGTTCCAGTGTTCCTCTCTTTCCCCTAGATCCATTTAAACTTTATTCTTCTGCCTATTTTTTCTCTTTAGCTATCATAGCTTCTGAAGGAGTAAATCTCTAACTTATAATTGGTATTGGTGGAATGATACAATATATGTTATTGAAGCCAAACTGACTGTGGTATTTTAAATACAAAATGTATTGTGTTGCTCCCTAGACTTAGGTCTGTAGTATTATGTCTACACAAGAGAATTCAAACAGACCATTAGGATCCCAGATATGGTAAGGGTCAGGCCGAGACTGAATGCCAAATTAAAAATATAGGGGATAGAAAGTGCTCCATTATTTCCACAGTGGACAAGCTTTCCACTGCCAATCTGTGTTCCTCTGGAATTTCTATCTGTTGGACCAGCAGCATCCCAGGCCTTTCTGTGGCCTCTGTTACTGCAATCGATCGCTGACCCCACAATATTTAACATATTTCATCCTCTCTACTCTGCAATTCTACTCACCCTATTTTTACAGAAAAAACAGAGGTATAGTGGGGTTAGAGAGGTTTGTCTGCACTATTTAATTTACCAGCGTGATTATCGTGTAGTTGCAGAGGTGCCCAGAGCTACCCAGGAAATTCATCACAAAGCAGGGAACATGAATGCACCCGGGAGTTTGGAAATCTACATTCAGACTCCCCTTCCATGCCCTGTCCATGGGGTCAGACTATTTGTGTTACAGTGTTAAGCAAGCACATAACATGTTGGCAGAAGGGGAGATGGTTAACCTTGTTTACTGTATTTTATCTTGTGGTTCATTTATGGCTACATTCTGGTTTCTATGTGTTTGATAGATTTTGTTTATTTGCAGTAGAATGGAAGGGAACTGCATTTAAATATAAGGTAGTATTAATAGCATGTTGCATGTGGTCATGCTTTCTGTAACTGGATTATATTAATATTGCTATTCAAGCCTCGAAGCTGCAAAAAGTGTCCCATCCTAATTACATAACCTCAGCTGAGGTCCCTTGGTAATAAGTGAGTGGATAAAACTCTTCCTTATGAGTTTCTCAAGAGTCAGAAAGAGGATGTTGGTATCCTGCTTATTATGCCATGTTAATTTTAAAAGGCTCTTGTCAACCAACAACCCAATAGTTTTTCTTCCCTCTGGGTTTTGTTAGGTTAATCTGTGAGCCATGGAATATTTGACTACAATTTCATGAGTCATGGGAAAGCTCCATAGCTCTTATAGTTCTGGATGATCTTGCTGTCCAGTACTGCCAGGTCAGGTGCTTCCCAACGCCTGGACATACATCACGAATGCATCCTGCAACATTTTATAGTGTCAATAAAAACAAAATCCTCTACTGGGAAACATTAGGGTTAACCTGGCATATTAGCTGAAGAGCTCTCACAGCTTTTACCTAGCCCTGGGGAAAGCATTAGCTATGGACAGAGAATTCCTAAATCAGGGTTAGCCGTTTTCCTCTTGCTTTCATTCAGGTGTTTGGGGTTTTTTTAGTGATTGCACCTTGTTGCATTTGACAAAGGCCAAATGACAAATGCTGAGATGTGTACGTTTCTGATCTTTAATTGGACGTAACCATTACTGCATTACAGTCACTACCAAATTCAAAGTAGTACAGAAATAATTATGAGAAAGTAGGTCTTCAAAGACCTTGTCATTTACACAGATGAGGGAAAGGAAGAGACAGCAATCCAGGGGAGTTAAGTACCTAAATACCTCTCAGAAATGCATCTCTGATTAGTCAGGCAGAAAGTCAGCAGCTACAGAACTTCAGTCCCAGCCAATAGCTTCACCTAAACTGCATTCCTGGCCAATTGCTATGTGACTTTACAGAGCAGAGAGCTCAGATGTGCAAAAAAGAAGGAAAGGAATAAAAAAAATCAGATTAAAAATAACTTATTTCATTATCTCCTTGCCCTTAGGTCTTCCTCTTTACTGTGAGGCAGCAGGTGCTGGGGTACGGATACGGGCGGGTCTGACATCTTAGCAGATCAGTGGCTTTTATTTTTTTTTTAAAACGAGTTTGAAAGCACCGAACACTAAAGAAACTCTTCTGTTGCTCCACTGAAAACTTTTCCTCCACGTCACTCATTGCTTCAGGCTTCTGTGCTGGAGCATTGTCCATCTGGTTTCCTAGAAATGTGTGAGGACAAGGGATCATTGCTTTGGAGTGTTGCAACGCGGGTACAGATCCCAGCTGCTTGCCACTGCAAACAGCAGCGTCCAGACTCACTGCAGGGTGCATCTGTGCTGAATTTTAGTTCCTGCGAGGCAGCCTGTCCTTGTCAGTCAAAAAAGCTGGCTGATAACAGGTCTAGAGGACGAGCCTGAGTTTTTTTCCCAAGTGATCTTTCTTTGTATCCATAGGCGTGGGACTAGGATGATAACTTCCAAGGCCTGAGTTAGGAGTAATTGCTCATCTTGGGCTTTTAGGGAGAGAAACTGCCAGCCTCTGCCCAAAACCAAACCACTGAAAACAAACCACAGAAAGGGGGAGAGAGCTGGGCATGATGTAGCTTGCTCGTCCAAGGCCACGGTCTGACCTTGCCTGTGTCATTCCTACCAGGTGTTTGCCCAACCTGTCCCAGAAAGGCTCCAGCAGCGACGGTGCTCTGCTGCCCGGGCAGCCCGCTCCCCTCCTGAACCCATCAGCAAGGGGAGAGATCTCCTTCATCGCTGCTGAAGCTCGTTACGTCTTGTCCTATCTGCTGTGGACATTCCTCACTGTTACAGCTGTTATTTACATATGTCTGTAAATAAAGGAAACTATCATTTCTGCCCTGGCTTTACGTGGGATGAGTAAGGCCTTGGCTGGAGCAATGCCTGCTTGAAATTGTATATGCTGCTGGTCTACTTGAAAACGCAGACGCCTCCAAGCTAGTTAGTCACAAAGAGGAAAGTTTCGTTAACAGTTCCTTCCCCAGGTGAGGCTGAAAGCTTGCTGGAAGCAGTCAGCCAACCCGAGGGAGCTGGTCCCAGGCGCGGGGTGCTCCGGGCCAGGCCTCCCCTCCCCAGAGGCAGCGATGCTGATGCACCAAACCCCAGAAAGAGCCCCGCTGCAAAGAAAATGCCTGAGAATCCCATTTTTAAGTCTTGGACTTCCCAGGTTCATGATGAAGAGGAAGAAGTGACTGTTTCTTTAAGCCTGCATGCTTCTGCAGCTATTCGCTATAATCTGTTAGGGAAAGGGTGTTAAATCCACTCTCAGATGGGCAGGTTCTGGAGCAGGAAAAAGAACAAGGCCTCTGATTCATAACAGGACAGATACAGGTTTCTCTGGGAAGTCACTGCTGGCTTCTAATATTGTAGCTTTCATAGGTGATTTTTGTCTTAAGGCTGCTTTGGAGAAGGCCAAAGACAACTGAGGTGGTAAATATGACTTCACTGTCCACCTGGCCTGCTTTGAAAACACTTTCTTAGGCTGAAAGGTTCTTTCTGACCATGATTTTCAGTGCTCTCCTGGAGAAGGATATGGTCCTTAAACCTGGAGGTTTCTGCTGTATGAGTCATGCCCCTCCTCACCCCACCTTGGTCCTGCCCTATCTGGAGAGAAGCCCAGGCTGAAGGCTGAGCAACCTTCTTCTGGCCTCCTAAACTCCATAGATCTGAAAGATAAGGGACATGACACTCCTCCTCCTCCTCCTCCTCCTCCTGCCGTGAGATGAGCAGTTATTTTTAACATGGAGGTCACCAAAGCAAGGGCTAGTGCTGAAGCATGCTGGAGCTCATGCAGAGGATCCTGTTGACTTGAGTGGGCATTGGAGGGGGTCCCAGAGAACCAGAGCACAGGCTAAAGCGAGGCCCGTGTCCCCTCCCAACAAATCTTGGCTTCCCCAGGACTGATGCAAGGGGCCCCATGGATGGCATGGACCAAAGTGTGTGTGCAGATGGGGAGGGAGGCTGAGGGTGGTGAGCGTGGGTCTGTTCTCATCCAGGACAGAGATGACATTTTGGAAGGAACTGCATAATGATACCTGCTGATTTATGGACAAGCAATGTTTGTTCTGGCAAGAAATAGCTTCCAATTAGCCTGAAAACAGACTGCTCTGGGTGGAGGATTTGCAGACTCTCTCTTATTTATTGGCAAACCTCATTTTAATATAATCAGCTGCTTGACAGGCAGGTTAGGTAATGGTCCTTGATGTGAGGACTAACAGATTTGAACACTGAGTACAGCCTTTAGTGCCCAGAGCCCTCTGCCAGTAGCTGAAATGCATCTGATATTACAATGCAAAGGGAACCTAGGAAGCCCCTTGCCAGAGCACCTTGCCGAGTACATTAAAACACCGCCTTCAATAATTCATAAAATCTGTTCAGTGAGCTGGTGTATACGTGTGGGGAGGGGGGTAATAAAACATCTCAGACCTGGCCTGCCAGGATAATTCAGTGGCTAGTTAAATCTCTCAACAGTATTAATCAATAAACGGGCCCACAGTGCAAATAAATCCAGAATGTAATATGACAGGGCTGTGGAAGTGCATGGAAAGTGATTCTTCCTCTCTGGTGCGTGATGCTAGGTGCCATACTGCTCCAGCAACTGGTATTTGAATAACCTCAGTGCTCTAACAGTGTAAACATCCAGTCTTTCCAGCTGTGTTATTCCATGTTTAGATGTCACCTAAATGTCTTCGATTCAGCTGTGTGTGCAACGGAGGGAGCAGTTGGCTGTGAAAGGTAGGGAGCAGATTGTAAACTCCATCACTTAATTGAGTGTCTCTAGTTTCACTGATCAAGAGCTGATGTCATGAGCAGAGGATCACTCTCTTTCTAAGATAAAAGCATTTTACCAGAGTTGGAATGCTGTTTCTGCAGATCCTTGGTGAGGTATGAACAAATACTCTTGACGTAACTTACACCACTGCTGTAAATTCACAGATGGTTTCAGGGCTCCAAATTGATCTACTTATTCAACCTCTCCAGGAATGCAACACAACATGGCTGTGTTCAAAACTCACTTACCCTGGTGTGACTTTGGTGCAATTCTAACTGTAATCTGTGTCTTACCCTTACTGTAACTGAGCCAGAATCTAACCTACTAACAGACATCTGAAACGGGTATGATTAAAAGATGTAATTTTAATTTTCCCTTAAATTCAGCCCGCAGCTTGCCTTCTAGTCATTAATGCTAGGGTAATGTTTACTTTTACTATTTACAGATATTTGTAGACCTTCCACATATTTCTTCCACCAACCTGATTTTCAGCCAAGTACTGCATATTCAGTTCCTTCACTCCTTCCTGATGAATCTGGCAAAAATTCCAGCATTCAGGTTACTGTTGGCTCTGCCCAGATACTGGCAATTATGCTCAGCTATTAGGAAGTTTGTGGAAAGCAGATGTGTAACTGTCTTAACATGCCTGAATTTGAATCAGATTTTGAATTCGCATGAATACAGTGTCTGCTTTTCATCCAGATGTACCCTGAAACTAAGCCATACCTGATCTTTCCTCTTATGCTACTCTCTCCATCTTTTTTGGCTGTGAAGTACCCAGAATAAGTTTCAAGCATCCGTTTCTGTGAAGAAAATTAATTACCCAGCAGCAGCACTGCCTACGACTATGTACCTACAACTGCAGTACAGCTCATGTTAAAGCTCATCTTCAGGCTTTAGCGTTCATTTCACTCAAAGAGGAGATGTGTGGCCAATTATAAGGCTCAGACCTTGTGCAGTAACTTGTTCGGTCACATCTTGCTCATGTGCCCAAGCCTCATAGCTCAGCATTTCCCTTCCTCCAGAAATACTGATTTGTTTTCCTGGCCCTTAGTGCCTCTGTCTATAAGGCAATTGCTGTAATAAAAAGATTACACAGGAGGGCCTTGGAGATTCCCTCTGCATGGAGCAGAACATTGATTTCAAAGTAGAGATACATAGCAAGGGAAATAACTTGTTCTTTGTGATTGTATCTGGCCAAGGATTTCCCCATGCCTTCCAGATACAGTGGTTCAGCTTCATGGGTGGCTGATCTCTCATCGGACAGCATGGGGAACACGAGGATGCAGTTGCTGAACTAGAAAAGCAAAAACATTAGGCTCTTGGGGAATACAGCTGTCTGGCCCACAGAGGATGCTTGTAGTAAGTAGCTAAAACTGTCTAGAAAGGCATCAAGGAACATGTCACACATCTGACACCGGTTCTTTGGGATATGAGAACCCAGGTCTTTGTTGTATAGGAGCAAATGTAAAATGTCACTTGTCATAGAAGACACAGCCAAATGGATACCTCTTGCTCTTCGGGGGTATCGGGATGGGACTGAAGTCTCACGTGAGTGTCCACAAAAGATTTGGTACCTACAGCAAAGTACGCATAGCAGCAAGCACCTGAATATGCACCAGCGTTCCTTAGCATCCACCCAGCTTCCAAGTCAGGCTTTGCAGTCCACAATGAAGTCTATGTTGCTCCAGGTTACTGGTAAAAGAGTTAGCTTTTTTAAAACTAGTGTAGTTGTACCTACATGAGCTTCAGTCACACCTTGAGCTACTGGTTAGGTACATACATAATTTATTCCATAGGCTGGACTATGATGAGAAGAATTTAGCCCTAGATGGAAATCTTTATTCTGTCTTTATTGGAAATCTGTATTCTGAGTTTGCTTGTTCTTGCATAATCCCCTCATATTTCTGTAGCTTTAACCAATTCCACAGCATAGAGGTGGTATCAGAGATAATTATACCGTACGTCTGCTGCCCACAGGTAAGGATGGCACTCAGATTCCAGTAGGTGGAATCAGCCATATTTATGACTACTGATTAAAACATGGTATTAGAAAAGAGTATCATTTGAGTCACCAGGATATCAGTTGTCTGTTGCTTTCCTTCATGCATGAATGAGAAAAAAAGAATAAAGTTGCATTAAATTAAATAAAGAATTTCAAGAAAATATTTGAAGGTTTCCCACAGTTGCGTGCATGCTTATATTTTTCTCCACCCATCATAAATCACAGCAATAGATCTTCCCACAGTCATGTTTTGCATTAGTAAATTGAACTATATACTCCGTCCCCTCCAAGATTAATGCCTCCATCTGAGGAAGTAGTTGAATACGTGCTGGTGGTAGTACTTTCATCATTAGCAAATGGGAGGCTGTAGGAGGAGAACAGAATTTGCATGTGTTGGATGTTGGCCTAAACATACTCTCACTGAATTCTGGACATCAGAGAAGAATTGATAGAGCATAAGCATTTAATCAGCAAAACACAGAAAAAAATCTGAGGAATCCTACTTTTAATTAAAAAGCTTTTCAGCCCTCTTTGTACCAAAACGAACAAATGTTTTGCTAAAACCACGCTTCTGCAAAGTGCACTCCAAATATCTCAAACCTGTGTACGCTGTCAAGTGGCATTACATTTTATTAGTTGTCCTTGGGTAATTTTTTAAATCTCTGTAGAAGTTTCAAATCTTTTCACTAGTCTATTTTTGGAAGATACATTTGAGAGACATTTAACTGCTACAAATGTTAAACTGTCAGTTCAAAGAAAGTGTGGTGCCTGGAGTGTGCACATAGCATCCAGTACAACTTGGTCCTGATCCTTGTAGAGACCTCTGAGTACCTTCACAATTCTTATGCTGCTTTGAAGTTCCACATACTCACTAGAAAGATACCCAGTGAGTCTGCTTAAAAACAAACCCAGTTTGCTTAGAATAAAATTAAATGTCAACAGAGAGGAGGCTGACTCTGTATATAGCTGCATGCAGAAAGGTACCTTAGAACCCACGTTTAATCAAAACCGATTTAAGTGAAACATTTTTTTCACAACCAACAGCACGTGAAGGAACAAATAAGCACACACAGTACAGAACAAAGAACATTCATCACTGTGATATTTTGGCCTGTAATTGAACAGCAGTCATATCAACTTCCTTCTTCGCCCAGCACTAGGACTGCGTCTTTGCTGTGCTAGGAAAATAAAAGGCAGAAACACCTGTGGTCACTAGAGATTTTACCGCAGTTCTTGCAAGAGTACACTTGCTAACCATGGTGCCCTGGCTATTTTCCAGTGAAGGGGGATGCAAGATTTTGTCTGCCTACAAATCATCTAAGAAGTTTCAAAATACTTTCGTCACTTCCTGCCTTAAACTTTTGCAACTGTTATCTTCTGTGTTAGAGACAGCAGCTTTTAACAACTGGTAAAATAAATTCCTGGGTCTGTCATTTGCCAAGCAGCTTGATTTTTTTGCAAGTATGGTGTTTGCTATTTTTAATGGTTTCTGTGTTAATTTTTGAATTAACCCCTTGTGATCATTGACAAAAGCCTGAAACTGTAGACCTCGTGGATGGCACAGGCCCAGAAGTGAGAAAGAAAACAAGTAGTTAAGTATATTGTATTTTTTTAAAAAGTAGTTTTTAAATTCATTTCTGCTGAAATCACAAAGGTACTGTAATTTTGGTTTGGTTTAAGGGCTACTTCAACAGATGCTGTTCTTAAATTCCCATTGAAGAATACCCTTATCACTTTCACAGTTCCCACCAACCACTAAATGACTGCTGGAATTTGAGACGCAACTTACTGCCAGTCAGGCACTGCTACTTTTATACCGGTGTTTGGTGTATGCTGTCATTTTTTCACCAAAGTGTTAAGCGCAGGATTGTACCTGAACATGACTTAGCTAGCGACCAAGGGCAACAGACTACAGGCCAGATGCTGTATCAGTCAGCCACTGCTTTTGTGTAGAATACAAGGCCTGAGGCTGTGAGGTGCTGCTTGTTCCTAATCTTTGCTGAAAACAGTGATAACTGCAGACACTCAGTGTCACGATACTGAGCACCCTCCGCACTGGGTATCTGCAGAGCCACGGGCATTGTAAGAGCAGCACGCGTTTGGTATCGCAGCGCTGATACAGGTCTATACCACACAACTGCGTAAAAAGCAGGCTTCGGACTGGAGCCTGTGAGCAGGGGCGCTGCCCGTGAGGCGCGTTGTTTTCTCTGCAGCTGGAATACGATGTTCCGCTTTGGACATTTTGAGATGGATGCAGGTGAACCGGACCAAGCGCACAAGTGGTCTAGATACCACCACAGCTGGCGGGAGCGGGTTTGGGCAGCCTGGAGCAGGAGATGGGTCAAACGCGTGAGAGGGTCCTGCAACGGAGGGAGTGACCTGTGGGCCCACAGCCACAGGGCAAAGCTTATGGGTTACTGCACAGCGAGAGGTCGACGATGGCCAAAACCCAGTAGCAGGCTTAGGCTGGGAAAGGTTTGTCATTGCAACAGCGATCGCATGTTGACCTCCGGTAGGGTGTTGAGGCAGGTTTCTCTGAGGAGAGCTTGACAGAGGTGCCCTCGCACGTGGACCTCTGGAGTAGGGTGTTGAGGCAGGTTTCTCTGAGGAGAGCTTGACGGAGGTGCCCTCGCACGTGGACCTCTGGAGCAGGGTGTCGAGAAAGGTTCCTCTGAGGAGAGCTTGATGGAGGTGCCCTCCGTCACTCCTCAGGGCGAGCTGGAGGCCTGGTTCGCTCCCCTCTGAGGAAGCGGGGACGGAGCAGCTGCGGGCCCCCAGCACAGGCGCCTGTGGAGGCCGGAGGACGCGGAGGAGATGGGCCATCCTCTGGGAGAAGATGGGGTACTGTGGGTGGTGGGGCCGGGGTGCCCCTGTGCCCCCACAGCCCCTCGGGTCCCGCCTGGGCCGTGTCACGGCCCCTGCGGTGAATTTTTAAAAATTCACCCGAGGGGACCCGTTTCTTTACTTGTGGGAAACACTTCTCAAAGGCTGGGGATGGGACGGGGAGGGCTGGCAGGAGCCCTCCCGTCCTCAGCCGCCGGAGCGGAGGGCCACGAGGGATCGTGCCTCGCCGCTGACTCAGGGCCGGCCGCCGGCGGCGCCTTTAAATGCGTCGGGCTCGGCCCCCTCCGCCTCAGGTGGCCGCCGCTGCCGCCGTGCCTGCCTCCCCCACCGCCGCGCACCGCGCTTGCGCCGCGGCCGGCACTCTCCTCTCGTCCGCGCCGCCGCTCGGCAGAGCTTTGTCTGGGGCCCGGGCGGGCGGCGAGGCTCGGGCGGGCGGCGAAGGGCGGGCGGTGCGGCGGGACCCGGGGGTGAAACCCCGGCCCCGCTGTGTACGAGCGGTCGGGGGGCGCGGGCGGCCCTTAAGGTGGACTCGCGCTTAAGGTGGAGCGCTCCCGTAAGGCGGACCGGGCGTTTAAGGTGGATCGCGCTTAAGGTGGACTCTCGGCGAAGCCGCGCCTGCGAGGCGGGGGAAGGGCCGGGGCTCGGCATGGGGAGCCCCGCCTGAAGCGGCGGCCGGAGAAGCCGCGGCGGTCTGTCCTGAGGAGGAGATGGGGAAGGCCCGCTGCTGAGGAGCCGACTTCTCCCCGGGCTCTAACGATGACCAGCTCCCGGCCGTTCTGCAGGAAGAGGCAGCCCATGGACGAGGGCGAGGTGGGGGAGAGGAGCCCGGCCCGGCGCTGAGCCGCCGGCGGGCTGACAGGGGAGAGGCTTCGCCCCCCGCCGCCAGCGGGTCTCCGGCTCCTGCCCGCTCTTTGGGGGGGGGTGTGGGGGGGTGCCCCGTTGTGTTTGGATCGGGAGGGGTTTAATTTTCTTCAAAGGCAGCTCCTTCACCACCGCCATCCTGCTCCTCCTGGTCCCTTTGCAGCTCTGAAGCCGTCCCGGCCGCGGTCCCCCCGCCGGCTGCGGGGACCCCCCGGCGCAGCGCTATGGAGACGGTGGGAAAGTTTGAGTTCAGCAGGAAGGACCTGATCGGGCACGGAGCCTTCGCCGTCGTCTTCAAAGGCAGGCACAAAGAGGTGAAGAATCTCCTCTAATTCTTCTTTTTTTTGTTCCCCTGCTTTTTATTTCTCGGTGGGGGCCGAGCTGGGCACCACGTCCCGGTCACCCCGTCCCCGCTGGGCTGCGGTGGCTATTCTTAGCCAGGGCATCAGCCCCGGGCTGTGGGGCGGCTCTGCTGGCGGTAGACATATTTATTATCATTTATTATTGTTATCTTCGGAGTTTCTCGGGGAGGCGGGCGTGTGCCCCAGCAGGACCCGGGCAGGTGGCTTCACCTTGGGGCTGGCGAGCGGGGCTGGAGGCCGGCCGGCTGCTGCGGAGGTGTCCGCAGAGACGTCCTGCTCCCCAAACTGGCCCTCGCCTTGAAAACCAGCAAAAAGAAAATAATGCCTCCACCCCGTCTATGAAGCGTGTAGAGGGATCTTGCTTTGGGGTTTATTTTTGTGTCTGTGAAGTTTCGTCCTTCTCCGCTTAATTTTTCCAAGAGGAGGGAAAATCGCTCGCTGGTAAATAAAAGGAAACCAATCTGGCAGTGGATTTTCCATCATTAGGGCTTGGGATAAGCCATGGCTCCCACAGTGCGTTTATTTCTAGTGATTAAATAAGAGGATAATCATTGTATAAAGTAGTAACAAAAACCCAAACCTTGGGGTTTTTTTTTTCCTTGGGCTGACAAGCATAATTCGGGAAAGGGCAAGTCTGAACAAGTGAGGGATAGGCATTAGGATATAAAGTAGGAGGCCTTTACCAGTGCTGCAAGACACTTCTTTCAGTAGTATTTGTAATCTGTTAAGAGGCTGCTTATCCTAATGTAAATGAATGGTGAAATTTACATTTATCTTTGAATTGCATATGCACTCTTTCAGAAACCTGAGCTGGAAGTAGCTGTGAAATGCATTAACAAGAAAAACCTTGCAAAATCTCAAACACTGCTGGGCAAGGAAATAAAAATACTTAAGGTAAAGGTAGACTGACTTGTTTTCTTCGGTCTTTGTTCTGTGTGCCCTTTGTTGCTCCTAGCTTATGGTCTTTGTTTTACTTTTTCTAGGAATTGAAACATGAAAACATCGTTGCCTTGTATGACTTCCAGGTAAATACATTCAATTACGGCAAAGCATTCTGGTTTTGGGGAGAGGTTGAATGGAGTTTGTGGAATTGCAGTTTTTAACAGATGTTTTGTAATCAAACATGCCTTCTAGGGAGAGAAAAAAAAGTCTTCTGATAAGTTGGGGAAAGACAAACAAACACGTTTGAGCAGATCGTGTATTAATTGTTGTCTGGACCACAGAATGCTTATGCAGTTGGGAGTTGAGGTGGGAGCTCCTGCTCCCAGGATGTTTGTTATGCAGTGTGTGTTGAATACATCTGTGTTAGAAGCTTATAAGTTCTCAAAATGTTAGAAATAAAATTACAGTAGTTATTCCTGGCAAGCCTACCTTTTATTTTCTTTCTCTGGTCTGGATACACTCCCTAAGAAAATTTCTTCTTCCTAGGCAATGTAAAAATAGTGTGAGCATGACTTTGTAGCATATGATTGTCTTCAGTTCCAGAGGATTTTCATTTGCATTTTTCTGTTGTCCTTGTGGCAATCACTAAGTGTTAAAAATTGCAGCAGACATTTTTAGATTATTGTGGTTTCCCACAGTTGCTTTTTTCCTTCAAAGTCAGCTCTGAAGATCTAATCTAAGGTGCTAAAAACTGATCCACTCTGAAACCCAAGGTATCCGATGACTTTTTTTTTTTTCCTTGAATTTTTAGTTAAAAAACCCTGCTGGCTCACGGGCTAAGTTTTCTCTGACATCCGTGATGCTTTTTTAAAAAAAAACGCTGCAGGATCTAACAGCCTAAAATGGAGCCCTTCTGTTTCTGGACGGAGGGGCCGGCGTGCGGTGCGTCGGTACAGCCTGTGCCGCCCTAAAGTCTGATATTTGTGAGTGATGGCTGCGTGACCGCTGGCTCAGTGGACCCCCTCTGGGTGGCCCTGGGGTGGCTTATCTGGATCTGCCTGCCCTGTCCCTGATATCACGTGTCCTGCAGGCCGCCGTGTTTGTTGACATTCCTCCTTCTCCCGTGGATTGGCTCCGGTGGCCTCCGCGTCACCCCAAACAGGAGTCCCAGCTGGTTGGTACAGCCTATTTGCAATGCTTTCTGGGTGCTGTAGTCTGCCCGTGTCACCCCGGCCCCGCAGCCCCCCCCCCGGGGCTGTGTCACCCACCGTGTCCCCCTCCACCGGAGCAGGGGGTTATGGCAAGGTGCTGCAGGTGGGGCAGGTCCTTGGGAAGCGTTTAACGCCTGGCGTGGTTTTGACGGGGGGTGGACGTGGGGGATTTCAGGCTGCTCTGGGAGGGAAGCAAGGCTGCTGGGAAGGGGACTGCTTCTTGGAAATCTCCTTTGGGGAAGAGGCCAGCTGTGCGTTGCTCCTGAACCACCCGTTAGAGCTGGTCTTGCAAAGCAGCGACCGCCTTTGGCCTGACGCGGGCTGCTGCAGAGTAGGTCGGAGAGCTGGGGAAGTTTCCTCTGGGCACGGGCCACTTGGGGCATTCGGTCTCGTGTTTTTTTCATTCTCCTCTGTACCTTCTAAGTTTACTTAACTTTTCAGTTGAGGGAGCGAGCGGCTGCTCCTGCGCTTCCTCTGTAGTTTGCATTTGTGTGAAGCATTATGCTGCTGGATTTGCTTATTGCAGATCTTTCAGAACTTTTGTTCGTGGTCTGTTCTTCGCCCTGCTTCAGATAACTGCAGGGTAGGAAGCAGCTCAAAGACGTGTCCTGCAAAAGGAGTGATTTCATCACTGTTACAAATGCAGCAATACTTTTTTCTCCTTATGTGATGGCAAATGAGCTTTAGTTAAATTCCGTGTAAAGCAGTGTAACCTGGTGAGATATTAGCTGTATAAGATACCACAAAACAGGAACTCGAGCATGGTCCTGGGCTCAAGGCATGCCGAGGTATATGTTTAGTTACCAGCTTTGTCAGAGAGTCCTTGTATGACCTGGGTAGTATGACTTCTTGGACAAAATGAGATGATTTAGGTGCCATTGGATGTTATGTAGTGCTACCAGGGTGTGGAGTCTCTTCTGGTGTAAGGTGGTGGGTCATGAGACAGTCTGATGCGGTCCACCCGTGTAGGCTGTGTGTGTTATGTGTCTGAGTGTTTGGCCTTGCTCTGTGTCTGCTTATGAGTTGTATGAGAGTAAATTATCTGCAAAGGTAAAAGTGCAGTTCTGTGGAAGGCTGGCTTCTGTGCACCTTTCCTTACTTTGTGGGAAAGACTACTTATTACTCACCTTGTTCCTCTGATACAAGGCAGTTGCTTTGTTCATAGCTGTATATATATTTACCTTTGAAAATGTGGCAGTTAATTGAGCTCCTACTTTTAAGCTTTCTAAAACTGAAGAGGTGTATATTACAACATCATAGGCCAAAAAGGAAAAAATACTTCCTGTGAATCTTAATGTTGCTCTGTAGCTTTGTCTGTCATTGCATTTTGTGTTGTCCCTTCCTCTGCACCTCCTGTCAACAGTGACTTTAACTTTTACTCGTGTGTTCCTTACACACAAGGAAATGGTTGCCAAAACCACAGTGGCTGTAAGCAAGTGATTACACCCAGTGATGAGTTTGTTTGCATTTTCCCAGTTAAAAGCTAATGCTAACCGGGCCTCGTACAACTCAAGATTTTTATGTAATGCCAGGTTTGCCCCAGACACTTGCAGTGCTGATATTTAATACTGACAGCAGCTCTTACCCTGGCACACTTATTTTATCCCTCAAATCTAGGAAAATTGCTGTGTTCCTTCTTGTTTCATAGTTCTTTGTGATATTGGTTCTCAAACAATGACAAAATAAGGAGCTTCCTAGGAATAAATGATACTGGTGAATGTTTAATGCGTAAAAGTGCAGTGTCTGGACTTTTATAGATCCCCTCACCGGATTCCTAAGAGCAGCATCATTACATGAGAATGGCTCAAAATGAAATATGCGTGTTCCCATTATTATGTGCTCATGTATTAATGAGAGGTGCTGTGAATAGTCTAGGAGCCTAATGCAAGAACCCCTGCTCAAAAAGAGGATAAATCATATTGTATTGCATTTCTTAAAGTACTGTCTATTTAGTGTCTGTATGGAGTTGTGGTGCAGATTTTTCCCAGGTGCAGGAGATATTTGGGATGAGGTAAAAAATGGTATTCCACCGTATGTGGAGTGCATTAGTTGCTACTGAACAATCCCTGACTCCTCAGCCGGCTTGCAGAGGGGCTGGAGTTGGGGTGTCTAAGACTGCAGCAGTGGAGGGGAGTACAGCAGTCTAGAGGAACATCTGGATACCAGCAGTCTTTGTACTCTGTTTGAAGACAGCCAAATGAGCTCTTGTTCCTTGAGGTAGAAATCAGTGACAGCAAGGATACAAAAATGGTGGTTTCTGCCGGATGAGGACTTGGGTCTGGGAACGAGGTTTCTTGGAAAACGAATTTCCAAAACTCTGAGGATCAGCTCAACTCTTAACACATGTTGACACTGAAAGCTTAGCAGAGTGTGGTCTTGGTGTATGGGACTTGCTTTGGTTTCTATTGCGACTCAGGACATTGAATCCAAATCTGTGATCAGAGACCTCTTGATTAGCTACAGGGCTTCAATGGTAGGAAGGTAACTCTTGAACTTGTCAGATCCTGGGAGCACTGTGCACTAGACAGCTTCTTCCAGCACTAGTAAGAAGTAGGTTCTTACATGTAACTAGTATTTTGGGGGGAATGGGAGGTCCTGGCTATGTTTTCTTCCCTGTGCTGTGCCAGCTGCCCCAGGAAGTTTGGTTGAATACATGTCAACTGAAGATCTCACATGTGGCTGTGTTGGTGCGGGGGCAGAAAATCTGTTCTTCCTAAACAGAAATCATGCTTTGGATATTAGAAAGTGTTTTCTTGCATGAAATAGGAAGAAGGATTATTTTACTGGCACGTTTTCCCAAGTTGTGTGCTGTGATCTGAGCTTGCTTCTTAGAGCAGCCTAGCTGTGACTGTGCTTGTGTGGGTATTGGGTGGTGGGGCTTTTTTTCTTGTTTGGAGTCATCCGCCCCCAATTTTTTTGCACGGGTGGGATGGATTAGTTGTAGAAATGTAGCTGTTAATGTCACACAGGGCACTGCACTGCTAAGTTTCTGGTTCAGCCTAGGTTACCTGAGGGTCTGCTTTCCATAATTTTGTGTCGGGTTGGCTTATTGTACTCACCAGCTCGGGATGAGCTGAGAGTAATGCTTAACTCACTCGTGCAGTACAGACTCACCAAAAATATTTCTGCTGGGGTAACTCTATCACCTGGAGCTCCTGGAGACAAAGAGCACAGGGTCCTTGCAATGCAGTTTTACTTGTGCATGTGGATTACAGCACGGGTGGCAGAACAAGCACTTCTCAGCTTAATGATCAGTCACCCTGGGCTGGTCTTGAGAGCCAAGTAATAACAGGCTTGTTCTATTTTTGCTGTATAGAAAGTCCTTGTGATCAATAGGACCGTGGCTGTCGGGCTGTGATGTTGTGTTGTGCTGTCTGCACCATCACCCTTTTCCGACACGGAGCCTTTAGCTGTTAGTCCACATCTTGTGTACGCACCTCCTGCTGTCCCCCGGGACCTCCGGAGCTCTGTGTACGGCAGTGTCCTTTGGTGTGCCCTCCAGCACAGCTTGCTTCTGCTGCAGCACTTCGCTGATGAGCGTGATGTCGGATGAATCAGTGTTGCTGCAGTGTCACCTCCTTGCCTCGCCACCTCTCGTGCCACCTAATGCAGGATCTTCTGTTCCTCAGGCACTGCTGTTCGGGTGCCCTGTCTTGGGAGACAGGGCTCTACTGTGACACTTGGAATGACTAAGGAGGCACTCTGTGTCTGGGAGATCACACTCCTGAGGTCAGGCTGCCTGCCTGGTTAAATCCTGTTTTAATTCCATCCCTGAGCAAAGCTGGCAAGTTGCCTGGTGAGTGGGTGTAAAGTGCAGACTTCTTTGAACTGCCAAGCAATCCTCTTTCTGTTTGCGCTGCGGACAAGAATGGGGTGTCTGCTATCCTGCTCCATCAGCATCCTCACATCTGTTGAAGGGAATTGCTCTGTTACTGAAGATTGGATCTGGCTTAATTTAGAGCTAGAAGGGGAAAAGAACAAAAACCGAGCCACCCTCTGCCAGTAGTTTTGTAAGATGAGGCTTGGGAGTTTAGTGGACCAAAATGGCTATGTTTATGGAGGGTAGAGAATTTTATAGTCTTGAAGTTCTATTTAAAGTTGGCTTCACTAACTAAGTACCCCACTGTGCAGGTCACAGAAACATCTAGCAAATGTTGACCACTAAATATAGACCTCGGAGGAGTCATGGGCTTTTTTTAGAGGGAGTGGTCTTGTTGCATTTCTGAAATTATGATCACTGTTTTACTCATCCTATGTGTAAAACGCATACCTGTGTTCCTCTCACATGATTAGGATGTCATGGAAGAGCTGGCGACGTGGAAGTTAATAGTCTCTAAAGCTCCTGTGGAAGGTAGCATTACTCAGACTATAATGACAGATTAAGGAATGTTTCCCAGGAGTAATCGGAAACTGGTAGGCTGTTGTGTTCACAGTTTGACAGCAAAGCTCTAGTAAGGGCTGAGGTGCTACTTGTACTGCTCTTCTGGAAGCTCCATCAGTGTTTCAATTATGAAAACTTCCACTGTTTAAATCCTAGTGGTGAATGAATGCATTTGGTTGGAGTGAGCAAAGCAAGGAGGTGGAGATTTGGAAGGTGGATGGGAAGAGGTGCCTCCTAATCAGTGGCTGGGTGGGATTGAATTCAGGTGGAGAACCACTGTTTGAATTTCTTTCAAATATTTATATGTCCAAACCAAAGCCCAATTAAAAGATTACATTTTGTGGCTGGACTGGACGTGACCCTAAACCGTGAAACTGCAATAAAACTGTGTGTTTCAAAAGCTCATCTTAATGCTCAAGCATGTGTAGAGAATGGAGGATATGGTTCACTTTTCATGAGTCTTCCTTTTTCCTCTCCCTTTCCTGCACCCCATGCCTTCCCACCGGTTGATACCAACTGAAAAGCTTTTGCACAACAGGCAGACTAGCAAACAGCGAACATAGGGTTGGTGTTGGTGGTAGGAATCTGAGCTGGATGGCTCTGGTTTGCTTTGGGGAAACTCCTAGAGAACCTCTGGTCCTCTGAAGCAGACGTGTGTCTTCCATGAGGCAGACTGCCTTCATCACATGGCATGCAGAAAATACAGTGGGAAATGAGAAGCTCAGCACAGGGGTGGTCAGCAGAGGTAGTGGTCTTTGATTTGCAAAGTCAAGGAGAGGTTTTTGGTTGTTTTGTTTTCAGAATAAGTATGTACTTTTTTTGCTTGTTGTTTTCTGTTGGTTGGGTGGTTTTTTTGGTTGGTGTTCTTTGTTTTGTTTTGGTTTTTCCTGTTACTTATGTTCATGTAGCAATAGTAAATGGCAAACTTGATGGAAAGTGAATATGAGTCATGTGGTCTTCCAAGGCAATGTTTCTCAGGTACAGACCTAAACATACTTTGCTTAAGAGAAGCCATCTTAATAGCCTTCAGTTGTTATGGTTCCTGTCTGAGAAATTTAATAATAAATGTCCACAGCAGAATCCAGGGAAGATCCCTGCCAACAAATAGCTTTAGAACATCTTTTGTGCTTAGTGGATAGCAAAGAGGTGCTTTAACTGTGTGATGTCTCCTGCTTTATGATGTGCAGGCCTTACATACCACCGTAAACATAAAGAGATGCTCTCAAAATGCAAAGTGACAATCTCAAAGCTGCATTTGTTTATTCAGCAAGGTTGTTTCAAGGGGGGTTGATAGAAGTGAATCAAACTCTGCATCAGTGATTGCTTAGGGCAATAATGTTCTGTCTGGCTGCAGGAGCACCTGGCTTGTCTCCTAGCATCAGAATAACAGGAGGAATTAGGTCAGCTGAGCTGGCACACTAGCCATCAACCAGACAGCATGCTTCCAGTGGGGGGGAATGAAAGATGCAGAATTTTAAGTCATGAGAGATCCTATTTAGCAAAGCGTCTTACATCTCCGGGAAGCGAAGGCCTCCTAGCCGGCTCGGTATGCGCTGGTGGCCCAGAGTGTGAGAGCTGCTGGTGTGATGGGAAACCCCTGGGATGGCAGCGGAGGGTGAGGTGAGGTGGTGGCAGGCAGGGCTGAGACACAGCCCTGCTGGGCTGCGGGAGGGTTTGGAGCATGTAGCCTCTATGTGTTTCCTATCTGTGCCTGCTGCTTAATGTCACTGTGCGCACAGCTGGGCAGTTGGGCTACTTTCTCTCTGGAGGCTTCTTCATTTCTGTTTGAAATTTTTTTCATTTAGTTGGCAATTGTAGCCAGCATGTTAAATATGTCAAAACATTGTCATTTCTCTTTGGTTTTTAAATACTGTAGATTCAAGCCCATGTTACTCTGGCTTCCGGTAATTGGATTTTTTTTTTCCCCTCTTAATTTAAGACTGTTTTTATTTGAAAGAAAACCCATGCACCTTTGTGCTGCGTGTTTGTTTTCTTAAATCTGGTAAATGAAGTATGAAATAAATGGATGTAAAAAAGACTTGCAAAGGCTAGTCAGTCATGCAGCTGCCATAGAAAACCACGTGGAGGTTGGGCCTCTAATTTCCAGAGTTGCTTAAAAAAAAAAAAAAAATCTCCTGCAGGCTATCAGATTGTGTTTGGGATATACTGTTAATAAAACAAGCCGTTCCCAACTTTATTAGTAGAACTACATTAATTGGTTCTAAAATCAAACTTCCAGACTGAGTTGCTTTGCTTGTATTTGCACATATCTCAGTAAGTGAATATGTCTCAGTGAGTGTGTGATTAAAACTGAAACGTTCACTCTTGTAGCCTGCCTTATTGTCTGCCTTGACCCACAGCACTCCCTCCGCTACTCCTGCTCTTTGGGCAGGCTCATAAAATACAACTTTATGGTATGCAAGGATTTCATTCCAATACATGTGACTGAGCTTAAGGTAATGGGGAATTCAACCTTAAATGTTCATTTTATAATAAGACTGTGATATAGAAAGGAGATGAGGAATAAATACAGAAAAGCAAATCAGATCTTTGATATTTTTATCATTGTTTTTAGAATTCTGAAGCTTCCTCGCCTGATAGCATTAACATAATACATTGCCATTTGCAAAAAAGAGCTTGCTTTTGTTTAAAGAAGCTTCTAAGCCTTATTCTGCCTGTTGGCAAAGGGGTAACTACTTCTTTCCAATCCATGCCAAAGTCCAGACTTTTCAGGATTCTGCTGCTTTTTAGCTCTGCAATCTCTTATCCCTGCTGGGCTGCTGCCGCTGCTGCACACGGATGTGACCTGTGCCGCTTGTTCTCGGGCAGTAAGACTTCCCGAAGAGCTGGCCAGCCGTGGGCACAAACTGGTGTAAGTGGCGCAGCGTTACCCCCGGACGAACATGACCGCTGTAAGAAGCGATTGCTTTCCAGTGTCCCGGCAGCACGAGTCTTCAGTTTGCCCC
Source organism: Buteo buteo (assembly GCF_964188355.1). NCBI lineage: Eukaryota > Metazoa > Chordata > Aves > Accipitriformes > Accipitridae > Buteo > Buteo buteo. The sequence continues at coordinate 34,773,244 of NC_134181.1, forward strand.
GATAGATGGCTTTGGTCTCGCCTTGAAGCCCGGTGACTTGTGGAACCTGCCGCTTTGTCTCTGCACTCTTATTATGACATTAATCCCGTCTTTTGGTTTCTGCGGTTAGGCCCAGATGCAGCTCTGGGCTTTGACTTGCTGTAGCGTGTTGCTCTGCAGAGGCCCGGTCTGCCTCCGGAGGAGAGTCGCGTTTTCCTGTCTGAGCTCTCTGCAAGCGCTGTAGCCATCGCTCCTCCAGCAAGCGCGCTGAGCCTCCGCGCTTCGGTGGAGGCCTGCAGTGAACTTGTGTGAAGCCGCCAGCGGACTGCCCAGTCAGCGGGGCTGTGGCAGGCACTGCGGCCCGCCACTGCCTGGAGGTGGAGGTGGAGAGCAGAGAGAGCTGGGGCTGGTCTGAAGGAAGCTGCAGCAAGCTCGCGTCCGGTGGAAGAGATGGTGAAGTTTCTTCAGGTCCCTTGAAGGTTGAGCCGTCCTACGAGCTGTCTTGCCATTTGTCTGTGGTGGTATTAGCTGCCTGGCAAACAGTAGCTCCGTGGACGTGACGTTGTCTTGTTTGTTTTTTAATGTCACGCAGTCAGACTTTAGGACTGTTGCCAGGGGGATGGGAAATACTTTCCCTCCCTTCCTGAAGCCTGCGTAGAACCAGAGGATAGGTTTCCTGCTGTTCTTAATCTGCCCTGAAGTACGACCTGTCTTGAAACAACTCATCTGTTTTATCAGCAGAGAATACCGTAGTGCCTGGAATGGGGTAACACTGGCCCTTGGCATCGTTGTTCCTCTGGTCCTACAGAAGTCTGCCTGCTGCAAGGCTGGCCATAAGCCACTTCTGTGCTACTGGGCCTCCCTTCTGCTTGCCCTGTGCCTGTGCTGGTGCTCAGCATCCTGGAACGAGCTGACAGGTCTGTAGGAAGCAGAATGTAGTCAAGAGCCGATGCAGAAGTCTGTGGGCCTCTCTGGGTCTCGCTTCTTACACTTATTCCCTGGGATCTACATGAAGAAATTAGAAGCCCTCATTCTTTTGGGAAGTCAAACATCTGTGGACCACAGTAATAATACTTTCCAGTCAGTAGCAGTAGGTTTCATTGCTGGACCTGGATGTGCCAAAATAGGCAAAGACATTGAGTAGACTGTTGGACGATGGTATTTGTTGCTTGCATATCATCTCCTGGACCGTGCTTATGTGTGACTGCTACCGTAGCCCAAGATTTATCACTTCCAGTGTAGCCCATACACAACAAGAAAGTGGCTGCTGGTTCCTTATAAAGTGCTAACTCTCTTGGTGCAGGGCCTCACTGGCTGCATGACTTGAATCCCAAAAGTCTGTCCTAAAATGTGCTTTTGTCTGACTGTGAAGCTTTATCTGGGTTTGAGAAACATTTTGTGGTATTGTAAGTTTGCGCAGAGAGGAGATTATGCTGTAGTGAATGAGTACTTTCCTTTCCTTTCCTGCTTTTCTTCCTTCATCTGAGTTAATTGTTGTCTCCTGAATTGGAAACCTGCTTGAAGTGTTCCTGAGATCCTCGTTGGTAAGGTTCGGAAGGAGTGAAGAGAACGACCAGGGCCAGAGAACAGAGAAACACAATAGTCTTGGAGACACATTTTTCTTTCTGTGTGAGGTCAAAAAGCATGTGAATATCTTCTAGTTATTTGCTTTAGATCTATTTTCCAAAGGTTGGGCATTGGTAGGTGCTCCCACAATTCAGATTGGTGTTACTATTTTCTTTTATCTTGCTTCTGTTCAAATAGTTGCATCAAGAGATAATCCTTGCATAGCATGACAGTTTTCCTCTCCCTCTTTAGAGGTTAGCCTGCTCAAGCCAAGCTGTGAGCCAGAGTGAAATTATACCAAGAGATTTTGCTGTTTGGAAAGTTTCTTCCCTCTCTTGAGAGCAGTAGGTTCTGTTGCCTGAGCCCAGTGGGCTTGGGAGCCCCTGCCTTAGCCAGAGGCTTTCCAGGTGCCGTTGGCCTTGGAATTGGTTTCTGTAAAGCAAAACTGTGTTCATTACAGCCTGCGTTTGTGACTCCAGTGCTGCTGTCAGAAGAGCGATGACTAGAGACCATATGCTAAAAGGGTGCTGGTTCCATGAGATCCTACTGGCAAAACAAGAGGATGTGGTGTGCTGTGGTTCTGTTGCAGCGAGTGGAGGGGGAAGTGGCATTAAAAAACAACCAAACAAAAAAACAAAAACCAAAACACCCAAAACAGAGTGGAGGAGCTTAGCTTTCGCTTGATGTTGAGTTTATCTTCCACTGTCAGACCCTCAGCTTTATTGTATGCTTCTGTTGTGTTGGTGCTTGATGGGTCCTAGCCCTGTTTAGAGATCTGTGTGTGGCAATTATCTTTGCTTGGCAGCTGCTCCGGGTGCTGTTAGAGAGGCAGTGTTGAGCAAGGCATGGTGGATATCTTCTGAGAGGTACAAAACGGGGACCTTTGCCATTGGAGGGGGGCCAACACACAGGCGGTGGCACGCTGCGCTTCAGGAGAGTAACAAGACCAGTTTTAAGGACTTGAGTCCATACGGCTCCTCTCCTGTAGGCAGTAGGAGCCTTGTCAGCCACGTGGTGCTCGGTACCTGGGCATAACAGTGGAGCTACATTCATCTTCGAAGCATTCCTCCTGCATCCCCCAGCCTTCCTAGAAAGGAGGATTTGTGTGAGGTGGGAGCCATTCTTTGCTGGTTTTACCCCAGTGTCTGTTACAACACTGGTCCCACACAGATTGGTGAGAACACTGCACTGCTCAGAGCGTTTTGGAGTGTTGTGTAATTGAACTTCAATTTTTTTTCCCTTTCTAAACTTGGTGGCAGGCTAGATGCTGGGGTAGAGTGCAGAGGAGGATTTCTCTATGGAAGTTTCCTCTTGCAGACTTTTTAAGCTGTGGTAGGAGGATGACTAACTGTGGGTACTCCCAGACATTTCCCTTTGGACACACCTTAACACACACTTTCCAAGAAGAGGATCATGCCACCTTTCCAATATGGGTGGAGAGAAAATTTAAAGGGAGACAGGACTGCTGGGTCTTGATGTCTGTAACGCCATCCCTCCTGGTATCCCAGTGAGGAACTGTAACACAGCACTGTCCTGGGGTGATTTATGCTGTGCTGCTAAATGACGTTTCTTCATTTCTTTGTCCTCTGTCGGCAGATGTGTGTTATTTGTAGACAGTAGAGGCTGTTGCCTATTTTTACACTCAATTAAATTGTAACTTCATCGCTGGGGCCTCTGCTGCAAGAACTATGAGTGAGGCAATGATCCAGACTGATTAATTATCATCTTAATATCTTTGGCAGAGGCCTTTTGGTGCTGTTGTGGAGCATGATCAGCGTACTGCTGCACTTTGTGATGTTAGGAAAAGTTAGGGGGTTGCTTCTGTGCTGTTCCCTTCGTTAAGCTTGTTTAGTGACAGGATTAACCTTGGCTGCACGGAATGGCATATGTGATTAAGAGGTCCAGAGTAAATTATCTGTAGCGCTTCTTGGACATAAGCCTCTGCAGAAATACAACAAACTAATATTATTCTTGTTACTGATATAGAAATGAGTGGGTTGGGCGTTTTGTTTCTTTACAGAGAGACTGGTAGCCTGCAAAATTTGGCTTGCGGTATTTTTTCCTTGTTTCGTTAATGAACAGATCATAAATACTGTGGAAGGATAAAAATGGAAAAGAAATAGTTTCTGCTGCTGAATTGGCTTGAGAGAAGTCCATCAGCCCATTTGAGAAACCAGAAGTCTCTTTAGATAGTTGTATTCATTGTAACCACAGTAAGCTACTGGCTGAAGGCTTTTTCCAAACAAGAGCTTGTTTCTAGGGCCCTTCCTGAAATGAATGTTTAGTTTTGTTGGCAAAATTCCTACAAATCTCTTTCTGATAAGTGGGTCTTGAAATGCTGAAGTTGCAAATGCGGAGGTTGTGTCATCCCTGCTACAGGCGTCTGTGATCTGAAAATACACTTGCTAAATGTTCCTCTGCTGCGGTGGGTGTGCGTGCGGCAGGGTGGAGAGTGCTTCCTAGTAAGGCTTGAATGTTCAGAGGGTGCTGTTGCCAGTGAATGGTCGGGGGAGCCACCTGCTTCTCTCTTAGAAGCCTTTCGGGCATTGCCCTCTTATCTCTTCACCCTGTGTTGGTGGGATAAAACCACCAACCACCAAGGTCACTTTGTTGCTGGGGCAGTTGAGCAGAGCATCTCTCTTGCCTGTGTAGGTCCTTATTTAACCTAAGTCACTGTACGCACTGGCTGCCAAAAATCAATGACTTGCTTGATGATGTTTGTTTGCAGAGACTTTAAATAACATACAGTGGAAAAACAACCAAACTGTATGGTGTACATTAGCTGTTGGCTAATAACTTATTACAAATACCTTTTGGACTTAGTTTGTGTAAGCTAAACTTCCTCTTTGTTTTCTATATAAGTAATAATGTATTAAGCTTCCCCAAACCCTGCTGGCACGATACATATTAATGTATAGAGTTACTGAGCTGCAGTGATCACAGCATGTTTAGACAAGAAGGGTCTGTGAAAAATGGTGCTGTGACAGTGATGAATATGGTTTGGGCTGCAAAACGCACTTCAGACACTTTCTCCATGCCCAGCAGTTGCCCCGTAGTGAGCTCCCTGGTCTGCTGCCCTGAGCAGCTGCACGGCACTTCTGGTGTGTCCTTGCATCTTCTGGTATGTCTGTGCCCGGAGTTCCCGTGGAAGTGAAAGGCCTGAGATGTCTTTCATAAACGTTGATTTTCCACTGTTCCTGCTAAGGACAGCAGGAGCTGGTGGGCTTTGAAGACTTCTGAAAATGCCTGGAGTCTTCTTTCTGCACTGCTCACCTGGGCTAGTGCTTTTAACCACAGGCTGGTTTTCCACTTCATCTGAAGCGTGTATGAAAGTGGATGACTTAACGTGTGTTGCTTTTAAATGCAGAGATTGGAAAACAAAGCCTGTTTAAAGCAGTACTTGTCATGCAAGGAAATGCAACAAACACCTTCTTGAAGTATCACAGAAAATTGCTTTTTGGACAAGCCAGGGGACTTTCACAAAGCTCAGCTGGGCTTGGCAGTCAAAACAGCTGTAAGAGCTGGGGATGGCCAGCCCTGGGGTCTGGTGAATGCTTGAACCGGGGGAACCACGTGAGCCAAGGCTGCTGGACTGCCCGGTGCCTTGAGCCCCTCCAGGGGAAGGTGGCCCATGCTGCATGCAGCTGTAGCTCGAGTCTCTCAAACGGCAGGTAGTTCAGCTTTCCTCCCCTCTCCCTGCCTTGCTCCAGCCAGTCTTCCAGCAAGCATCTGGAAACTCAGATTTCACGTCGTGAGGTTAAAAGAGGACTGCAAGAGAAACGATGGGAGGTGCCGAGGACTCGAGGCGTTGACAAAGGCAGACAATTTGGTACAGGCTTGACAGGAGGTAGAGTCCTGTGGGCAGACCAAAATGAAAGGGGCTGAGAGCAGACGGTGGAGACTGCTTGGAAACTAAAAGGCTGGTAGGGTGGATGCTGGGGTTTTTGAAATTGTAGTTGGGCTCAGAAGAGGAATCAGGCGGGCAGGTGTCTAAACAGCCTGTAAATGAAGGCATGCTGCCCTGGAGCTACGGAAATGGAGTGGAGACTCTTGCCCTGCTGCTGCTTTCAGAGCTTCTCCACTCACCCCGGTAATTGCTGCCTGCGCTTGTCCAGGCCTGGGCCTTGAGTTTAGGAGTGACTTCTAGCACGCAGGCTTTTATGTGGTAGGTCTGCTTCTGTCTGACTTCTGTTTCAACAAGAGGATTTAGAGTCACTCACCGTTCTGGGTCTACCCAGGGTTGAAACATCTGGCTGTTCTCATGTTTGTTCTCTGCTAGTGGTTTGGCATCTCTGCTAAACAAGTGCCAGGCACCCACTGGTGTCGGCACGTGTGTTGCACAGCCACCAAAGTTCCTAATGCGGCTCCGGGGTGCTGTATGTTTGTGGGACACTTCTCCGCAGTATCCTGTGCTTGTACTGTGGATATACCACCTTGTACGTCCTTTCCAAGGCCTGGGAGCCAGTGGAGCAGATCAGCTAAGGCTGGAGGTAAACTCTCAAGATTGTAAAAAGCATCACAGTGCAGCACCTATAGCAAACTTAGGAGGACGAGCATTTGGCCTGGACTTCACTGGTGGTGACTCACGTGATAATCCAGAAAGCTTTAGCCACCTGATAATGGCACTCTGTTAATGCATGTGTAGAAATTGGTTGGCCAGTGTTGCATTTTTGACCTGAGATCTGTCCTTTTTGCCCTCAAATCAAAGGTGAATTTTTTGGGGCACTTTTCAGCTGTGGGGTTGAATTGCAGGTCCCAAAGTTGTTTTGCTCTCATCTCTCTGTTCAGACTAGCACTGCTCATGTGGGCATAGCTGCTATAAAGGGCCAAGTTAAATGTGGAAATGATTAAGGCTCTAAGATAGTAGTGTGCCAGCATCTGCGTTGCGTGCCGCCGTTAATCCCAAGAGCCCGAAAGGAACATAAAGACCCAAGCCACAATACAGATCTGCTTGGTTAAACAGATGCACACTTGGAAGGTAATAACATCCCTAAATACCTGACACTTTCAAAGCAAGTAGTCTTCCAGGAATTAACCTATAATGAAGTTTTTACCCTCTCTTCAGTTTGAATAACATAACAGAGTACAGTTTACCTGTTTAAAAGGAAATGTGGCAGTTGTAAAATGTGTCAAATATTTCAATGCATAAATCTTTTATTTCTTCCATTTTCTATTTTACCAGGAACTGGCAAACTCTGTTTACTTGGTTATGGAGGTGAGTGTGTCTGTCTTTTTTTTTTTCTTTCCCTCTCTTTTTCTCTCTTTTCCTTTTTTTTTTTTTTTAAACAAGTTTAAAAAAAAATTAAAGCAGACCAGCTTGTTACACAACTAGTGCTTTCTGCTCTCAGTCTCACCTGTGATGCTTTTGCTAACCTAATCTCCAGCTGCATGCCTTTGAGAACTGGAGCAGTGTGGGTGAAGATAGCAGCCAGGGGGATTTTTCATATTGCTGCTGTCAGAAGGTCATGCTGGCACAGGTTTAATCAGTCAGATGTCTTACCTCAAGGGTCAGGTGGGTGTTGCTGGGTAGTATCTGCATCAAAGATACACAAAAAAAGAATTTTCTCAACACAGCCTACCTGCAAAGATTTTGAACATTTTCCTTCCTCTGTAGTCTTCACTCTGAGGTCTCACTGGCTTTCCTTACTGATGTGGAACATGATGTGGGGAATTTCAGTTTTCAGCTGTGGTTACTCCCAGGGTTTCCTCAACCAGCTTTCTGGTGGTGTCTCCAGTAGTGACCCTTCTGCTTTGTTCTGGTTTTATCTTGCTCTCTGATGTGTATGTACATGGATGTGCACGTGCACAAAAGCTAGTTAATACTGGTGTATTATAATGCAACATAACATTTTGGGGAAATGGGACAGAAGAGGAACCTACAGGAATGGGGGTTTTCCCTGCCAACTTCTGAATATGTGTTTTGACATATATGATTATTTATGTTTAAATACTATGATAAACCTGCCATCCTAGTGAAGTTTACTGTTTTTAATCTTTGATTTGCCCTGCATTAACTGAGCTTTCTGTTCTGTTTGCAGTACTGTAATGGTGGTGACCTGGCAGACTACCTTCACAGTAAGTAGAACAATATTGAGAATATCCTCTGTATTCAGAAGAACACACTGGCTGTTTTAGCTCATTAAAGTTGCTGGGGTTTGTTGAAGGTCTAAGTAAGCAGATTGTATTTTTTTTTTATAATTTCTGCAAAATAGACGGAGTATCACTGTTCCTCTTGCAAGAGGTTCACCCTTGATAATCATTTGAAAACTGAGAATCCATGACAATAAAAGCTAGTCTTGTAGTCTTTCCTATGTAGGTTGTAGTGACTGTTGTCAGTAGTTATGTCTTTTAGTTACAATAGCCTTATAGATTAAACATATTTTATCACTGCTAGGGACATCGTTTGTCTTTTTCTTGGTCACTGGAAAAAAGCTATTTATACTGAAGCCTTATAGTTCTGTAGGGTTGGATTAAAATAAGATCCCAAGATTATATTTCACTTCCTTTAAGTTTACCCCTAAGGGTGTCCCCACATCTAGGACAGAACACATTTCTTTCTTCAGTGTATTGAGGGTGGCTGTAGTGTGTCCAGCAGTGTTGCAAAGGTGATGAAAACTACCAACTTCAGGGTCTTTTGGAGAATATAGCACAGGTATCTGACTGTGGTGCCTTGAAGAACCTTTTGGTGAGACTGAAGTGTGCCTTTGCCATCAAACCAAATGAAACATGCTTTGCCTGTTACCCAGCTGTATTGCTGGGACTCAGGCTTCAATCTCCCAAGCTACTTTTCAGTACAGCCCACTGCACAGGTACAGGATCCTGGCCTATATGAAAATCACATTGCACCTGAGTACCTGAATGGTAGGAAGATAACATGTTGAACAAGTTGCTTAGCTGCAGTCAGACATAGCCCTTATTTTCTGTTGGCCTGACTGTTTTTTGGTTTGGGTGTTGTTTGTTTTTTTTTTCATTAAAGTAGCTTTCTTGTTGTCTTGCATGTTAACTAGAAGATTACTAAATGGGAAGAGACAACTTTAATCTCATTTCTGGTGTGGCTCTGGGTCATGGTTAAACATTGTGCACATTGTTCACATTCAAAGCTAGTCAGCTGGATAACACTTCAGGCTCCTTATTTGAGATACATGATGCCTGGAAATGGCAAAAATTGAAGGATTAAAAGCTAAATTTACATTTGCCCTACAGCTAGTGTTGGTATCCCTAGAATGATTATTTGGGGCTTGATGCTAGTATGTTGCACTCTATTTATACAGGGTAATGAATTACATTTGTGGACTCTAATTTTCAGAAAGGATTTAGTACTTGAAGGAAAACGAAGGAATATTCTGCCTTTCGTGTGTTTTGTTTAAAATGTGGGTGAGAGAAGTGACAGGCATTTGTTTTTTAAAATCCAGGTTTAGTGTGCTTTGTCTCAGATAAGTAGTGTTGTTTTGCATCTGGTGGGTATTGCTGTGCTTTAATAGGAGCATCTTTGGTGGTGGCGAAACGCTGTTATGAATACCAAGTGAAAATGGTTTTTTTTGATACCTTCTTTTTCTCCTTGAATACAAGTGCAAATTTTAATAATGAAATGCTTTTAAAAGATAGTCAAACTTCAGTTTTACCAATGTGTTGGCTTTGAAAGCTAAAGTTTTTAGCTTTCGTGCACATGAAATGAACCTTTTGTGTTAAAGCACTGGGCTGTGCACTACTGTTTGCAAAGCTACGTGTGTGAACAAGAACACAGCTTCTGACCGTATGTTTTATAGAAACCTGGGTTTATAGAAAATCTTCCTGTTCCTACCACTGCTTGTATATGTCCATTGTCATCTTCTGTCTGCCCCACCACCCACCCCACCAAAAAAAAAAAAGTGAAACATACTGTGCAATTAGCTAGGCTATTAATACAGCTCACTTCCTTGTTTATCAAATGAGACCACTCAGGAAATTGGTCGCTAGTTTGAGAAAGTGAGGATGAATTGTATTTTCCAAATAAAATTCAGTTTTATCCCAGTTTGGTTTGTTTGAGTGTTGCCTGGGCTAAGGTTTGATCCTTCTTTGCCTGAGTTAATTTGAAAAACTTACCTTTAGCTCTGTTTTTACCAAGAAAACATTTTACCTTGACAACTGTAAAGAGCAGCTGTTGTGTCTGGGAAATTGGTGCTTGCTTTTATTTTAACTCTTAAAATCTGTGTGCTGATTACCAGTAAAGAGAACCCAGCAGGCACAGATTTCCAGAGGGAGCGGTCAGTAAGGGACTGCAGCATGCAAGTTAGTTACTCCCATCATAGCAGCAGAGATCTGGATCTTCTAGATCCCAGAGCCTAGATACAAGTCTCAGCTTTTGCATCACATCACTTTTTCTGTTCCACCATGTGTTCCTTTGGGGTATCTCCTCTCCCGGTTTCTGCAGATGCTCGGGGCGCTTTTGACAATAATGATTTTTTTCCTGAAAGCTCATCTTGGAAAGTTCACGTTTCTTCCAGGGCATTTCACTGGTACGCAGGAGGCTCATCACTATTGAGCTGTTATTTTGCTGCTTCAGTTATTTTAATAATTAAATGATGGTATTTAATTGCAACATCTACTTTCCCACTGACTCCTCAGACGTTTTTGCTGGTAGTTCCTGTAACACTTATGCAAGTTGTGCATGCAAATCCCCTGTTTCTCATTGAACAAGATGCTTATAAGCTTCCCAATCCATTCTGCCCTCTAATTACAAGCATTAGGCAATATGGTAATTCTGTGTTGAATCCAAAGGCACTCTAATTCTCCTTGTCTTCATAACTGGAGGACGTGCATATGTGCACATTTCAATGCAATATGCATTTTGGCTGGGTTAGGCTGTTGGTCAGCCCCATCTCTTTGATACAACCCAAGGTTGTGTGTGTTCTGCTAAGCACAACTTCGGTGGTGGTGGTGGTGGTGTTCTTTAATGGTATAATGCAATTTTCTTTCTGATAGATCTCTGGATGTTGCTTTCATTTAAAGCCCACCATAGATAGGGTATGTCCTGAGCTGAGAGTGGCAGATGGCTGCTGTGTGTGGTAGAGCTGTGGGAAGTGTTACAGAAGTGACTGTCCTCTGTATGGGAATAACTGGAATTCTGTGGCCTTGAGTATTCGGGAGGTCAGAACAGGCTGATCTGAAATTCCTTCTTAAATCCTGTGAGTTGGCATTGACACAGGCTGTTATGGACACTTTGTAAGTGCATATTCATGACCTTTCTTAAAGCTGCTTCTTGGAGAGCACATCTCTGTGAAGAAAACTTTGTGTTAGAGCAAGGCATTTCTAGGTTTGACCACGACACGTGTAAGGAGCTGTTGTCTTGCTAATTCATCTCAAGTGGCGTGGGGACCCTTTTGCAAACAAGAGGTATGAGGGAGGCACTGCTGTGTAACTTTTTACCCTATACAGCTAGGTGATTAAGAAACATCTATGATGAGACTAGACCTATCTGCGATAAGTCTTCTGACTTGTATAGAAGACTTCACAGGACTCTTGCTGGCCACACTCTGCACAAGTGGAGCTGGGGTAGTTACAAGACAGGCCCCACATAAATCAGCTTGGTCTCTCAGACTTCAGTGTGATTTGGATTGGGCTCATGTTAGAGATACTTGTGGCACCTGTGGGTAAGAGGAGAAGTTCTTTTTCCTAAATAACTTTTCTAAAATGGTGTTGTCATGTAACATCAGCGTGTCTATTGCAATGCATCTACCCTTGGAGCAGCTGACAAGGGCTGTTTACTACAGTTTACCTGGCAGCCTCTTGGCAGGTTGAACATCTCGGCACAGGCCGACCAGGGCACTTTTTAGGTGGTTTCATCCTTTTCCTACGCCTCAAGAGCTACAAGGTATGCAGGCCCCACACTGACCCACAGTAAATATTTGCTCTGATCTACTGACCTGTGTAGCTGCTGTTCCCAAGGCAGTAAGCCGAGTGCCTCGTCACTGAAGTGGAGCCCATGAAAATAAACACAGGGATATTATTACTTCTCAGTAATGGCAAAGCAAGGCTTGTGAAACAGCATTCTCTGCAAGAATGTGTTGCTCACCACAGACATCCACAGGGATGCCCAGACTTCAGTGCGGGCTTAGTGTTTGGCCAGCAGTTTTCTGGTGAAGATGAGAATATCCCCTTTTTGCATGGACAGAAGTACAAGTTCCCTATTTGGGATGTAGCAAAGATATGGAGATGTTTTGTTCCTCACACCTTTTTTGGTTGTGTGGGTTTTCGGTGGTGGTTTTTTTTTTTTTGGCACCTAAATTGAATAAGTCTTCTGTATCTTTTTCCCTCCCTCTGCCAATGGTAGCTGATCTAGAATATCTTTTGCAGACCAATATCCTGAAGTCACTGAAGGTGTCAGTTGTATTTATGTCTCTGTCCTTCAGTTGGAGATTGCTGCTGTCACACAGTAGACTGATGGGCTGAGTATGAGAGATAAGGACTTCTGTTTTTCTGTGTTATAGCCTGTTTGTTAATGGAGGGAGGTAAAAGGGTATGCCCCTACGCTCCCCAAGTAACTGACTGACCCTTCTCTTGTTACTGAGGGCAGCATCTCAATTTCACAGTCCTGCCTTGCTGCACTACCTGGATTTGTGAGATTTAATGCTGCCAGCAGATCCAACAGACCTCTGTCTAATTTTGCTGTGCTGCAACATGGTAGCTGCACTATGCCACAGCAGTTGCGCTGGGGGAATCTCTCTGCAGGCTGAAGACACCAGCTTAGATTCTGCCTGTGTCAGGAAAACAGTACCTTTGCAGGGATGAGAGCTTTGTACAGACTTCTGTGAAGTGGGAAAGCTTAAATTCTGCAGAAATTAGTAGCTGAGGATGTTTTTTCTTTGGGTGAATGGATTTTTTTGATCTTTGTAGCAATGTTGTTGTTCTCAGTATGAAGAGTTAGAATCCACATTAGGGAGGCTTAGCTGGTTTGCTGAGGGATGGTGGCTAGTGCTGTGTTAACCTTATAGCCACCAAATTATATAAAGGAGAGGGTAACGCCTTAAAGACGGGTCATGCTGTTGGGACTGCAGGTCAGAACAAGGCTCTTGACAACACAGTTTCTCTGCTAGAGGCAGAGTGTATTTAGCCAGGATTTTGCAATTGCCTGCTAGCTTAATAATGTTAAGAACTGCCAAGTTTCAAGTCTTGCTTCATGTTTGGGGGATGATGAGACAGCCTGCCCTTTCCTGGGCCTGAGCTGAATTGGGTAAAAAAACTTTGGAATTCTTGCTGTTTTGTTTAAAGATGATGTTTTAGCCATTCCTGAATAGATTTCCTTGAATAGGAATCGCAGAAATGTTGCAGGGACCTTTTGTAGGAGAGAAGATTGAGCACAGCTAAGATGCTGGACCTTTAATAGACAGAAAATGGTACAGGACTGAGTATGCTGATACATTTCAGAAGGAGGTCAGGGAAAGCCTTGTGAAAGATGAGGCAGTGCTTTTTTTTTCAGAAGGTGCAAGTGGGTTTGGAAGACTTGCATCTGAGCTACCTCTTCATGTCCTTAAAATCCCTTCACAGAATCTCCTCTTCTTGCAGAGGAGCCTCTTGAATTCCAGCTGAGTGCCAGTTCATGAGGAAAAAGGCCCAGTGAGGGGAGAGAAACTCTATATACATGTGCACTGGTCTCACATGTATGAGTCTAGGACCAGCTGATAGCTGTGGTGACATTTTAGCTCTGCTTGTGCCTCCTTCTAGAACACTGAGGTTTGGGAGTGGTGGGAGTTTATTTTCTATTCTAAGTGCTGTTTAACTTATCTGTGTCCCTTGCTGTTTCCCATGCATGTATTTTAAAAGTCAGATTTTTAATTTCCTGTGTTGTGTTAAAGCTGTGTGCAACCTCATCTGTGTTTTCATAAGAATTCCTCCCTTCTAGTTGACTAGGTAGAGTAGCAGTTTGAAGCTCCTGCCAGCTTGTTTTAATGTCTTACTAGAGAACAGCTGGAAAAACACTAATGAAGTACCAAGTAATTTACAGGGACTTTTTACAAAAGAAATTATTTTATTCAAGTGAAATGGTGCTTGCTTTAAGCCTCACTTGCTCAGTGACTGACAAGGAGGCAGGCTGGTAGCACTGTTGATCCTGGGGTTTGTTCAGCTGGCCGGTCCCAGCTTTGGCAAGAGTTTCATACGTATAGCTCTTAAAACAATGAGACCTAATGTCTCGTTGTTCTGATTAGAAGAGCCAGTTGAAAATTTATTTTAATCCCCTCAATGTTTATTTTCACGCCACAGTTCTTGGGAAGCCCATATCTCAGGAGAGTGCAATTCAGAGCTTCCATATTTGCAGACTTTGATTACTAATGTTGGGTTTTTTTAATTTGCTTCTGAAAGCATTCTGAGATGTTTTTGCTGCATCTATGGGTGCAAGATGTAGGGTGTCAGATGGCAGTTTGTAGGGTCCATTTGGTAGGGGTATGTTGTTAGGTATTGGACTGTGGTTCACTTTAATCCTGGGTTTGAGATTAGAGTTATGGTTTGCTCTAGCAGGTGATGATGCACAAGGGTTAGGCCTAGACTTGGACTCATACCCCAAAGTTACAGATCCCTGCTGGCCAGGTACCCTAACAGGCTGTCTGAATTTAACCTATCAACCCTTTCCAGGCCCAGCATGAGCCTTAATGATTCTGGCAGGCATAAATCCTAATCCTAACTGCCTTTCCTCTTAGCTTCACCTTCAGACGTTCTTTGTGATAAAGCTCTGACCTTAGGTGTCCAACCACTCCCGACCATAGCTCGAAGCTAGTGACCTTCCCACTCCTCGGGCCACAGGCCCTGCCTAATGCTTGCCTAGATCTGGCTGGCAGCTCTTGCTAAGGAAAGCCCTAAACCTCACCAAATGTTGCTTTTGGACCCAGCTGATGACCCAAATTCAGCACCTGCCACTGGCCTGAGTTCACCATGAGAGACTCGGGGCTGAAAACAGCCCTGACTACAGAATAAGCTGGGAATGCAAACGCTCTTCCTTGTTGCCTATAGGAATCATTCAGAAATGGTGTGTGGAGAGAAAACACCATACATGGAAATAAAAATGACAAATTATGGCTAATTGCTGTGGAGAATCTGCCCTCTAGGCTCTTCAGAGAACTGGCACCGTAATTTTTTTCATCTGTGGCTATTTTTTTTTCCTTCTTCCTAGCTATGCGGACACTTAGTGAAGACACCATCAGGCTCTTTCTCCAGCAGATAGCAGGTGCCATGAAAATGCTGCACAGCAAAGGCATCATCCATCGGGACCTGAAACCACAGAATATCCTCCTTTCCTATGCTGGAGGCAGGAAATCAAATCCCAACAACATTCGCATAAAGATCGGTAAGACCTCATTAGAAATGTCACCCTAAGCGCTCTCAGGAGAGTTTGGTGACAGGCAAGTGGCAAGCCTCAATCTTTCTTCGGGGAACTGTCTAGGAGAAGGAAAGAATTGCTGTACTTCTTAAAAAGCCCTGACATTTTTCATCTTCCTTGCTTAGTTCCTCTACTAGACATATCCTTCAGCTGACTCCAAACAGTAGGAGCAAGAGCTTTCTGCTCTGCCAGGACACGGACTAACACAAAAGAATTGGGCAGGCCTTGCTCCACTTCCAGCTGAACAGTGCCTCCCTCGGTAAAATCAAATACCAGCCTGCCCTAATTGGCTTCTAATTTCCAGGCTTACCAAGAAATGAGCAGGCATTGTGACTTTTGTTTTCAGCTTTTAATAGTATTGAGGTAGATGTTGGTGTCTTCAGGCCTGAAACTAGCTGCTCTCTTGGCTGGCCTCAGAGAGCACAATGGGAGTCAGGCACACCTAAAAGCAGACATTTCCACAGTCTGAATTAGAGGCAGGCTTCTCAGCTGTATCTTGAAGGAATTAGCTTTTTGCACATTAGGCGAGTGGCACAGATGGACTAGTAGTTGGGACATGCTCCAGAAATCCAGTTACAGAGCACACGTATCCCCTGTGGTCCCTCAGAAATGAGTGCTGGATGGTATCACCTCAACATGTGGACTTCTTGGTTGTGTTACAGTTCATGAGCTGAAGCTGACACCAATTAGATAAAACTGTTCCTCACCTGAACTCTGTGCTGTGGAGAAAGTGTTAATGCCTTCATTCAGCTGAGAAATGAGGTCCAGTGGAGAAGTTTGAAATGTTGCTGCCTGTTTGGCTGAAGCATGGGTGGTTGGTTGGTTGGTTTTTGTGTGTGTGAAGTAAAGAGTTATCTAGAAGGTGGAAGTGTGTGGGAGCTCCAAATGCAGGCAGGAGGGCTGTGGGCACAGCTGCTCTTGGGTGTGATGTACGCTTCAACCCCTTGCTCCCACTTCCCTGAGAGTATGTGGTCCAGGGAATAGCTTGCTGTACCAATTCATTAGTGACAGATGACAGTGTAAACAGCTGTGTCAATCTCCTAGCTTGAAATATCTGGTAACCTTGAGAGAACCTCTAAGTATCGTATGATCAGATGCTGAGTAACCTGCAGAAGTAATTCATCTTGGTATTCCTTGTCCCTGGCTTTTCTAGCCACCAGGTGAACTATGGCTCAGCTTTCTGTCCTCGTGCTGGAGTTAGCACTGTTGAAACTCTTCTAAAGGAACAGAGCAAGACTGTTTTCAGTAGGGCTGATGTAAAAATGTGGGTGGTGGCAAGTGGTGGTTTCTCTTGGATGTCTGTTACATGCAGCCTTTTTGATGGAAGGGAACTTTTAGTTCCCCAAATTAAAAGCTGAGATAGCAGCAGATGAACTAGCTAGTATAAACTGGCATGTTCTCACTGAAGTCAAGAGAGCTTTACCAGCTTCGAGCAGCTGACATTTTGGAGTGCAGGCAAATAGGTACAGGAAAAAGTGACTGTTGATCTCTGAAAAATGAATGGGACTTTGTTCTTCTGAATACTTTTTTTTTGTGGCTTGGTCTGTCCTTTTCTAGTGTCTGTAGTGTGCATTAATAACTAGCACAAGGATGTTGTTGCTCAAGAAGAGAGCTATCAAAGTCTTGTTAAGATGGGGTACTTCACTTGCTGTGAAGATTCATGGGAAGTGAAAGGGAGGTGGAGAATGTGTAGGGTCTCTAGAACTGGTCTCTGATCCTGACCTACCTCTGTTTCTCTTTGTAGCTGACTTTGGGTTTGCCCGATATCTGCAGAATAATATGATGGCAGCTACATTGTGTGGTTCACCAATGTACATGGTAAGTGTGTTTTGCCTACAGGTTTTTCTGTATTGTCTGTGCTTTGTACCCCAGAAGCAAGGCTTTGGTTTCTTTCTCGTCTTTCCCCCAGAGGTGAAATTTTATTTATTTGTCAGAAACCAGCTATTACACAGGGAGACTTCATAAAGTTCTAACTGCTGGTAATGTTGGACAACAGGTGCTCAACTTTGAGGTGAGCTGTGGATAAATAAAACTGAACAAAATGGAGTATTGATTGCTGTCTGCTCTCAGGAACTGCATCTTCCAGAGGGGACCGGGGCCTCTCCACTGAAGGCATTGGGAAATGAAATGTATTTCCTCTGCTGTGAGCAAAGCAACAACAAAAGAGAGTGAGGGCTGGGGTGATATTTCACACATCTGGCTATATTTGAAGTGTTGCTTCCTTGGAGAGGAGCCTCAGTAAATCACTGCTTCAGCAGGCCCTTTATGAGACAGTGGTTCCACAAGCCTGCTGTCACCTTGGGCTTTGCAGTCATTTTTGCTAAGGCCACAGCATCAGGAGCAAAGTCCCTGTTTGACAGCAGTTTTGTAAAATCTCCAACTGTTTTTAGCTCTTTTTGGTCTTGCAAAATCCCTTCAGATCTGTAGACCTATACAGGCAGAGATTTTGCCATTCTGGTTAACTCACTCCTAAGTATGCTTTGCTGTACAACTCAGCAGATGGGTGTAAATGGAGCTCACCTGCTTCTATTTGCAATTTGTTTTGTGCATTCCCACTCCTAATCCTCTTCCCCCCACTAATTCTTTCACCAAACCAGCTGCTTCCAGGATGACTTCTTAGCTTGTGAAACAGATGTGCCTGATCCCTTTCACTCCCTTTGTACTTTCCACTCTGGGACCAGGATGTGAGGAGGTGATCTCTCATTTGTACTCATGGTAGCAGTCAAGATCTCAGTGTTGAATCAAGTCAGTGAAATTAAAAATGACAAAACCAGGCCAGAAATAGAAATGCCAAAGCCAGCCATGTAATAGTTCCTGGACATGTGGCTGTCTGAGCTCAAAGTAAAAAGGTGATGTGGATCAATTTAGGTTGAATTTTTTAGAAGTGTCCTGGGGGCAGTGGGCACCTGATTTTGAACATGGTCTAATCCACTCTAAGTTGTTTGGGTTTTTTGTTTTGGTTGTTTTTTTGTCTATCCTCTTTGGGCAGAGTTAGGCTGGACTGTGCTGCGCTGCACAGGGCTAGTGAGCTTGGTAGTCTGTTCCACAGTACTAACTTAACAGACTTCCTCCCTCTCCCTTTTTTTGAAGCCTGATGTTTATTTGAAGTATGCTATATGTGAAGATGATGTAATTTTTTTCTCCTGTGAGTTTCCTGAATTGTCTATTTTTAGTGATACTTTTTCTTTCAGAGTCTCTTGTGAAAGTAAATGAAAACACCCAGCTTATTTTTTGATACGGCTGGAGGAAGCCAGTGAAGACCTTTTTCTACTTTACCTTTTTTATTTTAAGCAACTGTGGACATTACAAGGAATCTCGGAATGTTTTGTATTGTTCTCTGTTTACTGATGGATTTGAAGGAAGATGGGGATGGAAGGTTCAGTTGGGATTCAGGAGGTGTTTGAAGTCTGTCCCTGCTGCTATTGTGGATCTTGTGTGGTAGCCCTGGGAACATCTGCTGGCAAGACAGGCCTTATTCCCTGCTTTAGCTTGTAGCCCATTGCTGCTCTTTTAATTTTGCTCTTTTAAAAAAGAAAGGTATTTTCTAAAAAAGAAAGAATGAGCTTTCTGTCTGAACCCTGGTATGATCCATGCCATGTGAGACTTCAGACCTTCTTGTGCAGCTCTTGTCCTGCTTCCTTGGGTTTGTTTGGTGTCATGCCTGCTTCCCTTAGGGACAGACCGAGCTCCTGTCCACAACTTGTGTGCTGCCTTTTTTTTTTTTTTTTTTGTTACACATGGCCTTTACTCCTAACAGAGCTAGAAAATTGATCCTGTTCCATGCTGGCAGCACCGCGATGAAATCTGTTGTTACAAACACGTGGGATTAGCAAGCCTGCCCTTCTGTCCCTCTTCTGCTGCCACTCCTAAGGCACGCTGCCTCCTGAGCCACAGGGCTTTGTGGACTTGCACCATCTCCAGCTTTTGGAACAAGCCTGGGAGGGAGCAACCAAGGGCATGGTGTGAGATTAGAAACCAGAGTCTGAAGCACAGCAGGGCTCAAGCTGTTGGACTGAAATGGACAGATCTGCCTTTGAACCCAAACTGTGACCTTGGCAGCAGGCTCTGGAGCATAATTATTAATATGCTGCCATCTTGGGCAAAATGAGTCATGCAGATCAGGATGGAGGCTGAAGCTACTTGCTTTCGTTTAGAAGATCTGTCTGTGCAATTTCAGTGAGGCTTCTTCTGCGCACAGGTGGATTCAGCAGAAAATGGTACTCTGAGAAGGGAAAGTACTGAGTTTGCCCAAAGTAGCGAACCAGTGTCTGGTGTTTTTTGTCTGACTGAGCGAAAGTCTCTGCTTCCCCCAATTGGATAGGGAATTGACCTCTTCAAGGTAGTGTTACAGTTGTCTTGGGAGCAAATCTTTCATGGTTATTGGGGAATCTACCTCAGGGGTTTTTAAAGCATAATAGTGACTTCTGTTTCTTTCTTGCAGCTGCCAAAAAAAAAAACCCCTACATTTTTTCATAAGAGATTTCTGTTTTCTCCCCAAAAAGGCACCAGAAGTCATTATGTCTCAACACTATGATGCCAAAGCTGACCTCTGGAGCATAGGAACCATCATTTATCAGTGCTTGACAGGAAAGGCTCCTTTTCAGGTGAGTTGCTAAGATCTAATGTTTCTGACACCTTCTTGCTTTTTTCTTTTTTTTTTTTTTTTCCTTTTAATCCGCTTACTCTAAGCCTTCTGTCATGTAGAATATTAACTCCCATAGAACCAGCTTCACGGAGGTCTGGCTGTCCCACACCTTGGCAATGTGGTGCTTTATATGTTGTAATGCTGAATGTGTTACTAGAATGTGACTCTCCTTCTCTGGGCTCTATCTCAGTGAAATGTATTTCGTGGTTATAAATCCTTAGGAAGGGTCATCTCTTCAGAAAATTATCATGAGTCAGTTAAAGCAGTGGTTTTGTTTTTCCAGGCCCACACTTAAAAAAATCAGTTTCTATTTACAGCTGTACTTGGTGTATAATTTATAATTATAATTCTGTTCAGTATGGAAGGACAATAAGGAAGATTGTAATTACAAGTTAATATTTGGTATGATTTGGTGGTAACTGGCATACTGCAGCTAAATTGACTTTGATTTTAGAGTAGTTGAGTAGGATCTTATCAAAAGGATCTTATCTGTCATCTCACAGCAATCCCTTCCAGCCTGAAATGTTTATGTTCATCAAGTCCAAACCCCTCCAAATACGACACAGTCCAGTAAAACTCCACCCTGTAATTTATGCCATAACTTCTGGATGAGCTAGAGTGTATTTTTCATAAAAGACATTCTCTGATTTTTAAATTTCTGAATGATGGAGAATTCATCACAGCCTTATGCAAGCTGCTTCAGGATTACTTCATGTATTTGTAATCTTATATATAGCTCGAGTTCATCTAGACTCAGTGCATTTTTCTTGTTCCCAATCATTAGTGTGCCACACCACATATTACTTTGCTTCTGTGCTGAATGAAATCTGCAAACTCTCCCTTGCAACCACTATTTTAAAGTACTGTACTTGTCAGGTTTTTTCCTTGCTGTCTTACAGCATAGCAGAGAGATGCTTGAGTTGCTGATACTTTTTTGCTTCTCTAATGTGTGAGCTCTGTACAGCTCGTCTCTAATCCATGAGAAAAGACCAAACCTCAAATTTACATGCTGATGTGTCAGTTGATGCCAACTCTTCAGCTTCTCAGATTGGTTAGGGCAAATGTGAACTGTGGCCCTCTTTTTCTCATGTCCTGACATTTCTTTATCCTGAGTCCCTAACAGAAAAACCAAAAGCAACCCCAAAAACCAATAATGAAAAAAAAACCCAAACAAACCAAACAAAAAAGTGTCAGCTGGGGGGGGAAATCTATGCTTGTGTAATAAGACAAATTTTATGAAGTGCAGGACTTCCTGAGCTGTAGTTCCACAGCTCTTCAGAATTTCACACAAGACCTTGAATGTTTATGCAGTTACATCATCAGGAAGGATAAAGTGAATTCTGAATCTGTTGCAGGAAAGAGTGGGCAAATACAGAAGTAAACTAATGGTATGTTTTGGTTTTGTCTAGAGCCAAGAACACCTTTCTCCTTCAGGGTAATTTTTTCCCTGCTGCTGTAAAAATCTTCCTTTCCAGTGCTTTATATTCTGTCCACCAGCTTGCTCTGCATTTAGAGCAAGACTTCATT
The DNA here is from genome assembly GCF_964188355.1 of Buteo buteo. Lineage (NCBI taxonomy): Eukaryota > Metazoa > Chordata > Aves > Accipitriformes > Accipitridae > Buteo > Buteo buteo. Next base: position 34,794,309 of record NC_134181.1, read on the forward strand.
TCCTTTGCATGTTTCTTTTTTTATAAACACCCCTACAAAGTACACTGAAACTCCTGAATGGCTCCTGTTTACTGGCTGCATCCACTTGTTGTCAGCGTTGGTGTCTTTGAGAGGAGAAAATGACTGTTAGGATAAAAGAAAATAAATATTTGTACTTTAAGAAAAGAACATAGGGGTTGAGAAAGCAAGCTTTGACTCTGCATTTATAGGAGAGCCTTGCACTTGTTCTGTCTTGTAACTTGGTGCCTTTTAGTCTCTAAAGGGACCTTGATACTGTGCTCATTCAAATGATTAGTTATTTAATGTGGTGACTTTATCATAGGTGTTCTTTGCTTAATAGCTCACACACAACCATGGGGCATCTGATTTCTTTGAAAAGAATTAGGTGGCTTTTATGATTGGCCATTGAAGCATGTCACAGAAATGTTCTTCTGAAAACATTTGTTCTTGCAGAGAAGAGTTTTTACAGGAAATAAAATTGAATACTAGTCAGCTTCATTCAGCTCTCTGGCCAAGGTTTTGAAAGGGCAGGTGGTCAGAAAACTATCAGCTCTCTACTTATATGTGTGTCCTCAGGCTCCCACAGAGGTGAGTCCTGTATGCCTGTGTCCCTCTGGTTGAGGCTTGGTGGTACCCTGCCTTATGGTGGGCATTAAGGGGACATTTTGGTCCCTGCCCAGCAGGTCCTGATCATTGCTTTGTGCCTGCCTGACTGGATAACTTCTCTTTCCTATATACATCTAACATGGACTGGGGATGGGGATCATTTGTTTCTGTATTTTTAATTTTTCTCCACGCCCTTTCCTCTTTTGGGGTTTGTATTTTGAAGCAAAATGCCAGGCCCCATTTGTTATTGCAGTAGCAGCTGTGGATTTGTTTGATCAGGGAGAGAGAAGAGCTCAGCCCAGATGGTTCTCTGCACCATCTATTTGTTTTGACCATGTGTGTCACAAATTGCCTTCTCCTAGCTGCGAGTTTCAGGTGAAAGAAGCCTGTCTAGGGCAGATGTTGGAAAGCTAGTTAAAGGTTAACTGGTTTTATTTCTTTTTTTGGCATGACTGTGTTGTAAGAATTTGCTGATGGTCACTGAGCAGGCAAGAATCTATTGTTTACAGGGCTTTTGGGAGGAGAGAGGGGTAGTGAACAGAGGTGATGGGGAGACCGTGAATAGGAATGAGTGCTTTTGGGAGAGGCATCTACAGATGCGTGGGGAGATAACAGACTGATTCCACATAGTGCCACCAGCAGACCCAGTTGTACAGGGCAGCCAGGAACTGGATTTCTGATGTTAACCTCTTCAGGCTAAATCCTCACTGTGCCTTCCCTCGCAGGCTGGCAAGGACAGCCCGTCACCTCTGTCTAGCTGAGATTCCCTTGGGAATCTGTAGCATGGTTGGTCATATGAAACATGCTGCATTTGAGCACTCTAGCTGTTTGCTGCATGAGCCAGTTGGGCACCTTCATGAGGATGCAAAACAAAAGGATTCCATTGTTATCTGCAGTGAGGAGGAAAGAGCTGTCTAAAAATAAAATAGGGCTTCTCAGAGGCTGGGCTAGATAGAGAAAAGATCAAATGTGTGAAAAGGCTGAGGTAGCTGTCAATCCAGAAAGTGCTCGTAAATCAAGACAGAGATGTATGTATGTGCATGAATGTGATTTCTGGCTGTCTCAAAGTTAAAATTAACTATAGCTGGGTCACCCAAGGCAACTTCCCAGAGCCATTCCTGTCCCTTCCCTGCCTCACTGCACACAGACAAGAAAGAAGCTGCTGATGCCTAGATGTGAACAGTTGGTAGGATGGCTGGTGAAGCTGTGTTAAGGAGCTTTTTGTATTAAACATGCCCATAAACAAAACAGTGAGACTGCCATAGGGATGAGATTAATGGGATTCATAATCCCTATAAACAGATTTGCAGAGGACTGTATTAATGTGGAATTGTTAATTTGCCTTGCTTAAGTGGTCTGCACTTGCATCTCTTCATTTCTGTCACTGAGGATAGGACTTTGGACAGTGTGTTTCCTGGTCTTGCTGACCAGTACTGAGGAGTGCCTTGAGAGTCTAGTGGTTTTTTCTTGTCCTCACCTGAGCTGAAAAGATTGGGACCCAGTGCCCACCATGAGGTGACGTAGGCTGTGTAGACAAGTGACAACCAGAAGCAAAACTGGAAGCAGAGAAGAAAAAGATTTACACAAGGTCTAAAATATTTTCCAAAACAAATCTAGTCCTCGTCAGATGGTGTTTTAAATGTGATTGGAGTTAAATGACCTCAATATATTATTATTTTTTGGGGTGTGGTGGTGGGGAGAATCACACTGATGCTCCTGGTGGTTCCTGTTGTGTGACCCCTTTCAAAACTGGTCAGCTCTTGGTAAGTGGACGCGCTGCCAAGCACGTGCACTTTGTGTCAGAGTTGTCTCTGGCAGTGGCACAGGTCCACTTGGACATCAGGTCCTGCTAAGGACCATGAAACCTAGTTGTCTGCTGTCTGAGCCTTTGCATGAGTCTTCTAGCCACTTTACAGATGCAGTGCGCTGTGTCTGTGGGAGAGTGAGCTGGGGAGCAGGGAAGTCAGAAGAGAGGTAATCCAAGTTTTGCTGCCTTGCTCTGAAAGAGTTAACCTGCCTGCATATGTTCTCATCCCAGCTAGGTGAAAAATTAATTTCTAAGCCTGGTGTACCAACTGCTTAATTTCTGGGTTAATTCTGCCTGCATAAGTACTAGGATTATGTATCCCTTTAAACAACTGCTATGTTGTGAAATGGGCCTTGAGGAAGACAAGAGAAGGGAGGATTTTACACCCAGAATTTGAACTCTTGGTTTATTTGTTAGGCAGGCTGCTCTTCTGTTCCCAAAGCTGTTCCTCTGGACTGTCCTGTGTCAATGGGGACAGGTATTCCTGGCAGTGGGAGGTTATTCTGCTGAGACGGTGTGCAGTGATTGACTTGCTGCTGTAGTCAGTGAGCCTTTGGCTTTTGGACCAGTGTTTGTGGGTCTGTTCCTGCTCTGTTGGGAGTAGAGAGAAGAACATCCATGGACAGCTAAAGAAAAAGGTTTAGGAGTTTTGTTTGTTTGTTTTTTCTTTCTGGTCCTTGTGCTTTCAGGTTCCCCCAAATGCCAGCCACTTAGTTGTGGTAGTCTTAAAATATCAACTGTTCAGACCGTACAAGCAGAAAGTATTTGCAGCAGGTTTTCAAGCTTCTCCCTAGAACTACTGAGCTAGAAACACTATTACTTATTTCTTTTTTTTTTTTTCTAAGATATCTGAATCCCTTCTCTGCGCCTCCAAATCCCCAGGAATGCCAAAGGAAAGGATTCAAAAAACAGACCAGATACCATATACCTGCTCTGAAGTGTTGACTAGACAGTGCTGTTCACGGAGGGTGTGAATGTTTCTGGCCCTCTTCTGACTGAGCACTGGGCTCTTGCATCCAGCCTTTGCCCAAGCACAACAAATCCGGTGCTGAGTGCTTTTCGGAACACCACCCTGCATGCTTTTCGCGTGCAATTCATTTGCAGGCAGCCAGCACCGAATGGGATTTGGCAGGGTTACGCTGAATGCCTTTGTTGGCTCAACATATTTCCACTGCTGCTCAGGACAGAGTAACAGAGTGGCAGGATTGAATTTGTCCAATTGTCTTTATATATAGAAAGGACAGACAAAAACAGAGCCAGTTACACTAATGCAGCTGCTCCATAGTAACATGAGAGGGGGAACAAGGGCATGAATTGGTATGCCGGTGTGGTGTCTCCCGTTCTTGGGGAAAACTGAGCTGTCCATTCTGCATCCCTCTTTTCTGACAGATGGATGCTGTCTTACAGGTTGCTGGCTCTGTGTACCTTGAATGGCCTAGTTGTTAGCTGCCTAAAATGTGCTTTTTCTGGTGTTGGGTAGGGTGTATCTGCCTGGAAGGTACATTTCAAATTAAGTCCTTAGCTTCGTCAAAGAAGGAATTCAAATGATATTTTTAGTGTCTTACAAACATTTCTGCAGGTTTTTCCTTGATTCTCAGAGAAGCACTATTATTGAAAGAAGAGGTGAGCAAAGTGGATGAAGGTACCGATGCTTTATGAAGTGGATGCTAACAGCAGGAGAGCAGTGGGCATGTTACTGCAAGCCTGGGACCCTGCTGCTAGGAACAGAACTGTGTGACTCAGTTGATTTATAATGAAGTTACGTGAAGATGCAGTTGGTTTTTCCAAATCAATGGTGATCCACAGTTGTCTGTGCTGGGCACTCACTAAAATGATTCTATTCCCCAGCAGGCAGCTACCTGTATCAGAGACCAGCCTCGAATTTTGGGCTCTTGGGGACAGCCTTAGTGAGAAAACATTGTCTGGGTGGGTAGGAGCCTGACACCCTGGATAAGGTCCTTGCAGAACAAGTGGGAATTGTACTGAGACAGCAGAATGTGGAGAAACAACATCCCTACAGGGATATCTTTAATTTGTACAAAGAAGAGGGGAACTTTACTGAGGATTTTGTTTCTATCCAAGCCAGTGCTTAGAAACCCTCTCTAATGAACTGGGCTGTGCATGTGTGCTGCTTTTAATATACTCTGTCTTTATTGCCAGGAAAATTTCTGACAGAACAATGTTTGAAATAGATCAGAGCTTCATTGTATTTGTGAAACAATTGAGTTGTTGTGACAGGAAATGAACAGAGCAAACAGCCAAGGCTTGTATCTCTCTGATGTGAGCAAGCACTTTGCTTCCCTGCAGTGGAGTTCTGTTCCTCCTTGTATGTTATGTCTGTCAGGCATATTTTTCATCATGCAGAGCGTTGTGGCCAAGCCATTTGGTGCAGTGTGTACGCTGGCCTTGTTATAGTTTGCCAAACACTAAGAATCTAACTACAGGGCAAGATCTGCAAGGGGAAAGGTATAAAATGGAGTTTTACTGAACCAAATCAAATTAATTGGCAGTGATTGCAAATTCTGGTGCAGTTTGGCATCTATGTAACAAAGTGTTTTGCTAAATAACGTTCATTTTAATGGTTTGTGAAGAAAGTATTTTTGCACCTCCTGTTTGGGTCCCTGCTGTGTCTGTGAACAGCAGAGGATATATTCTTGCAGAAAGGAGAACCAGGAAATCTTTCTTATTTCCATCTTTTAGGAATCCAGTAGCTCCTATTGGCACAAATTGGTAGATCTGTGAAGCTTGGGTTGTGAAGACTATGCAAGAAATACTGTCCTGATCAGTACTACACAAGTCTACTGATGTTAGCAGCCTTTGAGACTGTTCCTTTGGTTTCTCTTGAGGTTTTGTACTGAGTTCTCAGTTATCCTTAATTTTCATCTTCAGCCAGAGGGAGTAGGTGATGTTGAAACAGCACCTTATGTGGCTGCTTTTCCAGCCATGCTGTATTAGTGGTATTTTGATGGCCATCTGCAGATTGGCTTGTCTGATTTGCCATTTTAAGCATCTTAATTGACCTTAAATGCTTCTAATTTAGAAAGGGAAGTAGGTGGAAGGCTCGAGGGTTTTTTGAGCCTGCCCTGAACATCAGGAGAAGCTGCCTGTTGCCTCCTCGTTCACACTTTCCTACACACTCTGCTGCACTAATAATTGATTGCAGATGAATCTCTCTGATCTTCCTTCCCTGTTTGTATGTGCCTTCATGTCTGTGTCATGCCAGCCAGCCTGCTCTGCCTTTAATAAGGAGACTTTGCCTAAGCAGAAAAGCTTGAGACACGACGGTTAATTTACTGGCCTGTATTATCCATTGCATAAAAGCAAATGGAGAAATGACGTTAGGAGATTTTTATGTGTTTGTGCTTCTATACTGGTGATTTTATTTTTAACCTCAGCCGTAAACCTCTTCTTGTGCCCAGCCCTTTTTTTTTTAAATCCCATCTCTCAGAATTTGGGATCTTGTCAACATCCCTAGCAGTTGTGTATATTACTGCCCAAATAGGAGCTGTGGCTTGAGGCCTTCTGGCTTCCTGGAATTAAAGTAGAAAATCCTAATTCTGTTGCTGTTTCCCCATGTTCCTGGTCTCTTCACAGATCCCTTGCCTGTCAACAGGCCCCCTGCCCCTTTTCAAAATGCCCTGCAGCACTAATCCATGTTCTCAGCAGGATCTGCCATTCATCATTTGGGACTCCTCACGTCTGCAATTATTTAGCCTCCTGGGTGAGGCTATTAGGCCAGCTCAGACCTGAGCATGAGAGCTCACTGCAACGAAGCTCAGCCTTTGGAAGGGGAGAGCAGGACAGAATCAGGTCAGGGACAAAAAGACAGTGGGCTGAAATACTGTATTTTCACTCTGGCACAGTGCTGGCTTTTCAGTCTCAAGCAAGCTGCAGGTTCTCATTGTCTGTGCTGGTTCAGCAATTGAAAAGTGCTGCTTTTCTCTGCTCTTCAGAGTAACTGTGAAATAGAAATGCTAATCGCTTTCCTTCACTGTCAACTGCTTCATGCACTGGTTTTCTTTCTCCTCTGCAGGCCAGCAGTCCACAGGATCTTCGCCTCTTCTATGAGAAAAACAAGATGCTGATGCCGAAGTAAGCATTTTTCCAGTGTCACCGTTTGTATGCACTTGTTTACTCTGTATTTATACCTGTCCTTACATGCTCCTGGCTTGTCACTCAGGGAGGTGACTGAAATATTTGGCCACCTGCTTTCCCCCATTCCTTAAACCACCAGTGATGTGGCCCAGAGAAAGTCAGACAGCAGCAGATTGCCAGAGTTGGTGTTCTCTCTCTGCAGATCCTACTTCTCTCCTACATGGCAAAAATTCAGGATCATTAGTGATTTCAAGAGCCAGCTAGGGGTCCTGTCCCACATATGGCTTCCCTGAGGCTGGGAGCCTTGGGAAGAAATCATGGCAATTCTTGAATCATGCAAGCAGTCTCTCCTGTAACCTGCCATACCTGACTGCAGATCACATTACCATTTCTCACGTGTCAGGGCAGCAACTGCTTGTGTCCATCCTGCTAATAGGAGGAAATATTATAACCTTGATGGAAATGGACACTGCTGCAGTTTTCAAGGGGAAGATAACTGCTTTCGTCCCACCGGGGTGTATGTTACCTAGCTACTCAGTGCTGTGATTTGTCAGTGTATTTTGGTTTTGTTGATGTGGTCTTTCCTTTTGATCTCTGAGCTCTTAAAGCAGAACCTCATGCCTGCTCTCAAAACCTCAGCCTGGTGTAGAGACAGGACTGGAGTTCCAGATGATACATCCAAAAATTGGAAGGCCTTTTTTTAACCAGAATGTTAGCTTCCATTTGGCAGAGCTGCTAATGCAGCCACATAGGCAGGAAGTTCATTGAGTTGCTGTATATGGATTTTTTTTTTCCTTATCAGTTTAGACAGCTCCAAGAGATAGCAGGAAGAACTGTCAAGAGGCTAGAGCTCTTATCAATGGCTTGCACCATGCATTTAATTTCCCTTTAAGTACTTCCTTTTTTGATTTGGGGAGAAGGGACAAAATTTCTACCAGGATTAAATTTGGGGCATCTGCATACTCCGCTGGATTGAACCAGAGGGCATAATGGAGTAAAACACCCAAACAGAACAATTCAAAGCAAAAACACCACTGCATACTTGGAGCCAGATAGTCTGTGTGAGCAGAAAGTAGAGCTTCTGTTTCCCCTACACAGCCTAAAACATGGCTGCTCTCCTTTGAGGCAATCCCTCTTACTAAGAGAAATTAACCCCTAAAATTAATAAGCTTCCCTGTGTTGATCACGCTGCCCTGCTGCTGCTTTGGCTCGTGGTGCATGCAGTAGGAAGCAGGCAAGGAGAAAAGAAACTCAGCTGTAAGAGGAGAGCATGCCTGTTCTTGTAGGGATTAGTCCTTCTCCTTTGTTGCGAGTCCTTTACGCAGTCTGCATTTACCATTTTCACTTATCTCCACTTTATAACTACCAAATTCCTCAAAAATTTAGATCTAAGCCCATTGTTTTTTCACCATAGAAGTCATATCTGAAGTGACCTTTGTGCAAATGCCGATACCCTGCTTTCCAAAGTCAGTTTGTCTCTTTTAACGTGAACTGCAATCTGTGCTATTTCCTGAGTAAACATGAATAAACTGCCTCTGCCAGCCCTGCCAATACCGGATGAAACATGAAACTGCTCCGGAGACCTCCTTCTCAGACTGCAGCAGTGCCAGGATTTGGTTTCATTCTCCTTGGGGCTAGGCAGGCTGGCACCCACCTCTCCAGCATCACCATGGAAAGTGCTGTGTTTTGGCTTGGGAACAGGGTGGGGAAGAAGAGCTCATTAAATGCTCACCAGCGGTCTCTGCCTGCTGGGCTGGTGCTGTTGCTGACAGGTGAAATGCCATTCTGAGGTGGGGAGCCCATGTCAGTAGGAGAGAGCCCACAGGCCTCACAATTTTAATAGCACTGATCTGAAAAGCTAACATTCATTGTGCTGATCTGCATGGCAAAGTACATTCTAGATCATGGGGGGAAGGAGGCAGTTTCGTTGCTTATGTTTAAAGAGATGGCCTTGGAAAATAATACTGTAGCGTAGCAAAGCTTGATGTTTTAGACGTGAGAGATAAGAGGAGGCTGTTAATCTGCACAATCTTCAGTTTGTGTTGTGACTTCTGAGGTCTACTACTTGACCTGCCTGTTTCTTGGCTATAAAACCATACTAAAGCTAAAGTCATTGCTGGGAAATGGACTCATTTTGGCTAAGAGCTTTATGTGTCATGGATAAATAAATTATGACGATAACACTGGAGGACTGCAGGTCTCCAGCACTAATGTATTTTTCAGGAGGCTCTGCTAGCTGTGGTATCTAGGGTTATTCCGTTACGCAGTATGCTTCTAAGGCACACGTTTTTTGATGAGAGGGTGTTTTTTCTTGGCTCAAACTGAGTCTCAGTTTAACTGCATCCCTTCCAGAGTCCTGGTTGCCTTCTCCTTTGTCGACCTGGGAAGGTGCATGGAAACCATTCTAGTGTCAGGGATGGAAAAGCAACTCCTCCAGTACAAACAAGGATGAGGGCTGCTTGCCGTCATTCTCTGTTCTAGGAATTGCTGGGCTCAAATTCCTGCACCAGCGAGGCCTAAGGCTTCACAGAAAAATTACTGGGTAGTACTGAAACCTATAAATACGTACTTTGCCTCACATCTCCAGTTTCATTGAATAGGACTCCATTAGTGCTAGGTAGCACCTCTTTTCCCCCGCCACTATTTTTGTCCTAGCTTTTTTTTTTAACCCCGTCTGTGGCAGGGGTAGAGTTGGTGGAAATGAAGGGTTGTTTCTCCCAGCATCAGTCAGGCTTGGCTTCAGGGCAGTGAGTGATGCCAGCCCAGCAAAGTGGAGCCCTGCCCAAGCAGCGAGCCACGTGCTGTGCTACTGAGCAGGCTTGGGCTCCGTGCAGTTAAAATTACTGTGCTGAGCACACATGCCATTACCTCAGCTGACCTCGCATGGGGCGAGGGGAAAGCCTGGCAGACCGTGGGGCCGTACTGGGCACAGCCATGATAAACAGAGTCAATACTGAAAGGAGTTGGAGCCACCTACGCTTAATTTGGAGAGCTCTGCTCTGGCTGGAGGCAGGGCCCGGCTGCTACAGCTCCTAACAGTGCTTCTGGTTATGGAGGAAAGTCAGCAGAGCTGAATCCACTTATGCAAGAGCTGAACTCTGCTTTCCCTGCCTTAATCTGTTCATTTATTCCCTGCTTCTTGCAATCTACTGGGGTTGTGAAGAGCTGCCCTGGCCCATCCCCCATCTGCTTGTGGGGTGAGGGAGAGCACAGTGATTTACTAGCTCTTTTGTGCTGCAGTGGTCATTGAAAAGAGTATTTTCTTCCTAGCTATACTGAAAGTGGGGTAATAGCGGCACTAATTTAGCTTGCTCGGGTGGCAGTTGCTCACATCTTAGTGGCCTTTGATTACTAAATGCTGTATATCAAGGAAGCAAATAGATAAAGGTTACTTGCCGGTCTTACATAAGCTGCATTGAAAAAGAAATACCTTAATAAAATGGTAGTAATTGGTGATATGTTTCACCACCAATGTCTTAATTGGAAGCTTCTCCTTGGTAACTGCTTCATTTTAATGACCTCCTTATTCCCTTTAGAGCAAGCAGAAGAGATTTTATTTATCATGTGCAAAATATTGCATGTTGAGTGGACTTAGCTGAGAAGCAGGTGGATGATGTTGGCACCACTGTGGAAGGGAAGGATCTGCAGGTGCTCACAGGAGAGGCCACTAAAGCTAGATTAGCTGTAGCCTTAACAATGACAATGGGGAGCAAAAGCCAAACAGAGATGCAAATAGAGATGTTTCTGTTCAGCCTCTCTCCAGTGAGCTCCTCCTATGTTCCTAGCCCAGCAGGCACAAAGTGAGTTTGCATTTGCAGGTTGCCTTCCTGAATATGTAAAAGCAGTTTAAGGAGACTGCAATTCTCTCTTATTTTGCTTTTGTTTTCAATCCTAGCATCCCCAGGGAAACGTCAAGCCACCTGAGGCAGCTGCTGCTGGGCCTTTTGCAGCGTAATCATAAGGACCGCATGGACTTTGGTAAGACCTCCTTCCCGTTTTAGTTCTGCTGCCTGTCTGTGTCTTCTTTTGTGCTATGGAACTTCACAAACCCCTGTACTTCTGGCTGGTGCTAGGAGAAGCATCCAGACACCTGGATTTCACCTGTGCCTGGAAGATTCCATGATCTTGTGTTTTTTAGTATATGTGCTGGAAAGGTCAGTGCTGATTCCAGTACAGTTTTGTAAACCCAGAGTTTTGGCACACTTTCAGCAAATGTTTCTGTGGTGGGTTGACCCTGGCTTGGACACCAGGTGCCCACCAAAGCTGCTCTATCACTCTCCTCCTCAGCTGGACAGAGGAGAGAAAAAAAAATACAACAAAAAGCTCGTGGGTTGAAATAAGGACAGGGAGAGGTCACTTGCCAATTACTGTCACAGGCAAAACAGACTTGACTTGGGGAAAAAAATTAATTTAATTTATGACCAATCAAACCAGAATAGGATAATGAGAAATAAAACCAAATCTTAAGAACACCTTTCTCTCACCTCTCCCTTCTTCCTGGGCTTAACTTTACTCCTGATTTTCTCTACCTCCTCCCCACCAGTGGCACAGGGGGATGTGGAATGGGGGTTGTGGTCAGTTGATCACACGTTGTCTCTGCTGTTCCTTCCTCCTCGGGGGAAGGACTCCTCATGCTCTTCCCCTGCTTCAGCATGGGGTCCCTCCCATGGGAGACAGTTCTCCATGAACTTCTCCAACATAAGTCCTTCCTATGGGTTGCAGTTCTTCATGAACTGCTCCAGTGTGGGTCCCTCCCATGGGCTGCAGTCCTTCAGGCACAGACTGCTCCAGCGTGGGTCCCCTGTGGGGTCACAAGTCCTGCCAGAAAACCTGCTCCAGCGTGGGCTCCTCTCTCCACAGGGCCACAGGTCCTGCCAGGAGCCTCCTCCAGCACAGGCTTCCCACGGGGTCACAGCCTCCTTCAGGCATCCCCCTGCTCTGGTGTGGGGTCCTCCCTGAGCTGGAGGTGGATATCTGCTCCACTGCAGACCTCCCTGGGCTGTAGGGGAACAGCCTGTCTCACCATGGTTTTCCCCATGGGCTGCAGGGGAATCTGTCCAGTGCCTGGAGCAGCTCCTCCCCCTCGTTCACTGACCTTGGGGTCTGCAGGGTTGTTTCTCTTGCATATTTTCTCTCTTCTCTTCAGCTACAGTTGCTGTTGCGCAGGTTCTTCTTCCTCTTCTTAAATATGTTCTCCTAGAGGCACTACCACCGTAACTGATGGATTTGGCCTTGGCCAGCGGTGGGCCCGTCTTGGAGCTGGCTGGGATTGGCTTTATCGGACATGGGGGAAGCTTCTAGCAGCTTCTCACAGAAGCCATCCTGGTAGCTCCCCTGCTGCCAAAATCTTGCCATGCAAACCCAGTACAGTTTCTTACTTGCATTCCCTCTCCTGGCCTCTACTTTTATAATCTCTCTGAACTTCTATTGTGTTAAGTATGCTACCAGGTGAAACGTGGATCTTTTGCATCCATTTTCTTTCTCTGTCATAGTTCCTTCCCAAAGCTGCAAGCTGTACCCATTTAATGAACAATTCACTCAATAGCCCCTGTTTCTCAGGGGCTGCAGTGATAATCTGAGCCAGACTGTAGCTGCTTGCAGACCCTTCCCTCCTCCTCCAGGTTTCTGTGGAAGGATGCCTTGGTTCTCATCAGGGCTCAAGATGGCAGTCTCTCGGCTCTCCCTATAGACCCGTGTCTCAGTCTCCTGACTGGGCTGGCATGAAGATTTCCTCTTCTTTTTTTTCATCTCTTAATTCCTTCTAGACTGAGAACAATCATTACGTGCCAGGCAGTTCTGGCTTTGGCAGCCTCTTTCAGATGCGTTTAGCTGAGCCAAAAGGTCTGAAGACCCTCTAGTGAAGCCATGCCATAGAGGAAAGCAGGCAGAGGTAGAACCTTTCCTAGACCCCCTGAAAGGACCAGGTCATCTAAAGGCAACTCTATGGTCTTTTATTCTTCTCTCCAGCTCTCCCTTCCCCTTGGGCCAAGGTAGTCTAGACCTGTCTCAGGTAAAAATCAGGATGTGAATACTGTCTCTCACCAAGGAAGTGGTGTGTCTGAGTGCAGAGGAGAACCACAGGGAGCATCTTTGCTTCTGTGGGCCAGTGCTGCTGGTGGAAAGCATAAGTTTGCCCCTCGGCCTCTATGTTCAAGTAAGGTTTGGTGCTGGGCAAGCACGTTCAAGTGGTTTTCCTGAAACAAGGCTGTGGGGCCAAAGCCTATGGATTTGTGTTAAGTATCAGGTGGGAAGTATCACAGCAAGTCATAGAGCTTTCTGCTTTTTGCACAGACATTACCTTTTTAACCTGAAAATAAAGTGTGCTGCTGTGTGTTTTCAGGATATTGCTTTTTAGTCAGGCTTGGGGTAAAAGGGTTTGTTTCAGTCTTCTGGGGGTTGGTTTTCTATTGTTTTTTTGTTGCTTATCTGCTCAGGTGGATTGTTTCCTGCTGGGCAGCATATGCTAGTTGATGAAGAGAAATTGTTTTGCAGCCTCTCTTATTCTTTTGAATTAGAGATACCAGGAAGGCCTTTCTGGGGATAGTGTCACCTGGGTGAAGCAAGCATGTGGATTGACTGAGGCTGATAAAATTATCCAGTGCTGAATGTAAAGGACTCGTTACTGGGGTGCAAAAGTGAGAAAACAAGCCTTTTGAAAAAGGAGTTGTTGAAGCTACTGACAGACTGACTTGAATATAAGCACCTCTCAGTATTATTCTGTGCGGATTGTCTATCTGGGCTGTGGATCTCTACCTCTTCTATCATGCTGCTGTGCATTTCAAAAGAAAGTATCTTTGAGGTTCCTGTTTTCCTGCTGTCAGAAATGGAGTCTGGTAAACATCTTTAGCCCCCCATAAGCTGTTTTTATACCTCTTGGGAGTAGACTGCATGAGTCAGTGTCTACCTCTTGGAAAACTGTGATAATAGACTTTAATTTCACTCAGGACAACAGTTACAGCACATCTTGCTGCATTGAGACTGTTGCCTGCCCTTAATCACATGTGGGATCCTTTTCTCTACAAATTGGCATGTCCTTGTAAGATGTAATTGTTTCTCAAGGAGGGTTTGTGAATATTTTCTTACAGAAGCCTATATTTGAGATATTCCTTGTGCTTTATAGAAGGCAGATCTCAATGACTCTGTGGCATTCCATGCCACATTTTAATATCTCCTGTCAGTTGAGAGGAGAGCAAGTACCAGAGCCATGATTTATTTAGACCAATACAGTTCCTCAGCATCCAGTTGTATTCTTGGTCTCATCCACCTCTGCCTCCTCTCCTCTGACTCTCTGCCAAAGCATCTGAGCTTCCTCCCTGCTTGTGACACAACTGTTCACCTTTCCCTGCTGTCTGCTGGTGCTCGGTCTTCAGCTTCTCTATGTTCCTGAGGGCTCGGAGACTCTCTGACCTACACCTACTGAATGGACCCTTCTTCCTTTCCTTAGAGTGTCAGCTCAGGAGACCCCCAGATCATGCCCCTTGCCAAAATAGTAGCAATACTTAAATGAGACCACTTCTCTGTGCCCAGCTATTGCCATGTTTTCAGCTGCTGTCTATGGCCAGCTGTGCACAAACTGTTAATGTCCCACAGCTCTGGATCCTGTGTGAAGCAGATCTCTCCCTTCCCTTAGATGGCTCCCAGTAGACAGGTGCTTTGTCCTCCTGCTGGCAAACTAACCATAGGCTGCTCTCTTCACCTACGCTATTTATACAAGGTCTACCTTGGCTGATGGTTGGTGCCTCTGTTCACTGTTAGTTTACCCTCCTGTGCTCTGTAAGGTAAAGATTCGGGTGCGCTGCTGGGTCAGGGATGATTCCTGAGCCACCGTCCCCAGAGGAGCGGGGTGTCCTGCTGCTCCTTGTTCCCTGAGGCCCTCCGTAGTCTGCCTGAAGGTGCACACAATGCCCCCCATGGCACTCCCCCAGAGTTCAGTCAATTCACACAACAGCAACACATAAGCTTTGAAACTTCATTTACTTGTGCGTCTCAGCTGCTCTTCTACCAGGAACTGATGGTCTTCACAATCTCAAGATTATCTAGAGGAAAGCCAGGAGGGTTTCAAGTTGCAAGTTTCCTGCTGATGATTACAAGCAGGGTTGTTTCAATTTTGCTTTGCAAGCACAACTAATAAGTGGTTCGGAGGGGGGAGGGAGGGCAAAAGTGAAAGAAATCATCATTTCCACCCCCTGAGTTGAATCAGCTCAGCTGAGGGATGGTACCCTCTAGAGGAGCAGGCTGAAGCAAAAGCAGGAAACTCCACAAGCTGAGCAGCTCCTGGCAGGATAGGGATGTTCTCTATCCACAGCAGATCTAATCTGTAAGATTCCAGCTTTCTCTGCCAGAGACTTCCATCACTTCTGTTGTGCTAAACTCCAGACCAGTGCACTCTGGCTGCAGGGCCCTGGCCTGGCAGTGGCAAGGAGAGGCTGGGGAGAGAGGGATTGTTTATGTTTAAAAAGCAGACAGACAAAAAACCCCTAGTTGCTACTTTGTGGAAAGCTCACTGGCCAAAGAGTTGCTGTTTACAGAAAGCAGAAGTTTGTAAACCTTGGGTGTTGCAACAGGAAATCTATGCTGGGAAAACAAGTTGAACTGCCTGCAGTTAGCCAAATAATCAGTGTTGATCCATGACTAATGCTCCTGAAAGGCTGAGTTGCTGATTGTGATAGAAGAGGACTCTGGCATAGAGCTGCAGTGGATCAGAGACAGAGGAGTCAGGAAGGGTACCTACTTGTGAGGACAGGCAAACAAGTAGAGGGTCTCCAGCAAGCCAGGACAGAAGCATTTCTTGGCCTGGATCTGTAGCATATCCTCCTGTAATGAGTGGAGAACGCAGCAGTTGTGTTGGATGTGAAAGGAAGGGAGTTCTGGGCTGTCGTTCTTTGCTGACCTTTTAGAAAATGCATTTCTGCCCTCAGTGCGTGATGTGTTTGGGTCTGTGCATGATGGAAGATCACTCAGTGGAAGTCCTTTTGTCCATCGTTCTTCTTCTGTGGAATGAGTGGCAGCACAGTGTGATAAATACAGCTCCCCTGGGTCGCTACAATTAGGGTGACTTACCACCCTAATCAGCCAGGGACTTTGTCTTTTAGTACTATTTTGCGCCTGAGGATTTCTCTCTTCGTGCTGATAGGAGCTTTTGATGCACATGCAGAAATGTGGCTATGCCAGGTCTCAACATCGTCACACTATCTGACCCTCAATAACTGATTCCCATTCCTACAAATGTAAGAGCTGTTGCAAGACAGAGGAGCGTTAACAGTTAATTTAGTGTATTCTCCCCGTCATCCCAGGGTTGTAGCTTGCAGCAAAACCTTACTAAGTTCTTTAATGCCCTGTGGGGAAGGAAAATCCATTAGTACTGGTGGGGAGTTCCAAGGTACAAACCCTCATGTCCTTTGGCCATACTTTTGGCAAAGACTTCCCCCCCCCCCCGCCTTTATTCATGTAATTGCCCCAACTGACTTCCCTTCTCTGCCTGCCACCCCCCTTCCCCCAGCTGATTTTGCAGAGGTGGCTGGTAGCAGAGGAGCCACTTTTCTTTTCGTACTTACATAGCAATCCCTAGACCCAAATAATTTCCCATCCTTTTTTTATGAGTAGGTCCTCCATCCAGTCCCCAGTCTGCATTCTTGACCACTACTATATGCAACCGCAGTCAGTCAGCTTCCATGGTTGACTGGATTGTGTGGGAAAAATCACTGTAAAATACTGTAACTTGCTATGCTTTAACTGCTTTGTAAACTTTTACAGTCATTTCCTTTCACTGAGTCATTGTTCTTGATTCTTTTTTTTTTCAGATGAATTTTTCCATCACCCGTTCTTGGATGCAAGTGCCTCTATGAAAAAATGTAAGTGTTGCGTTTTTGATTACGATTCTTTTTGAACCATGAGATGACTTCCTTTGCTGCTAGTTCAAAAAGAAGGGAAAAGACTACTTTATGTTTTCTTAGTTATTTAGACAGGGGTTCAGCGTTTGTTACTGTGTCATGTCCAGATTTTGCCATCAAAATGTATTTAATTTTGCTGAGTTATCTTCAAAGGGGTGATTAGGGGGCTATTTAGAAACCTAAAGTAGAAGTAAATGTAGCTTTGAAATGTATTCAGCTGCTTTGTGTCAGTGCTTGGCCCGTGGGGATGCTTGTAGGTAAACAGGATTATGCAGCATAATCTTGCTTTTCATCCATATCCATAGGATAATTCATGATAGCGAATGATGGAAACTGGTATTCTTGTCCCTGCTTGCCAGGTGGTACCCTAGGTTAGCTGTGCAAAATGCTAAGCTCTGGTTACCAAATCTTGTTTCAGCATTTACGTCCAAATTCTTGATAAATCTTGTTTTAGAAGGGTTGAATTTGGGTGCTTTGTGAGAAATGGCCAAAACAAAGACAGATTTCCATTGAAAGTTCTTTCTTTCCTCTTTTGATTCAAAACTTTTGAAAATTTCCAACCACATGTACTATGATTCAGAGGTTTGTTTTCAGTGGAAAACAATTCAGAATTGCTTCTAGTGTATGGAAGATAAGAGTCCTCTGGCCAAGAGACTTGGTTCAGTGGAATTGTGTATGGTTGTCATCTTCTGGAATGATCCTCCTGGGCCTTTAATCTCCCAAGTAAATGATAGAGCCAAGAATTTTTTCAGTGACTGATTTGGGGTGCCCAATGCAAGGGCTGGAATTTTCAGAGGGAGCATGTCCAATGCTTTCTGAACCTGGAGCCCCTCTTGGATGTATGCTGTAGGTGGATGCCCCTTGTTTGATGTCCACATCACTCCTGAGAGTCTCTTGCTTTCCTGGTTCCAGAGCAGGACTTCTCAGTTGTTCCTGATACAGATTTTAACTGTGTACTTAGGTGACCGTCCTGCAGGCAAGAAAAGACGCTTCTGGTTTAGGGGAGCTTGCAAGCCAGCCAGGCCCAAATCTCCATCTGCACCAGCAAGATGTGGGGCAAGTCCTGTAAAACAGGACTGCTCTGCAGGCAGGAAAGGACTCTGCCTGTGTAGGACTGCTCCTAAGCCAGCTCAACTCTCAGCACCTGCTATACCACTGCTGTGTGGGAAAAGCCTTCCAAACTCTGATCCCCCTGTAGGCAGAGAACTCCCTCGGGATGTTCTTGCATGCCCACCAGCTCATCTGTTACCTCCAGCAGTTCAGTTCCTTCATTGGCCAGGGGAAGAGAAAACCCCCTGCAAACAGGAGAGGGTTCTCCTGACTTGGCCTCAGTTTCCAACTTCTGCGCATTTGCTGTGGAGAAACCAGAGGCACCATTATAAGCAGGAGACTGTAGCTCAGCCTTTGCCCCCAGCTGCACCAAAGTTAATGGTGTGGGGTCAAGGCCCGATAAAAAGAGCACCTCTACAGGTAGGTAAGGACTATATGATCTCTAGACCTCTCTGCTGCCCTGCTGGTCCTCACCTCCAGGCATATGTCCACAGCCTGGAGTCCTTTCCAGCCAGGAGAGACCACTACTGGTTTTGAAAAGATGAGAGGAGAAATATCTCTCCATTGCCGGAGGTCTTCAAGTTGTTGCACACAATGTGCTAGTGGAGATGGTTCTTGTAGTCTGCTGTGGAGGTCTCTGCTACTGCCAGATGGCAGTGATGGATGAAGGCCTCGGGGAAATGCACTGAAGAGCCTGGATGAGAGAGGCTGCATGTGGGAATGGTGGTCCTTTTGATTTCTGAATAGGCGAGAGAAAAGCCAGTGTGTCAGCAAAGGTCTGGGTTGTGGTGATCTCAGTTAGAAAAATTCACCTGAGATGTGTGGAATGCTGCTTAACGCAGTAGCATGCTTAACATCTGCACAGTTTTAGCTGAAGTAGATGACTTAGCAAGGTTGCAGTTGCTCCGCAGCTAGCTCCCCTGGCTTTGCATGCAGAACTAAGATGAGTCCGAAAGTTTATTGTTCTATTTCATCTCAACGTGAGGCTCAGCATCATAAATATAGGAAGTATCAAAGAGGAGAAGAGATACAGCTGCATCTGAATCATGATGGTCATGCTCAGACTGAATTAGAGTCTTCAGGCCTGCAGTGGAGAGCTGGGGGCAGGAACAGTGTGCCCTTGTGGTTTTGCTCTCCTTGGGAGCTGATAATTGGGCTACCACTGACTTTGGTGGAAGCAGGGCTAAGTCATTCACATTTGAGTGTGCAAGTTTCTTTTAGGAGAGTTTGCTGGATGATCTGTACCAGCATCTGTGTTTTGGAGGAGTAGCTGGTATGTGATGAATGCACTGAGACCTCAGCTAAGCTTGGGGATCCACTGTGCAGACTTTGCCTAAAGGACCCTCCAGCTCGGAGGCACCTGCCCTGCAGATGCAGGCCACTCTGCATCCATTTAGGTCCCAAACCAATTTTAAGGTGAGACACTTCCTTTCTGGATGAGAACATTTTGCAGTCTGAGCAGAGCATAGTGGTCTCCATACCCCTACAGGCAAATCTGCCCTCAGGTGGCAAGGGCAGAATGGGAGAGGTGCCACCAGCATGCAGAGCTGAGCACATCACCCGGGCTTCTGAACCCCGTCAAGGCTGGTCCAGAGCTGGTCACACAATGATTACAGATAAAGTGAGAGCCATCGGCTGTTCATTCTGTGTGGATATGTGTTAGGACACTGTCTCATGGAATTGTAAAGAAATTTTTTAATATAACGTAATTTTGGAATTCCAGAAAATTGGGGAAGCCTCAAATATGGATAATACACTAAGTGGATAATTTTGAAGTTGCTATGGCAGGGGGTCCCCCTTGTTTAAATAAATTTGCATGTTTTTCAAGACACTTCAGCAAAATCAACATTTCTGTCAAAAATCTTTAAATATGACATTTCTGACAAGCTCATCCTCTCCGCTGTGGTTTCGAGGGCTGGTTGTTCTCATGTCACTCCTCTTATCTCACTCCTTTATTGGAGCAAGGACGTTAAGTCTGCTGCCATTCAGGGTGTACCACAAAGCTCTGTTTGCCACAGGCTTTAGTCTGGAGAGTGGGTTGAGGACCTTGGGCTTTGTTAAGTAAAACATGTCCTTTATCTTTTGTTTGTTTGTTTATATTTTACTTTATATTGTGGGTTTTGTACCTGTGACTAAGCATGTTCTTTAGATGTGTAAAAATTTATTAATAAAAAGTCTTTAAAATACTGTGTCTGGTCAGAATGTGTCTGTCTGTAGCCAGGTCTGATCAGCATATGGTATGGGGCAGTGTGTTACAGTAATAATGCATGAGAAGGCATAATTAGACACTTGTGCAAGTCTTCTCTCAGTAAACACATTGTAATTGGTACCCATGCAGAATATTTTGGAAGTTTTTTTGCTCCTGCCTTTAATGAATGGTAAGCTGGTGCCTCCTTTATTCTGAGTTAAGAGAGCATGAAACATGAGTGATTATGGTTCAGAAGTGTACGGGTGGTTCAGTGTCTGGAGTATCTGTCAGGCTTAACTTGACTTTTACCATCTTTATAATCTTATTGTACATAGAATAGGTAAAAACTAGCAAAAAAATCATGACTTCTGCATATAAAAGATTTTAATGGTGCAAATTTTTAAACTCTTAAAAAGCAGCTTATTCTTTGGACAAGTCCATTCAGTTTTTACACGCAAACTATTGCCTTGTCAGAGACTGCAATTAAATAACTTTTTGATGACTGGTTTTAATTGAATCCAGATAATCACAAAAATGCATCTCTCCAGTGTGTGTAAAACACAGATTCCAAATAAAACTTTTATATAAAAGCTTGAGGCTCGGATATTTTTAGGACAACTGAGCCCCTGGTAGGATGATTTGTCAGAAGTGATTTTTGCAGGTGTAGGATCCACTATCAAGATCCACACAGCTGGAGCACAGACTTGCCTTTAAGGCTTCCAGCTCTCCCATTCTGAAACCAGTTGGCATTGGTTGTGCAACATACAGCATGACTGTTTTGTTGCTGGAACAAGTTGGAGAGGACAATTATGAAAACAGACTTATTTACATTACAATTACAATCCAGCAATTTCTGGATTTGGGTGGGGGCCTACAATCCATGTTAACATTCCCTGCATTCAGACTTCAGCTGAAAACATGATGAGCCAAGTGCTTGCACCCTTTTTAATTTTAAACGGGGAGTGCCTGGGTGTGTGGAGGCGATGGAAGCAAGTGTCTTGCTTTCAAGCTGTCCTGCGTGGCTGACGCTGAAAAATGCACCAACAGGGATGTGGTGGTCAGAGAGAGTTTGTCAGAGCCAAACCTTGTGGTTCTACACGCATGAAAGTGTGTTTTTAGCGTCAGGACCTTTTGAGTTGGACCTCACAGCATTACAGTGTGAATTTGGGGAGCTTACAGGGTTTCAGATCAGAACAGTGATTAATAGAGGCTGTATCTAAAGGTGTGCTTCATGCAGATAGAGTTTTAACTCGAGTTTCAGATGATAGTGGCAAAGTCTGCCTGCTTGTCTTCCTTCCTAGATTAATGGAAAGCTGTCCAAAGCAAACAGACAAAAATAGAAAAGTCTCAATTCCAGCCAGGTTTAAATCAATAATAAACACAGAACCAAAATAGAGTGGAGGAGACCTTGAGAGAGAACTGACTCTAACAAAAATACTAATTCCAGGAAAAATGAATGGCAACGCAAGTCTTCCAGCAGGCATGTGTGGATACAGTTCAGAAATCGCTTACCTTTTCTTAGAAGTGCCTTACCATAATAGGAAGGTCTGTCTGTACAAGGGTGAATCGTTCTGTAACAGTTGGCAGGATAAAAATGGGGAGACTTTCTTCCCCCTCTCAGATTTCTGGTATTAAATATATAGGGAAGGTAGTAGGGATTGCTCTGCAGGCTCTGTGGGAAGATCGCAGAGATCAAAAGCAGTGTGGTGTAAGCAGGACAGAGCTCTCCGTTTTACAGACAAGTTCTCAGACCTCTGTGTGTGTTCCCTGGGCGTGGGGAGTGGGAACCAGCTGTGCTGGAAGAGCACACGGGGTGCGGACGGTATAGCTCTCCATGCCAAGCCCCTGACTGACCTCCCAGAAAACCCATCGTCAGGGTACCGTGGTCCCAGTTCCTTTACCAGTCCACAGTGCATTTTAACAGCACAGTCCGTCAAGGGCACTAAATCAAGCGTAGAATAGATGCAGAGGCTAAACAGTAGCCTCTCACAAAGGTTTGGAAAGATTTATTTCATTACGGACCTAACCCTCAAAATGCTGGCAGAGTGAGCTCTGCCAGTATGGCCCAACACAAGAGGGAACGGCACACAGGGCCCATGCAGCCATCCCGCTATGGCTTCCTATTGCACAAGCCCCAGGACTCTGCTGAATCAATCTCTCTTTGCAGTCTAACTTAACCTCTTTAGAAAAGCATTTGGGTTTTGTTAATGTTAGCAAAGGGTGGAGGAGATCACTATGACCCTGGTTAAACTGTTACAGTGGTTGATTACTTATGTTAAAACGTACATTTTAAGTCTACATTTTGGCTTCATTTTTCTGTTGTTGGATCTTGTTACGTCTCTGTCAGACCGAGGAATTCAGCATCTAAGTGATTGCTCTCTTTGTGCTAGGAGACACTGGTCCAGTCATCCTTTAGCCTTCTTTGATAGGCTACATGGAAAGACTTCTTAAAGCCTCTTATTAAAAGGCATATTTTCCCATTCTTTTATCATTAGAACACTGTTTCAACAGTTAATTGCTGAGAGATGTACTTTTATTTCTCTAGCCAGTTGAATAGAGTAAGGACTTTGTAGTATCTAATGTCATTAATGACAGAGGTAGTTTTACTTCAAACAGAAGCATTCTTCTTCTAGGTGTTATTAATCTTCCTTGTATTAAGTATGGAGTCATTAGCACAGATCCTGCAAAGGTAGAAATCTGATACAAGGTGCTAATTCTCTGCCAGCACGATGGAAGAGAAGCAAAGTGTTCCTCTCCTCACTTAAGCATTGTCTCTGATCTCTCTCTTAAGTTGGTCAAATGCCAAAATGGTCACATAGTAAAATCCGAGTTCAGGCTGCCTTGAAGTGGGGATGTTGGGGTTCTTCTGCATCTTCTGCACTGTTCGGTCTTGTGCAGGTGGACTGGGGAATTTGAACCACTAAATACTTCAAAGTCTTTTGAAGAGCCAGCATTACCTTTGACTTGTCTCCCTCCTCAGCTGAGCTGAGCTCTTCTAAGTTATTTACTGAACCTCACTTGCCTAATTGGAGTTAAATATTCTTTTCTTCTGTGATGCCTTAATCATCTTTTCTGCCTGAAGGTCAATGCTAGCTAGTCCTTTCACTGTGAGCTTTATGTCTCTATGAGAGTTACAAAAGCCAGTTTAACAATGAAGTGAATAAAATGGTAAGTTCTGATATTGAACAAAAAAATGTAAAAGGAAGGGATGCAAGAATAGCCTGTGCTGTGGAACAATTTCTGTACAAAGAGATTAAATAAGCAAAACCTCTTTAACTTGCAGAAGTGACCGAGGGAGAACGTATTGAGGTATAGGAAGCGATGAACTATTTCCTTGTGGAATGATTCATTCTGTGGGGGTTTTTTTATAGCATGTGGTCTGTGATGCCCAACTGTTTGGGTGCAGCAAGCACAGAGGGCTTAAGTAGGCATGTGTTTAACTTAGCACAGACCTCCCAACATTTGATGTATGTGTGCTAAGCCACAAGGTCTGATAAAGAAGAAACCATAAGGGTATGGTCTAGCTTCTAAGCTCTGCTCCTGACATGAGTAACTCGGTCCACTTTTCTATTTATCTTTCCCTTCATTTGCAAACATGCTTTGGAGGCTCTTTAGGGCAGAAACCATCTTGCTACCTGTGTAGGTCAGCTGCTGAGTGGACATCTGACCTTGGTCAGGTGTTCCGAGACCTTCCATCCCAAGAGCTGTAACTGAAATAGTGCGTGGAGGAGTGCACGCATGTGAATCGTACAACTGAACAGAATGCTAATTTTTCTTCTGTTCTGCTTTAATTGGCCACATCTGATACATGAAATAAACCTGATGGGAAAAGATTAAAAAGACCTTTTATTATTGATTGATCTTAGTTTGACAACTTCTTTTGGTTTTGTCTTTTGCTGGTTTTAGCTGCTTCCGTGCCAATGCCTTCTTATCCCAGTTCAGGCTCCGGTAGTTCCTCCAGCAGCTCTTCTACTTCCCACCTGGCATCGCCTCCTGTAAGTACAGCCCAGAGGATGCTCTGCTTGTGTCAATGGTCTCCCTGCTTGCTGCTTTGAAACAAAGCCTCTGTTTTTGCTGTCTCCTGGTGCAAGTCACTGAACGCTTTAGTTCTGCCTGGGTTTGGTTCAGTGTCTTCTCCACTCTGTTCAGAGTTTGGATCCTGAAGGTTGTCTTTCTCTCCACAAGAAATATTTCAATTTGCCATGGCCTATGATATGAAAATCTTTTATGAAAGAAGTTGGCATTAAAGACACTAGCTTGTCTTGGCAGAGACGGGAAGCTCCTTGGAACCAAAAACCAGTCACTAATTCAGGGTATAGCGCTGCTTACTCGGCTGCAAAGTAACTTCTCTGTTTTCAAGCAAAGTCTCTGCAGCTTGACAGCATATCCACCCTTCTTTGTAAGGTGACCCTCCCACTTTCTGACCAGCATTCCCAGGCACCACAGAGGGACGTTCAGCAAAGCTGTTTGCTCAGACCAGACCTGCCACAGTCCAGTGGTCCTGTGAGAGATGATCTGAACTGATGGTTTTTCTCTCTGGTTACCTGAAACGATGAAAACTTTTCTGGAGGGCAGAATATTAACTGACCAGTGAAGTGACATTCCTCCAGCTCACTGAACTGAAAGCTTGTTTTTGGAGGCTCTTGGTGAAAGCTGCCTTTTGACTTTGAACTCAGGAATGCTGGTGGTGTGATGGGTAGGGAAGGGAGAAGAACTGAATTTTTTCTTCCCTGGTATTACTGCTTTTTTTGCTTTGTTCTTTGAGTTTCCCTGGACCAAGGTGTCTGAACCTGGTGTGAGAAAGGGTGAGAGGCACTATCAGAAGTTGATGTAGGTGCTCATGATGTGGGCTGGCAGAGGGGAGAGGTCTGCTCTCCTCTGAATGTTGTGTAACTGTATCCCTGACAGCTTCTTCCCCCCTGCAGCCCTCAGTAGACTGAGGCCCTCCTGATCGTAAGCCTCCAGGAATGGGTAGATGGTGTGAAAAGCAGACTCTCTCCCCTGAGCTTTCCTGGTTTGGGAAGCTTGGGGATGGTACAGACTTGCTGCCAGACCAGGAGAGAGTACCATGTTAGAAGTGTACTGCACTGGTCCCACTTTGCATTTTGAAGCTTTACTGATGGAGGTGTACTGGTCCAGCATGTGAAAAATGCCATGTCTGCAGGGCAGAGCTAGCAAGTTGGGTGGAAGAGAGACAACTTTGACAGCTGGAAAATTCCTTCTGCTTGTATGTACTGCGTGTACAGTGAGAAAGAGTCCCCACTGGTACAGCAGGAGAATCTTTGGAGGGTGAGCAAGGCCTTAATAGGGCCCAAGTGAAAGCTGATTCGAGTCTTTCTCAGCCTAAAAATGCATTAGGATAAAGACTGTGATCTACTCCGTGGGCAGTTCAGCTGTCTTAAAGCTTTCTTAAAGCGTCCGGCCTCCTCCATCTGTCTGCAAAACATGAGGATTGTGGGGCTATTCATCATTTGGCTGAAGGAAGCAGAAAAATGGGACTTTTTAGGGTCTGTCCTGCCTCTGATGGCTGTGAGGTGTTCATCTACTGAATGCTTAGCTTCCTTCAGGCCTTGCTTTAACTCCTTATTAGTACTACAGCAAAACAGAGTTGTCCTGAAAGTGCAGGGACACTTACATATGTTTTTCTGAGTGCTGCTTACTGCAAAAGCCTGAGTGGAGACTAGATGTTTAATGTTTAACAATGAAACAAAAAAACATAACCCAAAAGAACAACCAAAACTATCTCTAAAGGCTCTTCTCTGTTTCACAGCCATACTAAATTGAGTTGGTTGAAAACGCGTGGTTGATCCAGAAAGCCTTAGCAGAGGGATGCAATACCTCAAGTGAATTTTTCTTATCTGGGGAGCATCGGACATGCTGGTAGTATGTTTTGTGTAACAAAAGATGCACTGTTCTGACACGGACGTAAAAGGTTCTTCCTTTTCAGTAAACTAAACAGCTGCTTCTGGCAAACTATCAGCCCTGATTTATCAGCAAAATGTTGTTTGTAGCCTTGTACAGCTCAGTTTAAAGGGTCGAGCAGAATGCTGAAGTAGTTGTGCTGAAGCCAGTGTTTGTTTTCTTCTTGAATTAGCAGTCCCTTGGAGAGATGCAGCAGCAGCTGCAGGAGAAGGCCCTGGCATCTCCTACCCAGGATTCCCCCGGCTTTCTGCATGGATCTAAGGAGTCTGCTGGAAGCAGCAGTAAGAATTCATCCTGTGACACAGATGACTTCGTTATGGTCCCAGCACAGTTCTCAAGTAAGGTGGTTTCTGGAAGGGCAGATATTCTAAGTAGAGGGGGCTGTGGATGTTAAGGATAGTTACTAGAAAGTTGAAAGAGTGATTAAACCTGTCTGTTTTGACTGAATAACAGGAATGTTTTTGTTCTCAAGCTGGAAGAGATATCTGTCTCACTGGCGAGTTTCATAGGATGTTTTGTAATTACCTTCAAAGATAGGATTTGAGAGTAAAGATTACTCAGGGACCTCAATAAGAGATTGAACCTGGAAATCCAACTGGAAAAGAAGATAAGTAGGCTCACAGGAATACGTCTTTCTCTCACAGAAGCTGTTCCCATGTCATCCTGTCTTCAGTTTCACTCAGCATCACAGTCCAAGACAGGATTTCAGCAAGCAAGCTGGATTTTACACTTGAAAAAAATCCCTGAGAAAAACTGAAAGATGTTGGATTTTTCTTCAAACATCTTAAATTTCATTTTAGCACCTCTATGTGTTTACACTTTGATAGGAATTAGTTGAAAATATATATGTACATAGAGGCCAGGGGCCCAGTTCAGCCACATGCCTAAGTATGTCTATGCACAAGTCCTTACTTAACCAGCAGAAGGATGTTGTTCATCCTTGACCATGTATATGATGCTTTGCTGAGTTGGGACTTGGTGATAAATGCTGTGATTCCTCCTTTCACACTTGCACTACTTGTATTAAAACAGCAATTTGGAGGGGTAGAACTGGAATCTGTGAACGGTCTCTGCTGTGCAATCCTTACGATAAGGAAGAGCTCAGCATTGCTTGTATTTTTCCTGGGAACAGCAGTGGGGCCAGTATACACTTGTCTTGTGCTAGTCATGTTTCCAGTGTTCAGGCATTACGGCAAAGGCACAAACTCCCCTATGTTGTGTTCCGAGCTGCCGGCTCATTTGGCTGCCCTGGATTTTTGCCACTTAGGACACAGATGTTTCAAAGCCCTACGTGCAACATATGCCGCTGTCTTTACAGAGCAGCTAATTGCTTGCACCAAGTGGGCGTATACCTGTTGCCACAAATGACTCTGTCAGGTTTTGGTTCCCCTTCCAAAAGGAGTGCCTTTCAGCCTAAAATTTCCAAAACTTCAGGGTATAAGGATGTTGTGGTTTAACCCCAGCCGGCAACTAAGCACCGCTCAGCTGCTCACACACCTCCCTCACAGTGGGATGGGGGAGAGAATCAGAAGGGTAAAAGTGAGAAAACTCGTGGGCTGAGAAAAAGACAGCTTAATAGGTAATGCAAAAACCACCCACGCAAGCAAAACAAAACAAGGAGTTCATTCACCACTTCCCATGGGCAAGCAGGTGTTCAGGCATCTCCAGGAAAGCAGGCCTCCATCACGTGTAACGGTTACTTGGGAAGACAAATGCCGTAACTCTGAATGTCCCACCTTCCCTCTTCTTCCCCCAGCTTTATATACTGAGCATGGTGCCATATGGGATGGAATGAATATCCCTTGGGTCAGTTGGGGTCAGCTGTCCCAGCTGTGTCCCCTCCCAACTTCTTGTGCCCCCCCAGCCTACTCACTGGTGGGGTGGGGTGAGGAGCAGAAGAGGCCTTGGCTCTGTGTGAGCACTGTTCAACAAAAACATCAACACTGTTATCAACACTGTTTTCAGCACAAATCCAAAACATAGCCCCATAGTAGCTACTATGAAGAAAATTAACTCTATCCCAGCCAAAACCAGCACAAAGGATTAGCAGCATCCACATCAGCTTCAGCCCACATGTATTTTGCAAAACACTGACTTCAGAAGCAACTCAGCAGGTCTTGGAGGAGCAGGAAATTCTACCCCAAAATCTCAGTTGCTCTGAATATATAAAGATTTTTAAGAAAATTATCTCGAATTAATCTGTTTCTGCACTTCCTTGTTCCTCAGGTGATTTAACTGCTGAGGCTGCAGGAGGGAAACCAATCCAAGACAGCCTGATGTACAGCGGGTAAGACCGCCAAGGCAACTGAAATGGCTTAGCCGCTGGAGCGTACTCTGCATTAGAGACTTTTGGGTTCTGGTGGATGGGTGGAAAAATGTTGATGAGAACTTTTGTTTCAGAGATAACTGTCACCTGCCTGGTTCTGACCATTTTCAGTTTGATCAGCAAGTGGCACCTGAATACCAGAGTGTATGTCGGGCAGCATGACAGTCCCCAGGGCTACCACGACTAGACTTAGCTGGGCAGAGGGTGCTGGCAGACACAGCTCTGTTGCTATGCTTTGTAGGGGAGGAGCAGGGTTGGTTCCCAGGCTCTAACCACTGGGTTCTTTCTATCATTCTTCAGGAGTTCTCTGGTGACTTCAGCAGGCTTGGAAAGCCAGGGAAGGACACCATCTCCTTCACCCCCATACAGCAGTTCTCCTAGCCCATCTAGGTAAGAAAGACTGTTCAGTGGTGACTATGAAACATTGATTAATTGAACACCCATTGGCTTCCACAAGGGGATCTTACAGATGTTGGTGTGCTGGGTAAGATCCGCATATCTCCCTTTAATTAAAGGGCAACAAGAAACACCCAGGAGGAACTCCCCAGCCGTGGGCACTGATCAGTCCCAACTATAGAGCTTGTCTCTCCTTCTGGCCCTCAGGAGGGGCCAGAAGAGAATGCAGTAGAGCTGGAATTAACTCTGTTCCCTGGAGGGCCAGGGATTATTCTCAAGCAGAAGGTAAATGTACTCCACTGGCACGTATGTGCTACTCATCCCCTCTGTGCTCAGCCTGCAGAGGCGGTGAGTATTCCAGCTAAAGACCCTTGCTTCTAAATTCATGCAGTGAATTAGAGTACAACACTTCAGCCAAGGCTGAAACTACTACGGGCTTGAATTACTGGGCAAGGGGTAGGAGGGCAAATGTGGAGGAGTGTTGCTCATCTCTCCTTGCTGTTAAAGGACAGATCTGGGCCTACTTAGTTGTTTGCAGTTGCCTGAAGCACCGAACAGCTCGTTGCACTATGTCTGTGTAAAGTAATGCTGCTATATGGGCCCTGTTTAGTAGCAGAGGGTGCAGTAGGAATAACAAGTGCAAACAGGCATGGTCATAGGTTTAGTTCCAACTAAACCAGTTGCTACAAACTTAGCTTTGGTGTTCAGAAATGTTGTAAGTGACAGCTGCCCGCACATAACAGCACCAGCTGTCCAGTACTGCCAGCGCCTTCAGACACATTTATGTTCAGGAGGTGTTAATGGTCTGTGGAAGGTGATCCCATTGACTCTAGAGCTTGAAGCTTTATGGTACATGTTTAGCTTACAGGGAGCTTGGTGGTCTTGCTTCCCATCTCATTCTTGCCTACTGGGGAAGCAGGACAGCTTTTATCTTCTATTCTGTCAATATGGCACCTGTTGGGGGAGAACAGTTTGAAGGGGATTTCACACTGGAAGATGGATGACTCTCAAATCTTTCTTAAGAAGAAAATCTAGTCCCAGGCTATGTGTTGAACACACTTGTCACATAAGCAGAGCCTAGAAAATGACAAAACATAGCCTCAAAGCATACAAATTTAAAGGAGAAGAATATACCTCAAAGCCTTGCTGACGTGATCAGATTAATTGGCAAGCATGTACTGCAGTGTGGAGTTTAATTGCATGAGGCTTCTTATGCCATTGCCTGCTAAGCTTTTTAACAGCTTATTCCTTAACTGATTCCTTTGCATTCTGGGGATCAGTCTTTATTAAAGGATTTGGCCTTCTTTCTGGACGGCAGTGAGTGGAAATTCATGGAAGTTGACTACAAATGCTGCCTACTTTTCACTGTTCACTGCTGTCTTCACCAGACTGGCCTCACTGTATTCTGCTGGATCACAGGGCGACAAGTCGATGTCAGCGGCTATGATTTAAACATGTTTCTGCTCTCGCTGTCTTTCCTGCTCATTCCTAGCAGCTTCTGTGGAGCAGATGCTAAACCCTCTAGTGCTACTTCTCACTTTTCTATCTGCTTTGAAGAAACACTGAAAAGTTACTTCCTACCCTGTCCAGGATGGGGAATAAGACATAAGTAATGAAAGATTGGAGCAGTCACTCTGAATCCAGAGTGTAAAGCATTATCTTTGATCTGTCCCCTGAAAGTGCTTTGAACAGGTGCCACCCAGGTATGCCCTTACTATTCACATGGGTTTCGGTGCCCTTCACTGTAGATGTCATGGGGCCCACTGGTTCAGCACCTGGCTTCACTGGTGCAGAGGAGGGCTCCTGATTTTCTCTCTGTCTTTGCTCACTCGGAAGCTGCAGTTCTCCCTTTCATGTGTGGCTCTAGGCTAGCAAGCAATGCTGGATGCAGTCCAACTAGGACAGAAAGCAAAGGCTATTTTAGAGTGGCCAGCAGTGGGTTTTCCTCGGGATGTCATGGTGTACTCTAGAGCAGTTCTCCTTGTTTTTAACTAAGAGTATAAGGACTAGGCAGAATTAAAAGATTCTGTCAGTTGGGTTTTTTTTTTCCCTTGACGATGCTTAATAAGTCTAATGAAAAGTACTTCCTTGGATGTATCCCACAGCAATGGATTTAATACCATTTTCAAAGAGCTTTTAATTACTGCCAAGTAACTAAACTCCATGTCCCAGCTTTATCTCTTGATCTTTGCAAATTTGTGGTCAATCGTAGTCTTTAAGGCTTGAAGCCAGTTAGCATGTTTAGTATATGTCACCTCATTTGGATGCTTTCTTTTGCAACATGCACCTTGTGGAGAAACCTGGCTCCTATAAGGACTTGCTATAACTCTTGGAGAGAGGGGGGATCATTTTACCAGATAAATTCTTTTCCCCCAAAGGATTTTGGCCAGACTGAAGAGATGGTGTTTGAAACGTATGTTGAAAGTCAGGATATGTAAAAAGTTTGATGTTAACCCTCAGATTTCTTGGTTAAAGCTCTGTTTGCTTTGTCTGACTCCGTGTCTTACACTGATGGAAGGCAGAGACACCAAAGCCTCACCTTTTCACTGCACAATCAGAAACCTTGAATGTCTTTATTTTATTGTACGTCAATGAAGAATCAAGGCTTTCATGCTGCCTTTTAGAAACAGACATCAGATTAAAAGTCTGTTCTCTTGGTGGAAAAAATAAGGAGGAATATATAGAACTTAAAAAATTAGTAGACATCTTGAGAGAGGAATGAAGAAATTGAAATCACGTTGTGATCTTTCAGCCTTTATGAAAGATCTTTTTCAGTTATTTGGCTCTGTTGTGATGGAAGAGCATCTTCATGTACACAGTGTGGAGATCTACAGACACGTTCCTGGAGTTCAGCTTTGTTCAACACTGTGACCATAAACTACAGAGTACTGCTGATCTTCCCCAAAAAAGAAATTCTGGTAATGGGATGCTTTGCCAAATAAGACACAAACTCTTCTTTCTTCCCCTGTGCAAAATATATGTTCTTGCTGAATTAAGTATCTCCTTTCATCTTATGTAAAACACTTCCACTCCAAGTGTTAGACCCAAAGAAGTGATACTTTCTGCTTCTCAGGGGCAAATCCAGGCGTGCGTCCTTGACTGACAACAAGAAGACTGCAGAAGCCTTCATTACCAATAAGATCTTTCTGTAGTTGTGCAACGTCCCTGCAATTGGTGTTGGCAGTTGTAAATAGCATTGCCATGGCAATTAATCCTAGAATTCTGGAGCCTTTGGGAAAATACTTCAGGCGGCTACTTAGTTAAATGTCGTGTTTGCATGGTTTTTGTATAACGTGGTTTGTGTGGTGTGGTGTACAGGCTAAGTGTAACAGGGGAAACTGTCACCCGGGGGAATAGATATCAGACGTGAGCTGATTAACCTGCTCGGATGGAACTAGAAAGAAGTCTGAAGTTTGCAGATTGGGCCTGTCCCATTTTGTCTGTGTGACATTCTAGCTGACCTCGATGGGTATATAGATACCAGCTTCTGTCCCCCAAATTTATTCTCTCCCGAATTGCCTTCTCCACCCTGTAGTTAACTTGCAAATACTCTGATATAGACCGCAAGTTTCTATTCTCTTCCTGGCGTGCTGAGACTTTCACGGAGATGCCATTGCTCCAGCAATGCCTCTGCATGAATTGCAAGTAGCTCTTGGCAGCAAAATCTTTGCTGGTATCCTTTGTGAGCCACGAATGTTTAGCCCCTGTTCCATGATGTGCTCTTTGGCTGTGGATCTGAGCTGTTGGAAACTAGGCCAGTTGTGGCCTGAAATAGTAGGGATCCAATTTTCCTGGAGGGAGTGGTGCGCTTGGGTGTATGTTTTAACTTCAGTCTGTGGGTGGGAATCGTGCTGGAAGAAAGGTGCCTGTTTTCAGGAGATGTGTGATGCCACTTCCCTTTGATATGACTTTGAACTACCTCCCAGTATAAACCCACAACCCAAGAGTAGCCAAGGGGACGCTCCCTGTGAACGGTTGCTTTATGAAGATAAAAACTCCAATTACCTAGTTGACGGCCCACCCCTTACAAGAGGCTTTCTTTGTGTGTCTCCTTTCAACAGCCGGCCAGGTCAGTTTTCTAGCAGCAAGTACGGACACTCTGTGCCCATTCCAGTCCCAACGCAAATTCATAACTACCGGCGGATTGAGCAGAACCTGCAGTCTCCCAATCAATACGCCTCTCCGCGGTAAGTGCTGGGGCTGGGAGGATGGGGCAACGTCAGTGCAGGGGCTCCTGTATTACAGCTCAAGGGCTGTAAAACAAACTGTTTCACAGTTTGTTCTCTGTACCTCTAAAAATTTCCCTCTGTGATGGGCTCTCCTCCTTGCTATAGGGAGCCAGCGTGGTGTTATGTAGTAACATAGTTTTGGGGTACTTTTGTAATGATGTTGAGGTTTATTTTGTTACCAAGTTCTATAAATTTTATCTGTGTGCATGTATGCGAGACAGGTCCTGTCAACTCTCAGTGCAGGCTGAGGCCCTTTGAGTCTGATGGCTTTTCCCATGCCAGCTATGGTTTGGGTGTCCAAGCAGAGAACCATCCATCTGTCGGATGCCTTAATAAAGGGAAAAAGTTGAGATAAACAACTAAAATGGATGGGGCTGCAAAACTTACCTGACTTTACCTTAATTAGTTCCTGTGGCTAGTCATACCATAGATGATGTGTCTTACACAAGTTGCATATTAATGTGGTTATGCAGCCGGGAGTGATTAAATCATGAGCAATTTATGCCTGTGAGGCAGAGCATGTTTTCTGAAGGCCATCAGGAAGACCTGGATGCCAGCCTTCAGCCGTACAGCTGACCTTCTGAGTTCAGTGGTAATGCCTTGTACATCCAAGACACATAGGGCTTCTGTCTCTTCTCACGTATAATTTCTGGTTCTTACAGATTTGAAATCTGGGTTGACAGCAGCAGCCCAGGTTGTAGACTGGTTGGAAGGAGACTCATACAGGATCTTAAAGAGTTTGTACAGCAGGGGCATTCAAACAGAAGTGTCTATGAGGTGTTGTGTCTTTTTTTGGATGAGTTGCTTTGGCATCTGGATTAGTTTAAGTTTAGATTTCAGAAGTAGGGTAATACCTATGTCAGCCTAAGTTTGGGCTTCAGCCAGCCTAATTCAGGATAAAGCTTATTCACAGTGGACCCGTAAGTAGAGACACAATATGTTGATAGTAATCAAGGATCAGCAGAGAGATTGTTTTGTGCCAGTGTTACTTTAATACTATTTTATGTTCACTTCTTCAAGTGTGTGGCAGGTTTTGTGGTAGACTCCTTTCTGTTTCCTACATGCCTTTTATTTTTTACAGCAAAACTTGTGGACCTTGTTAGTGTTGGAACTGACAAAAGAGTCCTGGTTATCCATGTGACGTATAAAGTGAGAGCTCTGGAGAGGGTGCAGAGGATGCACGTAGGCATGCTGTGCCTACCGCAAGCCTGGTGACGAGCTGCTGAGTTCAGGTTCACAGCCTGCAGCTACCAGTCAGGGATCAAACTGTCATGTTTTGCTCCTTTTAGTCACCACTGTGTAATGATGAGATTAGCATTGTCCCTGCAGAGGAACTCGAGGAATGGACACAATCAGGATGATTCACACTCTGCTTTTAGCATCTTCTCAGAATCTCTGGCGTTCAGTGTTGGTTTTTTTCTGCCCCAGGAAGCCATATTTATCTCTCACCATCACTTCCTCTAATCAGCAAATTCAGTAGACACCCTTCAGGAATAGAAGGAGAAATCTTCATCAAGCATTTAGTGTGTGATTCCACTTTTCCATCAGGTGTATCAAGTAGGTCATTACAGCCAAGTGCCTCATCATGTTTGCCAAGTCATTTGACTGCAGACCTTGACGTACACTCTTGTCTCTGAAAAATTGACCACTGTCATCTGACTGGCTGGTGTATGCCTATGTCATGTAGTTTGTTTCTGGATAGATATGTTGCTTGTTGAGGTGGTAATTATGTGTGCGTACTTTTGGCCACATCACCTGTCCTGCTCGTCTGCTTGCTTGCTTATCCCATGTCTTGTAGGGTGGCATTTGACATTCCATATCTTTCAACAGCAGCAGTCAGCTGGTGTTTTTTTCTGCAAGTTCCTGATAGATAATATTCAGCCTTCTGGATGGCTTATATTCTGGAGAATTAAAAACATGGATGAGCAATACTTTCTGCCACTAAATGTCTAGGTATCTTTTCAGCTTGCCAGGTGTGCCATTTCCTTGTTGTATATTCATTTAGCTTCAGGGTCAGGCACTTGATGAGCATTAGGCCTCTGCATCTGGAGCAACCTGAAGAGAAGTGATTTTTAGGTTAAAATTCTAAAGGATTTCCTTTTTTCCAAGCATGCAAATATAGCATGGATTCATTTAGCTGAGAAATGTAGTAACACATTAAAAAGGGGGGGTGGAGGGGTGGCGGATCAAATTCTTATACCTCAACTACTGAAATAGATTTTATTTATTTATTTTTAATTATTTTTATTTATTTTCTGAAACATGGCGTAAAGTAAAACATACATCTAGCAGTGTTGTTGAGTAGAGGTCTGACACTTCATCAGGATGACTTTGCCATTCCTGGGTAATGTAGCTAGCCCTGTTTGCACTGCTGAAACCCATACACTTTTGCTCCTTCTGTTCAGGTATGTATGGACAGCTTAATGCAGCATCACTGGGAGAGGAGGCAGGATACCTTGGTGATAGCATCTTTCAGTGCCTTGAGCACAGAGGGTTTTTTTCAGCATATTCATTGATTTCTGTCAAGAAAACCACCTACTGGCTGAGACTAATGTTCTTTCAACAAAGGAAAAAATGTTCAAATTGGGAGTAGAATGAAGGATTTGATGAAAAGACTTGTTTTCTCATGTAGAAGAGTGTAATAGGAATCTTGGTGAAGGAGCCTGCAGAAGCAGAATGGCATTTCAGTAAATAGTATTTAGGTTGTGTGTTCTTAACGAGTGGTGAAAACGTTAAAATACTGAGAAATAATTAATTCATTTACAATAATCCCATCTCCCTCCAGAGTGGCGGTGTGGCTGTACTCACTTTCCTGCTAGTCTAGTTTCCTCTTTTGTTTCATTTTAGCAGCTGGGTAATTCTTGAGGTTCCTGCATGTGTGGGCTGTACAAATTACTTTTAACTCCCTAAGGTGAGGCTTCACAAGGAGTTAACAGAGTTCGGAGCCCAGGCAATTCTGACTATCCAGCCCAAAGAGAAATTCCTCTGGGTAGTACTGAACTGTTTCAGATCTGACAGCCACACACTGCTCTGTTTTGCTCTGTAGCTTCTGATTTAAGTCAAAGCTCTGTTGCAGAGCAGTGCCTTTGGCACAGCTTACCTCTGCATCATACAACCTGCACTCATGGAGCTTTTTGCCTAAATGGCTGCTTTGATAAAAAGGTGAGTGGCTCGGCACAGGAGGGACACTTGAATAAAGCCCTCTCAGGGCGTTCTGAAGACACTGTCTAAAATAAACACCTTGAACATGGCAAGATATGAAACTGTCCTGTTCAGGATTGATTGAAAGCATCTAAAAGTGACTTCTGAAAAATGACAGGCTTTCCTGCTTACAGCTAAACTAATCTCGTTCATTCTTTTTATTTGGTTTGCAAAATTTTGTTTGGATTGAAATTCTTGAGAACAAAGATTATCATCTTAATCTGTATTCATGTAGTCCTAGAACAGTGGGATTTTTATCCAGAATAAACAGCCATGAAGCTCCACTTCTGTGGAAGTACCTGGGTGTGTTTGTGAGTGTCTGGTGATACTGTTCTCCTTACTCTTCTTTACTGGCACCTCGAGTAACATGTGTGCTGCTGTTTTTTTCTGTAAGGTCTGGTACGGTCCGGAGGTCTAGCAGTACAAGTCCTCTTGGTTTTCCTAAAACTGGTGCTTCCCCTCCTTATCCTGGAGAGCATGGATCTGTGCCCAGCTCTAGAAAGCTCTCCTTTGGCGGTGCCAAGCCGTTTATGCCATCACCGCAAGGTAAGATGTCAACTGGCATGTTGCTGCCCTAATAAAATCATGTGCCTCTGTACTGTAAAGAGGGAGGTTGTGACCAGTTGTAGCTGCCAGGTAATAGGGAATTCAGATTATTGTGTTCTCCCTGGCTCTTCTCAATAGATCATTTGACAGGTGTTTTGGCCTCAGTAAAATGGAGAGGAAAATACCTATTAGCCCCAGGAGAGGCAAGCTTTGTTTTGGTGTCTGCATCAAACATTTTGCTGCCCTCTGAAGAGGGCTTCTGTAAGTGCAAAGTATCTTTTTACTGGCTTGGGCTGGGGTGAGAAAAAATGTAAGCCAATTGTTGTCAGAGCAAAATTCTGACCAGCTTTGGAAGGGCTTGAACTTCACTGTTCAAACTGAAAAGTAGCTGTCAGAATATTTGGTAGCTGCATCCAGGTGCTAACAAGCAATTCAAGTGGAAAGGGATAAGAAAAACCTAGTGCAATTTGCTGTTTTCTATAAAGAAACAGACTCTGATGCAACTAGCTATTCCATAACCCTAGTGTCTCCAATCCTATACTTATTAGACTCTGCTGGTGGGGAAGTGCAGAATATTCGTATTCTGCTCCTCTGAATTAATATTACTGCAAAGTCAGACTAAAACTTGCTAAACTAATACCAGACAGAAGGTTTTTTTTCCTCCTTTTACAGGATT
This sequence comes from Buteo buteo, assembly GCF_964188355.1. Lineage (NCBI taxonomy): Eukaryota > Metazoa > Chordata > Aves > Accipitriformes > Accipitridae > Buteo > Buteo buteo. The sequence continues at coordinate 34,831,241 of NC_134181.1, forward strand.
TGTTGATATTTTCACTACGCAGCTAGAGCTGAGAAGATGAAAGAGATAACTAGCATCTTTGTATAAAACAGATGGTGCATAGTGTTGTTATTGCCTATGGAAACTTAATACCAAATAAACTTTTTTTATTGTGTTCTCTCAAAGTTGGAACAATCCCAGAGCAGCCCAGCCAGACTGTTACCCCGTCTAATCTTGGAGCAGAAGTGAGAAGCAGGATTCCTGTCGCTGGTGCGTTGGTCCTTACCTCCCTCCATTATTCTTATGGATAAGGCCAGAACCATAGTCTCAGGGCATTCAAGGTGGGGTATGTTCCTTCAGCAGCTTCTCTTGCTGCTTGGCCAGCCAGGATTTCTGTGTGCTGGTAGGAGTTGGAGTTGATCCATTCACATCCCGTCAGCCAGCGTCTTCCAGTGCTGACAAACCCTGTGTCACAAAAACTTGAAACTTGGGACTTTGAAGTCAATGGATTGAATGAAGGAAAAGCATCTCAAAACCCCCTCTGCCAAGTGGCCTGCTTGCTGTGTAATTTCCTTGCTGCTAGGCTCTGACAGTCAGAGTCTCTTTGTCTGTAAGGGCTGCAGTGAAGGGAAGAAGCTATACTTTTGTTTCCCTGTTCATATCTCTTCTTCCTGTAGAGTCAAAACCTGATCAGGCCTAGCAGTTTTGTGGCACTGATCAGAGTGCCATCCTTAGCCATCCACTGAAGGTTTTGATCTGGAGATGTTTGTGCAGTGGATCCTGGGATCAGGCTGGCTTTTTGCGTTAGAACCAGGAAATGATGTGGTTTGTCACTCTGGGCTCTCCAGGTTCCTCGGCGCCTGAACACTCTCCTCGAGGGATGGGCTCCCGGCTCCACAGTGCTCCCAACCTGTCAGATTTGCATTCCTGCAGACAGAAGATAACCAAGCAGCACTCTGATCCTCTTGTTGCTCACTTTGGTCATACCCCAATCAGCCAGCCTCTGCAGATTCATGGCTTACAGCACTGCCGGCAGCTCAGATCCTCACCGAAGCTGTCTGAGTTCATGCAGAGAAGCCCTTTGCCAACTATAATGGGCTCCCCTACAAAGGTATGTCAAGGAGTCTGATTTTGGGTTCCTCACAGCTCAATCTTTTGGGTTATTTGGGGCTGAACCACTGTATGATCAGATAACTCTGACCTGGATTTATCACTGCTTGTTCGCTTTTCTTCAAGGGCTGTTTAGTGATCTGTGTGAAATGAGGTAGTGTCCTAGTTCTTAGTGGACAGATCTCACTTGGTAGCAGTGTTCACCATCTGAGCAGAGTCCAGGGTTTTAAACAGGCAATGAAAAGGAGCTGCCCAGATTAGTCAGAAGCGCATTAGTGAACTGTAGTGCCTGGGCTGGTTTGCACACAGCAACTCGGCTTATGACGCATGTGTGTGTCCAGCAGGAATCCCCAACAGAGACGGCAGACAGTTAAGCAGGTGACAGCCCTGGTGTCTCATGCAAAACTGGCACTGTGACAGCATTTTCTCTGCTTATGTTAGGCTGCTACAAATTTTCGGCAGAGCTTGTTGTCCTTTTGTTTTAGTCTTTCTGGTACTGGGGACAAGTAACTGCATGGGGTGGGATTTCTATCTCTTTATTTCAGGCAGGTTGTTAAGTATACAATTTAACTTTGATAAACAAATGGGAGGGTGAGGGGAACCTTCGTCCTTTGTTTTTAAAGAAAGGTTTCTGTTTTTTCTGTTCTTAGGCTGTGTCCCCATTTGAGTTTCCCAAAACCCCAAGTTCCCAGAATCTCCTCACCCTCTTGGCCCATCAGGGGGTCATGATGACTCCAACACGGAACAAGACCTTGCCAGACCTGAAGGAGATGGGTCATTTCCACTGCCAGCAAACTGGCTTGGGATTGAGGCCTGTGGAAGAGATCAAGGGCAGGTGAGCTATAGCCTGTTTATACAGTGGTGCTTCATTCCCTAATACAGGACAGATGGGGCAAATTTCAAACTCCAGCTAACATTGAAGTTAAACATTCTGTAGTTAACTGCTAGCACCTTTGGATTGCAAGCAGATATGATGCAGATTTTTGGTCTTCCTCTACAGGGGCGGGCCATGGCCTAGATTTTACAAAGTGAGAGATTGTCTGCAGCTTCACACTGTGTTTAGTGTCCAGGGTTTCATCAAGTGGGGATGCAGGATTTTGTTATTAGACCAGTCTCCCTGCAATTATGCAGATGCATGCCTTGGTCTTTGCAGAGCCTGTGCCTGTCATGGATGAGAGGGTGTTATGGGTGTTCTTTGTCCATTGAACAGTGGGCACAGGTCTTCAGACCAGAGATCTGCTTGAAAGCTACGTGCTGACTGTCATGAGCATTGCAGGATACAAAGTCACTCGCGTGTTAGTGTTAAGTTTTTCTTACATGCCTCTGCAGACTACAGCTTTCTCCAGTGATCTGGAGGAGTCCTCTGATATTAATTTCCATATCTTCCATCAAAGAAAAATTGTGTTGTAATAATGCTGTAGTCAGTGCTTGCATTTACTGCAGTTAGTCATGGTAGTTGTATACTTCCTACAAGTAGCAGGAGGTGCTTCAGATGCTCTGTTGAAAGAGGAAGAGTGGTCATTTCAGCTTCAGACTGTTTGCTTTGTAGTGTTAAGTGGTTGTGGACCAGGAATGGCACAAACTGGAGTGGAAGTTAGCTGAAAAATTAACACCTGTTGATTTTCTGCATCATGTTATATGTCCTCTTTTTAGATCTCTGAGCACAGGCAGGCTCACTGACCTGCTTCTGAAGGCAGCCTTTGGGGCACAGATCTCAGAAGCTGGCAGCAACGACAGCCTGAACAATGAGAAGCCAATGGAAATTGCAGGTAGGTGGGGAGGCCAGGCAGATCTGGCAGGATGTCCTGGGTTGGGGCAAACAGTTTGCCTACATGCCTTCTGCAAATGGGAGGCTGCTTTTCTGATGGCTTTTGGCAAAGGAAGTGACTGCCGTGTGTGAGGAGTGTAACGATGTTTGCTTTCTTCGGTGGAGTGCTCGAAGGTCTGTGGGCTACGCGTGCTGTGTAGTTGCTGGCTAGTGGTGTGATTTTTGTAGGCAGGGCGTCCTCTTTTGGCCCCTTCTGAATGTGGTAACGTGTGGAAATGGGGACTTTCTGCTAGGCGGCTCGAATATGAATGGCTCTGCAAGGGTGGGCTTGCAGGTTGGGAAGCGAGGAGGGGAGAACAGCTGCAGCAATGCGTAACGCTGCCCAGGCTTGTGTCCTGTAGTTCATGCCAGCCTGGCCTGGTCGTCTTCTTGGGGGATGCCTCCAAAGGGAGTGCTGGCCTGTGCTGGTAACCACTGTCTCCCAAGAGAGTCTGCAGGAACATAAAACCGCTGGGTGAGGCACACCATGCTCTCAGTAACTTTCCTGTAATGCCAGTCTGCACCTTTCAACTGTCTCCCCAGCTCCCTCAGGTGCTTACGGAGGGACCCTGCACTCTGGTGCCCGGGCTGGGGGCTCTGCCAGCCCATCCCCAGTGATTTTTACTGTCGGATCCCCTCCCAGTGGAACAACCCCCCCACAGACCACGAGGACCAGGATGTTTTCAGGTAAAGGGCTGATACCTACCTGCCTGTTCCAGTGGGAATGCCTGGGGGCAGAGCGATGTGTTGAATTCCTTGCTGCTAGTGGCAGAGGGCTGCTCAGAGCACAGTTGGTAGAGCTCAGCTGGTCTAAATGCCTGAGGTTCTCGTGCTGGCTCCTGCCAACCCGAGTTATTGCTGATAACTGTTTACGCTGGCACAAGGACTAATGCCAGACAGTGGTTTTCCAGTACTTGGAAGAGACAGGCAAACTCTTCGTTTACTTCATTGCTCTCTGCTTCAGGAATAATGCTGCAGCTGTTCATAGACCCACTGTTGCTGATAGGTCAACAAACGTAAAGGTTGTGTTGTGTTCTGATCGTTTTCCCCATGGGTTTTGGATGAGCTATAAAAGATGAGTATGACCATCCATGCCCAACAATTTCAGTGCACGAGTATCGTTGGGAAAGGGCCAGGATGGCTTTGTATGCAAAATTGTTAGTGGTGTTACTTACGCTCTGAGCTGCTTAAGTAGGAAATGGGGAAATGCACTCCTGCTTGACAGATACTTCTTTTAAGATGCCAGTGCTCTGGCCTCATCAGCCCACAGTTGAGGCTGTGGTAATTGGCCCTTTTGGGATAGTGTGTCTGCGAGCTGGAGTCTATGTTCAATTTAAGAAAATATTTGGACACTTTTATTTGCATTTTTGGCTTGTTTGGGTTCTCGTCTTGGCTATTGCTCATCTGAATGTAGTCGACTCTCTTGTTCTTAATTACTGCAGGGAAGGTTTGGATTTAACTATGAATAAGCTGCTTGACTGGGATGGGGGGGACATATGGGCTCAGTTCCTGGGTACGGCTTGGATTTCCATCATAACTAAAACCACTCACATCCTTGATTGTCTGGAAAGTTGGGACCATAATCCTTTCTTTGTCTCATCTACTTAGAGGGTAAGCTCTGTAGGGCAGAGACTCTTACAAAGTGTCTGACAGGCCCCTGTAGCACAATGGGGTTACTATCCTGGCTACAGCCTCTAGCTACTACTGAAATGTTACGAATAGAGAATTCAGACTTCCTGTATTGCTTTTGCGAGGATAATAGCAATTTGGAAGCAGAGCCAAGCACCAGTTTTTAGTGGGTTGAGATTTGGATGCTTAAGGTCTGCCGAACAGTCAAGACCTCAGATGGGATGCCTGGAAGACAAGGCTGTTGAATAGTGAACCTACAACATATACACAGCATTAGGTCAAGGTGGTCAAAGCAGTGCTGCTTGACAAGCTTTGTTTATTAGGTCTGTGCAGTAACTCGTTATGTTATAGTTAATGCACAAAGTTAATGGTGAAAAGGGGAGCTTCGCAAGCTGAAACTCTGTACCCAAAGTGCTTGGACAAGCCATGAGTAAGATTACTTGACAGATATAAAGGCAGAGCCTTTTCATGGGTCAACAATTTCTGTAAACAGCCTCTTGGAATTACAGGGTATCCAGAATGTGAAATTATTGGTCCTTTCCTCTCTCTGAAAGATCTGGAAATACTCTGCCAGTCTTTGATGATCCACTTGGCTTTGAAGCATAGCTGCTAACAGGGAGAGAGCTTTGGGAGGAGAGGAGACTGTGCCTCTCTGCAGATCAGTTGTGCATTTTTATATTGCTGAACCTTTTGAAGGCAGGTTAGGGCAGCATATTAAATTAATGGGTAGAAGAGAAACGTCTCCCTCCAAAGGATCAGTGACAGTGGAGAATACCGCCTTGGTAGAATTAGCAGAGTATTGTAGCTGGTATTGGCATCCCCCCGTCAGACAGAATATATCCCTCTGTGGCAGTGTGTCAGGGGATATGAAGCCTTCTGGAAGTAGTCAATGTATTATGAATACCCTGAGACAGAAGCTCCTTTTGAAGTGTCCATCTTTTATTTGCAATGTGCTCTTAGGGTGGATTCAGTGGTCGAGAAGGGGAAAAGATGATGGTGAGGGAATTGTTTGATGGACACCATATTTACAGGGTCTCCTGAATCCTGAGGTTAGGGTCTTGACTCAGCTGAAGTCACTTACTCTCTGCCCAGCCTCCTATTTGTAAAGAGGGGGAAGCAGAAGTGCAGGGCATGTAATAGAAAGCTTTCCTGGTTTCATGTAAGTGGGTTTGGTGTTTTAAAACCATGATAAAAACCTTACTTGTCAGAGGTGCTCATTCAGTGATAGTGTAAAAACTAGGGAACCAGGCTTCAAACCACACTGACCGATGATGGGGAAGTTGGCTATGGTGGTGTATGATAAAAGTCAGCCCAAGATATTGTGGCAGGATTCAGAAAGGGTTTGGACAAAAAAGAAAAAAAAAAAGTATTTCTGAATTGTCTCCGTAAATGACAGACATTCTGGAAGGTGCATTAAATCTGCTTGAGCTTGTAAGCTGGTCTACCTGAGTCGCTAAGGAGGTTATGTTGGGGAGTGGTTATTCTACATCAAGAGTCTTTGCATCTTCCTCCAAAGTACCTGTTGCTGGCTCCTATCAGATCCAGGATCCTGGATCCTACAGGGTAGTCCTCTCTGCTGGGTGAGGAATACCTGGCCTACTATTATTATCTTCAGTAATTCCTTTGCCTATTTTTCTTCTCAGTAGGGTCTTCCAGCTCTCTCAGTTCTGGAGGCTCATACACCGGCAGGCACTTGGCAGTGGGAACTGGTGGGGATGCTGTGGAAGGCACCTCAAGTCTCCGGTATGCTTTTGCCGATCCGATCGCCGCCAACCTGGAAGGTGCTGTTACATTTGAGGCACCAGAGTTGCCCGAAGAGACGCTCATGGAGGTGGGTATATCCCAGGGACTTGTTAGGGGCAGAGGACGGGGGAATAAAAGTAAAGCAAATCCAGAAGTCAGACGACTCTGTGTTTGGAGCCAAGGGGGTTGCTTCCAAAGATGGAGCAAACTGGTTTCAAGAGAGCCAGGCCAGTGCAGTGCTCAAAAAGCCCAGGGCATATTTAGCACAGTGACTTTTGAGCCTGCTACCAAGTTGTTTAGTCAGTGAGACAGTCCATGACTGGGGTTAAAATTCACCATTTCCAAAGCTGAAATTGCAGGCTGGAAACATCAGTTATCTGATGCCTTCTGTATTAACAGTTTCTGAAGAAAACCTGGGTACTTTGGGCCTTTTCTCTTTTAAAATAGCTGACTTGAGAGCGTGAGTAGCTTAGTGTATCAAATGACTGCCTGCTGCATGCACCTGGGGAGTCAGGCAGTGATACAGCCTCTGCTGAAAGTATCTGAAAAAAAGCAAACCTGACACTTATGCTACTGATGGGAGCAGGGGGACACCATGTTCTGGGCCAGAACAGCTGAAGCAGATTGTCAAGGTGAGAAGGCTGCCAGGCTCCCCTTCTCTGCAGGCTGAAGACAGGCTGAAGCAGAGCAAATGCTTTTGTAGCTGAGATATATTTGAAATGTAGGTCAGGCTGCCCATTTGCAGTAGAGGTGGGAGGCGGGTTCAGTCATGGTTTCAGCTCTGTTCGTCATACCTCCTTAGGCTGTCTGGGACTGAGGAAGGCTCTTTTGTATCTGAATTTTGCTGGTGTTGCTAAAAACCCCTAGATACCCGCAGAGGTATGCATACATTGTTTCAGGGATGTGGGTTTGCTCTTCTACTTCAGATTTTATTTAGCTCAATTTTTTTGTCAATTATGCATTGAATTGCATTCGTTTGCTTAATTACCTGCAGAGCCACAGGGCTAGGACTTTCAGCATTGATGTGATCACAATAGTAGTGAGTTTAACTGAGGATCCTGCCTATGTGAGGTCCCAGAAGTATGGGGCCCTGCCAGCTGCCACCAGTTCCGGACCCTGGTCTGAAGAGAGGTGTCCTAAGGAAGTATCAACTTTTATCTTGTTAGTAGCACTTAACTCAGCTTCTATGTCTGTAATGAGTCATTTGTGTTCGGTCATCATTTCTGCTGAGCACAGTAATCCATTTGCATGTTGCAAAACCTTTACAGCATATATTGAGACCCTTTCTGCTCTGTGGAGTTGGCCAGAATGCAAACCTGGCAGATTTTCTGATTTCTGCTGATAGTTTCAAGGCATTGAAATCTTACTGTTTAAGCACCCTTTTTTTATCTTGAGCAAAGCTGTTGCATTCAGATGGGTGGTTCTTCCATCTTTTGTAGAAGTTTCTTTGGGTGCAGACAAGGCAAATTGAAGGCTACGTGTTAGTTTCTTTTGCAGTGCTTTAAAAACACAATACAGAGATGGCTACAGAAGGAAAGACTCTTGTGATGCCAAATGAGGCTACAAATGCCAGCATAATGAGTAGAAGCTGACTGTATAAGCAGAGAGGAAGGCCTGTGCATTGGTTAGAGATAGATACCAGGCTGAGACCTGCAAGATCTCAGCAGTTTCCTGCTCTGCCACAAACTTCTTGTATGACTTAGCAATTACTTAATCTACAAGTTCCTCCTCTGTTTTTAAACAGAGGAAGATGGAGATAACACTTCCTGACCTTACAGGACTGTCCAGGTAGCAAGATGGTGGGAGGAGAGATTTGTATTTCAGATAGTCAAAGCTGCCCTAGCAGCCAAGTGCCTGAGCCAGTGAATGAAAAACAAAAGCTTGTAGAACTTGTGTGGGTTTTTTTTGATAAATTCATGTAGGAAAGATCCTTACCAGCCCCCTTTGAGAGAATCGAGCCACTGAATGTTTGAAGATCAAGAAGGTTAGCTACTGCTTTACAGAAAGAGTTTGAACAATGGAGTTGCATCTGTTCCAGGCAGCAATTCATTTTCTAGGACCCACAAGCATTCAGTTTTTCCACAAATACTAACTTTCCAAAAATGTTTTCAGTGACTTAAGCAATGCAGCTTCCCAGAAATGGGATAATCCCCTTTGATCTGTAATAGCAGAGGAACAACTGCTTTGAAATGAACGTAGCACTTAGTGTGTATGCCACTCGCTAAGTGGCAAGGAGTTGCAGATAAAAGATTGTCCTTGCTGTCCCTTCAGAGGATCTCACCCAGGGCTCACTGCACTGAACTGGGAGGATATAAAGACCAAGGGCTAAGTGAGGGCTGGGCTGTGGGGTGGGACACACTGCGTTTGCAGTTTTCTGTGGCGTAGGAGGTTGTCACTCACGAAATCCACACCCACTTTCAGTTTTGTAGCAGCATTGCTGTGGTGGGGACCAGAGCTGGGCCTGTGGCGTAGATGGTCTCTCCCCTTTCCTGGCTGATTTCTGAGAGAGTCCCAGAGAGCTGGGATCCTCCTTGAGAAGGGGGCATGTCATTTTGGAGCAAGTCTCACCAGCTTCTCAGGGAGCTGCCTGGAAATTTCTGGCCTGGGATGGTTGCTTGCTGCTGTTATTGTGGAGGAGGAACTGGTGTAGTGTGCAGGCTCAGGGCTCAGTTTGGCTGTCCCTGCCCAAAGCAGAGGTGTAGGGGGCTTTGGGGCCCGGGTGTTATTTCTGTAAGCTGGGATGTGTCACTGGCACAGCTCTAGGTAGGCAGCCCTCCCTGGCATGCCAGCTTTCCCTCTGTAACCCCCACCTTGGCATCCCTTCAACAGCAAGAGCACACCGACATCCTGCGCAGCCTCCGCTTCACGCTGGCCTTTGTCCACTACGTGATGGAAATTGCCGCCCTTAAAGGCAGCTCCAGCGAGATGAGCAGTTCAGTGACATCTGAGTACCAGCTCCAGGAGAGCGTGGTGGCCGACCAGATCAGCCTCCTCAGCCGGGAGTGGAGGTAAGGACCGAGGAGAGAGCCACCCAGCTCCCAAGTCTTCTGTCAATTCTCCCACCCCACGTATCAGTCCATACCAGAAGTCCTTCGAGACACTGGCCACTGTGCCATTGATCTGTTTGCATTGCGATGTGCTTTCTTTGCAGCTACGCAGAGCAGCTCGTGCTGTACCTGAAAGTAGCAGAGCTTCTGTCCTCAGGGCTGCAGATGGCCATAGAGCAGATCAAAGCTGGCAAGCTGTGCCTCTCCTCCACCGTCAAGCAAGGTAAGGGGCCGCTGGGCACATGGTGCAAAGGACTTCCCTGGAATGGAAGTATTAAAAGTATCGCAAAGGGTATGGAGGGGGTTGAGTGAGTGTGAAACCCCACCGGTATGCCCAGGGACTTATTTCTTATTGTCCCCTTGCACAGCCAGGTCTGTTTTTTATTCGCACCGAGGGGAATGTCCCTCTCGTCACGTTGACTTTATGTCTCAAAGCTTTTGCTCATGCCCCTGTGAGAATCTTCAGCGCTAATTAGTGAGAGGCGAATGTATCTTACCTGATTCCTTGTACATCTCTGTCTCAGGTACTTATTTGTACTTGACGTAAGTCCAACTTAATTACACAGTGCATGTCCTAGGAAGTGCTTACTTGGCAAATGGAGACCTGTCTTGGCAGTGATAATTTTTCAAGTGAAACAAAAACACAGGAAGTAAAATACTGGTAATGCTAGAGTCACTTCTTTGCTAGTGTTAACGGCCTTACATTTGCATCTGACTGGCTGGCTTGTCATGCAAGTTGGCTGTGATTCAGTGATTAGAAGAAATAATTTTAAACCTACCATTGTAATATTACTGAGGGAGTTTTTTGAAGCACTTGAAGTACTTGACCCACCAGCCACCTTCCTCAAGAGCTTAGTCTTTGAAAGTACTCGTGCTGCCTTGGGATGTGGTGTAAAAAACCCAAAGTTAAATACATTGAGCACACATACGTTGTAGCAGGCAGTATGGAGCAAGATACACAGGTTTAGTTACACATCCTCCACAAATTCAGGCTAACAGGAAAGTTGTCATAATCCAAATAAATTACTCCTTTTCAGGGCAGATTGCAACTTCTAGCTTCATAGTGTAATTTGTCCTTCAGTGTGTGGGAATTGGGCAAGGCTTTCTTTTCTTGTTTCTCTCCCCACTAAGTACTGCTCCCTTGAGGCTTTTCAGGGCACAGTGAGGACAAGAGGGTTTACAAGGTACTTGTGTCCAATGTATATGGAAAAAGCAGGGAAGTGCAACAGGACACTGCCCTGGAGTAACGTGTGCCAGGCAGGGTCCCTGCCTACAGTCATTTTCTTTTTTCCTGATAATTTGGGCACAGCTCAGAGCTCTGACTGAATTCCGTGGAGGAGGATGTTGCTGTATTTGTGTGTTGTTTTGGGTTTGGTTTTTAAATAGTCTCTTGTCGTGGAGTTTTTCATTTTGCCCTCCTGATGTGACCCACGAGCTTTAGGCTTCCCACTCCCTCTCAGATTCCTTCTGAGCATGGGTGACCTGGCAGTCTGACCCTGAGAGGGTTATGTTTTTGTGCCTTGGTCCTTTTCTCTGATGAAGAGTTACAGCAGCCTTTCTTCCTGGAGGAAGTCTCTTCTCTGGCTCTCTGCTCTCTCATCTCTGCCTGGGAAGGCTAGATATAGTTGCAAGGCTTGGCTGTCATGTGAGGTTGCCCCTCTGCATCGTAGCTGAGAGAGGCTGGTTCATGGTATGGGTTAATTTGCCTCCCCCAGGAGCAAATCATGCAGTGTGGGGATTTTCAAATGTGCACATAGCAGTTAATACTCATAAGATGTTGGTGGGAGTTTGTATTCAGTACTTTTGTAGATCATGCCATGCAGCTAGGCAGGCTCAAGCCTGTGGCATCACTTGCTGTTTTGGATTGTTATTTAACCCCTCAGAATCATATTTGATTCCTGATTTTCTGTCCCGTAACCTTCCCATACAAGCTGCCGCTGTTCAGGAAAGAAGGTGGCCTTTCACAGGCATCAGTGTCTTTTCTTTCTGGGACAGCAGAGTCCCGAGAGAGATTCCCTTGCCTAGTCAGTGCTGCTCATCCACACTCAGCTCCAACAGCTACCACATGCAAGTCACGTACTTCTTCATGGCACGTCATCGCCCATCAAAGTAGCAGAAGCTTTGTATCTGGCACGTCTGTTGCTTCTGGTGGTGCGTGAGACATCTTGCATGGTGCAGACTGCTCTCTGCCTTGTGGCAGCTGAAGGGAACAAAAATAGACCTGGCCTCAGGTGAACTAGGCATATATGTAGGCTTTGCCACGTGCAGGCTTATAACTGGTGAAGGTGACAGACGAAAGGAAAAAGACCCTGTTGGTGCAGCAAGTACTTTCCTGACAGTCTTTTGGCTTTCACTTAACCCCGTTGTCTTGAAGTTACTCATTTGGGGTCCTGCTTGTGGAGCTTGGGAGGTACAGGGAGAAGTGGAAGTAGCGCCTAAAGCGTTTCTTTCCTTTACTCTAGTTGTGAAGAAGCTGAATGAGCTTTATAAATCCAGTGTATCATCCTGCCACTGCCTCAACATGAGACTCCAGAGGTTCTTCTTGGACAAACAGAAACTCATGGATCGGATCAACAGCATCACTGCAGAGAAGCTCATCTTCAGCTATGCTGTGCAAATGGTAATAACCATACAGTGCCTGGAATCGGGGATAGTGCAGGGCAAGTGTCAGGCATTAATGGTTCCTGCTGGTGGCCTTAGCAGATGGTGTTACTCATGGTGCTGTGTGCAGCCTCTGGAGGCTGGGTGAGGGAGGTGTTCATGCAGCTGGGGGGCCATGCTGGGAAAGCTGGATCTTGGTCTGGGAGTAACCTCTTGGCACGGGGTTCTTGCCTGCAGGTGCAGTCTGCAGCCCTGGATGAGATGTTCCACCACAGAGAGGACTGCGCACAGAGGTACCACAAGGCTCTGCTGCTGATGGAGGGGCTCCTGAACATCATCACTGAACAGGGGGACATAGAAAACATCAATAAATGTGAGTGTTCAGTGACTTTTTTTTTTTCTCCCACTAGAACATGTGCTTTTCTAGGTCAATGGATCAGAAATTTCAGTACCCAGCATCCTTTTTTCCTTTGGCTACTTCTTGGTGGACATAGCAGAGATCTCGTGGCTTGTTGTAGCTCCTCACAGCCTGGCCTCCTACTTTCCCAGCGGGAAAACTGTTAGAAATGCAGGTCCCTGTTCTGAGCCATATTTTGAGAGCTTCACATGCAGAGCAATTGCCAGGGCTTTGTTGGAGCTTTTGATGTGTGAAAGAACTCGCTGAAGGAAGTGGTTTGGCGACAGCAGGGGCCTGGGTTTGTTTTCCAGCCGGAACCATCCCTCTGATTGCACAGAGCACTTGGGAACGTGAAACTGGAGCAGCTGTTGGGCAGAGATGGCCGATCAGCACAGTGAGGGCTCCTTCCAGCATGTCTCCTGAAACAGGACTGCTCACCTGTCTGGTTCCCCAGTGCCAGGCCTGGCTGAGAAGGCAGCAGACGTATTTTTCTCATCAGCAAGTGCTTCTGTAACAGTGAAAGCCAAACTCTTACCTACTTGCTATCGTTTGGCTTCCTCTCCCAGGGACAGATGGACTCCTCTGTCTGCTGCTCCAAGCTGTCATCTCTCCTGCGCTCTGCCTTTGTCATGAGGGATGCTATTCTCCGCTGCTGCAGGCTCCGCAAGTCCGCACTCCATGTGGAGTGGAAAGGACTGATTTCCCTTGCTCTGAGAGCACTTTCCCTGCCCTTATGGCTGGGGTTTAATCACCTCTGTCATCTCTCTGTATGGGAGGCGGGCAGAGGGGATGGGGGATAGCCATCATCTGTCAGAGCAGCTTCAATTGGCCTTGGCTCTGCTCTGCCACAGCTAAACCAGCCCATCCGCAGCAGCTCCTGTTGGCGTCAGTACGGCTGAAGGGAAAGGCCGCAGCTGGCAAACCGTGCCTCTCCCCTCTGCTGGCTACCGAATGCCTTTCTTGGGCTGGCGTCCAGAGTGCTGCCAGGCTGCTCTAGCCGTCCGTGTAGGCAGAGCTCTCGGATGGGTAATGAGAGAAGAGATTTCTGGCTCACAGGCAATCAGTCAGTTAATTATCACCAACTTTCACAGTTGACATGAGGCTCACTGAAGGAGAGCAAAGGGAGATTGGCGGGTGGTGTGTGGTACTGGAAGGCTAAGTGAATAGGGAATACTAAGTAGTTTCTATTGTACCATTTCTTACCAACCTGAATCACATCTTTTGTCCAGAGATACAGTTAATGCATCTAATAGATTTCTTTTCCCAGTTGATATCCTGGGATTCCCTGTTTTACCCTATGTTCCAGCTTCCTGATTGAGCTGTTCTCTGGTAGACTGTAGTGGGTATACATTTCATTTTAGATCTCAGGTATATGATCACTTATTTCTGAAAAGTAAAATGATGAACCTAGAAATACAGCGAGTCTTCCTGTGAGAGCAATGAATCCCACCGAACATTTAGATTTTGAGAGAGTCTTGGGCTCAGACAGTGAGAATCTGGCACCAACTGTGCTGGGCTGGGCTCAGTCTCTCAGCTGTAAGCCATGACAAATGGCATTGGAGACCTTGAGTCATCGTGCCTGCTGGCAAAAGCCGCTCCAATAACTAAAAGCGAATAAATTGTTCCCGGCGGATGGTGGTTCTTTATAACATCTTGATACCTCTATCACAACTGCTGCCTCCTGGCTTTTGTTGTTGGATCCCCGATTATTCAACCCTTTGGCCTGTCCCTTCCCAGCATGGTGTTTGCAGTCAGGTCCTCATCTAGTCTAAATCAGTACCTGGGAACGATTCTCGAAGGGCTGCTTAAATTTGCTGAAGTTCTGGGTTGGTTTTTTTTTTCCCTTCAATCTCCATTCAATCTCCAACATGTTTTGGTAGTCTCTATATTGCTAGGAAAATGAGAAGTTGATTTCTTTTGTTGTTTTTTCTGTCTCCCAGGTAAACTGTGCATCGAGCGCAGGCTGTCAGCTCTGCTGTCGGGGTTCTGTGCCTGATTTCAGTGTTGTTGTTCACACGTCTCGCCCCAGCTGATCACTTTGTTTCCAACGGCCTGCTGCTGTGGTGGGAAACGATTTTGGCAGTAGGAGACCTGGAGGGTGAACTGCTCAGTGTTTTGTATTTTGACATTTTGGGAAGTTGTTTCACAGACTTGGATTCCTTTGTGGGGATGTGTGACTGCAGCAAGCACAAATACTTCCCTGCCCAAAGGCCTCGGCGAAGACGTAGCCGATCTGGAAAGGTTCCCTCGTTGGCAGAGGGGATGAAGGATAGAAGTCTGCTTCTTCCCAGCACTTTGAAGGATAAGACTGCTGCCTATCCCTCTTCCTTAAGAACAGGGTATTCCAGTGCTGTGTCCATTGCAGGCAATGGATGTGCTGAAACTGCTGGCTTCAGTTAATGTCAGAGGGTGTCATTCAGAAATCAAGGCCAGTTTGTGTACTTTCCCCTATCCTAGCTGAGAGCCAGGCATCTTCAAGCTTCCTGGCAACCCGAGGCTCCCCTCCTTTCTCTCCTTTGTCCCTTCTCATACGTGTTTATGCCTTGGAGTGCTTACAGAATGGCAGAGAGGAGGGAGTCGGCTCCCTTTTGCCTGAGCGTTGCTGAAGCAGCTCCCACCTCCTACAGACTTACTGAGCGAGGCAGAGGACACGCTGCTGCTGAGGAAGCTTGCATCTCCCGTGGCTGCCGTGTGGACTGCCTCTCTGCCTGGATGGGCGAACGACACAGGGAAAGAGACTCTGCGCAGGAAACAGGAGGACGACAGAAAGTGTAACGCTCTTGTGTCTGTGAAAAGCCAAAATGAATCCGTTCGTTCCTTGGTCCCCGAGCGCAGCGGGATTACCGTGAAAGACTCCTGGCTGTTCAGCTCGGCCTGTCAGTACATATCTGCCAGGAGGAAGCACTAGCGCTGTCCTGCTTTCGGCTGTTGTCTCAATGACCCCTTTCCTGGAGCCCTCACCACCCCCCCCCGCCCCCCCAAACTGAAAACACTAGCTTTGTGAATCAAAGGAGCACTTTACACACTATGGGAACTTTGAGAAGTTGACTTTGCATCACACAACAACCCAGGAACATCACGACTGTTAGGAATGCTGTTCTCTTTATTCCTTTCCTTGCTTCCTGGTTGTTTTATTGCACTACGTGTGTGCGTATATTAATATGTATTCCTAAGGGTGAATATATATTGATATATATATATATGGTTTGTGTGTAACTGTACGTATTTAACTGTACTGTATCTTGTGAGTGTGAGGCAAAAAGCACTGCAGAGTCTGTGCTGTTCCTCCTCCACACCAGGCAAAGCTGACTTGCAGTCTGGCAGTACCAAGATGTGTTTTGTTTTGGTTTTTTTTTATTTAAATGTTCTTTTAAGGACAGTCAATATAAAGCTCCGTGCTTTTTAAGAGCTCAAGAACAGGCGTTAAGATCCTACACACTTACAGTTGGAAACGCATTTTTTAAGAAGTTTTATTTGCTGCTTCATTTTTTTTATAAAGAAATCTTGTAGTGTTCATTTTTATGTTCAGCATTTCTTTTAGGGAGACTCTGTAGCCAAATGAGACTGTGGGTGCGAGTGGCTCGAGTTCCAGTTGAGGCTTCGGATGCTGTGAGCATGTGCGTGAGAGGATAGCTGGCTGCCTTTCTGTCTGTCTGCGTGCGCATGTGTGTGTCTTAATTTATCAGAGTTGTGGCAGTATTTTGTTAGCGCTGGGCAGAAAAGTATCTTTGAAAGCAACTCGAAACCTCAGGCTTTGTTTTTGGGGATCTAAAAATATTTTGCACATGGTGGTTAAGTCCTCATTGCTTTTTTTCTCTCAATAATGGCACGTTCAGTGTGATACTTTACAAGGGTTTCAGGAGCAACTTAATTGGCTTTGGAGCTGGCGTCATCTTTGGCAACATGGGTGTTTCTGATCACAGAGCAGAAATGCCAATAAAGAAATTTAAAAATATTTCCAATTGCCCCAACCAGGGAAGTTTAAGTGTAGCTTTCACAAATGCTTCAGTATTGGGCTGCTGTTACATCATACGTTCACAGCCTGCTGCTTCTGTGGCCGTTTGTGCTTGTGCCTGGGAAAAAAAGACACAAAAAAAAGACAAAAACAACCAACCGACCCCCCCAGCCTGTGGACAGAAATGCAGAGGAGACCCAGACTGCTTCCAAAAGGCTTTTCCCAGTTCTGCGAAGGGCTATGCTGCAGGTGGGAGCGGTGCACCGGGAGGCAGCACGAAAGCACTAAGCCAGGACTGACTCTGCAATACAGACACCTGCTACGCACCCCGAACCCTCCCGGCAAACCCCGAGCGTACACGAGGGCCTCCTGCCAAGGAGAAGCACAGCCCAGGATCCATGTCTCTGCCGCAGGTGTAACGATCTCTGTGTGTGGCAAGCTCAGCACTAACCTTCCAGCTGTACTTAATTACTTGAATGTATCAAAGTTGTCCACATTCAATGTATAAAGTATATATTGCTCCAAAAAATTGTGGTTTACAGACCTACAACCAATATATATGTATGTGTTTGTGTATATACATACAAGGATATGTGTGTGTATGTGTGTGTATGTATATAGATACACACACAAACACAAACATGTGTATATATATATGTTTTCTCTCAATACTTGAAACTTAGCCACTGTGCTTGAATTAAAAAAAAAAAAAAAACCACAAAAAACCACACAAAAAAAACCCAAAATGGGAAAGGAAAAAAAAAAAAAGAATAACAAATCAGACAGGTGATTTATTTTGCCATCACTTTGGTGACTTTTTTATCTAACTGCATGTAGCGTGAAACCAACTTTTTTGGTGAAAAATATTTATTGCTTTGTAGACAATAAGGTATGGAAAAAAAAAAAGAAAAAAACCCAAAAACCAACCCCCCAACCATTGTTGAAGTTGCTAGTGTAGTCCACCTGCTATTGTCATGGCTTTGTTACTGTTGCAGCGTTTGTGTCTAGCGTCTTTAATAGATTTCAAGAAACCTCAGTCTAATAAACATGTATCTTCAGGTTTGTGAGAGCGTATGATGATGTTCTTTATAAGGTAATGCTTGATACTTTGTCAACATTTTTTATTTGTGTTTTGTGTGACTTTTTTTTTGGCTTTAAATTGTACAACACCAATTTAAGAAAATAAAATTGATTTGAAATTGTTAGCGGCCTACTTTCAGTACTTTGTAATTCCAGTTTAGTGCGGTATCCGAGTAAGGTATTTAATGTATTTGGTTCTACCAGCCCTTTCAGGTGAAAAAGTGCTGTTAACCCCTTTTCACAGGGGGTGAAGCTTGCGACAGAACAAGCTACATTGCCTAAATCTGCAGATGAAGCCCTTGAATTTGGAAAAGTTGAAGCCAGTTTCTGGGTGGGACCTGCAGTCAGTGGTTCATCTCTCCTTATTACCTGGCTATGCTCTCCTCCCGCTATGGTTAGAAACTCTGTCAGGAGTTGATAGCAGACCCCTTCCCATCCCATTAGATGCTTAAATTTCTCCCATGTTTCAGTATTTGCAAGATCACCTGTCGTAGTGATTTATTACTTGGCGCTCCCGCGCAAAGCACGCTGGAGCAGGGGTGTCTGATGGCCATATGGAACGGTGAGGACCCAGTGTACGTCTTTGTACTTATTGCAGTTTGTTATTGGAACAGAATGGCATGTGGCTTTGCTTTCTCTTGCCTGCCTAGCTATGCAAAAAATCACTATGGCAAAAAGTACAAGAAGAATGCTGTGAGCATTGGTCGTGACTTCACGTGTAAGACGGGTAGCTGTAGACCCTGCTCTGCCTGATTCAGAATATTCTCGGATGAAAAGCTAAGCTCTGCATCTGGGAGGTGAGAGAGGTCCTGAATTAATTAGTCCAGTCCTTCCGCTCTTAAAACAAGAGGTGTAAACTTTCAGGAGCCAAGTACCGTAATTCCACCAAACATTTCCCAAAACTCCGCTTGCTGGACTGTGCGTGTTATTGTTGGCCGTGAGCATCCCTGGGGAGAGTCCTGCCCACAGCCCCCCTGTGACTCAGCATCACCCCAGACAGTTTCTGGACTGTATTGTGTGTTTGTGAGGAAAGACCCTATTTCAAAATCTTAATTAACCATGAGCTGGAATTGTTTTTTTGTGCTCAGCCCTATTTATAACTTCTATTTCCTGCCCTTGCCTTTCCCACCACAGGGAATTGGACGCCACGTTCGCTCCATGAGAACGGTCTTGCCTGGAAAGGCCGGGCTCTGGTCACTTGTCCTTTACGCTGACTCAACGCGCAGGGAGAGTCAATTCCGTTTCCCTGCAGAGTTGCCCCACGCTGCAGTGGCATCAGTGTTGGGGGCAACTGCGAAGCTGCACTTCAATGCGGGGAAAGCGTCGTGGTGGTACAACCTAGGCGAGACCCTATGGCAGCCCTTGGAAGACTGGTCAGAGCTAAATAAATATAAATGCTGGTGTTGCTTAAAGTCTAGCAGTTCAGCACACTTGGATCTTTGTTTTGGGGGTTTTGGTGGGGGTTTTATGAGGTTTTTTGTTTCTTTGGGTTTTGACATGTAAAGCCCCCTTTTGTAGAAAAACCTCCTGTGTGTTTGTTCCCTGCAGCATGGGATTGTGGTAAAGAATATATACATACAAATTTCTGATGCTGAGGGTAAGGGAGGGGCTTTCTTTTGAAGCTGCCTGTGAAGAAGTTTAAAGGTTCAGGTGGAAAACCTGCAGCCAAATGAAAGATGGACCACTGTGCGTCACATGCCCGGGTGGATAGAGAATACTCTGCTGAATCCATGGGACTCTTTCATAGGCAGCAGAGCAAAGGGGGGAAAGTGCTAGCTGGGAAGACTTAAACAACAGAAATAAACAGTCTCTTCTAAAAGCACTAAACCATGGGGCCTGAACAGTTTAAAAGCACCAGTGAAAATTGCACAACTTTCTAGATGTTGACTGTGACGTTATGCCGCTGTTGATTCAAGGAGAAAACAAACCCGAGCAATTCTTCCAGGGCATTTGGCTTCGTTCCCACATTTTATATTTAGTTGTTGGTAAGTACGTCAGCAAAAACATGCTCATTCAACTCTGAAAGATCAGAGGTGGTTTAGTGACATCAAGGAAGTAGAAACGGGTGGGTGTGTGTTGAACCGAGGCAATACGAAGATCAAGTATTCCGCTTTTAGTTACCAGCTCTTTTAAAGCTCATGAGGAGTTAACTCCTTCACAGCATGTTTTAGCTCTGCACTGTTTAACTCACAGCATCTTCTCCTCCTGCAGTGGCACGCTGATCCTGGTTGCAGCACGCTCCTGTGTGCTGGCTGATAGTCCCGCTCACCTGAGCGGGGTGAGTAGTCGTGGAGGTTGTAAGGGCTGGAGGGTTTTTGCTGAAGGAGGGGAAGGGCTGCGTGGCGGGGAGGCAACACACTGCCACAGCTCTGCAGGGCAGGAGCTAATGCTCTCCAGACAAATCCTAGAGGTTGGGTTTATTTAAATTAATTACCATAAATGTAGCACTGATGATGGGTGCCATTCCTTGCATGAGGGATGGCACGTAGTGCAGAGATACAAACTTCCCTGGGACATTTCTGTTCTAAAAGCAGCTTTTTTAGGGACAATAGCGTCAGAACCACCACCTGCCCTAGGAGCTGAAACCTGGCAGGGGATTTGAATGCTTTTAGAAAACATGTTAAATAACCTATTTCTAAGAATGAGCTTAAGCAAGTAATGTCAAAAACAGGTTTCCGCCCTTACTGTGGACAGAGGGTGACCGAGTTTCCAAATGTTCACGGTTGTTCTTCATGAGCTCTCACTGAGACCCAGATGCTACTACTAGAGATCCCTTGGGGTTGGACCCAGCCACCTCCCGCGTTGGTAAACGTGGCTGGCTGTGTCCACAATATGGCTCAGATCCAAAGCCCTGGTGCAAGAAGAGTCAGCTCCCAAAAAGTCATCCCCCAGTCTGCAGTGCACGAGGCAACGTGCCGCAGACCTACAGCATGTGGGGTTTGTGGCTTCGGCGGCTTCTCAGTGTCTGCTGTGCCTGAATATTTGCTTACGTTGGCAGAGGGATCATTAATACAATGTGATGGGGAAATTACAAGTCTGCTAGGGTTCCTGCTGCAGGTAACCTTGGAACACTTAGAAGTGAATTGTTGCTAAACTTCTCCCAATTCAGATGTTGTTTTAGGCAGCTGCGTCACTTCCAAGTGAGAAAAGAATGGCCTGTGTTACACCTAGTGGAGGAATAGCTCTTGACTGGGTCTCAAACGGGAACATTCTCCACAGCTGAAAGAGCTTCCAGTGCTTTTCCCTTGTGTTCTTCTGTGGGGTTGTTTCCAGGTAATGCCCCGCGGAGGGCTGGGGAGCTGCAGACTAAGGTGTTCCTTGTCCCTTGCAGTGCAGCATGTCTCCAGTTCCCAGCACGGAGGTAAAGAGCTTTTCACTATGTTTGGTATCTCCTGAACTGCTGGTGCCATGCAGCAAAGAATATTTGTCCAAATGAGAAAGATGCATCTCCCCAAATTTGCTTTGGATTTGCTTGCCTGGCACTGCAGTGAAGATCTTTCCGCTGCAAGTCCCAGGATACACGCTAACCCTCAGCCCCGACCTCTTTTCTGGGGGACAGAAGGGCTGTGGGTTTTCATCCTCTGCTGAAGTCTGTTGCTACAGCTGATTGCTGGGTACGCTGCACTCCCCACCCCTTAAACTCATTAAAGATCAATTGAGCAGTTTTTTCCTTCCCTTTAACAGAAAACAATTTGAAGAAAACGTCCCTCAAAACACAATGTTTCTTCAGAGCTTTTGTTTTTATTGATTTGAAAGAAATTATATTTCTCTGAAAATGTAAAAGCCTCTTGGAATAAGTAAGTCCTTGTTCAAAGCAGGCCTCGGGGAGGAAGACGAGCGAAAGTTGCCGGGGTCTCGTCGCCACAGGAGAGCGGCAGGAGGCTGCTCTGGAGGGGAAGGCCAGCTGCCCCCGGGGCTGAGCCCGCCGTGGGGCCGTGGGGCCCGCTCTGCCCGCCGGAGGGGGAACGACCCGAGTGTCCTGGGGGTGGAAGGAGCGGGTCCCCGACCACAGCTGCGTGTCAGCAGCGCCCTGGCAGTGAAAAAGCTGGGGAGCCGAGGCCGTGAACCGCAGCCTCGCCTCGCCGCCTTGCCCGGCAGAAGGCAGAGAGGAGGAGGCCGGCGGGCGGAGGCAGTTTTGGGGAGGAGCAGCCGGTTCGTGCTGCCAGAGCCCCACCTGCAGGCTGCCGCCGCCCGGGCACCCTCTGCCGCCCTCCCCGGGAGCCCCGGCGGGGCTGCGGCCGCTTCCCGGCCCCGGAGGGGTGGCCCAGGTGAGCAGCCTGACCCCGAGAGGGAGGGATGCGGCGGGGAACTGCCCCAGAGCAGCTTTGAAGGACCCCCTGCCAGCGCACCCGTAAACCGATTTTGAGCGAGGAGCGATACCGGTGTCACGATGAAGGTAAAATTAATATGCCTCAGAACGTGACTGCGCTCGAACACCTCTCCTGCAGCCGTCTCGCTCCCCGAACCAGCTAGCTGTTTGACAAAGGTGCAGTTGTCGGCGAGTCCCCAGATGCGCTCGTACCTAGAAAGCTTTTACGAGGCTGATTTCACTGCTGAGTAAACTTGATGGCAGCACTCTCACTTAAGGCCAAGCAGATGTACTGTTCAACGTAGTTTAATTTTACCAGTCCTATTAAACATGTATGAAATGTTCTGCTCCTCACATAAACAGCGGGGAACTTTGTGAATTGTTTGCACCGATTCCAATTTAATCCTGGGTATGCGTGTGAGAGGAATGAAAGCCCTTGTTAATTTAATTCCTGAAGATGTTAGGTGCTCGCTGTGCATTGCAAATCAAATCCAAGCAAGCGCGCTGGCTTCGCAGACCCCACACGGAGATCTGCAATTGGACCTTCTGCTCCACGCCAGAAACTGCAGCCGTGTCTGCTGCCTTTTCGCTTGAGCTATACATCCCTGAGGGTCTGCCTCGCCGGTGCCGACTCCCACAGAACTGACCACCAGGGGCAACCCTGGCAAGTTGCTTTAATGTCTCCTTGCCTTCGGTAGCTACCTGTTTAAAAATAAAATAGGTGATAAATTAAAAAGAAAGAGGCAGCACGTGTCATGGCAGGTCAAAAGCAGAGCTTGTGCTGCCAGTTCTGGAGCATCATTGCTGCTCTTGGAATGGGTAAGAGGCTGGGATACCAAAGCTTTTTCCCTCTTGGGGTATCCACGTAAGTCTTTCTCCTGTCCCACCACTGTTTTTCTGTATCAGCTGGGGCCTTCTTCCCTCTCTCAAATTTAGCTGAAATGAGCCAAATTCAGAAATCACAGCAGGGACAGAGGAGGAAGCGATGGCAGTGGACAGACAGGCAGCGCAATTGCATAAGCTTCACTTCCTAAGGAAATGAGGCAAAAAAGATTCAGACGCCCTGGTTGAAGCGATAGAGAAATTTGTATTCCCGTTTCCCTTGGCAGCAGTGCTGCACTGTGACAGGCGATCTTTTATCACTTCTCTAAACAAAGTGCAGCTGGGACTGTGTGATAAATCTTCCCCTTGCCCCATCCCGCTACTGAAATAACTCAGAAGTGTCAGTTCAAAAAAGGACATGCTGCATTTCTTCCCCTTATTAGCAGAAATAACAAGCCTATGTTTAATAATCTGGCCTGCTTGGAAACGTCAACCCTTCCATTTTCCATCTGAATGAATAAATGGAGCTCTCTTACACTAATCTTGCAGCGTGCCAGGGAACCCGTGTCCTCTCTGGGTAGCTCTGTCCTATAAAGCACTGAAGCTCGTAGCATAACAAAACAATTTCCAGGTGCATTTGGCTTTTCGGGAGGTACATGCTGTTGCCTGATAAGGGTGCCTATTGTACTCAGCTTTCCCATTAAGTGCATCACTGCAGATAAAACTTGTTGCAGAAGACACGAGCACAACGATTGCTTGAGAAAGCCGGCTGGAGGAAAACCTGACAGGAAAACAAAACCGTAGGTGCTTGTGCTTGATACTGGCACAAGCAGAAGCTGCGTGGAAAGGGGAGGACAGGGACCAACGTTACACCCCTCTGGGAAAGGAACCGTGAGCTTTTGATGACAGACCTGTGTGTCGCGCAAAGTATTTCCTCCCCCTTGTGACGTGCGGAAAACAGACTCCACAATCAGTGAGATTGTAAAGTAGGTATGTTTATTCAGCGCTGGGCAGCACGAGGGGTAGTCTCACTAAAGTCGTGTGCGCCGTCGGGCCTAATTGTGCAGGTTAAGTACATTGTTTTACATACATATTTATTAGATTTCCGGGAAACTATCAGCATATGTAAATGTCTTTTATGCAGGCGCATTGAAGGTTTCTGGTGGTCTTCAGGAGTCCTCTGGTGGTCCTCTATATCACTTGTCCTCCCCTCACGGTGACTGCAATGCTGTTAGTAGCGCTACTCTCCTCAGGTGGGTTTGCAAGGGAAAAAACGGACTGGTTTACTTACACAGCTAATATTTACCACAGGAACGCGTTCGCTGGTTTGCCTTCTCCCCTGCTGTTGCTTGACTTATTAATCGTGAAGGCGCTAATAGGCACGTGTTGGCCCCCGAGACCCTGTGCGTGGCAGGCGGGACCGAGCGGGGGGAGAGGCCCAAGGCCTCGTCGGCGACGGCAAACGCAGGAGGCCGGAGGCCGGCCGGGCCGCAGGGCGCCAGCGCCGGCTCCTCAGGCCGGGAACCCGCCGGCAGACCTCGGGCCACCTTGCCTTCCCTTTCTAAAACTCAGAGGAAGCCCGTGCTGCCTAGCCAGATGCTCCGTGCAGGACGAGGCTCGCCTGCCGGAGCCGCAGGGCCTTCCCCAGGCTCGGCTCCCGGAGGCTCAGCGCTGCGCCCAGGCCGGGGGACCCGCTCCCGCCGGCCGCGAGCCTCGAACCGGGGTCCCCTGGCCCCGAACCCGCGCCGCCCTTCGCCCCGCCCTGTCCCCGCGCGGCCGCCGTAGGGCGGCACGTGGCTCTGTCGCGCCGCGTCCGCGCGGTGGCGTCGCTCCGCAGCGCCCGCGTAAGCGGCGGCGGGAGGCGGGAGGCCGGAGGCTGAGGGGGGCGGCGGCGGCGGCGGCGGCGGCGGCGGCCGCGGCCTCTCCCGCCCGTCGGAGCCGCCCGTCGCGGCCTGCGCTCGGGGACGATGCTGCGGCTGCGGTGGGGGCTGAGGGTTGTGAGCTGCGGGCTCTCCGCCCCGGGGAGCGCGGCGTGCGGCGGGCCCTGGCGCCGGCTGCGCAGCGTGCGTACCCGCCCGCGCTGCGCCGCTCGCCTTGGGGGAGGTGGGAGAGGCCGGGTGGGCCGCGGGGGGAGCTGCCCGGGCTCGCCGCCGCCTCCTCCTCCTCCTCGGCCCGCTGGTCTTCCTGGCGGGCCCGCCGGGCTGCCGTGCGGGCCCTGCTTCCCTTCTCCTTCGGCGGACGGCGGCTGCCGTGGGGGAGGCGACGCGGCCTAGGAGGGAGCGGGGGGCGGGCGACCTTCCTGCCTGCCGCTTGTTAAACAGCCCTGGGTGCCCCCTTCTGCTACTCCGCGGGATGGAGCTGTCGCTTTTTGCCTCAGCTTCTTGCCGACTGCTCTCTGCTGTCCTGTCCCTTGCAGGTTCTCACAATGGCTGAGGATTTGAGAGCGGCGGTTGCCAGCCCGGCGAAGAGACTGAACAGCAGCAGTGAGGTGGTTGAAAGGCTAGAAGAAAACGGACATCAAAATAAAAGGTTGAAGAGAGATGCGGATGAGGAAGACGTGGAGGATCAGAGTAAAAAGTCACCCAAAAGGAAGATTGTGTTGTTGATGGCGTATTCAGGGAAAGGCTACCATGGCATGCAAGTACGTGGTTTGGCAAAACAACGTGGCCAGCTTTTTTTTCTGAAGTCTGTTAGGTTTATAACTGGAGTCATTGTGACTAAGTAGGGAAGCAGTTGCAGCTTGAAAAGCCGGGGCAGGAACAGTGCATGCCTGGATTCAAACGGCTTGGTAGTAACTTGAATAAAAAAAGTCAGTGGTACATCTCTGATACTTGGTGATTCTAGTGAGTCTGCCTTTAGTATAGAGCTTCAGCAGAAGATCTTTCAAAAACTGCTGCAGAGAAGGCTCTTGAGGAGACTGAAAGCACGGGCTCTGCAGTTCTGTCAAAACCTGAAGCGCCGTGTAGTGATCCCATTTTCACCAGTGCTCCAGCTTCTGGTTGAAGCTTTACATTTCAAAGCAGTTGGGCTAAGTTTCTTTTAGATTAGACCTCAAGTTGTCTCACTACACGCAGATTCTGGAGAACTGGGCTGAGTATTTGAATGAAACAAATTTGCATCTATGTTGCTGTCTCTTGTACTTTTAAAAAGGTTACCTGTACTTGAAGACATTTTAAATCCTCCTTTTTCTGATGCACTCTAATGGGGTGGCTTGTAGCAGTTTAGAAACAGGAAGACTGTTGCAAGACTTCTATGTTTGCATGTGGAAGAAAAGGGATGTTGCTTTGTTACAGCACCAGCATTCGAGCATCGCCCCAGCACCAGACCTGCCAGTGCAGGGACGGTCTTGCTGCACACAGTATTGGCAGCAAGGGGATGATGTTGCTCCATCTGCTGCTCCTCTCGGCGTACTGCAAGCCTCATACACTCTTGAGGCGTACTTTAAAAGCTCCACGGGATAATTGATAAGATTGCATATAGACAGGGAAGGGAGTCTTTCATGCTTATGCAGCAAAGTAGATTTGTTCAACAACAGTAAACCTTATGCTTGTGGGCACATCCTGTGTAAGTGCCTATCAGCTTTACTGCTCTTGTAATTGAATGGTATGTGTCAAGGGTGTGTGCTTTGCAGCCTTACACACAAGGCTGTGAGTTTCTGTTAAGTTCATCTGTGAGTTGAGTGCAGAAGTCACTGGAGAAAACCATAGTCCGTGTTGCGCAACAGCTCAGGTGAACTGAGCAAAAGAACCCAAGCTAATTTTTAGAAACAGAATTTGCAGAGGCTAGGTTTTGAGCAGCAGCTGTGAACTTGCAGGCACTAAAACAGCGTTTCATTGGTGCTGTTTCATGCAGTTGAAGGAATCCTCAAAAAACTCCATTGCGGAAGTATTGCACGGTGAAATTAGAAATGATCCTTTACTTGCAATAACAGTCAAAAGTAAATCAGAATGTAGACATTTCATTAACATGCTCTGGTAAAGTATAGTTAGTCTTGTCAGAGAATGGCAGTGCTTTTAGGGCTGTGAACGGAAGACTTTTAAAGAATTTCACAGCAATGTTTGATTAACAAAATTTTTCAGTTGTCATCTTCAGTTATCCAATTATTACTCCTTGTTCTTATTTTTACTATATATCCTCTTTTAGAGAAACGTGGGATCTTCGCAGTTCAAGACAATTGAAGATGACTTAGTATCTGCCCTTGTTCAGTCAGGCTGTATCCCAGAAAACCATGGGGAAGATATGAAGAAAATGTCTTTTCAGCGGTGTGCTCGAACAGATAAGGTACGTTGGTTAGGGCCTGTGCTCTCATAAACTCTGGTGTACCCCTGCCAGTGCTACGGGGATTGACTGGTAAAGCGTTCTCTAGAGTGAGATCCAATAGCGAATACTATTCACAATGAATGCTGCTTGAAAATTCTCCTTTCATCCACTACTAAACTTAAGAACAAGCAAATATTTAGAAAGCGCAGGATATTGATTAGATGGTGTTTGTAAAGCTGGTGCTTCATCCCTAAGCTTTGTGTTTCTGTCACATTCATCTGCTTCAGCCTCCCAACTTCCTGCTGCTGCTCCTCATTGTTGGCTGCCTGGTTGATGCGGCGCTTGAGAGTTTAGCTGCATCTCAGTTGTTTTTAAGCCTGCCACAGTGGGATTCTGAGTCTGAACTGGAGTTCGTGGCTGATCTTATGTATAAGTAATTTCTTTTGAGTTGGTGCTGTACTTAATAGCAGTCAAATAGAGTGAGATGGCATGGAAGGGAGTGCAGTGTTCTGCTATGTAAGACTGCTATGGTGCTGTATGGCTATACAGCACCAGCAGGTCTTCCAGGAGTACTCCAGCTTGGATTTCTGCCTGTGGCCTTGCCTTTGCCTTGCTTCAGCCTGAAATGACCAGTGAGAAAAAGGAATAAACTTGTTCTTCAGCTATTTCAATTCTGCAAGTGCTATCCCAGAGCTTCCAAGGTACATAATTATGTGTTTGTGTGTTTTATGGTTTTTATAGGGTGTGTCTGCAGCTGGACAGATTGTGTCGCTAAAGGTCAGGCTAATAGATGACATCTTAGAAAAGATCAATAACCATCTTCCTTCTCACATCAGAATTCTGGGTAAGGATACTGGAATGGGCAGAGAAAATGTTTTCAAAGAGCAGCTTTTTCCTGCAGAAGGTCTCTCCCTTACCATTATAATTTTACTCATAAGCAGTTTAGTTTTAACATAAATCTGTATGTTTCCCTTAGTTTGAAATTAGGGTCCTATAAAATAAGTCTATCTTTTGATTGTATTTTACTTGAAACAAATTCTTGTTGGTAGGGGTGAGATCACAATCAGGTTTTAACCTACCGATTCAAAAACCTAATGTCACTTTTAAAACAAGGTCTGAAGAGAGTCACTGGAGGATTCAACTCCAAGAACAAATGTGATGCCAGAACCTACTCTTACATGCTGCCAACATTTGCCTTTGCCCATAAAGACCACGATGTGCAAGAAGAGGTTTATCGACTGGACAAAGAGACCCTTGCAAAAGTCAATAAACTGCTTGCATGCTATAAAGGAACACACAACTTCCACAACTTCACATCTCAGAAGGGACCCAGGGACCCCAGTGCCAAGCGGTACATAATGGAGATGTACTGTGGAGAGCCGTTTGTGCGGGAAAACATGGAATTTGCAGTGATCAGAGTGAAAGGTCAGAGTTTCATGATGCACCAAATAAGGAAGATGATTGGGCTGGTGATAGCTATTGTGAAAGGTTATGCTGCTGAGTCTATCATAGAGCGCAGCTGGGGAGAGGAGAAAGTAGATGTCCCCAAAGCCCCAGGACTTGGGTTGGTCTTGGAAAGAGTACACTTTGAAAAATACAACAGACGTTTTGGAAATGATGGGCTGCATGAGCCACTGGAGTGGACAGAGGAGGAGGAGAAGATTGCTGTTTTCAAAGAGCAGTATATCTATCCTACCATTATCAGCACAGAAAGGGAGGAGAAATCCATGGCAA
The DNA here is from genome assembly GCF_964188355.1 of Buteo buteo. Classification (NCBI taxonomy): domain Eukaryota; kingdom Metazoa; phylum Chordata; class Aves; order Accipitriformes; family Accipitridae; genus Buteo; species Buteo buteo. The sequence goes on from NC_134181.1 coordinate 34,859,693, forward strand.
ACTGGCTAAACACCCTCTCCATTCATGACTTCAACTCTTCTGCTGTTGGGATGCAAGCTAACAACAAAAATTCAAAGGTAATGATTGAAGCTATTATTTTATCAAATGGAAGCTGTCAAGTTGAAGTGGCCCTTCCCTTAGTAACGTTTTTGTTTTCCGTGAATATGCTGTGGAAGATGACAGTCATCTGGAGTATGAAATGTGTGTTATCTTTTCTGTCTTTGTGCACTTGATGATAGTGGAATGAACTGTACAGAGTGTTATTTTTGCAGGGTTTTGCACGGGGCAGATGAGGGAGGGAGGGAGGAAGGAATGCTTTAAAGCACAGGCCAATTTGCAGAATTATAAACTGGCAACAGAAATCGTGGACATGTTACCAGCCTTTGCTATTGTGAAGCTGTTTGAGAGACTAGTTTTCAGGTTGACAATTTCTCTTTAAATACCTGCTGGCTTTTTGTATTCTCTGATTTTGGGCTAATTCTCATTTTGTGTAATGCCCTGTTCACTAGATAAGGTTTGGAATCGGGGGGTGTGTGGAAATTTAGGACCAGCTTTTTAAAGTAAATCTGCCATGAGCTCAAAATGGGTCATCAGAACAACTCCTACTGAGTGAAACGGGATATGGCGGAATCTGATTTCTGACAATAGGAACGCTGTCGGCTGTAAGTTGCAGTAAAACAAAGGTGTAGAATACGTTTTTAACAAAAAGAAAATTTCAATTTAAGTTAATTTTTTTTTCTGGTTGAGATGTAGAATAGCCTCACAAGAAAAGAGCTGAAAGATGTTTGGGGCATGGTAGAAGGAGGTTGGAAACCACACGAGGAAGCTTGAGTCAAACTCACAAAGTATTTCTTTAAATTGACAACCACTGAAGTGACTTAAAATACAGCAGTGTTTGATTGGACAAGTCCCTGATCAACCCGATCTAACTTTGAAGCAGGCTCTGCTTGAGTGGGGCATTGGACTTGGTGACCTGAAGATACCTTACAGTTCTACATGTAATTCAAATTTTTTTGGTCAGAGGGCTGGCAGATCCTCGAAGGACCAGTGATGGGCAGGGCTAAAACTTCTGTGTAGTGCAACTCAGAAGAAAATAATGACCTTTTTTCACTTAATGGAGTCCTTAACATTAGCTTTATTTTGTGCAGATAATCATCCTGCTCTGAAGAACGTTAGGTTTAATCCTGTCTCTGCCATTTTTTTTTTTGAGTATGAGAAAGAGTTTCAACATATAAAATAAAATTTACAGCCTTGTTGAATAGTACAAGCAAAATACCAGAAATTTCTCAGGGTTATTTTTGTACTTGTGGTAATTGTTTTTCTGACGTATACTGCTGTATGAGGACATCTGTGACAGGTCATTATGACAAATGCCACATGAGTTTGGTTAAATGGGACCCAAAGAGACCATGTGGTGCAGAGTCCTTATCCGGCTCAGGGGTCTTGATGATAATGTTGACAGGACTTACTGCTGACAGGTTCAAAATCACTGATGTATTGCTAGTAGGAGGCAGGTCTGCTTGCTTTAGATGAACTTGACCAAATACAGTTTTGGCATCATAGTTAGAACAAGCTGTCTGGAGAAGGATAAATAAAGGATGGTATGACAGACTCCTTTGAGATTTTGCAGGCTGTTGGCACTTCAATAAGCTGTGCTTGCTGTTACAAAGGCAACTGTCTAAGTCTCTCAGAATTTTTTTTTTGTAGTAGGATATTAAATTGTCAATGTTAAATTCATGGGATTTGGAGGTTTACATGTTTTCAGCAAGTGGTGGTGAGGAAAAAAAGGAATAACTACAGGCATATTGTCATGTTAGCCTTTCTTTATAAAATCCTTTGTTGCCAATCATATCAGTCAAAATACTTGCTTCAAAAAATTATGTAAACCTCCCTAATTTATTGCAGCATATTGACTTACTCCTGAAGGAGTGGCTCCCAGTTAAGAACTCAGACTTTGGTTTCCTTTCTAAGTTGCTAACATTTGTATTTCCCTAATACTACTTTGTATTAGGGCTTAATTTTTAAACAAGTATCAGTGAGCCCTTGCATATGTCTAATACAGTTTTGATATAAATGCTCTGCAGCAGACAAATAAAATTCTCAAATCTGGCTTTAGATGATGTAGCAAACAGCTTTTGAGGGACTTGCATGAAAAAAGCACTTGTTAACTTGTCTCACCTGCATTTATTTTAAACATCAGCATTTCATGCTATTATCCCACTTTTAAGTTTCCTATATACTGCCAGATGTAATCATGCAGTTGTAAATATAAAAGAGAAGAAATTTCTTCTGCTGGTGAGTAGTCCAATGTACAATTTTTTTGTTCCAAGAAGCATCATTTACCATCACAGAAGTTTGTTGCAATAGATGGGTCTAAGACATGAAGTTGGGATCTAGCCCCATTTTCTTATACTTTTGGAGATGTTTAAAGTCAGTGTCTCTGATTTAGGTCAGTCTCTAGATGTAAATGAAATACAAACTATTTTCCATTTTACTTTACAGAACAGCAGCGATCTTGAAGGCAGTGATGGTTGTGATGATGATTCCGACTGAGCCAGTAAGTGGCTGGACCTGGGACCCTTACTGCTTGCAGTTCCCTTTGTCTACAAGAAAGTGGCCTTTCTAAATCCAAGAATCCTGTAAAGCAGGGGACTGTGTGCTTGCAGAACAAGAACTGGATGCCCAGGAATAACTGCATGGGGAAAACAATGCAGTAGAAAAAGTAAAAGCTTTTTATACCACTGACTGATTGACCTGACTGGTATACTTGAAAATGGCATAACGAGAAAGCTTTCTAAAAGAATCTTGTAATGCGAGATATCTTAATTGCTATTTGAATGATGTTTTTATTATATGTTTACCTGGAAAATAGTATTTTAAGTATGTATAATCTCTAAAAAAGATGGGGCAAAACATTTTAATACACTCTTTTTTGATTATTATTATGAAGTTATGACTCCATGAACTTTTGATTTTATTTTTTTTAATTATTACTTTCTTCGCCTTTACTTAACCTGATCTCTAAACACTATTACCCTTTTATTTTCCATGTTGTCTGTGACTTCCCTGGGGAATAATATGAACGGGTTAGGAACTCATTATCATGCTGACGCTGTGAATTCTTTTGGCATTGAAACACATTTTCTGTTTGTTAAAGCTTTGCAAGTCTAAAAGAAATTATTCCTTACTCAGTGAGAGGTCTTAATTTTGGAACGTGGACTGAACCATATATTTCAAGGTGAGACCTTTTCTTTGGGACATGTCATCCTCCCGGTGTTGCCTGCATGCTTGGGCGGACTCGAGAATATACATCTGCAGCTACCTGTGTAATTGGGCCTTTATTGCCTGAGGTGTTGTTTCACACACCTGTAGTTGAGACGTGAGGAGAAGATGTAAATTAATTGTTAGGACTGCAGTTCAACGTGTGCAGCCATGAACATTCTAGCACTGCCTGTGGTGGATCACTAAATGTGTTGCTGCTGGTTTAGTATTTCTGGTTTTAGTGGAAACTATCTACCCATCTGCTATATTTGGGATTGAATCACTTAGCATGCTTGAAAGGAATGGTGCTGCCCTCCTCTGGGCTTTAATCAAGTCTGCATTGACTTTGTATGTGTGAACTCTTAATTCCCAACAAGCTGCTCAGAATAGAGGAATGTGTGCAATGACATGGGAAGCACGTGTCTGATGACTGTCTTCCTTTGGTAATCGACTTTAATTTTCTGTGTTTTGGGGTTCTTGCTCTCCTTTCCCCAACTGTGGTTTGACTTCTGGTTCTTGCTTCCAACCCTCTGTGGAGGTGGTGGAAGAAAGACCAAGTAAAGGCAGCAGCCCTCCTGCCCTCCCTGCCTGTAGAACACTTTGGGAAGGGGTGGAACAAGACTCTCCAAGCATTCTGGTATTCGTACAAGTGCTTGATCCGATTCCCTCGCTGGGGTCCGTGTGGAGACTTTGTAATGTGGTAGTTACTGAAAATGAGCAGTCAACTCTTTGCTCCTTCATTCAGTGGTTTCTGGCCAAAGTGTCTAATTTTATGGCTCCTTCTGGAATGTTTTTTTCTTGGTTTTGTTTTTTTCCAGAGCACAGCTCTCCTTTAAAAAAGGATTTGCTTGTTTATTTTATCTGGGTTTTAATTACAGCTTTTTGTTTTATTGTGAAGGCCTTGCTCTATTTTATGAGAGCAAGTGTGTAAAAGTGTTCTGGTGAGGGACTCTAGGTAGATTTTCATTTATATCCCTTGCTTATTCATACTACTGACCTAATCTGCATTAGTCTTCTATCCAAAGGTCTGTCCTTCTATCCCTTTCAATCTGAAAAAAAAAACCCCACCTTTATTTACGTAAAATAAAGGCCCCAAAACTGACATGTATCTCAGTTGAAATCAACGAGAACTTCTATTTATGGCCTTTGGAGAAAACAAAATCATAATAAAAGAAGGGATCTTTCTTACCTCTTGGTATGTGCGCTGTTTTATTTCAAGGGGCTTATTAATTTGGTATTTCAGCTCCGGTTTCATTGCAGGAGCCGGATAAAAAAAACCATGAAAGATACGGAGGTGGCCTGAATTCTAAAGCAGGCTGTGGAGGGGCGCAGCACTAAGTGGTATTACAGGGGAGAAAATAAAAGCTGAGCGCTGTGCAGGACGCAGAAGGCCGCAGCTGTGGGCAGAGGCCCGCGGGGACAGGCGCAGGCTGCAGCGGGGCTACGGCGGGCCCCTTTGACTCCAGAGCCCGGGCAGGCTCTGGGACGCGGCTTGCGAGCCGCCTGAGGGGACAGGCTCCCTTTCAGGGGAGATGGAGGTTCTTTGCCGCCGCCCGAATTTGACCTAACGCCGCCATTCAGGAGGAGGCCTCCCCCCCGCCTCCACCACACGGGCTTCGCGCATGCGCGGAGCTCGGCGGCTCACGCCCTCTCTGCGGGTGGGGGGGGGTTATTCCCCCCCCCCAGGTGAGAGGGGAATGGTATCGCTTAGCGCCCGGCGGGGCGGGGCGAAGGGCGGCTGCCGCCGTGGCCGCGGCCGCGAGGGGGCGCCGCGGTGCCTGTCCCCAGCGGAGCGCTCCGCTCCGCTGCGCGGCGGGGCGGGGCGGGGCGAGCCCGGCGGGGCCCGGCGCCTCAGGTGCGGGGCGCGGGAACGGGACACCGAGCGGTGCCGGGGGCGGGCCCGGCGCCTCAGGTGCGTGCCGGGACGGGGGGGGAGCGGGACACAGAGCCGTGCGAGGGCCGGGGGCGGCGGAGAGGTCGGGGTCGCTGTGAGGGAGCTGAGGGAGGGGAGGGCTCTCCCCGCCTCGCTCTGCGCACCCAGGTGCCGCGCCGGGGCTGCCGAGCTGGGCGTTAGAGCCGGTTTTTCTCCGTCCTGGCCGACGGACACTGCCTCCTTCCCACCTGGGGTCCCGCAGCCCCTCCGTGGCGGGGTGCGGGGTCGGTCAGGAGCCGTGCGGCGCCGGGCGCTGCATTGCGGCCGGCTGGAAAGTTCCTGCCGGGAAAGGTGCCGGTACCGCGCCGACGGGTTTCTGGTGTATCTCGCGGCAGAGGAGGTTCGATAACGCGCTGCCCTTGTCCGTTCAGATAACTTTATCTTCGCACTAAAGCGTCTTCGCAGCCTGGCCGGTAGTGCTGCAGACATTGTCGCGTTTTCAGCATTTAAACCCCGCTCGGGTCTGTATTAGTGGCATGCGTGGCTGTAATGTATTTATTTATGGGATAAATCCTTCTGCCCCTCAAACGGCAGCGCTCTATGAGACGAGAGATCTGGGAACTGCACGAGTGACACCGGGCATCGCCCCGTCGTTCGTGTGCGAGAGCACCGGCCTCGCTCGCCCTCCACGCCGACGGCGGTGTTGGCCGTCACCGGTCCGTGGGCTGGAGAAAGCCTCGAGCGCCTGTTGACTCTCCCGCGTCATCTCCAAAGTACAGGCGTATCCAGGCAAGACTCAGAATGTGCTGCAGGAATCCTCTGTGTCTGGCTGCTAGAAATGAAGTAACTGCATGAACCTACTGGGATGATAAAGAATTCAAGTGGTTACACTGAGTTAAAAGGTCAATCACCGTTGATTGAGGTGAGCTCTCTTTATAGAAGTTGGGCAGGCAGCAATTCTGTAACCGTAAAAACCATTTCATAGCAAAATAAAGGGAATGTAAAAGTGAAATCAAAGGTAAATGTGGATAGAGCTTTGGAAGTGGTAGACCAATGCACCGTTTTATTGATAATGAAGATACTTTATTAGGTTAACTTCATTTTAGTTCCAAAACAGTACCTCACATAGAGACTCATAATTAGCTGTAATAACAGTTTAAAAAAAATGGCACAACCTTTAAAATAATGCTGGTACATCGACTACATATATTAATGATTTATGATAAAAGTATTTAAGATCAAATGTAAGTTTTAACCTTTATAATTAAAGATAATTGCTTTAATGAGATTTTCTGTAATTGTAACATTATATCTAATGCCAATTATCATACGATTTAAAAACCCTCTGGAGAAAATCTTAGAAACCTTAGTGAGCACTGCACATCTCATTTTCCATGCACTGGGCTTCAGTTTGTACCCTCTGTGCCTAATTTGTTGTTTTCTTTAATTGATGTTGTTGAATGAAATTTTTCCTTTTTGGTCATTTGATACCCTGATAGAGATTGGTTGCCTAGCTATCACCTCTCTGGGGGATGTTGTTAAAAAAGATCTTCATGTTGTCAGGTTAAAGAGCAGATAAGTACATTCTACACCAGCATGCTGATTGATTTGCATCTTCATACCTTTTAGGTATGCAATTGTATTGTGGTATGGTAGAAAGTTGATTTGAGCAACTATGTAACAGTCTATATTGCCAGTTTCATTGGTTCTTTTTGATATTCCACTATTTTAATTACTGAAGTAGCAATTTTTAAAAGTTTCCCTGCAGGTGGAATGCCTCCTGTTCCTCAAGTGGCTCAACAGATTAGCCAAGAGCAAAACCAACAGCAAAATGGACCAAACTTGTCAAGTTTGCATAGTTCCTTACCAGCTCCACACAGCAGGAGCCCAGCTTTTCTTCAGCAGGTACAACCAGCAGGCTGTGATAAGAAGCCTGGGATTTTGGTCCCAACTCCAGTTCCTGTACAACAACAGGTATCAGATTTGCATATTATATTGTATGCGGCTTTGAATGGCTGGTTTTCTGTGTATTGTAATTGCTGTTGTCATCTATTCTGCACCATTAAATAGTCTGCCTGAATACAGGGAAGTGAGTATCCTCAGAAACAGCGCAGTAACATCTGTCTCATTAAGAAAGTCTAGACAAGATTAATTTTTGGTGCTTTACCGCTACTTTCCCTTGAAATTTTACTTCTGTGAAGAAAATATCTGTTCATTTATGTCATTTGCAATGTCTACCCAACTCTCAGTTTAAATATTCTTGTGCTGGATTGTCATTGAATCAAATTCATTTCATGCTTCAAAGTAAATTTCAGACATGTGGAAGGTTGCAGGTAAGTCAGTTACAAGGTGCAGCAAGAGGGAACAGCGTGCTAACCTCTCACTGTGTCCTGGCAGCATTTTCCTTTGTGCATGACAGAATATATTACTCCAACCTGGGGAGAAAGGAGCAAATAATTTCAGTAGTTTTTGCAAAAGACTTTATCAAGCACTAATAATTTGCTTCAGATAGCTGTTGTATAGCACAGCTGGGTATAAAACTTTCCTTAAAATAAAATGTTGTGTTCATTTAAGTTTAGAATGCTCTGTAGATAGCTGTATCTCTCTTTTGGTTTTAACTAGTGGTGCAGACACACCATATGATTTTTCTTGAAGAAGGAAAAGGAATGAGAAGGAGTCAGGCAGATTCACTAAGGAAGTGGAATTTGTTCTTATAATGAAATCCTAGAAGGAGATTTAATTAAACTGAATCAATTATTTTAACTTTTCATGCAGCATATTTAGAATAAGAGGGGAGGAATCACAATGAAAATTTGTGCTGCTTGTGCTTACTTGCCAGCAGTTGCAGGATGCTTACATGTGTTAATAAAAATGCCATAACTAAATGTATTTTTCTATGAACTTCTTAGAGAATTCTGTCCATCTGCCATCTGGCAGAGCATTTCAATTCTGTGAAAATTCTCACTGAATCAGCCCTGCTCTTCTCATGAGATCTAGAGGTACTATATTTTAGGAGAAAAAATAAAGTTCTCAAGATTGAGTGCCACTGCATCCCAAACTTCTCTACTGATTTTACATAATACTGCTGCATCACAAAGTCCTTCAGGGACTTTACATAAATCTGCACAAGATGTGTTATTCATTATCTTTTAATAAAGTGCAACTTCAAACAATGTAGAATGTTTCCAAGGACTGAATAGTGTTTCTATTGGTTATTCATGTAACATTTTTCACAGTGTCTCTATTTTGGTTTTGTGTTGTGCAGTAGGAAACGTAGGTATAATTATGTTTACTTGAAGGAAAATGAAATTCTGCAGCGAATAACAGCACTGAGGAAAGAGGGTTTATGGTCTCTGAAACGTCTGCCCAAACTCCAAGAGGCCCCACGGCACAAATCACACCATGATTATCTTTTGGAAGAAATGCAGTGGATGGCAACTGATTTCGTTCAAGAAAGAAGATGGAAGATGATAACTGCCAAGAGAGTAATGTGAATTTGATATTTTCAACCAGAAAAGGGGGGGAAGAATAGGCAGCATTTTCATGGTTAGGACGTGATCACTGAGGATGTGTGAGTTTTGTTTTGCCTCTCCACTGTGTTTGTAAAGCTTGGGCAGTACTCCTAGAGGGACTGTATTTTTTTTCTTTCTTTAGAAATATGCTTTTTAGATAGAACAGAGTAAAAACTTAAAATAATTTTATGGTTTTTATTCAGCTGATTTTAAGTGTGGCTCGTCATCACGACGATATGATACTTCATAAGGAAACATGCAAGAAAAGAGAGGAGAAGCAACTGAGGGCTGTAGCTGCTTTTATTGCTAGAGAAATTGAACACTTCTGGTGCACCATTAAACAGGTAAAAAAAAATAATTTAAAAAAATCTAAAGACGTCTTGAATAAAAAAAACTATTGGACCATAACGGTGAGAATCTTACAACTGAGCTTTGCTCAGCCCACGTGGTGAGTATTGTCTGTTGGTAAAGATAGCTTCATGTTGTGGTTGCACGAATAGTTTCAGGCCTTGTATGTCATGAAGGAGAGTGCTTCGCTAACCCTAGTTGGTGCAGTTGGCTCGCTGTGGACATTTAAGTTTTGATGTGAGTTATTCTTGGGTAGCTCTTGCTTATTATGTGGATGACTTCTATTCATGGTCAGTTTTGTACACACTATTTTTTGATTTGTGTGTTCTGCATTGTAGCCGTGTCTGATGCCTGTCTTACTGTTGAGGAAATGTTAAGTAATTCATAGCTATATGTGAAGCTAAATGCATTCGTGTTTTTCATTTCCTTCTGCTCTTTTTCCGCCTAATCTCTCTCTATTTCAGGTGGTAGATTTAAAACTGCGAGTGGAGTTAGAAGAGAGGAGGAAGAAAGCATTAAACTCTCAGAACATCTCAAAAAAAGGTAATAAGAACCTAGACTTTTTTTTTTTTGCATGACTTTTTTTCTTTTGCGTACTGGTAGTAGTGGTAGTATAAGCTTACCAAAATAAATGCTTAGAAGCTAGTATTTTGGTCTTTGTTTTCAGTCATAAATATTTCCTTTCTCTAGCTCGCTCACTTCCTGTAGCTTACTAAAGCTTTGATAAATGCACTGTAAAAGCTTTTTGTTGCTGAGCTCTTGTTTGTATCAGGGATTAGTTTTATGTCTCTTGGGGGCCACGCATGAAACTGAATTCACTAAAACTATCATGTGTGCATCCGTGTCCTACTGCAGTTTGCCCTTGTTTATGTAGTCAAGTTTGACAAACTTAGGAGTGTTCTTATAGCGTAGAATTCTTGTTTTCTTTAGACCTTGGATTAGTTGTAAATGGCATCAAATCTGTTAATGAATTATTAATCTCAGATATGGCAGCACCATGATTTTTATTATTTTGTGCAGAAATAAGAGACCCTTTGAATAAGAAAGGGAGCCTTCAGAAGGAAGTGGTACTTCCAGATCTCACATGTACTGTAAAGAAATACATGGCAGATTTAGCAGACATTGGTGCTGCTGCAGAAGCGTTGTTACCCAAAGGCAGTGCTCAAATCACAACAGTAGTAAAAAGTGATACTCCCTCCCTATTATGCGGCACTCTTAGAGATTATCAGAAGACTGGACTACAGTGGTTGGCAAAGCTGTATAAGATGAATCTCAATGGCATTCTGGCTGATGAAGCTGGACTTGGAAAAACAGTGCAAGTTGTTGCTTTTTTTGCACACCTGGCATGCAATGAAGGTATGAAATATTGTAGATCTTTTATTTTATAAATCTATATTTTTAACAGTTCATTAGTGAATGTGTTTTCAGTAAGGGAAGAAAAAGAATTGCTTTTAATATGTATAATTGAAAGAAATGTACCTGGAATAAATTTTATAAGAAAGGATACACAATTCCTTTCGTTGTTAGTGCACGTGTATGTTGTTTGTATATACATAGTTGCCTTTTCTTTTAAGTTCCGAAGTCAGATATGGTATGCAATCATTTCCAGTCATGCTGTACCTTTTATCTGTATAGGTAACTGGGGACCTATTCTTGTTGTTTCACAAGACTTAAATGTGCTGAAGTGGGAGACTGAACTGAAATGCTGGTGTCCTGCTTTGAAAATTCTTCTGTATCTTGGGAACCCAGGAGTACTTTTTTTAAAAAGACAGGTATTGTGGAACATTGTTTCATTTACACATGTACTGGGTAACATAAGCATTACACAGAAAGAAAATATCAGCCTGGGTCATGGTTATACCATTGTGGTTAAAAACTTCAGTATAGCCATATCACAACCTGGTTCTTTTCTCTTTTGTTGTGTAGCATACTGGAAGAATGAGGATAATTCTTCATCTCATGAATGCTAGTTCATAAGCAGAGTTTGATATTTACCAATAAAATCTGCTTTGATTACCAGCACTGTCTGGCTAGCCTTTTAAGTTGTATGTATGCACTTACTAGCATGATGTCCCTTTGCACAGATATTTTTGACTAGTACCTGATCTCTGTATGGGGAAATTCACATCTTTGCTCCAGTGACTTGTACCTCATTTTAGTATTTGCAGAAGTTTATTAAGAAAACGTGTTGAATTTAGCCATTATTTGGATGGGAAACTGATGTGTAATCCAGGAGAAGCAACAGGAAGTTTGATGTGTATCTTGTAGCTTAGAAGCCATGTGTGTGTTTTCGGGCTTCAAAACTTCACTAAACTTATTTGCAAAATATGCTGCTGTTTTGTTTTTTTTTTTTCCCTCCTCTGTTTTTTGCATTTTCAACTTCCATAATTACAGGGAACTTCTTGGGTTCCTCCATTAATGTTTTTACAACATACAACTTTTATCCCTCCTTTTGGGATGATGTGTCTTTTCCAGTTACTTTTCAATTTGTTTCCTTGTTGGAGTCCTTCATATAATCTTAGATTGACTAGCAATTTTTCACTTCTCTCTTAAGTTTGTAGAATTGGGCCATATAAATCTTGTAATAACTTTCTCTTGCCTTGTAACCTGAGCAGAGCAGGAGAAAATTAGCAAAATTGCCATAGCTTTGAGCATATTTATTCCTTTAGTTCTGTGACTTTTCCTTTCATTCTTGCAATTTTAACTTTGTGTCTTGTGTTTCTAATTTATTTGCCTTCGAAAGTAAATATCAGGATGTTAATTCACACATTTGGCAGCTTCTGTGATCAAGTCTATAATAATTTTGATCCTTCCAGGTAGAATTTACCTAAAGATTGACGCATATGAATCTTAGAGATTAGAGTTTATCCTTTAAGTATGAATTCTATTGATAACCTGTAACAACAAGTATAAGTATTCTGAAATTTGTTCAAACTCTTCAAGGAACAATTTTAAAATGTTTAAGGAAAGATGGTTTTTCATTGCCAATTGTTTTTGGATGGAAACTTGGTCTATGTGTTTTATAGGAAAAGCTTGTTCTTCTTTTAAAAAACAGTTTCTCTTAAGGATATTTTATATAACGTTTCAAACATCACAACCAGAGAGTTAAACTGAGCATTCTCTTCCCTTTGGGGATTTTGAAAGCTTTGAAGAACTGCACTGGGATAAAGTGCAAGATAATCTATTTTAATTCCAGAAGAGGAAATGCGTAATAGTCTTTGCTCTGAAAGCCATCAAAAAAGCCTTTAGGATTTTTGTGTTTTTTTTTTTTTATTGCAGGAATGGACTGACCCTAACAACTTTAATGTATGTATTGCCTCCTGCAAGCAATTCTTTAATGACTATGAAGCATTCATGAAAGTACAGTGGAGGTACCTAGTTCTAGATGAGAGGCAGAATGGTAATAATCTGACAGAGAAGCACTGGGATGCAATATTCAATCTCCAGAGGTCTGAAACATTCATTCAAATATTTCTTTCTCCTTTTGTGTATCAGTTACTTCCTGAAATAACTTCAGCACTTATGACTGCAGTTTCTTTAAATTTTCTTGCTGTGATGTAATTTAAGTTATGAAATAGATCTTACGTTAATTGTTACCTTCGTTGTTCACAGTCATCTTCGTTTACTCTTGATGGATAAGCTTCTGCCTACTGCCTTAAAAGATCTGTGGGCCATTGCCTGTTTCCTGTTCCCAGGGATGTCCCAATCCTATCTGGATTTTACGAAGGTAGCATCTGCGGAGGTGAATGAAGATCATTATCAGAGAGTTGCAGTGAGACTGCAGAGAGTACGTCTCCCTTGAGGATAGTGTCTTAATACTAGTATCTTTTTCTCTGAGGAAAATTACAATTTTCATCACTTAGGAAATTATTGTTTTGTATTCTTTTAGGTAGTGCAGTCATTCATTTTGCGGAGGTCCAAAATTCATGTTGAGAAGCAGTTACCGAGGAAATATGAGCACGTGCTTACATGTACTCTTTCTAATCGGCAGAAGTCAATGTATAAGGACATCTTGTCTCAACCAAGGTACATCTGTTGAGTAGTTCTTAATTGTTGATTCATCGTTAAAGTTAGGAACTATTTCAGTTACAATAAGAGAGCTTGTTTGCTAGTGTGTTATTTCGAAGTGAGTCATGGGCAAACGTAAAGATTTAAGCACATTGGCATAATCACAGTGCTGTGCAGGCTAATCATCTTCTACACTAAGTGGTAACTGCATTCAGCCATTTCTTCATCCTGTATTTGTTTGTTTATATCCAGTTGTTTGACAGGGTGAAAAGAAGCATAAATAAACAGTATTTGCAGACTATGGGACAAAATATTTATAACTTAGACAATTGACCATGTGTCACAGTTTTTATCTAAATTTAGTTCTTAAGTTATTTAGGAACTGAATGTCCTAGGTTATATGTTACATTGCTTTTCTGATATGTCTGGTTTGTATTTTCTAGTGAATTTGATAATTTAAAGTGGTAGATGTTCAGGTGTTAAAAAAAAAGCCTTAATATTGACAATATGTGTTTCATATATTACCCAATGTCATTTCCATTTGAAATAGAGTGGTTATTTGAGAAATTCAGGTTTATGATAATATGAGTTTTAAAATCAGAATATATTCTATAAATTATTAAAAGTTTGAATGTGAGAGAAGCTGGAGGAATGGAAGACTGCATTTTTAAACTCATACTTTTCTAAGTGTGATAACTTGGTGTTACCAGATTTATTCAGAAAAACAATTTGAGTGTGCATAAAGACCTAAGCTCCTAAAAAGCACTGTTTTTAAAGGTAATTTAAATTATATTTTCACTTTAAATAACAGAACTCAAGAATGTCTTAGAAGTGGGCACTTTGTCAGTGTCCTCCATATTCTGATGCAGCTGCTAAGGGTGTGTAATCATCCTGATCTGATAAGTCCCCGGCTTCCAAGTTCTTCCTGTATATTAGACACGCTGGAGTTTACAACTGCTTCTCTAGTGCTGAATGCATTAGGATGGGATCTTTGGAAGGTGAGTAGGGAAGTAATTCTCTTGTGCTTGGCTTGATTTGACTAGGAGAGCAGGTGGCTTAGGACATAAAATTTCTCACACATAATTCAAGTTCCAATTAAACTTCAAAATCTGAATTGCTAATTCATTTATTTTTAGAAGCAACTGCTGAGATTATAAATAATAACCATTGACTTTATAGTAGTAGTGAATTTAGTAGGTATGCTGGGAATTTGCTATCCTTGTCAAAGAAGGTCAGGCTATTTTGCAACATTTTCTGGTTGTGCTTAGAGTCCCCAGTTAACCTAAACTGATGGGTCTTGAAAGCAAGAGAAAGGTGCCATTCTTGTCCTGTCCTGAGGAGTAGTTAAGGGTGTAGTTAAGCTGTGTACAGCTCTGGAAATGAGAAGCTGTATCAGGTTCCACAGTTTAGTTGTAACTTTAGCAAACAGACTATAGTTAAATTGCAAGCGGTTTCATCCTTTTTTTTTTTTTTTTTTTTTTTGTAGTGATTGTAGCAATATTAGAGGCTTAAGAAAGACTGCACAAAGCTAGAACAGTAGCATTATTTGTCCTGGGAAATTCAAATAGTTACTCCTTTAAGTCTGTTGGAAAAATCATTTTGAGGGGCTGACAGAGTGTCAAAGGCTTGTGAAGGAAGTAGGGTTAATGTATCAAGGTGGGAGTGGATGAGTCTGGAATGCCAGTTCTACGAAGACAAATGTTTTCATTACAAGCATTGAATTAACTGGAGAGCTTGTAATTTGAGGGTGGTGTCCTGTTTTTGACTCTTGGTAACATGAGCATAATGCTCTATTTTCATGGTGTAGGTTGCTGAAACCTTTTAAAGTAACGGCAGCTGCTCTCTGCAAGATCACATGACACTTGGCTCTGCCATGTTTTGGTTTAATTCTGGCATCAGCTGTGAGCTTTTTAATCATTCTCAGATAATGTGGTATTATTACTACTGGGTTTTTTTTACTGCAACTAAATGGTAGTAGAAATATTCCTTTAGGTTGTTTTTGTTTTCTTTTTTGTTTGTTTTTTTTTTTTTTTAATGACTTAAGCATGCAGACTGGTCTCTCTTTGATGTGATTGGGATGGAGAACCAAATTACTTGCTACGAAGCACAAATACTGCCAAAACTGAAGGTAACTAGGAAGCTTATTGAAGAGATCTACTGTTCTCCTTCGTCACCCAGACTTGAGCCAGTGAAGCTCAAACCAAATAGGTATGCAGTATTCCAGTGACTTATTAATTTATTTATTTATTTTAAGTAACAAGTGAAAATGAATAATGTTTGTGAGGGCTGAGAGGGTTCATTTGGAAGCATTTGGTTTTCTTGCTATCTTTTGTGTCCAAACTGATCACTGCTAAAGACTGTATGCCAGTCTTCTGAGGGAAAGCAGTCTGGTTTTTACCACTTAATAGTTCTTTTCATTCATGAAGGCTCAGTTGTGATCCTTCCTGCCAAACTCTATTGGGTTGAAGTCTGTTGTAGTTTTGATCAAACAGTGAAAGCGACTTCTGCAGTAGAGTTTCCTAAGCAGAATAATTAAATCTTCTCCTAGTTAATTTTAACTAAGATGTGGTTGCAAAGCACTTAAAGAAATCTTGGGGTTTTTTTTTTCTGCAGGGGTGGGGAACGGGAAGGAAAAAAGGTGTTCTGTTAAATTTTGACTTTTTTGGTTTTGTTATTGACTCTTTGAAGAGCAGTTGGGAGGGTTCATTTTTGTGTCTTGGAGTAAATGTAATTCTGCTGTAGAGCAATGTAGACTTCAACATTTTACAATAAATTAACCTGGTAAGAGCAGAGTGTGGTTGCTGAAGCCCAAGACAGCTTGTGTAACATGTGGCTGTAACAGGCAACAAGGAGGATGTCCTGCACTCGTTCTATTAGGATGTTCTGCCAGAAGTGAGCTTTGTCAGTTAATGAAATTTAAGAATTGGAAGCGATAGCTAAAATATATATGTAAAGCAGAAAAAGGACTCATTCTTTTGCTGTTTAGACATCTTTAGCTTCCCCAAAGTAGTATATATGAAACAGTTATTGTGAAGTCAGCTTTTACAATTGCAGTATGTTTTTAAAACCAGACTGCCTGAAGATGCGTGGAAGTAGAGATCCCCTGCTATTTGTACTTAACATCGCACCTAGCCATAGTTAAGACTTTGCTCCATTAAGAAGTTTGATCCTTATTAGCATCTTTTGGGGAGTTTTCTTGCTGTCTTCAGACTCCAGAGATGATTAAGGAATATGGGAGTTCTGTCATGCTTGTACCCCTCCATGTAATCTTTTAGAGAAGACTGAAGCCTCAGAGCTTTTGGTGTACTTGTGTTTTACAGTATATTTTGTTTCTTCTGCGAGTTGAGAGAAGCAGAATCCCTCCTGCTGTATGCTGTGCAGCTGGGTACCTCTTCTAGCTCAGATTACTGACTAAAAATAACTATTTGCTTTTTAACTTGATTTTTGTGTTAGGATTAACAACTTCCTCATTAATGTTTTTTGTATGTGTAGACAGACAATTTGTTAATTTTTAGGTTATTTACACCAGTGCAGTATGGACAGAAACCTGAAGGTAGGACTAGAGACTTCTCAAGGTCTCAGTTGCAGCAGACAGTGGACACAGCAATGGTTATGGCAGATCATCATGGGAAAATACAAGGACGACAACCCCTTGCCATGTTTTCAGAAAATCAGCATAGGAAAGGTGTGTTGTATATATAATAAACCATTGCTTTCTGGTTTGCTGTCTTTTTTTTAATATTGCTTGAATTTGGGGAAGAAATGAAGTTGTACTCAATGCGTTTGTGCATTACATATTTGAATATCAAGTTCCATTAGCAGTTTTCTAACAGCAGTTCCCTCACAAAATCAAAACAAAATTTCTTACGATCTATCTGTCTCTCTTTTATAAGCAGAATGATACTATTGTGCAAACACTGGAAATTTTGCAGGCAGTTGTGTTGGTCTCCAAGTATACCATCTTAATGAAACTCTCCCCTCAGACCTGACCTGCAGTGCGTGAGACAGCTTTTCACACATGTCGTTCTTAACTGACTGAGCAGATTTAGGCATTACCACTGTCCCATTCTCTGGGTCTCTGCTGAGCCACTACTAAAGGTCATTATTAACTGGGTCTTTTTGATATGATACAGCCCTGTGGAACAGACCATTTTCAGATGATTGGGGATGTAGTGCAGTATTTCAAGCACACTCTTTTTCAGGCCTTTTCTAAATTCTCTACATATTGATTTCAGCTGGGTACAGTATAAATTTTTGCACGGTTGAATGGGAAGCATTCAGTATGAAGGGAGACTGAAAATTATATCTGATAATTATTCTTTTGTGGTGTTAACTGTTCTAAGAACTTCTTTCATTGCTAAAAATGAATTGTGCAGGAAAAGATCTCTTATTCTGTGGCCGTTTTCCCCCAAGACTTTGCTTGAAATATACCTGTGCAGACTCTTGAAGCCCTTGCAAAGTTTGTGCATTGTCAAATCAAATGAGTACACCTGTGAACTACAAGTCAAACTGTATCTAGGAAATCATGGTTTTTTTAAGAGGTCTACCAGTGGTACTGAGGGGAAGAACAGTGTAGTTCTTTCATGTGTAGTTTAAGAACACACAGTATTAGGGGGAGACCTAGTCTGTTTGCAGTTAAGTGCAACCCAAGAGTTATGCCTGGAGTAAAATTGCCCTTCATTGGAAATAGGGCACACTATATGCATGGGATAATCAGTCAAATCCTGCAGTGTACAGTGAGGAAAGTCTTCTTTTTAAACCTTGTACCTTTTTTGTCTTATCTTAACAGCCAGCAAGATCATACTCGGCCCAATTGTTTCCACAGCTGGAGCACAAGAGAGAATTGCTCAACCAGAGAAGCCTGTAACATTACAGTTTAGAGGGAAAACATTTACTTTGTCTTACAGTCAGTTCTGTCAGCTTATTGGTAGACAGTCTCTGAAGCATCAAGGTAAAGTAAGGTGCTACAAGATTCAATTCATATCTTTCTCTTTTTTTTCTCTCTTTTTTCCTCTCTTTTTTTTTCTTTGTTCTTTTTAACTTTTTAATGATTGAGAAATCAAAAATTTAGAAGCTACAATATCCTTATATTGTAATATCATGTGTCTGTGAAATTAAATTATTTTTCTTCATTAAAATATTTTTCTTGTCTTGCTGCTTTCCTGGAAAAATGAATTTATTAATGTGACAGTGGATGACTTGAGTACTAAATCTGAATTGGTGTCTACACTTTCGTGTCCAACTCAGGTACTACGCTAACTCTTTATATGATAGAGTATATACTTGATCATGAACAATGTATAGTTTACAAGATTCACGTGTGCATATCTGTTTGCTGAAATAGTCAAAGCTTTAATATTTAAAGCATGTAGAATATTGTAATTGCCTAGTCTCATCCATCTGTACTAGTGGACTCTCCAATAGCAGTTTGAAAGTCCCGTTATATTTTTACCAGTATGCATAAACTACGAAAGCAGATTTATTTTTCATTAAACTATCAAACCTTACATCAGTCTTTGTATCACAAATACTATTCTAATCGTCACCTTTTCTCCTGCTCACGTCTCCTTTCATAGTCATTCATAGAACTTGCATTAACTAAATTATCCTTATTTTCAACTTTCTTTTGCATAAATTTCTTTTTCATATAAGCTTTATCTGGTCAAAATACATTCAGGTAAGATTTTTGAATTAAAGGGTATCATAGAAGAAAAAAGACAACTAAAAGAACACCTGGACAAAATATATTTTGGGAATGAGCGTCGTTGTTCCAGAACCCCCCTGTATGGCAGAGACTTGTTGGAAATTTGCTCTTGGATCAGTGAAAGAAAAATGTCTCAGCATTGTTCTGCCAGGATTAACAAATGGTGCTGGGCTGGCTTTGCAAATTGCCTTCCATACTCAAGCACTTCAGAGGTTCGAAAGGATCCATTGCAAGAACTCATTCTGACATTGAAGCAGCAACAGATTGCCCTGAAGGATGTTGTTACTAGGTAATTGAGACAAATCCATTTGCAGTCTTTGCACAAATTTCACGGGTGTCTACTACCATCCAAACCAGGGTATTTATATAAGTACTGTAAAATGCTAAAAGTGATAAATGAGTTGCCTTGTTTTATCCTTATTGCAGGCTAAATGCCTTTATGCAGAATCTATTTGCATGCCTGATGTATAATTTTAGATCATTCTAAGATTTTAAAACTCTTAATAGTTCAATGGCAATTGTTATTTGTTATATAGCAATTCTACTTTATTTTGACATATCTTGTATTTTTTTGTGTGAATACTTACAAAAAAGTAGGAGTTGTAAGTCAATTTATTTTGGTAACTTTATGGATGGTGGTAATTTCCTCTTGTCTTGTTCTGATCTGGAGTGTTTTTGCATTTACTTGATGCTAACATTAAACTTCATCTACTGATTTACTTTCAATTACCTTTAGCCAGGTCTTTTATGCTTCCATGCAGACATCTTCTTTATTACTGTTTTTGAGTAGTTAATAGCCCAAGCTGTTAAAAATTAGTATATTAAAGTTTTGGTTTGCTTTACAGAGACCTGTGTGTATTGCCAGCTGTAGCTGTTGCTCCTCCAGATTTGTATGTAGCAAATCCTCCTTATACATATACCCATGAAATGAAGGTCTTGAAGCTTAGTCTAAAGGAACAGATACTTCCCTACCTCCATTCAATGCAGCATATAGCAAGGCCTCATTTTCTGCAGTTTCCAAATCCCCGACTGGTGCAGCATGATTCAGGTATTAAAGAAAACACCACCTATTATAACTGTGCAAATGTGCTTTCTCTTAATTGTTGAATGCTACCCACAGAACCTTCACGTTCTTATTTCATGAACAGGCAAGATGGAAGCTCTGGCTGTCTTGCTTCGGAAGCTGAAAGCAAGAAGACATCGTGTGTTGATTTTGACACAGATGATTCCAATGCTTGATATACTGGAGCTTTTCTTGAACTTCCATTTTCTCACATACATAAGAGTTAATGACAGCGGTGCTCACAGTTGGCATTATCTGGTAAAAGGACCTCTTACTCAAGCTAATAGTTAATAGATGCTCATAGTGGGAGGGAAAATGCTAAAGGGAAGTCTAATACATTTGCAAAATTCATTTGCATAATTTCATTAGTTATTTAAGCAAATTATCTATGTAGCTGTAGCACAAAATATGTAATTATATATGAAATATGTCAGTCATATTACTGTTTGATGAGGCATCAGGGTGTTTGCCAAGAGGTATGCCACTAGCTGTCCTACATTTATGAGTAATTTGTGCTTGAAATACAGACGTTTTATTTCACAATAGCATTTTGATAATTGCTTTTCCTTTCATTATCTGTAGCCATCTACATTGTTAGTACTTTAAATGTAGTTGCTGTTTTTATGTTGGCACTTCCTCAGCCTTACTCCAGGGGCTTTTGTTTTTTGTCGAGTGCCCTGGCATTGCCTGAGGATAAATTGAAGGTATGCTCATATTTCCCTCCCCAGTAAGATTCTTAGTATCCTCTGGGGCCTACAATTTGAGCAAACATTAACAATATAGTTAAGTTATTATTTTCTTATTTTTTATTTCAAATTGCATTGTTATGCTTTCTGTCAAATGCAGTATAAATCATGAAGGAATACTTTGCCTTAAAGCAACACAAGGCAGCACAATAGAATGGATTCAATTTAGTCAATAGACAAGAAAAATGATGAAACACACAGAGAATGTAATAACCCAGTGAGGTGTGCTTAGTCATAGGATATAATGTGACTACTGTAATAGATCTTTAGATTTTTATCTGGTTGACTGCACCATAACTTAATAGTTTTAATGGTACACAAATTAATTTTGAGTTGTATAGATCCGTAACGTGGACAGTCAGATAACTTTAAATGTTTGCATGCTTAATGTAGGTTGGGGAATTAATAAGAAAGCAATTTTTCTGATCTTCTCATTCTGTAAAAAAGTTTTAGATATTTATGCTTTATTAATGTGAATTTGTAATTAAGTTGCTTGTCTACCCATTTTAGGAATCCATAAAAAACTTCAACCAAGACAAGCGATTCTTCTGTGCTATTCTTTCTTCCCACACTCCTTCCACAGGTGTCAGCCATGTAAATGCGAATACCGTTGTCTTCTATGACACTGATTTAGATCCACTGATGGATACGAAGGCTAAAGAATGGTGTGATAAACTTGCAAGAGACAGAGATACTCACATATACAGGTGACTTTTATGCTAAGAAATAGTATAGGTGTTTTAAAGTCAAGAATAGAGGGAAGATGTTTTAAGGTGAAACTAGGATTTTTGGTTGACGTCATCCTTTTAGTTTAAGTCATTTGGTCTTTTAAGATCCCCTTAAAGATTGGATCAGTCATACATGCTTCTTCCCTTCAGACTAAAGAGAAAATTAAAACCCTGTCCTTCCCCTGACTGCATCTTCTATTCCTGTCTTTCACTCCCACTTTCATCTTGTAAGCCATCTGGATTTCTGTGTTGGGACAGTCAAAACGAACGTTAATATCTGTGGGTGTTTTCTGCTCTTGATAAACAATTAATGTCTTTCTTGATGGTCTATCATTGGATTTCAAATCCATTAGTGATGAGATACTGATGTTCATGTAGTTCTAAGATGTATTTGAAAGCTTCTCTCAAGGGACTGTTTCTTTTCCTGGAAGGACATGCTGAAAGCAGAGGGGAGCTCTTGCTCACCTTACACCATTAGCCAGGTGTGCATGGGTGTGCAGTGCAGACACTTTTAGCGAATACCCTGCTATTGTAAGGATTTTTGTAAAAATCCAGTTGTATAGAAGACAATACTGCTTATTGTGCATTTCAAAAATAAGAACTTAAAAGAACCCAGTGTTTTGAGAATACGAAATCAGATCTAAAAAGAAAGCTTTCCTCAAATAAACTACATAACAAACACAAAATTTCCTATGAAAATACCTGACAGAATCTAAACGAGTGTTGGTGCTCACTGCCGTAGGCGAGGAACATTAGACATGAAACAGTTGAGTTTCAGAAAGTGTCACTGTTTTCTAGGGAACGGTATTTAATGAGTTTCTTTGTTTTGCAGGCTTATAAGTGGTAATTCTGTCGAAGAGAGGCTGTTGAAAAAAGGTATTAAACATTTGATTCAAGAAGTGGCTGCTCAGGGAGATGATTGTTCAACAGACTTATTAACTCAGGTACTGTAACATTAAGAATGTGAGCAGTTATTTAATGATATGTAAAAAATTAGTGTTTTACTAGATCAGAGTCAGAATTTTAAACATCATTTAGTTTTATATTCATTTCCAGACTTGTTTGGGGGCCAGTGGTACGTGATCACAGTTAAAATCAGTAAAAATCCTGAACTGTTAGCTCACATAGAAAATCAGAAGATAAAATTATCTAGAAAGAAAACTGTGTTTGTTCCAATGGTAATTTTACACTATTTTTGACATTGTTTTAATCAAACGAAAACAACTTCTCCTGCAGCAAAAGATATCAAATGTGTCTGTAACCTGACTTTTCTAAACTCAGTTTTAGGGTGATTAAAAAGCTTTAGACATCATACATTGTCTTATCAATTACTTGAAAACATGTCTCCATAAGGTTCTTTGCTCTGAATATGCAAAAGAGGATTCCAGAAAGTTTACAGAAGAGACACTGTCTGAGATAAGAAATGATATAGACTCAGAGTTGTGTGATTCAAGAAATACCATGGTTCCTTCACAGTTAGAACAGCTGGCTAGCTTTGTGGATCAGGTATGATGATTTCTCTTGTTTTACGTAAACCTTTAGAAATATTTGAAATTTACTTTCCTGTGCAACAATCAAGTGGCTTTCATAAAGTATCTTATTTCCACTCCATTTACATGAAACAGTTCTGTGCAAATTTAAATACTGCAGCAATCCTGGGAGAAAATCTGAGCTTATTGATAGATCTGTTCACGTACTGAAACATTTAAGTCATCAAACGTTCTCCTGAGGGTTGTGAAGTGCAGTGGACTAAATTGTATCTTGTGATATAAAACTGTTTTACAGTCTTGTGCTTTGCCAGATACTTGTATTTTTTCTTAAAGGCCTTGGATCTGTTTCTTCTTAACCATGAAATGACTATTCTTAGCATTCCCTAAGTTCTGTCATATTCTGATTGTCTCCTTTTCCCTCTGACTACTTTTGCAAAACCCAAGTAGCAGCCTGCTTACTAACAACCAGTCAAGAGTGTGCATAATAACTTGGATGGGATTCTCTTTTTTTTTAATCTGGTTAGCAAAATGGAAGCCAATAGTTGGAGCCTATTCTCAGTGATACTGGTGGGATGTGAGCAGACTAGCTAGCGACCAGAATGTCAGATTTTTGGTCCTTAGATCTCTTTTCTACCTTAATTATGGTGCCGTTATTTGCAACCAAAATAAATACGTTTATTTGTTGGGGTGTTTTTCTGCTTGTTTTTAAATCACTGGTTATTTTCATGTTTCTAATTCAAAAGCTAAGTAACTAGCAATGTGTCAAAATGTTTTTCTGAACAGCTTAAGCCAATTGAAAAGTATGCGTTGAATTTCTTGGAATTGTTTCATACTTTGAATGATCAAAAAAGCCAGAAAGTCAACAAGGTAAGCGACTATATTTCATTTTCTGAGTAATTAATAAAAACAAAATAGAAAACCCCAACTGTTGTCAGATTTTTTTTTTTGTTTATTTGTTTTTTTTGTTTGTTTATTGGGGTTTTTTGTTTGTTTATGAGCACTGAAATTTTGCTCAAAATGATCGTGGTCTAAAAACACACTGGTTCCTAATTAACATGTAGACATATTTCCCTTTCTTTTTACTGGTATGAGGGCCTTATCCAAGAGTGAAAAGTCAGTTCAACTAACTTTGCTGTCACTGTTAGCCTATAAAAGGTGAGACTCAAATCAGTGGCAATTTACTGCTGTTAGCGTATTTATTGTGAAAAGTGGAAATATTTTAGAGTGTACAAATTTTTTTCCTAAAAGGAGTTAAAACCTGCAAATATAAAATGGGAATATCGGCATCCCAAGGAGCTGGAAAAGGCAGAAGAAAAATTTCAGCAGGAAGCGGAACTCTTAACGTATACCAGACAAGATGCTTATAACACGGTAACATCATGGGATTGCCAAGTCCCTGCTTTTCGAAGAATTTGTATATTATGACTATGAACCATGTATTTAAGTATGTGTGTTGGGTTCATGTTGCACTAGTCTTGTGGCCTTGCAGAACTGTTGTACTCTTGAAACTGAAGCTGTCACTCTGTAGATGGTTTTAATTCTGTAGAGTAGCAGGTTGCTGTTTTGGCAGAACTGTGGGTTGGTAGGTTGACTTGGAATGGACATGCACAGTTACGTATCAAGGTAATAACAACTGAAGGAAGAGCTTGAGAAGAATATTGAAAATTAAGAACAATTCCTTAAAATACTTTTTTTTCTACCGTAATTTTAGAATTATAGTTATTGCAAACAAGTTTATGCTGGGTTCTGGACTGGATGATGTATTGAGGTATCAAAAATTCTTTGCTTCTCATACAGGAATTTGTCTGTGAAGGACCAGATGGAGAAGTAGAAATAATGCCTGTAAGTCAGTAGCTCTTGCTTCATCTGAAGGAAACCTTACCTGAAATACTGTAATTAATGGCAAACTGTGGGTTGTGGGTTTTCTTTGTTGTTGTTGCTGATTTTTTGTTTTGGTTTGGGGTTTTTTGTAGCTTTGGACTCCCCCTGTTGTACCTGAGAATCACAATGATGTCTACACTGATTCTGTTATGTGTCTGATGTATACTAGTACTCCGATTCCAGAGTCTAAGCTTCCACCTCTTTTTGTTAGGAAGGCACATAAGCGGCAGAGAACAGATCTGTCATGTAAGTTGGATTGCATGGGAAGGTGTGGTAACATTTTTGTGTGAAACAATATGAAAACTCTTTTGCAAGAACATCTCTAAGTTTGTGTTTAAAAATTTAGGCATGCATGTACCATTATCTCTGTTAAGATTGATATCACTCAGACAAAATGATTGAGCGTAGAGTGCAAGCAGAGGGACTGCGCTGTGAAAACTTGCTATTGTCCTTACAAATTAGAAATAGAAATACAGGTGGATTAAATGAGCAGGAGTAAAGCAATGAGACTCCTGTTCATCCATTTGATCTGTTTTTAAGCTTATTTTCCTAGTGAAGTGAGAAGCTATTTAAAAATGATCGATCAAGTCAAATACTGTACTAGAGGACCATAGGTTGAAAGTACCTGCATTCAGAAAAGTACTGCAAAAGACTTATCATTAGTCAGATGATTTGCAGCAATCAGTTTTCTGTCATGATCTTGTTGCACATAGTTCCTTTCTCACTGGAGATAACAACTGTGTCCTGCCAATTAGCTTCAGATGAGAGTAAGAAGCGTTGCTGTAGAAGGATGGTTGCTCCTCCACCTTCACTTTTTGATCAAGTGACTCCAAGAATATTGAACACACGACAGAAGAGCAAAGCTCAGAAGACCCTCCTCTGGGTAAAACAGAAAACGTATTTTGCAAGACCTTTGTCAGCTCTCATCAATGCAGCTACTGACACTGGGCAAGATAGCCCTGCATGGCTAATTGCTGAAGACTTGGCACTGTTAAAAGTAAGATGGTACTTCCTTTTTATTGACTTCAAAAACTTTTTACGTGGAAGTTTGTTACAGCATCCATAGACCTTGATTAATACAGTGTGATACGTGCTTGTGCACACAAAAAAAGCATTTAATTGAAACGTTACACTGGTTCGATTTCTCTCTGCCTCCTAGGCGGTGAAACAGTTACGGACACTTCCTTTAAACCTTGCTATGGTGTCACCTGCACAGACAGCAAACTGGGACTTTGTCAGTGATGTCGTTAACTCTTGTAGCTATGTTTATCGCTCCCCAAAGCAATGCCAAAATCATTACATAAAATCATTTGCAGGTCCAGAAGGAGAGGTGAGTTTATGTTGAAATGTTCATTATATTGTGAAGGCTTGGGGTTTTTGTTGCGTTTTGTTTTGGTTTTTTAATTCCTCATTGCTCTTTGTGGACTACACGAATGTTTAGTAAGCAGAATAATAACTGTATTTTAGAATTTTGAGTAGCTTGGTATACAAGCAAATGCTAATAAATAACTTCCCCTGTCAGTATGACTACTATAGTTTATACTTACTACAGTTTCCATACACTTAAGAATATGAATTTCCCCAGTGCTGTGACAATGATAGCACCTTGGATGTATCACTTTGCACTATCACTATATTAAAACTAAGGAAGGGGAGTTATTTATTTTAACTTTTATTTAAGTGGCAGGATATGAATTGTCTTCAGTCAAGACTGTAAACTATGATTTTTGAGACAGGGCACTTACGACTATGTATTTTTGGTACCTAAGCCTTCAATTTCTATTTATTCCAGAATACAGGTGGTTATCCTCTTCGTGTTAGACAAGCTTATGCTAAAGACAAGAATTCTGAGCGTTCTCAAATCTATATGAATCACTTTGAGTTGATGACAATGACTACTAGAAAGAGAAGTTCCTCAAATAGGTTTCTGTAAGTTTATTCCTACTGTCAATGATAATTTTTCCCAGATTTAACATTTAATCTGTTTGGTGGCCTGATTGGTGATTTTTTTTTCTTTTCTCTTAAGCAGAAATGTATTTCACAGGGGCGTTTCTCTTGTCAGAAGCGCTGTGATGACCTTCAGCCTTAACTTAAAGTAGTGCATTTACTGTCAAAGAATCAAACCTGTGCTTGTGCTGATGTAAAGAAAAGCTTGAAGTGCTTCAGAATTGCTCCCTGTGATGTATCAGGAGGGATAGGCCAGGCTTTCAACTCTTTTCTCAGGTCTGATAATATAGCTGTCATATTTCTAGGTAAAGAACTGGCTGGAGTTCCCTGCTAATCCCCAGATTTTTCAGATCTTAATTGCAGATTCCTCTTCCAGAATTTTAAAATTCTTTGTGTTAAAATACCATGAATATGGAAATAGTTGCACAAAATTCAGTTAGCTTAAGCTACTTCATTTACTTTCAGTGCTGAGAACTATGACAAGCTACTACCTATGTCTGAGGCTGTTTCCATCTGTGCAGAGCCTATGACGATGCAGGAAAAGGTCTGTTCAGTTTTTCCAGGTCAATTCCACTCTGTATGTTCTTTTCAATAGCTTTTCAATCCTTTTCATTTTCAGATCTTTTCAATTACTTTCTCACGTAAAAACAATTGCAAAGGCTGGGAATAAGGAAAAATAACAAGAGTTTTTAGAAGACTGAAAATTGTTCAGTATGAGTTTTGATTGCCTAATCCCCTTTCAGGGCATCAGCTGTCCGTTCCAGATCTGTTCCTTTACACTTCTGTGGTTGTCTCATTTTTTTGGTATTTTAGCAATGTCTGAAGCAGGCAGCCCTGATATATAATAATTTTTTGTCAAGTCAGAATTTTCTGTTGCAATTATTGGTATAGACAATTAGGAATTCATTTCAGGATAAATCTTTACCTGACTTCATGGTAACAGTCATGGTTTTTATCTACTCAGAATTAAAATAATTAAAAAGAAGCCTATCACTGTGATCCCTGCCTTCCATCTGTTTCTGTTGTCATAGGCATTGACTGAAGAACAAATAGCTCCACAACTGCAGGAGCAACAGCCCAGTCAGAAACAAGAAGAGGAACAAACAATGGAGCCAACCCAAACCCAGTGTCAACCACAGGGGGAAACACAGGTGAGAAACAAAAACATGATTGCCATGCGGTATGTGAATTCATTTCACTCCTGCAGCTGTAGGCAGAGAAATATGTTCCTCCCAACTGAATGAATCTGTTAGTCCAGATTCATGTGCACTTAGGGCATCTGTTTTGACTTTGCTGAGGCTGTGTGTAGGACTCAGCAAATCTGGAGAATTGGGACATTGAGTAGCAGGAACATCTCATTTTATCTGAGCTGAGGTGATGGACTTAAGTGCTACTTAAAAAAATACAGTCTTGTTGTTCAAGGATATCAGAATACTATTCAAAGAATAATTATAGACAAGCTCTTTCTTAAAGATACAGGATTTTGGCTTTCATCCCAGAGTGGATTTTACGATGCTGAAAAAGGCATTCCATATTGTTGTGGTTTAACCCCAGCCAGCAACTATGCACCACGCAGCTGCTCGCTCACTTCCCCCCCCCCCCCCAGTGGGATGGGGGAGAGAATTGGGGAAAAAAAGTAAAACTCGAGGGTTGAGGTAAACACAGTTTAATAGGACAGAAAGGAAGAAACTAATAATGATAATAATAACAATAATAAAATGACAATAATAATAAAAGGATTGGAATATGCAAAACAAGTGATGCACAATGCAGTTGCTCACACTTGCTGACCGATGCCCAGTTTAGTTCCCGAGCAGCGGTCTCCCCCAGCCAGCTCCCCCCAGTTTATATACTAGGCATGACATCCCATGGTATAGAATGCCCCTGTGGCCAGTTTGGGTCAGCTGTCCTGGCTGTGTCCCCTCCCAACTTCTTGTGCCCCTCCAGCCTTCTTGCTGGCGGGGCATGAGAAGCTGAAAAATCCTTGACTTAGTCTGAACCCTACTTAGCAACAACTGAAAACATCAGTGTGTCCTCAACATTCTTCTCATACTGAATCCAAAACATAACACTATACCAGCTGCTAGAAAGAAAATTAACTCTATCCCAGCTGAAACCAGGATGCATGTATAGACTGGAACAAATGTAATTTTATGGTACGAATGTAGTTGTACTTTTTCAATATATTTACCTCCCTCATTGGAAGAATTTCTTAAAACTTCACACCCTCTTTTGTGATCAGTTTATAACACTTCTGAATGTTAAAAATACAGTCTATTTCATGACACTTTCAGGCTTTGGGACGTACACTCTCTGCAGTCACAGCTGCGTTACAGCAAGTGTCTGTGGTACCTGCCATTCCAGCACAGCTGCAGCCCTCAACCCCCAGCCAGTTTTTTCAAGCAGAAGCATTTGACAGCATCAGTTGTAACCATCACTCTGATGGCAACTGTGCAGATGGCTTTTGATGACTCTGCTTATATCAGGTAACCTTTTATTTTCAGTTCACATTTTGCTGTTGAAAGTAAATTGCTCACTTTAAAATTCATTGGTAAGTGAAAAGGATGGAATAGTCTTTCAGTAAGTCCTCCACTCTTTAGAAAATAGCATATCTCCAGATGCTGTATTATTTAAGTGTAATTAATTTCAATTACATAGAATTTTAAACACTGTCATCTTTGTATACTGTCACTTATTTTTCAGTTTTATCTTAGACTGTTTTCTCTCTATATACTCTGAGCTAGTAACCACTATTTGTCTAAAATTTCATTTTAGATTTAGTTGCAAGAAGTTCCAGGAACCAAGTCCTGATCCTCAGCCCCCAGTGACTTCTTTGCCCCAGACAACATCAGTAGAGGAGTTCTCCTGATGGCAGACTGCAGGTGTTGGTGAACCCCTGGAAAGCAAAGCTTACGTATAGCCTGGAGTCGGTGTATGTGACGCCTTCAGCCGCGGATGCTGAAAGTAGTGAAACGCCTGCTTTGTAAATGAGAACTGAATGTCGTTATCGGGCAGGTGGAAGTTGTGTTTCCTTCGTTGCCAACCCCTTCCCCAGTTTTTTTGGCAGTATGTTACTGTAGTCAAGAGTAGCACCAGGTTACTTTTTTCCCTCCCTCCCTCCCCGTCCTCCGAGGACCGTGGTGCCGCTGCTCCAGGTAAGCGCTCTACGGTTCCTCCTGCCCGTAGGCACCTTTTCTTTGTGGATTTCTACGCCAAACCTTGCAGAAACGGGTCGGCACGGTTACCGGCCCAGGCAGCACCGCCTCCTCGCCCGGCCGGCACGACAATAAAAGTTACTTTTCTGTCCCGTCCCCGCGTCTCCTTCCCGCGTTCCCGCCCGGCGCAGCGCTCCCTCTCCCGCCGTACACCCAGGGCCGCAGCGGCCGCCCCCCTTCCCCTTCCTCCCGCCCGGGGCCCGGCGGAGCCCGGGGCCGAGCGGAGCCCGGGGCCCGGCGAGGCGGCGGGGGCGGCGGGGCGCATGCGCGGGCGGGGGCGGCGCATGCGCCGAGCGCGGTCCGGACGGCGGGGCGGCGGCGCAGGCGCCGGGAGCCGAGCGCGGCGCAGGAGGCGCGGTTTGTCTCCTGCCGGCGCTGGTAGCGGCTGCCGCTCCGGCCGCCCCCCGCCCCCGCTTCCTGTGAGGAGCGAATGGAAAGTCTGGCCCCGGCGCCCGCGGTAAGTGGGGCCCGCCGGGCTCGGAGGGCCGGGGGGGGGGGGGGTGGGCGGCCGGGCCCCGCTGCTCCCCGCCCGCCCCGCAGGCCTCGGGCCCCAGGCCCGGCGGCACCGGTCCCGGCGGCTGGCCGCGGAGGAACGGGCCTTCCCCGCGCCGCCGCACGGCGCTGGGGCGGGGGGCGCCGTGTCCGAGGGAGGGGGGGGGGGCGGGCAGGGCCGGCCGCGTCCCGCCGCGGGGCGGGGGGGACACGGACGGGACACGACGAAGGGGGTTCGGCGCTGCCCCTGCCGGGGGGGACTCCCCCGCGGGCCTCGGCGGGGGAAGCCCCGCGCGAAGTTGGGGCGCTGGGCGGTCGCCGTGGGCCCGGCCCGTGGGCCGTTCGCACAGTTGGGTTTGGCACACAAAAGGCGATCCCTTCTCCCCGGGCGGGCAGAGGCCGGCAGCGCGCTGGTGACGCTTCCTTATCGGCGTGTAATTAATTAAGTGTTTTCACTTGGGCCGTAAATGTTAGCGAGGTATAGGTAATTAAAATAATAAGACCTCGTTACTGGCGATAGGTGATATCGCCGGGATCTTAATTATTCGGTATCAGGGCTACGAAAGAGTCGCCATACCACGAAGTGTTGCAGTATTATTAAATCTGTTGGAAAAGGTGCCTGTAAGGAGCGGATTTTTTTTTATTTTTTTTTTTTTTTTTCCCCCTTCCCGCCCTGCTGAGGGCTCTCCCCCAGATTTGAGCTCCGCGGAGCGGCAGAGGGGAAACCTGTCCCCGCTGCCTCCCGGTCCCCGCGCCGGCTGCGCCCCGCGGTACCTCCCTGCCGTGTGGGATCCCGCACTCGCGGGCAGCCCCCTTCCTCTCCTGCAGCCTCCTACCGCTAGCACGTGTGTGACAGCGCTGCTCTGCTTCCTCGCCTTCACGGGAAGCCGGCTCTTTTCCCGGGGGCGAGGAAGGGAATATCTCCATCCCCAGGGCTTGAGCAGATTGCTGCGGATAGCCCAGTACAGGGGGAGCAGAAGGGTTGTGTTGTGTTTCCCTGCCTCGGCCACGGGCGAGGAGCGGGGCAGGCAGGCAGCCGCTCCATCGCGTCCCTTTCCAGGAGTGCTGCCGTGTTGGATGTGCTGCTGCCCGTTGCCACTTGTAACCCACTCGGAGTTGGGAGCAAAGAGGCATGGCAGCGTAGTCGTACGTGTGTTTGGCCTGGAATGCCAAAAATGAAACTGTCGTTTTCAAAATATGAGAGAGATTTTGGAAAAAACAAAAACAAAAACCCAACAGGGTTCATTTTTCTTCTGCTGCTTGCTACTGCTGTGTGACACCCAGCACTGAATCTACCTGTCAGTGCACGTCAGTGGAATTTTTGTTTGTCAATGACTGAAATATAAAACCAGAATGTTTTGGGATTTCTGGATAGCTCGGCTCAATAAACAGCATTCTAAATGAAATGCAGTTTTGGATTAATTTTCATCTCTTTAAGGGGTTGGTGTCCTGAAGGAAAGAGAAGGCAGAGTTAAGTATCAAGAACAATACTTTTTCAAACATTTAGATGATTTGGTAGGGAGATTTTTCATGCTGCGTTTTTTCTTCAGTAGCTAGAGCAATAAAGTTGAATAGTCTGTGTCCATTTTTAGCGTATTTTTAGTTATTGTTGAAGAAATGTACTGTAGGTTTTGAGCAACTGTTGTGTTATCAAGAACATTGTATTAAGTGTTAAAAGCACTGAAACATGGGGAATAATGAGCACAAAAAAGAGTAGATACTTTTGATATTGGAGATTGTTGATTCTTGATGTTCCACAGAAAGGGAAGAAGTACTTTTTTTAATTATTTGAAGTCAGTCTAACTAGCTAAGAGGAACGTATCATTTGTAAAACTATTCAACAGCACTTTGTTAGCTGGAGAAACATATGAGAGATTTAAGAGAGTTTTTGTGGTGCTGAGGGTTTTGGATAATTTGACTGAGGACGTAAAACATTTTAAGTAACTCCAAAGACAGGATAACCGAGTTCTTACTATAAGGTAGTCTTTCGAATAGTAACTAAATAGTTTCAGTTGCAGAAATATTTTCACCTTCCCTGAATTTCTGGTTTTGTGTATTTCTTTAGTGTGTACTGTAAAAACCCTAGAACAGTGAGGATGCACCATGGTAATGGTCCTCAGAATGCCCAGCGCCAGCTCCAGAGGTCCAGGTCCTTCACAGGCAGTGAGGGAGAAGAGCAACAGGCAAATTTACCCCAGTCACCTGCAGCTTCTTTTGCACCTTCTGCAAGTCCATCTGCACCCCAGTCCCCCAGTTACCAAATACAACAGTTTATAATGAGTCGAAGTCCAGTAGCTGGGCAGAATGTGAACATCACGCTGCAAAACGTTGGACCGGTGGCTTCAGGAAACCAGCAGATAACCCTTACCCCATTGCCAATTCCAAACCCGACATCACCGAGTTTTCAGTTCAGTCCTCAGCAGAGGCGGTTTGAGCATGGATCCCCATCGTATATTCAAGTTACTTCACCGCTGCCTCAACAGGTTCAGTCTCAAAGCCCTACACAGCCTAACCCTGTGCCGGTGCAAACGTTACCAAATGTTCGGGCAGGCACTCCAGGCCCTGGCTTGGGTATGTGCAGCCAGAGCCCCACTAGAGGATTCGTAGATGCTAGTGTGCTTGTGAGACAAATCAGCCTGAGTCCTTCAAACGGTGGACACTTTGTGTATCAGGAAGGACCAGGAATTGCACAGATTGCTCAAGGAGCGGCTGCACAAGTACAGCTTCCATCTTCTGGGACACCTGCTACGGTACGGGAACGCAGGCTTTCACAACCTCATTCGCAGTCTGGTGGCACCATTCATCATCTCGGTCCTCAAAGTCCTGTAGCTAGCGGAGCAAATATGCAATCTTTGACTAGCCCGGGCCATATTACGACCACCAGCTTGCCACCCCAAATCAGCAATATTATCCAAGGGCAACTTATGCAACAACAGCAGCAAGTGCTTCAGGGACAGCAGCTGGGTAGACCCATTGGATATGACAGGACTTCTGGTGGATTGATAGCGGGAGTTGGAGGACCTAGTGCATTTGGAATGACATCACCACCTCCTCCCACAAGTCCTTCACGGGCCACTGTACCACAGGGGCTGTCGAGTCTTCCTCTTACTCCTACAGTTAATACGACGGTGAAAAAACAACCCAAAAAGTTGGAGGAGATTCCTCCTGCCAACCAAGAGACTGCTCAAATGAGAAAACAATGTTTGGATCATCACCACAAGCAGATGGAAATTCTTAAGGAAACTTTTAAGGAATGTTTGATTGAACTGTTTTTCCTGCAACATCTTCAAGGGAATATGATGGACTTTTTAGCTTTTAAGAAGAAACACTGTGTTCCACTGCAAGCATACCTGAGGCAAAATGACTTGGATCTGGAGGAGGAAGAAGAGGAAGAACAATCTGAGGTCATCAATGATGAGGTAAGAAATCTGTTGGTTAACGTTTTGGAATAAAATCGTAGATGAAGTTGTGGCACCTGGGTTGTGAAGTGTTAGAGAATGTGACGCTACCTGAGAAATAATTTTTATTTGATGAAGTACGGCAATTTTTCTTTAAATAGTTGGTCTGAGAGAATGCAGTTCTGCTAGGTAGTGCGATTTGACAGGTCAGCTTGAGCGTGCTGTTAGATGTATGTATTTAAAAGCAAAGAATAGAGAGGTGAAAGGAGCTTTCACTGTCCTAGTTGGTGTGTAAGGCAGCACACAGATAAAGATGGCATTGGTGTGGAAGCTGTTTTAAGCTATCAGAATGAATATGAATCGGAATCATAGATTAAATTTCACTTACTAGAATTATACAAACCAAAAAAATGACCAAAAAGTTTTGTAAGAGTCTTGTAACCTTTACTTGACTCATGTGATTTCTAACCATAGATGTTAGTGAAGTTCAGTGTTGCTGTGGCCAACAAAAAACCTGAATTAATCTAATTACTCAGAGAGAACATGTGAATCATAATGTATGTGGGTCCATAGTAATGAATGAGGTTACTTAGGCTGTCTTAGAGCTCTGTGCATGTACTGCTGTCTAAATGATTAAACAAATAGCACTTTGAGACTGGACATTAACAAGTTAACTTTGTTATTTATGCAAAGGTTTAAAATTACTAACTTGAATTCACTGTTTATTAATGGCAAAGGACTTCAAGTAAGCTTGCCACAGACAGATGCCTTGCAACTTTTCCTGCACGTTTGTACCCATTCGTGTAGCTCTTGACCTGCAGCACCCTGTGGGTGCTGGAGCAGTGCGTGTCTTGGGCAGACCCTATGTGCAAGCCTACATGGCAAGTGGTTGCAACAGGGTAGATACCATTGATGCCACCGAATCACTTGGCACTCATAAATGTCTTTTAAAATTTGTAAAAATATGTATCGGTGTATAGTTGCCAGTTTGTACTGAACCAAATCAAACCTGCTATGTAAAGAAACTCATATTGCTTTGAAATATCTGCTAGAACTGAGTGTCTTCAGTGAAAATTGATGACTCTCTTAGGTGTGAATCATTAGCGATCGTATCTTCAGTTGGAATTTGTGGGAAATTTTGGCAGTATAACAGCTGAAGTTTAATTTGTTCATTGCTTTGTAGTCTAAACTTCTTGACTAGGAAAAATGTATTTCTGCTCGTGATAGTTATTGATAATTTTGAAGGAATAATTTCTATGTATAGTAACATAAAAGCTAGCCTGTTATTGTAATTTATTGGCAATGGATATTCAATATCTTTTTTTCACCTGGTTTGTATTTTGTCAAATTGTTTAGGTGTTCTTGTTGGGTTGCGTGTTTGTCAGCTGAAATACCAGGTATTTTGAACTACAGTATGCACATTTTGAGAGATCTTTAGCGGGTGTAAATTGTATACGTTCATTGAAGTCAGTGGTGCTACTACAATTTACATCAGTTGAGGCTCTACCCCTCGGTCTTTCGGGTTTGGAGTTTGCTGTACTTCACTGCCTTCTTGTGATGGGTCATCTTTTGTTTGTGAAAGCCGCTTGTCTGTTTAACTGCTGGAGAATTTTGCAAAGTGCAACAGCAAAAGTCTTTCCGTGTTTTTGAATGATGAATCCTTTTGAAAGATTAAGACATCTTTTGAGTATGTTCTTTCTTTGTATTTTTTTGTCGTCTTCTCTTTTATTTCCCCCTCCCCTCTCTTTATCACTTTCTGCTAAAGCAATGCACTTCATCCCTTGCCTGGAAAGGTTGATCACTTTGGGAATTCAAGGGGAGAGCGAATGGTGGCTGTGCTCATTGCTTAAATAAATGTTGGAGCTCTCTTAAGTTCAAACTGTCTGTCATGCTAATTTGTTGTCCGTTAGGAGCAGCAATCATTAAACTTAAAACACACTTTTATGTTAACTGGATTTAAGAAAAGGTTTCCAGTGACAAGAAGTCACTATAAATAGTCAAGGCTGTACTCTGTTCTGCTATTAAAAGTGAGACAGAACTCTTAAAAAACGGCCTGCGCTCAAACCAAGCTGCACTGATGGCGGTTTAGTTATAATCCCCTCTTCAGTGAGGTACCATCAGTACAAAATGAGTGTGTTGAACAGTTCAAAAAAAAAAAAAAAAAAAAAAAGAAGAAAAACTTTTAAAAAGAAAATGATTCTCCCTTCTTTTTTTTTTTCCCAAAATATTTCTCTCAGGTAAAGGTTGTGACAGGAAAGGATGGGCAGACTGGTACTCCTGTCGCTATAGCAACCCAGCTTCCTCCAAATGTTTCTGCTGCTTTTTCATCCCAGCAGCAACCATTTCAGGTACTTTTCAATGGTTCTAAAATGTAGTTTCATCCCAGATTTTTTTTCTTCATTCAGATTTGATATTTCTTAGATGAATTAGAATTTTCCCAAAAGCCCATGCCTTATCATCTGAACAAAACAAAAAAAACTTTGCAATCTTCAAATGCATCAGTATTAATGAAGCCTTGAGTTAAGGAAGTTAAATCTTTGTCTCCAGGTTGCTGGCTTATTTCATTAACTTTCAGCTTGAATGTTTTCACTTTGGTTTGTTTGTCTTTTGTTTCCCTAATGCATTTGGTTCATTTGTGCATTCTGCATAGTGATGATATGGATTCTTTTGTCTGTGGCATTGTAATTGTGGATTTCTTCTAAATTTCTTTTCTTTTTTTCCTTACCTATTAAAGGTTTTGAGTATTGCTACAGAAGGTTTTGGATTTGCCTTCCCTAAAATGTTTCAAACAACAATAATGACCTCTGACATAATTTTTTAAAATAACTGCTTTCCATTAGCTCTACCATAAACATTGGGAAGAAGAAACTTGAAGTGCTTATTTTTATTATATAAGTCCTTTTTTACAGTTTTTTTTCTTTTTTTTTTTCATGAGGGAATACTGAACAAAGTAAAGAAAAAAATGTGATAACCAGTTAAAATTTTTGTGGATCAGTGATGATGCAACTTTTTAAATACAGGCTAGTATGGGTTTATGCAGCTACCTTCAACTCTGTGTTACCCAGGCACCATTGCTTATATATACCCTGAGAAGTAATATACCCTAATTCCTCTGCAACTAAAATATTTGCCTTTTATCTCAATTACATGTGCTTAGCAGGTGTTACAGGCTGAATTACTCTGCTGTACCATTGAAGCTGTACAGTCTGTATTGCCTTCATGTAGGTTTTGGAAAATGGAGAGTTAAATGAAATGTAAAATGGGTTGTATTCCTGTGTATAACAAATGGGATGTTCACTGGGATATTTTACAGATGAGTTGCATAGTAAAGGGGCTTGCACTGAGAGCTCTTCGTTATGGCCAATACTGACATGTCTTGGAAGTCTCCTTAGGTCACCAGGCTTCATCTAAGCTGTTTAAAATGTGTAATATATCAGGTTATTTATTACAGTGATTAGGGTTATTATCAAGCTATAGCTCCAGCAGTGATGAAGTACTTTTGAAAGTATTACACCATTTTAGACCTGTTTCAGGGAAACTAGCAGGTTCATGCTAAAGAAGTCAAAACTCTGTGTAATTGTGATAATACCTTTTAGCACAAACTGTTAACAGAAAAGTACCATCTCTTTCCATCAGTCTTTCTCTTTGGAACTGTTTATAGAGAAATAATGTGTCCTGATCAGCATCATCATTCAAATTTGAGTGCCTAAGTGCAGCACTCAGAATGATTATTGTGGGCGTGCTGCATAATCATGACCTCCGGAGAACTACATTATTTTAATTAAAGTTAGGACAGTTTTAGTCTAATATTAGTGGTATGTGACTACAGTTTATAAAGACATAACATCTTTGCTCTTTGAAGTGTCTGGCCTAAATTAAGTGGTGATAATGCAGACAGCCGGGAGGCATACTCTTAAGAAAATGTCAGTCAAAAATCCTAAAGTAGAGATGCAGCCTGAAACTGTGAGTATGCAATCATCCAGAGTAAGAGTGCAGGTGAAATAAATGGCATCTGAAGCAGAGTTTGGAAAACATTCTTTCTTAAACTGATGTCCCAGAAAGAATTTGATGCAAATGGGACATAAGCTGAATTTGTTAATTAATTCAGTAGCATTGTACAAAATAAGTTTTTGTGACTTTTGAAAATTCTATAAATGCCTAAGTGTATGATGCTCTGCCAGACACTGGCTGTTGGACTTGAAATATGCTGCATGTCTGCCTTGTGAGAAGACAAATATTTGAAAACTTAATCCATATTGAGTGTGAGATGGCAGCGAACCATTAGGGAAGAATATAAGTCAGAGATTCTTATAACCAAAATTCACATCTTAATTATAGAATCGTTTGGGTTGGAAGGGACCTTAATGATAGATCATCTAGTTCCAGCCCCCCTGCCATGGGCAGGGACACCTGCCACTAGACCAGGTTGCTCAAAGCCCCATCCTACCTGGCCTTGAACACTGCCAGGGATGGGGCATCCACAGCTTCTCTGAGCAACCTGCTCCAGTGTCTCACCACCCTCACAGTAATAATTTATTCCTAATATCTAATCTAAATCCACACTCTTTCAGTTTAAAGCCATTACCCCTGGTCCTATCACTACATGCCCTTGTAAAATGTCCCTCTCCAGCTTTCTTGAAAGCCGCCTTTAAGTACTGAAAGGCTGCAATAAGGTAGGTCTCCCTGGGGCCTTCTCTTCTCCAGGCTAAATGACCCGAACTCTCTCAGTTTGTCGTCATAGGAGAGGTGTTCCAGCCTCTGATCATTTTTGTGGCCCTCCTCTGGACCCACTCCAACAGGTCCATGTCCTTCTTATGTTGGGGGCCCCACAGCTGAACACAGTACTCCAGGTGGGGTCTCACGAGAGCGGAGTAGAGGGGGAGAATCACCTCCCTCGACGTGCTGGTCACACTTCTTTTAATGCAACTGTTGTGGTTTAGCCCCAGCCAGCAACTAAGCACCATGCAGCTGCTCACTCCCCCTCCTCAACTGGACAGGGGAGAGAAAATATAACAAAAGGCTCGTGGGTCCAGATAAGGACAGGGAGAGATCATTTACTATTTACCATCATGGGCAAACCAGACTTGACTTGAGGGAAATTAATTTATTACTAATCAAATCAGAGTAGGATAATAAGAAATAAAAAATAAATCTTAAACCACCTTCCCCCCACCCTTCCCTTCTTTCCAGGCTTAACTTTACTCCTGATTTTCTCTACCTCCTCCC
Source organism: Buteo buteo (assembly GCF_964188355.1). Lineage (NCBI taxonomy): Eukaryota > Metazoa > Chordata > Aves > Accipitriformes > Accipitridae > Buteo > Buteo buteo. The sequence continues at coordinate 34,898,585 of NC_134181.1, forward strand.
CACCAGTGGCACAGGGGGACGGGGAATGGGGGTTGGGGTCAGTTCATCACACGTTGTCTCTGCCGCTCCTTCCTCCTCAGGGGCTGGACTCCTCACTCTTCCCCTGCTCCAGCATGGAGTCCCTCCTACAGGAGACAGTCCTGCACGAACTTCTCCAACGTGGGTCCTTCCCATGGGCTGCAGTTCTTCATGAACTGCTCCAGCATGTGTCCCTCCCACGGGCTGCAGTCCTTCAGGCACAGACTGCTCCAGCGTGGGTCCCCCATGGGGTCACAAGTCCTGCCAGAAAACCTGCTCCAGCGTGGGCTCCTCTCTCCACGGGGCCACAGGTCCTGCCAGGAGCCTGCTCCAGCGCGGGCTTCCCATGGGGTCACAGCCTCCTTTGGGCATCCACCTGCTCTGACATGGGGTCCTCCATGGGCTGCAGGTGGAGATCTGCTCCACCGTGGACCTCCCTGGGCTGCAGGGGGACAGCCTGCCTCACCATGGTCTTCCCCACGGGCTGCAGGGGAATCTGGATCACCTCCTCCCCCTCCTTCTGCACTGACCTTGGCGTCTGCAGGGTTGTGTGTCTCTTACATGTTCTCACCCCTCTCTCTGGCTGCCGTTTCTGTCCCACAGCAAATTTTTTTCTGGGCTCAGCCTTGGCCAGCAGCAGGTCCGTCTTGGAGCCGGCTGGCACTGGCTCTGTTGGACATGGGGGAAGCTTCTGGCAGCTTCCCACAGAAGCCACCCCTGTAGCCTCTCTGCTACCAAACCCTTGCCGTACAAACCCAATACAGCAACACAGGATACAGTTGGCTTTCTGGGCCGCAAGCTCACATTGCTGGGTCACGTTGAGCTTCTTATCAGCCAACACCCCCAAGTCCTTCTCCTCAGGGCTGCTCTCAATCCGTTCTCCGCCCAACCTGTATTTGTGCTTGGGATTGCCCTGACCCATGTGCAGGACCTATAGGCTATAACTGTATTGCTAGAGTGGCTGCAGATGCCCTCACAGTAGCAAAGAGATTGGATGCTACTAATTCATAGCTATTGATAGAATCTGAGTGACGTGAGAGATATTCAGTTCAAAAAGGAGTTTTTGAAACTCAGTCATTTTAGGTGATGTTGGCTATGTTTATTAATACCATTTGATGAAGCTTTGAAGGTGCAGGGTTGCGACTGCTATGGTTTATTTCAATATTGACTGGTGTTTACTTCCTTAGGCTTAATTTACATTGGTAGAATTTGTATTAAAAATCGGAGAAGAAAAGATCTGTGAATAAACTAGAAAATTCTTTTGGGAAATTGCTGTCTTTGCTATGTTGTCATGATAAATTTTCGCAACATTTGCAAACCCTTACTGTACATCAATATGGCAAGGGCTGTCACCAGCAGAAGATTGCTCTTGGAGAACTTGAGTGCTAAATTAGCTCATTTTCTAAGCTGTAGAGGCTGCCATACATAAAGCCTGTGTTTGTGGTTTCTGATAGAATCTCTTAAGACCTTTCTTGGGATAGCCCTTATTTTTCTCATATTAAGTTTCATAGTAGAATATTGGGCATAGCATGGCTAAATATTGAGGAGAATTGAAAAATATGACTTGGAAACTCACTGAAAGGCATAGAGCTTGCACAAACACTGACAGACATTAGTAAGTATTTGCCAGTAGTGCTGAGGGCCCAAAGAGCATGGAAATAGTCACGTACCCAAACTTGTTTGCTTCAATAACCCTGTACGTGAGTCCCCCATCTGAGTTTGACACTGGAAGGATTATCTAGGATACATTCACTGCCATCGTTGCCAATATTAGATGTAGTCATTTTAAAATAAAGTTTTAATACACTGTGTAATCTTAGTGAAGCTGAACTCCAACTTGCTGAATCAAACCCTGGTGTTTTCTTTTGCATCTCAGTATCAATAGTGCCCTTCCAGGCGTGATAATTCATAGTTCTGTGATGTTTATCCTGAGACAAAATGTCTAGTAATTTCTGATGATCTCTGATGTCACATTAGCCTTATGGCAGTATTGTGTTTCTCCTCATTGAGTTTCTTCATGGTACTCATTTTGCCAGCTGTGCAAACAAGTACAAGTCTAGGATCTGGAAAACTGGAATTGGAACTTGTGTAATGTGGCTGAGATTCTTTTATTCCCTCTTCCAAATCTTAGCAGTTTTTCCTGAAATATTTCAAGGCTAACTCTCATGGAGCTCTATCCTGAGAGTGACAGTGGTGGAGACTCAAGTAAGCGTAAACTGTCTTCAGGATGAGAGTTAACTTGTGTTACTGATCTTTCACACAGAGTGAAAAGGATTAGCTTTCACAAATGTATTGACTCTCATTTCCTACTTTTGTGTCTTGGTAGTTATGATACAGTTTATGTGTAAATTCTCTTTCCTCATCTAATTTCCCTTCTAATTAATCCTGTAATGAAGTCAACATGTTTCATTTTTGTCACGTCAGCTTTTTATTGCAGCTACATACTATATGAATGCATCCTTTTGACTTCATTGCAGCATTATGCAAATAATGAAGGGTAATACACTAATGAAAATATCCATTTATTAAAAGAAATAAAAAATATTGTGCAAGTTTATTTTTTATATATCCCATTTCCCTGGGTTTGGTATCACTTTTAATAAAAATGTAGACGTGTATTATATATAACCAACTTCATCAGTTTAGTTACCATTTTAAAATTTAAACTCAACGAAGAGCATCTGTGCATTATGGACATCTAAAACTTTATAGCAGATATTGAATGAGTCTTGTTTTCTTCATTGTGCAACTGTTCTGAAGGATTTGTTCTGTGCTGGCCTCTTTAGATCTGTTTGTAAAGTACATCTTGGTGTTAGACTATCTACAGATTGAACTTTTGTGATTTGTTTTCTTTTTCCAATAGCAAACGCATACAGGGACTCCAGTAACGGGGACTGTGAACACCATAGAAATTGAAGCTTTTAAGAGACAGCAGGCACTTGCACCAGCAGGTACGTTCCACAGACAGAATTTCACTTTGGTTCTTTTCTTTTTTTTTCCAAACAGTTAATGGAGCCCACTGTTCTGTAACTCTTGAAATACAGTTTTGCCTCACCTTGGGAAATGCCAGATCCTTAGGACTATCTATTGTGAATGGTGCTGTGCGAAGAGTGCACTCCACTCACAATATATAGGACTGGATTTGCCAGGCATGGAGACATTGTTAGGTTGATTGTTCTGGCTAAGAAGATTGGAGATGGCCAACTTGAAGTTACAGGGACTCTGCCCTTGGAGCATGTTCTTCATAAATGCTACACATGTATAGTAGTCGTAGCTTTCTGAGCTGATGTTGGAATCATGTGTAGTTGCTTTGTAAAATTGAACCCATTCCATTATACCATGCCATAAATGGAATTTGAATATCACAGATTCGTCTAAGAGACCACGAATTGAAGTGGGCCGTCATGGGATGGTTTTTCAGCACCCGGGTGTGGCTTCAGGAGTTCCTCTTCAACAGCTAATGCCAACGGCACAAGGTACTGTGTCACCACATGCCAATTGCACATTAATTTAACAGGGAGATGTTAGTGATGGGACTAGAAACTTGGGCTTCCAGCATTCCAAGATCCTAGTCCCACCACACACTTCTCCATGTAAATTAATACTTGGTATGCAATGCCTGGTTTGTTTAAGGAGCTGAGTGACGGGCTCCAAAGGTGCATGTGGGCATGGAAATACGTCACAGGTGCTGATGCAAAATGGTTAAACAGAATTCTGGAACTGAGCCAATGATTTATGAAAACCAAACTTCCTAATTTGCAACATCATGACAAATTTATATTCATTAGTCATGCCAAGCTTTGGAATATGTGTTAGAGTGAATGTGTTAGGAACTAAATATTATTTAGACTTGATGCTGTTATTTTAGGTTAAATTCCATTAGCTCACCGATCTTTTTTTTTTAAGTATAAGAAATTCAGAAGACATATAATGACTTTTTTTTTTATAGTTACTGTGCTCCAAATTTTAGTTGCAGTCCTGTGCATGAAATACTTTGTTGTTTATTGTAATAGTGATTTATTTTGTGATTGTGATGTGGTATTTTCAAGTGATGGTGTCTTGTGGCAAAGTAAGTAACAAATCGGTCTATTTGCAGTTGATTCCTGTTTATATTAGTAAAGATCATTGGATGTTTTAGTTTCATCTGTGCTGTGTTTCCTCTTGCTTTGTAGGTGGAATGCCTCCCACTCCTCAAACCGTACAGCTGACTGGACAGAAACAGAGTCAACAACAGTATGACCCATCTAAAGGCCCTCCTGTGCAGAATGCAGCAAGTCTGCATACACCTCCGCCCCAGCTGCCAGGGAGACTGCAACCTGCAAATGTTCCCATGACATCTCTCCCAGCTGCGCTGCAGCTTTCACAGCAGCAACCACAGATAGTGGAATCTCCATCTCAGCCTCAGATTCAGGTGAAGATCCAGCCTCAGAGTGTACCCCTGACTTCTGCTCCACTTCCAGCACCACTTCAACAGCAGGTGCCACCAGCAATCCATGTGCAAGGACAGACACAAAACCAAGTGTCACAGCCACAAGCTACAATACAGCAACAGGTATGTGAACTTTATTGGGGTGAAGATAGGTTTGTTTCAATGCCCAGTAAAATCTAAGAACACTATCTTCCTGAAAATACAGGAAAAATGTTAACTTTTTTTAATTCCAATGGACACTTAAATCCTTTCCTTATAAAAATGCAGGTGTACATTTTTTATTAAATTAAAGTCTGCATTATGTTCTGCTGTAGTGTAGACTAAGACAGTATTGAATCCTAAAGTCATCACTAACAAATGTGTTTCTTGGGCAGACTGTGACTCTGACACGACCATCTGCAGATTCTGCTCAGACTTCTCAGCGTCTTACGGCAAATACACTACCACCTACCTCATCCGTTGTGCCAGCAACTATCTCAGGCACAACACCGCCTTCTGCATATCCAGTACAAACAAACAGGACCTCTCCAGCAACTAACAAGTCCCTGTCTCCTATTGCATCAAAACCACCAGGCTTAGCAGTAGCAGCAGCGCCTAAAACACAAAGTCCAGCTCAGAATGCGGCAGTATTACCACAGGACAACTCTCAAGACAAGCTTGCTGAGCAAGTAAAGCTGGTAAGATTTTTTGGTTTTCCCTGAAACTTATGAACAGTTAACACATAGATAACAATTAACATGATCGATGCGTTTGAGTTATGAAAATGGGCTATTTTGGGGGGGAGGGGTGGCGTGTGTGGTAGTTTTGGGCTTTTTTTTTTTTTTTTTTTTTTTTTTATTCTGGTTGCTATACTGACTTTTGCTTTTATGGGCATTCAGAGAAGTTGAAGGCTTACTGGTCTTCATACTGTTGTTGCATTCTTTCTCTTTCTACTATATTGATTCTATCTACTCATTCGAGGTGACTGCAACCTTATTTATTTTTATAGCTAACTGGAGGTGTTGTTTTGCTTATTTAACAGGAACATCAAAAAGAACTTGTTTTTTCACAAAATCAAGCAGTATTAATAATGAAGATGTATTTATCTTCTGTGGATAAATACATCTGCAATTTCAATTTATGAAAAAAAAAGAAAGGATTATTTGGTTGTGGTTTGCATATGTCTCTTAACTTGTTTTTTGTGCTGCCCAGTGAATGTTTTTTATCCTGTTATTTAATAAAGTACCTCTTGTAATACAGGTTGAAGTACTGTGATTCTTTTTACGTGTAAGTTGAATTTAGTCCCGTAGTTTTTTCATTGATGCAGTGTTCAGACTTGATTTTTGTAATGCATGTGTCATGCTGTTACACCTTTTTTTGCTGTCAATTATTTTAATGAAGTGGCAGCAATTATTATTTTTCTATTTGGCTACTATTTTAGGTGCATTCTGCAGCTTCGTTGTAACTATATGTACTTCTTTTTAAGGAAAATCAAATCCATCAGCGAATAGCAGAACTGAGAAAGGAGGGTTTATGGTCCCTCAGGCGATTGCCTAAACTCCAAGAGGCTCCAAGACCAAAATCTCACTGGGATTATTTGCTGGAAGAAATGCAGTGGATGGCAACTGATTTTGCCCAAGAGAGAAAGTGGAAGATGGCAACTGCTAAGAAGGTACTTGAAAAACATTTTTTGACTCAGATACCAATTGTTCTTGGTATCACTCAGCTTTCTAGCAAAGCTATTTAAATGATCTTTTTCTACAGATAGAAGTGATAGGAATATAAGGCACTGATTTTTAACTTAAATGAGAAGCCATGTTGTCAGCTTTGGATATTCTAGCATTTGAAACAGACTAGATAATTGTATTGATTGTGATAATTTTGGATTTTGTGGATTTTATTCCTCTGGAAATCAAATAGCTTGTTTAGGGGTCCCAGTCAATTTGTTGACTGTGTCATACTTAAAAAGTACAGCTATCATGCCTGTCTCACAAGTCAGTTATTCCCTCTTATTGAAGAATAAATGTAGAATTTTGTAAATAACTTCCATTGGGTGTGGTTGTCTGTCTAATTCTTCTTTCTTAATCTCAGAAAATGATGAAGGAGAAACCATGGAGTTCTAAGGACAGCAGTGGAAACATGATAGAGAACTGTTTCCATAGGGGAAGAGAGCAGCACAGTAGGAATAATTAAGTCAGTGATGGAATGAAAATTGGGGTGGTGTGAGATGAAATATGTAAAATCTGTTTATTTGCAATAAGCAAGAGTTTTGTATGGATTCTAGCAATGTTGCATCTTCTTTTGATACATTTATGACTGGTTTGGGGTAATGAAGAGAGCAACTGAAGGTCATTAGTTTAAATTGCCATGTTGTTTTCTATTGTATATTCTGAAATGATGGAAACTTGGAACTCTCTTCCTTATAAGCAAAGTATTGAAATAGGTGTATCATTTTGTAAAATGAAGATCTGCATTTTGAATATAATTTAAATCTGGATTTGAAGCACTTATTCCACTTGTGGCCAATGGTGGGTTTTTAAGAATAGGAGAAACAGGAAGGGCAAATGTGATATGATCCTTCCCTTGGCAGTATGCTTCAAACTTCTCGAAGTCAATGTTTTAGGGACCTCCTGAGCTAAAGGGTGCAATCGAGTCAGTCTTTAACAGCCATTAACCGATCTTTCACTCATGTATGTACACTCTTTTTGAACTCATTTTACTTTTGGTTTCTGACATTTTGTGCTGTGATTTCTATGACTTCGTATGTGCTGTCTGAAAAAAAAGTTTTCTTTTGTGTGTTTGCTGCTAATTTCAGTAGATTTTTTTCTAATTTTTTTATTGAGAGAGAGTAGTGGGTTAAGAGTTTCCTACCTGATTGCTTAGTTACAGTTCTTGTATTTTCTTTTTTCCTTTGAATTTCATGTCTGTTGTTCTACTGGCATGATAATTAGAAATATTGGAGGTAAGTGCTATGTGTGTAAAGCTATGGTCAACATCTGGGTGCTGATAACCACTATAGTGTTAAAAAATGCAATGATGTGTTCTTTGAGATAACCTAATTCGGTATCTCTCATGGTATTTTAGATGGTAAGAACTGTGGCTCGTTATCATGAAGAAAAGAAACTTAATGAAGAGCGAGCTAAAAGGGAAGAACAAAACAAACTAAGGCGAATTGCTGCATCAATTGCTAGAGAAATAGAATACTTCTGGTCTAACATTGAACAGGTAAAATACCGAGTTATTAATACTTGTGCAAGTTGTACTGTTTTTTTCAACTTCAGTAATTTATTTATAAAGTGTAAGTGCTTTATTAGACTTGATTTATGTTTCAGGTTGTTGAAATAAAACTGCAAATTGAATTTCAAGAGAAAAGGAAAAAAGCTTTGAATTTAAAGAGAATTTCAAGGAAAGGTAATTGTATTCCATTTCATAAGAAATCCAGTATAAATTCTGATGGTATTGTTTCACATAATTTCACTCAGTGGAGTTTAATCTTGTTGGTGTAGAATTGTGAGATGCTAATAATAGGTTGTAAATAGATCTGAACTATGAGATATGGGTTTTTTTCATGGTTTTGTGCTAGATTTTGTTAATATTTCTTGTGTTTTATGTTGAATGCATTTAAAGTTCATGTAAGAAACGTAAAATTGGTAAGTGACTAATGCATACATCAAGTATAATAATTTTCCAGGTAAGGATACAAAACCTACAGAAGACCTTTTATTGGAAAAAGAAAGTGAAATGGTAAGTCTTTTTGTTTCTTAAAAAACCCATCAGATTAGTTTAAATATGACTACCTGTATAAAATGGTGAAAAAGTTTTTATAAACATGAAGTGTTTTCCTTAAATATATGGTGATGATAAACGGATTTCTGTGTAGTTACTAACAATTGACCATATGGTTATAAGAACAAATGTAATTTTTTTCTGGTTACGAGCCACAGCTTTTTAATGGGGAAGTAAATTGCGGTTAATACATGTCTTTTAAAGTAAAAATTCATACTTACTGAGTGGCTTTGAATCATTCATTCTAAGATTGCAAGACCAAAAAAACGTACAAATTAATTGCCAGTTCATTTTGGGCAGTAGTTTCATCTACTGTAACCAGGGGTAAACTTTGTGGGGCATGAAAGCATGTTTTCAGCTGTTCAATGGTGATTTATCTACTGAGAGATGTAGGTATATGTTACAGAATGGATCAAACTGAATGAAACTTAAATATCTTCTGCCCTAAACAAAATGTGTGCTAGGACTCCTTGGCTACATCTATGCAATTGGAAAAAATGGACGAGTGATTGTTCCGAGGCCCCGAGCCATCTGGCATGGCACAGCTGATGCCCACGTGCTGAAATGCTCTCCTTTCACCAGGCAGAACGCCTGCATCTAAATTTCCTGTTTGTTAGGAACAAGTTTTAGCATGTGTTATCAGCCAAACTGTGGCCTAGCACTGTCTGTGAGTGTTAATTTGCACAGACCAAACCATGCTAGAGAGTATGCAGGACAGCTGAGAGTGAACAGTTGTAGGCCTGTGCCATCTTACCACTCTGGGTAAGAGTTTTGTGCCTCAGTAATGTTTCTAAGGGAAAGAGTGTACTATGGCTCTGTGCCACAGCTGGACCTGAGTAATTTGAACCACAAACACTTGAAGTGGCTGATTGCACGCTGCCTTCAGTACAGAAGCAGAGTATCTGTTTTTGCACGACCAGGAAAGGACTAATAGGTGTTAAGTGTCTATAGCAAATGTTGTTGTGATTGCAAGGCACTTTGTGCTTTCTTTAAAAAAAACAAACAAGAAACCTCCCTTTGTTTTCTACTATTTTAAATATTTTAATTATTTAATGCTAGGGTTCTTCATCATCTGGAAGGAAAAGAAAGGCAAGCACATCTTTGACTGATGAGGAAGGTAAGTCACTTTTCAAAATTGTGCATCTATAGTGTAGTATATAAGTTGTATATTAAAACCCTGAAACCACAGGTTTTCAGTCTGTTACTACATGGATGCAATGCTTTTCACAAACCAAATACCAACCTTTATCCATTTCTTAGAGAGATTAGACAGGCGGTTAGATAGTAAATTTTCCTTAAAAGAGCTTCAGTGAAAATTTGAAAATAAAATTTTCCCTGAAAACACGCTGGCATCACTGTTAGTGGATTTTAATTCTTTCTGTCCTCATCCCTTCGTTTCTTAAACCTTACTAGTGGTCTTAAACTTCTTTTGAGGATTTCAGTCTGAATTACCCATCTAGTTCAGTTGCCTTCTTGTGATGACATCTGTGTCATGTTTCTGACAAAGAAAATCCCCAGTTTAAAGCTACAGAATAATCTGTCTCTGACCATTGTCAACCAACATTTAACAGTTCAAGACTGCCTTCTGACCTGAGGCAGAAGTGCTTCTCCCCTTTTCACTTCTAAGTTCTACATATAGTTGCTTTCAGATTTTCTTGGTTTCCATACATGTCTCATTCTTTTTGAATCCTGCTAACTTGTAATATTCTATACTAGTACACTTCAGGGGTATATAATTACAAACTTCCTGAATTGTTGTGTAATTTGAATGCCAAGATTAGCATTTATTTTTATTTTAGTTGAAGATGAAGAAGAAACAATTGAAGAACAAGAAGCTAAAGAAGGAAACATAAACCATCAAACTGAATTGTCTAATCTAGCCAAAGAAGGTAGGCGTATAGCTTGATTCTTCTCTGTGGTGGGCTCTGAAACAACAGGTGAAAACACACAGCAGTTATTGTATTTGTAAATAGGGTTCTAGATGAGAAGTTGAATGCATTCAGATGTTCAGTCATATGTAATCTGAATTTATTTTTTTCTGTTTGGAAAGCTGTAGCAGTTTATGGGATAATGATGGACATCTGTACTTTATAAAGCAGTCTGTATACTTATATACTAGTTATCGCACAAGGTGACTTGAGAAAAAGTATTTCTCTACTGAAGCACTGCATTTCTTCAAAACCTCACACCAAAAGACTCTCAACCTAAGTTCTAGGAGTACATCATAAGTACTAAAAACCAGAATTGTATCAGATTGAACATGAACATTTTATCATCAACTGTCCTGAGTATCTCAGACGGGTTTTGTGACCCACCTGATAGGTCTGAAAGGGCCCTGAAGTGCTGGTCTGCGGGGCGGTATAAATGCTTGAAGGTAAGGGGCTTTTAGGAACAATGCTCTGGCTAGCAGCTCTCTTTCATTAGCAATGTAACAATAACTGCTATGGGGAGCTTGATGTATGCAAAGCATCCCATAGGGATCACTTCACTTATTGTGTTAAAAACCTTGCTGATTTTTAGAGGCAAGCTTCCCATTAAGCTAAGCCCGCCTGGCAGTTAATATGCAGTTTCCAAATCTGTTTGTTTGGTCTGTTTGGCAGCTTAGTGGCTGCAGCCAGCTGGCCAGTTGGAGGGATTATAACTCTTGGCCAGTCAGCCAAGTTCCTAATGAGGATGTTTCCTGATTGATTGGCCACCACCAGCATGCACATTCCTGCTTCAACAGATCAGACCAGGGATCGTGGAGATACTGTTTAGCAGGGTTGAGGTACAGCTCAGTTTTGAAATTCTGAAGTCTTGAACTGTCTTTCAACCACTCAGCTGGATTTGATGCCCCTACCTCCCCAAGCAGTGGTTTACTGTCAGTTTGTATGGTGGGTTTGTAATATAGTAAAAAGCCCTCTGGGTGAGTAAACTGCTTGATGTAATGCCAAGTGTTCTCTGTAATCAAGGTCATTAAATAAATATTGCCATCATCCACCTAATGATTACCTCTTCAATTAACTTCTGATTAGCAAACTTTATACAATTGTGAAGAATATAATGACATTAAAACCAACGGTATTGATTGTTACAAGTTTTGATATTTTTAAATATTTTTAAATATTATATATATTATAATATTTTTAAACTTAAATCCTTTAATGACCTTCAGCTGAATTGCCTCTGGAAGATTTACTAAAGATGTATGAAGGTGCCTTTGCAGAAAATTTTCACTGGCCCCAGCCGAAGCCTGACAGTGAAGAGGATAGCAGTGAGGAAGGTAAATTACTTTTTGTTTAGAAGAAGTTGTGCTGACTTACAAGGTGAAATAAGTTGATTGGCTCTTCAGGTCTCTGTTAAAAGACATTTTATACTAGGGGAAAACAAATATTGAGTGAATCACGTTTAAAATGTTATTTTTTAAGTGAAGAAGAATGTTATATATAAGAATGAATGGAAAGTACAGTGGCTTTCTTGCTAAGCATTTGGAATGCTCTTTAGAAAAATTAGTCTTATTCCTGTTATTACTAAGTATTTTTGGATAGTGGTCTGTGACGAATTTCTTCCTTTTTATTTTTTTTTTTCATTTCTCAGTTTATGGAAAGAGGGTGGTGTTTGCCTGTCTTAAAGTCAAGAAGTATGAGATTCTCAGGAACAATAGTGAGCCATAGAAGAGCCTCTCTGCATTGAATTAAACAGCACACTTCATAGCTAGCTATTATTACACATTTGCCGTCTGTTCTGTACTAACGTGATGATAGAATTACATATTTGAGGGTAGGTTTTAAGTAGCATTAGAGGACCTCCCTAGGACTTGTGAAAAGCTAATGGTCATGGTAGTGTAGCTAGTGTGAATGTCCAGAACATGAACATGATCCTGAGCATAGGCTATTTTCATTTTACCTTGACTAGCCTGAAAATCATGAAATTGTTTTTGAAAGTTAGCTGCCTCCTTTTAGACCCCTGTCTGAATTCTAACCGTCTCAATTCCTTTGTGTAACCGCTACTGACGTTTATTTTAAATGCCAGTGTAATTTTTCTCTCTCATAGAAATGGAAGACCATATCTCTGATAGGGAAAGTCCTCAGAAAGAAGTTGTCCTCATAGACTCCCTTCTCAGCATTGACCAGTACAAGGGTATAGACAGATCAAGTCCTCCAAAGAAGCATATGCGAGACATAGCAGAAGTTGCTGCTGCAGCAGAAATGCTGTTACCTAAAGGCAGCTCTAGGATAACAACAGCGGTATGACTCCCTATTTTCTGCTACTGTGTGTGCTTTTACATAAAGAATGCTTTTTTTATGATTATGCAGATTTTAGCAACAAATTACAATAAATATTTTCTAGTTATTAAACTATAGAATGGTTATGCTTTATGATATGGTCCATGAATTTAACTCAGAAATAAACTATCAAATCATTCACATTACAGGTAAAATACAATACTCCATCACTGCTGTATGGGCCTCTCAGAGAATATCAAAAGATTGGGCTGGATTGGCTAGCAAAGCTGTACAGGAAGAATCTCAATGGCATTCTGGCAGATGAGGCTGGGCTTGGAAAAACAGTACAAATTATCGCCTTTTTTGCCCACTTGGCTTGTAATGAAGGTAAGTTCATTTGCCTAACAATTTTAGACAGGTACTGGGCCAGCATTATCTTTGTGAATTGTAGCCTAGGGTCACGGTTTTTTCTGCAGAACCGTATCAGACTTTAGTTGATGCACAGACTAAGATTATGTCAGAAAAACTTTCTTAGATTGTGTGACATAGGGGTGCCTTCTTATCAAGTATACTGTTTGATCAATCTGCTGTTACCTTCTAGGTGACAAAATTCTTCTGAAGCCTAGTTTTGTTAATATAAAAAAGCCTTACAAATTGTTTAATGACCAGATGGCCACAGATGGTTAAATTCAAGGAGTAAATATGAACAATTGGACAAGTGTGTCTTGTATATCATCTCAGATATTACTAATAGTGTTGTACTGAGGATGGTTTAAGAATATAAGTAAGGCAAAGCTTGTTGTGAAGGTAGTATCTCGTATTCAAGCAGTTGATGTAGTTGAGGGAAAAATAGATACTAGGTACACAAGGGGTACTTGAGGTCTGAAAAATAATAAGGAATAGATTAGTCATTAAAATACCTCTGTTGTTATTTGATCTAACTTTTAATGATGAATTTAGCGCACTGCACTTAAAAATCAGAGGAGAATATAAGCCACATGAATTGTCAGGAGTCTCTTTCTACTGTTAACTGCTATGTTTCGCCTTCTGTAGGTAATTGGGGCCCTCACCTTGTTGTTGTACGGAGCTGTAACATACTGAAATGGGAGCTGGAATTGAAACGCTGGTGCCCAGGCTTGAAAATACTTCTCTACTTTGGCAGCCAAAGGGAACTTAGGGCAAAAAGACAGGTACTGTATTTTGCAACTCTTTCACTGTTGTATTTAGCATTTTAGATGGCAAGACCTTTAACCTGCATTTATCTGTATGTTCCTTACATCCTGATGGGATATGAGAAGTTTTTAACACTACAAGTTGGTTTACAAAGAGATTCACACCTAACGGTTCTAGATTTTCGAAGGCATTTTTAGAACTCCGTGGTATTGAGCAATATGTGCAATACTTAACCTGCTTTTTGAACTGACTATAATTCAAGGGCCAAGACTGTCCTTTAGAACGCTCTGGGTCATAGCATCTTTCTGTTCTTAGTGAAGAAATAGCTGGTTGTAAGATACTTGAGAGTTCTGCCTTAATTTTTCTGTCTCATCCTCTCTTTCCTTTTTGTAGGAATGGACAGAACCCAACAGCTTCAATGTGTGTATCACTTCCTACAAACAGCTGTTCAAAGGCCACCCAGCGTTTATGAAAATGCGATGGAAATACTTAATAGTAGATGAGATGCAACAAATAAAGAACATGACTGAGAAACACTGGGAGGCGCTTTTCAGTCTCCGCAGGTATGGAGCAGAAAATGGTTTTCCTGCTGGCAGTGGGTTTTTCTCTCTTCATGTCACGCAGTTCTCTCAACAAAAAACTGAGAAAAAAACCTCTTGATTTGGTCTGCCCAAATTCTTGTGCAACATGCACTTGCAGAGGTGCCTTTAGTTGAAACAATTAGGATTCAGAGACATGGCCAGGATGTTTCTGTTGCCACTGTCATAACACTGTAACTCTTCTTCGCTGATACTCTGTGGTCCCAAACAGATCTCCTTGTATGTTCTGATACTCTGCAATGAGGAAGTTAGTTTGGTGGTATATTCAAGACTAAAAAGATAATTTATCCTAGATTTAATTTTATTAGCATTACTTATTTCCTCTGTGTATCTGACAAACCTAAAGCTACACTAAAGTATTTTTAATATTGGTGTCCTTTTCATAATGATACTAGCTAAATGCTGTATCATTTAAAAATCTTCTTTTGTTATTCACAGCCAGCATCGTTTGCTTCTGATAGACACTCCTTTGCATAACACATTGATGGAGTTGTGGACCATGGTACATTTTCTGATTCCGGGAATTTCCAGACCTTATCTAGATTTTCCAGTAAAAGCAGCTAATGAGGAGAACCAGGATTATTGCCATAAACTGGTCATCAGGTTACACAGAGTATGTTTTAATTTTTTTCTCATCTGTCCTACTACAGTAGTTAAACTGTTGGGGGGAAAAAAAAAGGAAGAAATGAAAAGATGTGGTTCAGCTTGAAATTTCTGGCCTTTCTTAACACTTTGTTCGGTTCAGACAGAAAGCCCTGCTGAAAGCAGGGGTTTCTGCTACTGGAATAGTATGGAGATTTCTTTTAAAAAAATAATACAAGGCTCAGATTTTGAAGCATAACATTCAGAAATTAAAGAACAAATTAATGCCTATACAACTCTGCATAGCAATATGATTATATATGGCATATGAGGTTTATCACATCAAATGTGTTAGGTGTGAATAGATTTAGCTTCCTGTTGTAAAACTGCATCTTTGAAGTGAGAAGTTTTTTTCCCCTCAATTATGAAATGTTTCAGATGATTCAGCCATTTATTTTGCGAAGATCAAAGAGAGATGTTGAAAAGCAGCTAACAAAGAAATATGAACATGTGCTAAAATGTCGTCTTTCTAGTCGACAAAAGGCTATGTACGAAGATGTCATATTACAACCAGGGTAAGTAGTTAAAACAGTAAATAAAACATGCTGTCATTTTTGGTGCTTAAGCAAGATGATAAATGATTGTCATGGTTGGAAGTGTTTTAGTGTTTTTCTGAAATTTTCCACTGTGACCAGTGAATAGAATGTGATTACATTGTAAATTAAAATTACAGGCAAGTGATGCTATGGGCCTAGTGGAAAATACGCATTTACCTCTGGAACCTAAAATCAAGTTGTAATGGTCAGGTTTGCTGTGCTATTTTCATTTAAGATTTGTCTCTAATGAGTGGTTCTTTATTTCTTAAAGCCCAAAGTGTTTCTCCTTGCACCCACCCATTTACCTGTGCGGTGGTATCAAGTGGTTATTGATAGGTGCAGGGATGAAACAGAAACAAAGCAGGTAGAGGGTAGGGAGGTGGTTAGGTCGTATTTGACTGTAAGGTAGCACTGGTCCTTAAATTTCATGTTTCCAAATTTACATTTGGTACAGTGCTACTTAAAATGCTCTAGAAAGACCTAGGTAAAATCTAAGCTTGTTTTAAGACTTTTGCATAACATACTGCATTGCACATTCTCACCTTGGTGGTTTGGGGACATCTCCATAAAAGCTATACTTAAATTAATGTATTTCTGTATAAATTATTTGGTAGAACCCAAGAAGCCCTCAAAAGTGGACATTTCATCAGTGTCCTGCATGTCCTGATGCAGTTGCAACGGATTTGTAATCACCCTGATCTGATAAACCCTCGACTTTCAAGTACCTCTTATGTATCAGAAACACTGGAATACAGAACTGCATCTCTGGTACTGAGTGCCCTAGAAAGGGATATTTGGAAGGTGAGTAGAAGAGTAAACTGGTTTTTTTTCTCTTAGTGCCCTTGTTGAATTTCAGTACTTAATATTGTTTCTTATATGTCATATGTCTACCCAAAGTTTATAAATAGAAAGAATTCACTATTCTGTAACTGTGCCTACCAAGTGCATACTTACTGCATCTCTTTTTTGTAATAGTAGTTTGAACTTTTCAAGTGGTTTGTAATCAGTAATTTTTCGTGAACTACTTGGTCAAAGAGAAATTAGCTTTGCTTTCATCATACTCATGTTTGCAGTAATTTTCCAACACTGAAAACACTCTGGGTAGCACAGTGCTTATTTATGGCATTCTGTAATTTTCTTTCTGCTTTCAGTAGCTAAAGGAGAGCAAGACTTATCACATAAGAGTGAACATTGATTCAGTGACTAAATTAGTACACTTCTGTCAATCCATTTGAAGTACCACTATTTGTGTTATCGTTAAAGAAGTGATCCCCCTCTTTGAGATAATCAAAGGAAATAATTGCATTAGAGAGAAGCATGAGTAATGGAGCGGATGAGATGATCTTTTTGGCTGATCTCGTTTCCGTCCTTCATATTTTTCTACTAAATTATATGTGTACCTTTATAGTTTGGCATTTGAGCCCGATAGTTAACAAACACCTTCTAAGAGTTCTACTTAATTCTTTGGAAATTATGGTATATGAAGAATTGTTAAATGTGCCTTGCTTTGATTTCCATGACTGGCTAATGATTTCAATTCTTTTTCTTCTGACGCTGATGCTTAAAATGGGACTATCAGCTTGAGATATATTTCCAAGGTTTCTAGACAGTTTTGGCTAATAATTAATAGTTTACTTTTTAAACTTACAGCATTTATTTCAAGTTAAAAAGTAAAATATAGAAAATGAATTCAGCATAGAACATAGAGAGGATTTAACTGTTTGGGTCATCACATAAAACAAACCTTATTTTACAATATCCCTAGGAGTCAGACCTGTCTCTTTTTGATCTCATTGGAATGGAAAACAAAATGACTCATTATGAAGCACAAATGTTGCCAAAACAAAAGGTTACTAGAAAGTTGATTGAAGAAATCTACAGCTCCCCACCACCACCAGCTAGGCCCAACCCAGTGAAGCTCAAACCAAGCAGGTATGTACAACTGCTCTCCTTTTAAGCTAGAATTACAGGAGGAAAATGGAGTTCTGTTGCTATATTTACAGAGTTCTGTCTGCATCTCTGGTAATGTGATTCACACAAAACCTCAGACTTGACTTTGCATTTTATTATTCTGTTGCTTTCTTGTTTACCCTGGAAAATAGGGATTCTATTTTAATAGTTTATTGAGGCATACAATTCTATTTGAAGCTTGTTTATGGATTTCCCATAGTTTTTACTTCACCAGCAAATGAATTTTATTCTTGGGGTCCTTGTTTATGGCAAGTGAGTGTTGTTATGCAAAATCAGCATGGAGATAATGCTTCAAGACTAAGCTGGGCCTACAGTGTTAGCTGTGCTTGCAGTGTTGTAAGAGACATAGGAAGTTTTATAGCAGTAAATTTTTTAAGAGTATTTCTCTCCTAGCGAAGTAGTGGTTTCAGAGTAATGTAGAACTGTTTTTTTGATGCAAAGGAGCTGCCTGATGACCTGCCGGCATGTTGATGTCTCTCTGGAAATGATACAAGAGCCCCATTCTTTTTCCAGATGTTGGGCTAGACTCTAAGCTGTTTGCTGTAATTCTGATTCATCCTGCATTAAACTGGATGCATGGCAATGAAACTTTTCTTCTTTCTTGGACTTAGCAAAATGACTTTACAGAGTGTCCACACATGAAATTTGCTGAAGTGATAAGTCTTGCCAGCTTCAGCCATCTGTGAGAAAGAGAGTAGCATCTGATATGATCAGTTTATACTTTCCTTGGGTGAAGAGTTTATTTTTAAAGGCCAAACTGTGATCTTCCTGTAGACTTCGACTTTTCATACTCTTTTCAGGTTGTTTCAACCCGTTCAGTACGGTCAGAAACCTGAGGGCAGGACCGTAGTTTTCCCAAGCACTCAAGTACAACGCACGGTGACCACAGCAACGGTAACTCAACAGGGACAAGTACGAGGAAGATCACCCATAGCTACAGTGTCTTCAAATCAAGGTAAGAGAGTTAGTGCTAGGCTGGTTACCTGAGCCCCTGCATAGACGGGTACAAGTTAGTCTGTTAATAGAGCTCCTTTTCCCTCTAGCTTAATGGTCTAGAATACTAGTGGCTTAAAAATACCAACAGATTAATTGCCAGTAAATTTCCCCACTAGTCTCTACTGTATGATCTATCTGCCAGTATAATGCAAAACTAAGCTTTGTGTAAGCTAACTGTTAGCATATGAAGTAAATGTGGCCCAGTTGGTATTTAAAACCTGCTCACATGTAATGTTCTGTCGAAGACGGGAGTTTACAGTGCTTTTGTGTATTTATTTAACCTTTAAACAATGCTTTCCAAATATATAATGTTGTAAAAATAGGATGGAGTAGAAGGCATGGATAGAAATCCCAGTCTGTAAGGACAAGCCATTCCTGTAGCCATTTTAATATCCTGTTGGAAGGTTTCTTTTTAATGCAGGTTGTTTAAAAGAGTGGAGTTAAAACCTCTAACAGCTTGCACAAACAACCCTTATTGATTGCAGCCGCAGCAGCACAGTTTCAGACAACTCAGGCTTCCACCAGTGCTCCAAGACACCAGCCCGCAGCGACCTTCACCACAGCAACTAGCACAGCCAACCCTGTGAAACCGCGGGGCCAGACCTCTGCGCAGGCCTCTCAGCTAGGCCAGGCTCAGCCACAGGCCCCCTCGCACACCATCCAACAGAGTGTGCTGCCTCAGAGGCTGGTACTGACCTCTCAGGCCCAGGCACGGTTGCCTAGTAAGTGGCCTCCCCTTTCAAGGTTTCTCCCACCTTTGTACTACAATGAGGTTAAGTTACTAGGCACCCTAAAATGTGTACAGAATCGTTGTTTTTTTTTCACTCTTCTGATTAGCCTTGCTCAGTATGTTGCTTATGACCAAGGAAAATCGAAAATTGGATAAGAAACAATAGAATTGCTGTGGACATACATTAGCGGTGTCAACTTAATCTCCTATTTCTGCATGTTTCTTCTGCTGGCAAGACTTCCTTCAGACCAAATGTTTTAGCTCTGTCCTAATTATTCCTTTCATATTAAACACTAATCCATCTGCTAAAGGCCTCTCTCGCAGAGAGGAACGTCGCGACTGTTAGGCAGAGAAAAGCGATGAGGCTTTGCTTTAAGGTTGTATGTGCACTGCCTATTAGCATGTGTATAGAGTACTGAGCACTGATGTATTAATTTTATCTCTGGGGTAATGCACTGCCTTTACAAAAGCTAAATTTTCTCGCCAATGTTTTCTCAATATCATAAAACTTAATGCTTAAATGCCTCTAACCTTTCTGCATTTAAATCACAAAAAGCTTGGTCCTTGTCACTTTAAAGCTTTTTGATTTGTCTAAGTGCAGATCGCTTAATATAAATCCCGTTTCATCAGCAAATTTCAGGCCGTTTCAAATGTGTATTTACAGTGCCACATGGGTGAATATTTTTGCCTCTTCCTTAAACCTTCCTTCGTGCTCTTGAAAAGGCAGTGAAAATCACTTTAATGTCTATACTCGTTCTGTTACAAAGTGTCACATGAGTTTTCAGGTAGCTCTTAACTTTTTTGCTAATGAAAGTGATAACTTCTAAAATGTTGATGTTCTTACCTTTTCAACAATCAGCTTTTTTCCAGTTTGTCCAACAAATATAGAAAGCAATACCTGCTTAACTTTTATATGACACTTTTGATGCACTAAGTATAATTATGCATGGAAGGCGCTTCAGCACCAGTTTACTAACCAAAACTTAGAATTGTGAATATTGAACAACCCACCTCCCACTTTGTTTTTTCTTAATGCCTGTTTCCCTCCTTAACAGGTGGTGAGGTAGTAAAAATAGCCCAGCTGGCTTCTATAGCAGGAGCACAAGGCAGAATCGCTCAACCAGAGACCCCTGTAACACTGCAGTTCCAAGGGAACAAGTTCACTTTATCACATAGTCAACTTCGCCAGCTTACTGCAGGGCAACCCTTGCAGTTACAAGGTACTTATTTCAAAACAGGGAGTTCTCCGTTATTTAGAGTGCTCATGTTTTGATATGGGCAGCACGTTCCTTGTTGCTGTATGTTAAGGAGGTTTTTCCATCCCCACTGCTTGTACTGTTCTGCTCTACCTATTTTCTGTGTGAGACAGAGATAACAAGGTAGCTCTGTTTTGAAAAATAAATGCCTATCAAATGAAAGACACGGTTACTTTCTTTTTCTGAATTGTTTTTCAAGATTTTATTATTGAATTTGTTTTCCCGTGTATGCAATATAGCTAAAGTAAGGTGAGGCATTATTTCAGATAAACATCCTGATAAGCAGAAACAGACAAAACTGAGGATGTTCTTGGTTTGTTCTGAAACGGTGTAAATAATACTTGAAGATTGATGTGCCTCTGAATTTTGACCCAACTGTTACCCGGACCTGAATGCTCTGCCGACAATACATTTTACTCTGAAATTTCCAAATTTCCCTTGCTGGTGGTATGTGTGTTGCCAAATTCAGGAGAACCTGGACATCTTGGTTATCTGTGGCCAACAAAATAAATAGAGGGAATGCTAAGTGAGAATTTTTTGGTTGATTTGGATTTCATCTGAATTCCATATAAAATACCTAGATTTAGAATGATACCCCTATGACATGAAACTCCTCTTTAACTGTGAAGACTGAGGTGTTTCCCTCCTATCGGATATTATGCAACTTTAAATCAGATTGGTGTCATGAACTTGTCTGGGAAAATTTAACATAGTTTGAAGCAGTAACGATCAGTTTGTAATAGTGGTATCTTTTCCTAGAGAACACTATTTATTCTTTTCCACTCTATCCAGCCTAACGTTTTTTTAAATCCTCCATTGCAGGAAGTGTTCTTCAGATTGTTTCAGCACCTGGTCAGCAGTATTTGAGACCTCAGGGTCCAGTTGTCATGCAAACGGTTTCCCAAGCGGGAACTGTTCAGAATGCTCTGAATGCTTTAGGAAACCAACATCAAGCAGGTGTCCCAACTTCCACAGCAGTGACACAGCAAGGTAGGTTTTCTAGCCTGAAGAAATGTCTCTATCCAAACATTCAATTACTAAAATCACATTGATATATAACTCCAAATGGTTATAGATCATAATTCTGTAAGGTGAGTTCAGAAGAAGATAAACTATGAGACAAATCCTTTTGATTTGTGTGTGATGTGTACTGGAATTTTAGATAATTTTTTAGTACAAACTTGGGAGAGTTTGCAACTGTATTAAATATACAGAATATTTTTAACCAGTTGTGTCTTAGGTCAGATTTTTTGGGAAGAAGTGAGTTTGAAATACTTTGTTACTTTTTTCAAAGAAAGGTCAGGATGAATATTTTTTATACTGATAGAGAATGTCCAGCAATCCTCTCCATTTTTCTACATTGATTTTGCTTTTATCTAATTTTCTTTGCTTCTCTGTCTAATCAAGCTACTGTTTTCCCTTTCCCTCTGCAAATACTGCTTAGGTGTTTGGTGCCTTGCTGCAAATGTGATCAGTTCCTTGCTTAAAAACACGATCAAGATGTTGATCAGAAAACAATAGAGAAATTGCTGTCTAGGATGCATTTACAACGAAACAGCAGATTGTTAAATGATGATAAATGCAATGCTAGGAGTTCGTTCCCTGGAAGTGGCCATCTGCTGTAACTTTCTCTAGATATAAACCATTCCCTGAAAACAGACTGTTTACTGCTCCTTTTTGATGTATTAATGTGCCCTTGAAGTTCATATTTTGACTTTCTGAAGAGTAAACATCTCATCATAAAAAGGGAGAGGAAGCTTCAACAGCCTCCCAGTTGTTGGGAGGTAAAGGATTTCTGTCATATTTTGGAAGATCTGTGGCTCAAATGTTTCACCCTCCAGCTCTGATTACATTACAGGTACTCCTAATATGGCCACAGTTCAGAATGAAAATTGATGTAAGATTTCTACAAAAACTCATGCATCTTACTACTGTCATGATGGTGAAAAGAGAGCTCTGTGAAAAGCAATAACTACTAAAGTACTGTTTCCAATTGATAGAAGAAAACATTATTATTTTTGCTGTTCATCTTTGGACGAAGATGTAAAGTGTATTAAAAATACTTATTTTGACTTTCTGCGTTTTGGAAATTCAGAATTATGCCAAATAAATTCCATTGCTTTGGGTGATTGGAAACTGTAATTGCTGGGCTCATGTGTAGCTTTGTAGTAAAATTGGATTTATACTGGCTATCTGTATTAGCTTGTTTTTAATAAAAATGCAGAAAGGCAAAGCTTAAACTTCCGCATACTCCTTGGAGTCTGTTAATGTAAAGGCTAGCACCTGCTTGTTAACTTGAATGCGGTTCTTCATGGGTGTATTGACTCGCCACGAAGTACAGTTTCACAGTGACTAGTGGAGGGTTGTGCTGCTTTTCTACTACAAATAATCAGTGCTGATGAGCAATGCATTCTGGCTGAGATAGAAACCTGTGTATCTTATCAAGAAAATAACTGCTACACGGTGTCTGTAGTCTGCTAGTACATGAAGGGTATTACTGTAGTTTCGATTAGTTTACTTGTGTGTAATGGTCTTATAGTTTTGTTAGCTGTCAGGGAAAATATCTCCTAGCAGTTGAATTCACAAGAATGCTACTCTGAGATTCCATCATATAGTTTCATCAGTTTGTAAATATACTGAATTCATATGTTTTCTGAAAAATCTTAGATGATTTGTTTAAGTTAAATTAGAACAATCTCTTCCCTGCCCATGGCAGGGGGGGTTGGAACTAGATGATCTTGAAGGTCCCCTCCAACCCAAGCCGTTCTATGATTCTGTGATTTAGAGCATAACTTCTAAATATTAATACCTATTGCGCTATACACGACATTTTGAATAAACTACAAATGCAGCAGTTCTGGTGCAAAGCAAAGTAAAATTCCATTGATCTATCTTGGATTTTTGTGAAAACAGTTAGTGTAAATATCTGTCAGAGATCTGATGTGTAACAAAGTACAAATTTGCAATACCCAATGGACCTTTAGACTGAAAATTTGTCTGCAATTATGATGTGTTACAGCTATGAAATGTCTACTTATTGAAAATAATAAATGAAACCAATCTTCAGAAGAATAAATATATAAACACAAGGTTTATCCTCAGTTTGTATTCCAGGTAGAACTGCAGTTACTAATTTGTCATCACCTGGTGACATGGGATCAGTGTTAAAACCAGCACCTACACATGGACAATCGCAGGTACTTAATTTTTATTTTCTTATGCAAACAGAACTTCTCAGGATTGTTACTAAGTCCATGTAATAGTTGGAAGCTATAATTTACAAAGTTGGAATTAATTAGGAACTTTGATGATTACAGAGTAGGTAAAAACCCCAACTTTTGTCAGTGTTTCAGATGAAAATGCATCAGATCTGTCAACCTATAATCCATAGTTTAAAATAAATTCTGGTGTATAAAAGCAGCTAACAACTTTCTGGTGCTATGATAGCAGACAGGTTCTTGTAACTGTAATATATCGTAATTATGTAGTAATGCATAAGTAAAGGGAAATTGTAAGATTTTCTGGGTGTTTTGAACACAAAGGCAATGGGGCAGATTTTTATAGATTTTAAATCATAAGCAGTTTTTAGAAAAGATAATCAAGCAACCTGTAAAGCATAGGGAAGCATCAAGTATATGTTAAACTGTGCAAGAACCTGCACCTCATCAGTATTAGTGTGTTAATTGAAATACCCTAAATAGAAATGATTTTGTTTTGTTTCAAAAACTATGAAAATGTACTTTTAAAAAAGCAAGAAGATACTCAACTAAGAATTGACTCTTTAATATGAATTGAATTTAGCTGTAGTCTTCAAATTTTATCCAAAATTTACACCTTCTGTGATTGGTCTACGTGGGTGTTATAATCTGGGAAGCTGGCATAAAGCACACAGTGCTCTGATCTTGATAGCTTCATTCTAAAGAAACTCAAATTCCGAAGTGATTCTGATGAGCAGCAAATGGGGTTTTTTTCAACTTTTCTTGGCAAAGGAAACATATGAAGAAAAGAACCGGCTTTTGAAGGAGCGCCTGGACAGAATATTTTCTGGCAATGAGCGACGTTGTTCACGGGCCCCAATGTACGGCAGAGACTTGCTGAGTGTTTGTTCTTTGACTGGTGAAAGAAGGCCCTCTCAGCTGTCTTCCAGTGAAGACAACAGTTGGAGGTGGGCTGGCTTTGTGAACTGTTGCCTTTCTTCAAGTGCCTCTGGAAGCCCAAGTAACCCATTGCAAGAAATGATCCTGACTTCAGTTCAGCAACAAGAATCTCTAAAGCATGTTGTTAACAGGTAATGTGTGACTCTGCCTAGTGAGCCTGTAATACATTTGGTTATTTCTTAAACACTCCTTTTCAAAAAAGCTTTAAAACTTTGTTTCTGTCCATGAGCTTGTTTGGTTTAGACTGATTTGTTTAGCAGTAAGTGATGTGCAGTATGAACATAAAAATAACAACCACTTCTGTTTCTTTTAGAATCTTTGTAATAAAGAGTTTTCAGTGCTTCATTCCTAATTTCAAGCCCAAATTCAGTTGACCATACTTGAGCTTACATTCTTATGCTTTGAATTTACTTCTGAGTAGGTACCTCTTAGAGCCAACCAACAAGAGTTAAGACACAGAGATGTAGGCAGAAGCAAATTTAGTTAAAGCTGACATTTAGTGGATTGTGTGCAGAGCGATAGCTGCAGTTTTCTAGAACCATGAAATGCAATTAGAAGAACTCAAACTTTTTTGAATTGCTTTTAGTAAGTTTGGTATGGTGGGTGTTTCTTGTGTTTGAGCTCCAGTGACTGAATGCAGTGGTCACAGTGCAAACACCTTAACAGAGGCTATCATCAAAGCAGACAAAATAAAACAAAAAGATAAAGGGAGATAGAGAATACTAACGCTTTGAAGGTATGCAACACTTCTAAGTCACTTTATTAAAAGTGGTTAGATAATAGTGTAAAATTACATGGTTGACAGGCTGAAAATTATTGCTGTAGTTGATAATTTTGTATGTAACTTTTAAAACTGATATTCCCTTCTTTTGATGCTTTTCACAGGGCTCTCTTTGTATTGCCAGCTGCAGTTGCTGCTCCCCCATGTTTGTATGTAGCAAATCCTCCCCCTTCATATAGTCACAGATTGAAACTCCTTAAGCACAGTCTTAAGCAGAAGGCAGCTCCACACTTGCATCAGTTGCAACAGATTACAACTCCTCACTTGCTACAGTTCCCTGACCTCCGGCTGGTGCAGTATGACTCAGGTAAAGGGGGACATTTGGTGATAATATTTCAGTAATTTCCTGTTTCACAGGAATGGAATTTCTACATAAAACCATTATTGGTTTTCTTGTTTGAAATATAGGAAAATTAGAAGCTCTTGCTGTCTTGCTTCAAAAGTTGAAATCTGAAGGGCGCCGAGTGCTGATTTTGTCACAGATGATTCTGATGTTGGACATACTGGAATTGTTTCTGAATTTCCATTTCCTCACATTTGTGAGGATTGATGAATATGCTAACCATGAACAACGGCAGGTAAGTTTGCCCTAATGGTTGTCCACTGGTACAGCAATATGTGCTGCTCAGGCTTTTATAAGCTACAGCAGGAGAAGGAAATTTGCTTTGTTTCTTCTCATTTTGAAACACTTGACTTGTTTTTGTCTGGCTTTTATTAGGCTATAGTGAATTTGGTTTGGTATTTTATTTTGATGTATAGTTTATTTACTCCTTGCTTTTATTCTTTTTATGTAGGAGCTGATGAAAATTTTCAACAGAGACAAGCGCATTTTCTGTGCCATCCTTTCCTCTCACAGTCGTTCCACTGGAGTCAGTCTTGTTGAGGCAGACACTGTTGTGTTCTATGACAATGATCTAAACCCAGTGATGGATGCAAAAGCTCAGGAATGGTGTGACAGAATTGGGAGATGTAAAGATATCCATATATACAGGTGATGGTTACAGATCAATGACCGCTCTTTAACATGCTTTAATGTAAGGTTAATTCAGATAGTGCTACTCTGTATGATCTGAAATAAAGTGGAAACAGTGCTGAAAACTTCATCTCACTTCAATAAAAATGATGCCAGGTTATCGTATGAAAATGTGGTCTGTCTTAATACCAAATGTAACGAATGAATCATACCTGCATGGTTTTTGTGTGTTAGTTTACAGGGAATTTTTTAAGTGAGGTGGGTTTTGATTTTTTTTTTTTTTTTTTTTTTTTTAATTACACTAATTTTTAAAAGAAAGCTTTAAACTAGAGGTGGTAGTATGTGTTTTGTTCTGGGCCTGCACCAGAACTAAAAAAAAAAACCCACAAAGCACCACATTTTAAGAGTTCAGTGTTACTCTCTAAGGGCAATTTCTCTTTTTGTTTCTGAAAGCTGTTTTGGAAATGACTTAACAAATTTCTGTTCTTTTCTTTTTCCTTTTTTTTTTTTTTTTTAGGCTTGTCAGTGGTAATTCTGTAGAAGAGAAGCTTTTGAAAAACGGCACAAAGGACTTGATCAGAGAAGTAGCTGCTCAGGGAAATGACTATTCAATGGCCTTTTTAACACAGGTAAGTTAGTATTCAAAATATGTTCAAACACCTGTGTTGCAGTGTTTAATAAATTCAAGCATCTGTGTTGGAGTGTTTAATAACAGTTTAGTAGAAATCTGTTTGGACTAGAATTGATAGGTAAGCAGATTTCATGATTGCTTGAACTCTAGGTGTTAGGGCCACATTCTCTCAAATACTGTCCATCTGCTTTTGTTCTGTTACTTGCACAGTGATGCACAGGCATCACCTATGTGACTTAATATATTCTTTTTTCTTGCACCCTGCTGCAAAATTCTGCAGAACTTGTAAGGATGAAGGTTTCAACAACTTTAAAAATGCAAAATACAAAGTTTGGGTAGTTAGTGAGATAGGCTCTCAATTGCTGCTTTGAAAATGCAGAAGACAGTGACTGCACTGATGAAGCTAGTCCATCTTCTTCTGGCACTCCCAATATGGTAGTGCAGGATGAGACAGTGTGTATTTCTGACTTCCCTATAAATGAAATGTTAACACTTTATTCTACTCTGTAGTCCTACAGGAGAAAGTTACAGAGGAGAAAATGGACAATTTTCCAGAAATAATAGATAGAGGTTTGTTTTTCTTTAGTCAGTCCATAGTTTATAAGGTCACTTGAACCTGAGCTAATTCAAAATTATATAAAAAAATAGAATGGTACCGAAAGCTGAATGTACTTCTCTTTGTTTTTTTTTCTTCTGCTTACCAAGCAAACGATTCAGGAATTGTTTGAGGTTCATTCTCCTATGGAGGATTCTGGATTTAGAGTGAAAGCAGAAGAATTTGTAGTACTTTCTCAAGAGCCATCTCCAGCTGAAAATATTTCACCTAAAGTTGCAAGACCATTCATAGAGGTAATTATTAATACATACATTAAAAGAACAGCTGTGCAACATTAGTATTAAACAGCTACCTTACTGTCCTGGTTTCAGCTGGGATAGAGTTAACTGTCTTCCTAGTAGCTGGTACAGTGCTATGTTTTGAGTTCAGTATGTGAAGAATGTTGATAACACTGATGATTTCAGTTGCTGCTCAGTAGTGTTTAGACTAAAGTCAAGGATTTTTCAGCTTCTCATGCCCAGCCAGGGCACCTGACCCAAACTGGCCAACCGTGTATTCCATACC
Source organism: Buteo buteo (assembly GCF_964188355.1). Classification (NCBI taxonomy): domain Eukaryota; kingdom Metazoa; phylum Chordata; class Aves; order Accipitriformes; family Accipitridae; genus Buteo; species Buteo buteo. The sequence continues at coordinate 34,926,567 of NC_134181.1, forward strand.
ATGTGACGTCCCATCTAGTTCAGGAACTGGGAAGGGGGGGGGGCAGGGAATCGCCGCTCGGGGACTGGTGGGGTGTCGGTCGGCGGGTAGTGAGCGATTGCCCTGCGCATCATTTGTACATTTCAATCCTTTTATTACTACTGTTGTCATTTTATTAGTGTTATCATTATCATTATTAGTTTCTTCTTTTCTGTTCTATTAAACCGTTCTTATCTCAACCCACGAGTTTTACTTCTTCTCCCGATTTTCTCCCCCATCCCACTGGATGGGGGGGAAGTGAGTGAGTGGCTGCGTAGTGCTTAGTTGCTGGCTGGGGTTAAACCACGACACTTACCTTTTTTTTATCTGGGTAAATTCTGTCAATCTCTTTTTCTGGTAGTTTTATGTTGTTTTGTCATTTTCTTTGTAACAAAACTTCCAAAAGATCACAGTTGAATTGTATACTTTCTGGGGACTCTTTCTCTTACCTCAGCAGAGACTTATTCCAGAAATTTGTGTTGGATTTCAGTGAACTTTTTATGGGGTTTCTTTCCATATTTTTGAAGTCTTCATTATTTTTAAAATACATCTTTCTGAAAGGCCCTCAACAGTATTGAACAAGAGGATGAGGAGTCAAATGATCGTGTACAAGAAGTAGGACCCGAGTCAAGCATTGAACCTTTAATCTCAGAGCTCTGCGAGACAAAATACAATGAAGAGCCCTCACAACTGCAGGAGTTAGTTGCTGTTGTGGATCAGGTACCATGACTTTCCATGATTATTTGGTTAAAAAGTAATGTTTAGTTCAAATATTTCAATTTCTTTGCAGTCTGGCCTTAAAGCAACTTTGTTGTCTATGGGATTGATACTCCCATTAAATGGATGGGAGATGTCCTACTGACTTAAGATGTTAAGCCATCAGAGGGGCAGATCAGTTTTAAGGAGAGCTTTGATACACTCTCCTTCAGTTAACTTTTATTATCCTCAATACTAACTTCTTTTTTACTTGATACGTTCTCTCAGCTGACTCCAATTGAGAAGTATGCTATGAATTATTTAGAGCTCTTCCACGTTTCAGTTGATGAGAATGAGCCACGGTTGAATGAGGTAAAACAACAAATCTTTCTTTTCCATGTTGTTCAGGCACAGTATGTGCAAGCAAGGTTATATTTTCAATGTGAAGTGGAAGTTTCTCCGGTGACGGGGAATAGATTGTAGGCACTTTTGTGATCTTTTCTTGCTGTACTTTATGAACACTGGAATGCCTTACACAGAGCTTATGATTTTGGGATTCTCTTGGTATAAGCAGGTGTCAGTTCTTAATTTCTTTTTTATAAGATGGGAATGACATTCTTCAGAACAGCTCAGCAAATATTTGTTGTACTCCATTGATAGTGGGGGAAAAAATTTCATTAATTTCAGTGAGCCTGCTTTTTTGGGTAAAGGAGCTGTGTTCTGGTTGTCTTGGTTGTTTAACTGAAATTCTGAGTTTGCTTTATTGTGAGGATTTAAAGACCCTCAACAGAGACCAGAAAAATCTCTTCTAAATGATTGTGAAAATATCTGTAAAGAAATTGCTATAAGATTTCTGTGCCTGAAAACGTCAAAGTTCAAGGAGTTTGTCCGTAAAATACAAATTGATACATTTTAATCCAGTGTCTGTTACTGCATAAAGTTTATAAGGAGTCTGACTTTCATCTAGATGGAATTGAAAACTGCAAAGAAAGCATGGGAAGTCCAGCATATGAAGGAGTTAAAGGAAAAAGAGCAAAAAATGCTTTGGGAGGATGAAGAGGAACTTCTAACCTACACTCGGGAGGATGCATACAACAAAGTAATTCCTGATTAGTCTTGTTTTTCTTAATAGTTTATTTCTTAAGAGTTATTCTGAAGACCTTTTCCTTCAGGGTTCAGTTGGATCATTTGAATTGTATTCTCTTTTTGCTGTGTAGGAATATGTCTATGAAGGTCCAGATGGACAAACCGAAATAATGCCAGTAAGTAAAAGTAACACCAGGCAGCCTAAACAGGCTTTTAATTTTTTGAAACATAAAGATCAGTGGAGAGTTAATATTGCAGTAACTACAAATTTTGTTCTGTGTAGCTTTGGACTCCTCCCACTCCACCTCAGGATGACAATGATATCTACATAGATTCTGTTATGTGCCTGATGTATGATACCACGCCTATTCCAGAATCAAAGTTGCCTCCAGTGTATGTCAGGAAGGAACGTAAACGACACAAAACAGATCCATCTGGTAAGTGTTTCTTCAAAACTGTTCTGAGATTTATTGCTGAAAGTTAAAGAAAATCAAGGGATTTTTTCATACCTCCTACATGTCTGGTCCAGTAAAGATAAATCTGCAGGTTTGAAGAGATGAAAATTCTTGTCTCACCATGGTCTTGAAGCAATAGAATCACTGGAAGCCTCAGTTCTTACATTGTGTCTTTCTATTTAGACGTATAGGTGTTTTTAAAAGGACAATTTTAGAAAATGGGCATTCTACTATGTGAGTTAGGAAAAGGCTGATCTTTATACCAGGCTTTGTTTAGTTACTGACAGTACGCTTTTAAGAGGCAGTGGGGAATAGTCTGTACACATGTAGAAGCATTTTGCAGCTATAAGTAGCAGAAGAGTCAAAGAATGGTAGTAACTATTTACCAAGAATTTTTTTTTTTATTTCTTTTTCTTTTTCTTAGCTGCAGGTAGGAAGAAAAAGCAACGTCACGGAGAGACAGTTATTCCACCTCGTTCACTTTTTGATCGAGCAACTCCAGGAATGTTGAAAATGCGCCGAGAGGGCAAAGAGCAAAAGAAAAACATCTTGTTGAAACAACAAACACAGTTTGCAAAGCCTTTGCCAACTCTTGTCAAACCAGCTGCTGAGGCTGGACAGGATAACCCAGAGTGGTTGATCAGTGAAGACTGGGCACTTCTGCAGGTCAGATGATACCTGCACTTTCTGCTGTTATTATTTATTGTATTTTGGCTTCTAATTTCAGAAATGGCTTTCTTCACTTTATCTCTTCAAGGTTATTTCTAATTCTTAATGGCTAGTTTGGCATTTTGCTCAGAACAGATTGCCTATCATTTGTGTTCCTCTAAGGATAAATTAAAGGTTAAATTACAAAATGCATGATTAAGTCCTATTTTTGTTGTAGGGAACACTTACTATTATGTTCCAGATTAATTGTGCTGGCAGGACATTGGATAATGCAGCTAAGGTTCTCCCCACCTTTGAGAAGAGAGCAGTACTCGAATGGCAGCTCTCTGTTTCTCTTATACCAATCTCCAAGTGTTTTCTTGCATATCAGTCTGCATAATAGTATTTTGTGCTTATTTATTCTCGGTGAATGTAGGTGAACATAGCCTGAGTCCTAAGCCGACTGTATCGTTGTAGTAATGGTGTGTGGACACATGCAGATAAGGGTAGGTTTGGAAGATTGGAATGATTTGTCTTCTGAAGCTTTTGTACCTTTATCTATTGTAGGCAGTGAAGCAGCTGCTGGAGCTTCCTTTAAATCTTGCTGTTGTATCGCCAGCACACACTCCCAATTGGGACCTTGTTAGTGATGTTGTTAACTCATGCAGCAGAGTCTATCGCTCACCAAAACAATGCCGAAACAGATATGAAAATGTCATTATTCCAAGGGAAGAAGGAAAGGTGAGTTTACATAGAATGATGCGTCTTTTTTTACCTTAAGTTTGTAGAGTTTTTTTTCCTTATCTCCGTAAACACTTGTTTTTTGTTAAATGTTTCAACAGTGTAAATAAATAACTTTTAAAAGATTATAAAATTATCCTCATCAGGATTTCCAGTTATTTTATGTGATTTCTTTGAAAAGAAAAAGCACCTGAACAAAATCTTCCACAAAAGATCATCTAACTTTCCTTCTTATTTTACAGCTAATGTACGAAGCTAATCCTAAAAAGAAGACAAAAAGTATTTATAAGGTGTGCATTGGTATTCTTTCAAAATCAAATCTAGACACTGTGGTATTTAGCAGCAATGGAGGTGGGCAGATAATTCATATGAGATCCATGTTGAGTGTTACTTGAGTTCTGAAACATCAATTACAATTCCAAATTTATTTTTCCTTTCTTTGTTGATACAGTGGATTGACACCAGACTTCAGCTTTTGGATTTGATAGATAAATTTTAAATCATGCAAGAAGTTTGTGATTTCACTTAAACTGTAGTGGGTATTTTTCCACCTAACAACCACCATATAACTTATCCTGATTATTAAGAGGGTACTTAAGATCTGTAAGAATGTACTTCATGCTAGAGTCTAAGTGGATTACAAATACATAGTGAATTTAATGCTTGAAGCACCTTTTAGTAAATGAGGATGATAGTATGCTACAGAAACAAAAATAAATTCCATGATTATAAACAGCTTCTTCCAAACCATACAGCAATATAGTGACAGAACTGGGTAGAAAATCTAGAACTTCTGACTGTAGTCCCATGCTCTGGCTAATAAGCAGGTTTGTCCCTGACTGGCAGTTTCTACTTAGGAGAAGCCAAGTATTAGAATGGCATGGTGTGTTGGATGTTAACATAGCTTTGTTGGGAGAGCAGTGCAGTGATGGTTTTATTATATTATGTGTGCGCTATGCATAACTATAAACTAATGGGCTCTTGGTTTGGGTACTGAATTAAACTTGCAAAATCTAAACTAAAGCAAAGATTCTTTTTCAAATTAGAGTTTGCCATTTTGTATGTCCCCAAGTGCTGATGCCAGTGTGACCGTGAGAACTGCTCATTATTTTGCTCTTTCTTTATATATTTCCCATAGAGTTTTGTGTAACAGTAAGTTATCAGTGACACGAGGCAGAAACCAGTCTGTGATAGATATGTTGGAGTACGTTTTTAAATAATCTACAAGCGCACCATGTGTTTATACATAGACGAAATGCCATGTGGGTGTGTTTGCAATTGAACGTTGGGTTTTTTTTTCATTTTTTAGACTAAAAACAGTCGCCCACTTCGTACCAATCAGATCTATGCTCAAGATGAGGGTGCAACCCACACGCAACTTTATACTAATCATTTCGAGATGATGAAAATGATTGCAGGGAAAAGAAGTCCACCTATCAAACCTCTGTAAGTTTAACTGGGATCATTCGATCTCCCTGTTACCACAGATCTCCTGGAAACTGTGTTCTGAATTGCTTTCGCAACCAAGAGTTATTTTACCCTCTCTTTCAAACTGCTGTTTTGTTTTTCTGTTCTTGATCTCTTTCCTTGCATCCTGGCCTTGTGTTACTGGAACACCTTCATATTTCGTGTGTTTGGGTTAGCTTTTACTCACTGCATGAATTTGTTTTATGTGATTAAGAACAGAAGAGCACTCAGTTGGGGTTTTTTTAATCTACTTTATAAACTACACTTTCCATTTGCCTAAATCTTAAACATTTTGATATCTATGCTGCTTAGTAGTACATTGTTTTCTACGTATATTCCTGCAGTAACTTTTTCTGTATTCATTTAATATTTACTCTGAGTCTTTCTTAAAATGTCTGTCTGTGTGCAGGCTCCAGTACTGGTGGGAATATCATGAAAACTTCACCAAAACGGCAGCGTCATCTGCTAAAACATGTGAAATTAAATATTGTTTTTAAGTTTTTTCTGTCTCCAGTAATACAGTTTTGCTCAATTTCAGACTTGGCATGAATCCTTTCCAGAAGAATCCAAAGCATGCATCAGTGCTTGCAGAAAGGTGGGCACTCTCTGTCTTAAAGGAGTTATGAATTGCATAAAAGTGCTTTTTTCTTTTCCTTTTTACCTTTCAGTTACTTGTTTTTAACAATTGTGTGCTCTGTCTTATCATTGTTTCTAGTGGAATCAACTATGATAAGCCACTTCCTCCAATTCAAGTTGCATCCCTCCGAGCGGAACGTATTGCAAAAGAGAAAAAGGTATGGTCTCCATCTCAGCTATACATATGACTGTAGTAATTAAAAAATTAGGCAACAGAGGAAGTATGAGAATATCTGCCTTCTGGGAGAAGTTTGGCAGTACAGTAGATATTATGACCAGCTGCAGCTTGTTCATGGACTAGGGTTTAGATACTCAAGGTCCAAAGAGGGACCTTTCCTTGGGCCTGTATGTCATACTCATACTCGTTGTTTAGAAGCATCTTTTTTTAAAATACATTAAAAACATGTAAAATTCTTGTTTTATTCTTGACCATTCTGTAGCCTTCTTTCTTACATTATTCAGAAAGAGATACTTGTCCTTGCTTGTTGATGGTAAATTGCTTGTGCTCTGCTCTAAGCCATATAACCATGAATATAGCTTGTAGTTTGAAACTAGTTAGGTCATGTAACTTAGAGAGGTACAGTGAAGACAGATTTGTATGCTGTCTCTGCACATAGATATATAAAACATGATTAGAATTAAAGGGGTTTTGTTGTTGTTTTTTTTTTTTAAAAATACATCCTGATTGTTACATGCGATGTTTTGAAGACTATGAAGCTCACAATTTGATTTCCTAGGCTTTGGCTGAACAGCAGAGGGCACAGCAACAGACAGGTCCACAACCTCAGCAGCAGCAAGCTGGCCAGCAGCAAGCTCAGCAACCAGCTGTACAGCAAGCACAAGCTCAACCTCAGCCGCAGGCTCAGGCACAGGTAGTTCAGCAGCCACAGGCAGTAGTGCAGACTGCAGTAACTACTGTGGCCAACACAGCAGTATTGGTAAGAAAGGGAGGGCTTGGTGCCTCTGATGTAGTAACTTCAGTTCTTCTGTGTGTACCATATTTGTGTGTTTTATTTTCTCTGGAAAGTGAAAATTTTAGGTCAGTATAGTGAGGTAAAAGCTATTTCTTTCTTTCTTTTTTTCCCCTGAGTATGCTGGGTATCTTCTTTTTTGCTCATTTAAGACTATGTTTGTACCATTGTAGCAATAGGTCTTGGCATTCTGGGGTGGAAAAACACCATATCCTTTGCAAAGATTTTTTGCCTTTTTCAGTTTAGACTTAAATTTAACTTAATTAAGTCTGAGCAAATACATGTACACAGTCAGTGAACAGTGTTTATACAAAGAACTTGGAAAATAAAAAGAATGTGGCTGTAAGAGCTACTCTGTTAAAGTAGCTTAAAAGCCAAAGCTTTATTAACCTTTGCAAGGCAAGTGTAATGTTGCATCATACAGGACCTACCATGATTGTTGTATTGCGAATCTGTGCAAAGTTTTCATAGCTTCCTTAAATCTAGAGTCTGTTTTAATTAATCTGATGACAGGTCTGAGGATTTTGCTTTTAGAGCCAGTCCAGTTTGCATACTAATATGTGCAGGCACTGGTGATTTTATTGTGCTTGTTGAAGGGCAAGAATACTGCAGCTTTTACAGAAAAAGACACGAGGATGGGTTCTAACCCATAAGTATTGCTGTGTATCTACTGCTCAGTGATGTTCACGTGTGACTGGTTGTCTGTGGCGTGTCAGAGTAAGATACTGCTCCCTTCTTCTGCTAACAAGCATGTCAAATGACCAGTATTTACCAACATTCAACTGGTCTCCAATTGCTCGTTAGTGTGGCAGAATCCTAATATATACATCAGTTGTTGTTGATGAATGAACAACTGGAGAAGCATCTGTGCGTTTTACTGCATTTGTCTTATTTTGTCACTTCTGGAGTGCAGCATTGTGTTAAACAGCATGGTAGAGTAAGAACTGTATTCAGTTTTCTTTTATTGTTTTTCTGAACTGTTACCTCAATTGTCTTCTAAATAGGCGGGCACAATCAAAACAGCAGTTACGGGGACAAGTATACAGACTGGTAAGAAGACTTTATAATTAGGCATTGGAGATGATAGGACATTCAGATTTTCATTTTCAGAATCTCACATTTAATCCTGGCTTGCTTTCAGCTACAGTAAGTGGAAATGTCATAGTAAATACCGTTGCTGGAGTCCCTGCTGCTACCTTTCAGCCCATCAATAAACGTCTGGCTTCACCTGTTATACCTGGAACATTGACTGTGAGTAGATTGCATCACTAGTTGTGTCCCTGGACTGATCTTCATTGCATGTTTTATCGGCGTATCTGTTTTCTTCTTTAGCTTTCCATGTTATCAGAAACTCTGCTTCTTGCAAATTTCATGTGCATCATGTGATTCTGTATCAAGCCCCTCCTACCAAAGTACCAGAACACACTGGAACAGTTTATCAGAAAAAAATGCCTAATAGATATTACTGTTAAAAATAATTCGTAGACGAGTGCTGTCATAGGCAATGTGTTATATCATTATAATTTCCAGCCTGTAACTGTTTTGTGCGTTGTTAATTATGATCTTTATTACCATTTTAATGGTTTAAGACTATGGAAGATAAAGCAAAAAATTGAAAGGCAGTAAAATCAGATTTCTGTAATGTAGTTAAGAGTTTGGTGATCAGCCTGTTTGAAAAAGATTTAGCCAGATGCTGATTATGAGACAGATCTGAACAGATAGATGCGTTAGAAAGATGTGGACCATCGTTGCTTTTGCAATGCTTTTGCATTTTTTGTGTTTGTTTCTAAAATTGTGTAGTCCATTTCCAGAAGGTTCCATAGCTTTATATGAGGTATGGAAACTTTGAGAAATAATGACTGTGTTCCTTTTCAGACTTCGGGAGGCACTGCAACTGCACAAGTGGTACATACCCAGCAGCGAACTGCAGCAGCACCTGCTGCTTCCACAGAGCTGGTGACCATAGCATCTACCCAGGGAGTTCGTGCAGTAACTTCAGTGACAGCATCAGCAGTAGTAACTACAAACTTAACACCTGTGCAGACCCAGACAAGATCTTTGGTGACTCAAGTTACACCAGGTAATAATCCTGTGTTTAGGGACTTTTTTCCAAGGATATGTAAAGGGCCTCAGAATTTCTGTAGGTTGCTTTACCACCATAGCCCCACAATACTGAAAGTCTGGATTTGCTGGCAGCACAATTAAACAGTGCTATGATTTTTAACTTGCTTTATTGTTGGTGCCCAGATTACATTTTTCTCTAGTATTTCTGGATAAAGTATTGCAGTAGAGAGCTGCTTGGCCCCTAGGCATTACAATTTAAAAAGATTATTAATAATCCAGCAGTAAAATATTAGAACTGACTGTCTGGACTAAAAAAACATTGTGAAGAAAGAATCATATATTTTATTATTTACTCTGCTTTTACATCATATTTATGCTAATATGTTGTTATTTGTAGTTAATCCACAAACTGTGCTGGAGCAGAAAAATATGCATTTAACAGCTTGGCTTTTCACGTGAAATCAATGAATTAAACTGAATCCTGAAAATCCTTCTTCAGAGCATTTTGTATTTTCTTTGTTCACAGCTACACCAACAGTTCAGCTATCCGGCAAAACAATCACCCCTGCTCACTTCCAGCTTCTGAGGCAACAGCAGCAGCAGGCTGCTCAGGTGCAGGTCCCACAGATTCAGGCTCAGGCACAAGCCCAGTCTCCAGCTCAGATAAAAACTGTAGGGAAATTGTCACAGGTGAGGAAATGCTTCTGAAGTAACGTGGCATGTTACTCCTATTGTTATTGTAAGCATCGTTAGCAGTGTGTGATGTATCCGATTTTCTTGGGCTAGAGTGAAATGCAGCTCTTTCTGAAATTTGACCCTACTGAAATTTCATGAAGGCAGTGAGCCTGCTAGCCATTTCAGATAGTACCACTATCGCAGTAGGTCAGGATGTAAAGCACTTACTGTTACCTATTCAGTGGCAAACCATCGTGTAAAGGAGTTGCATTCTTAGCTCTCTGATCTTAACTGAAGTCTGGCATAGAATGTTTCTCCTTTAAAGCTTCAGATTAATCTCCATTTTTTTCCTGTAGTCGTGTAAAAGATTGGAAATGATAGAAGTGTTCGATTTTTGCAGGAGCAGCTGATCAAGTTGCAGAAGCAGAAACTGCAGCTTCCCCAGCAGCAGGCAGCGCAGCAGACACAGCAAGGATCACAACAGCAAACAGCACAAGTACAAGTGCAACAGCAACAGCAAACTCAACAACTCACTGCTGTGACAGCACCTCGTCCTGGCGCAGTTCTCACAGGCACTACTGTGACAAACCTGCAAGTTGCTCGTCTTGTAAGTTGGCTTTGACTTTGCAAAAACAGTCTTAAACACCTTACTATCTTTGCTGGTTTAAATGAACTGGATACTGGTCATTCATGCACACAAGTGCCCTTTGCATTACTTGGGCAGTACAAAGGATACAGCTTTAACGTAAATAGCTTTAAATTGCACTTACCCACCAATACCACCTCTGAATTGTATTACTGTAAAGGAGCAATTATATTTAGAAACATTTACAACTATCACTTTATAATGACCTATTATATGCAGCAAATATTTTTTTGGGCCAGTACAATAATCTTCATTCCTTACTGCTTAGACTCGTGTTCCTGCTTCCCAGCTTCAAGCACAAGGACAGATCCAGGCCCAAACTCCGCAAGCAGCACAGGTTGCTTTGGCAAAGCCTCCAGTGGTGTCTGTTCCAGCTGCTGTTGTGTCATCTGCAGGAGTCACTACACTCCCCGTCACTGTTGCAGGCATTAGTGTTGCCATTGGGCAGCCACAGAAAGCAGCAGGTATGTCAACGGACTTCCTAAAACATAATAAAGTTTTAAATGCCACTTTTTTAAAGGTAGAATGTTTCAAGTAATGTCTTCTGTGGGACACACACTTTTTAAAAACTAAAGTGATTGAGGTTGTATTCCCATTTATTTCAAAAATGAGGTAAGAGAATTACACTTATTCCATTCAGTCTGGAGGGTAGCATGATTCTTTAGCCATAGTGGAAGGTTTTTTGTGTTTTTTTGTTTTTTTAAAAATCTGTGCATGAGAGTAGGTGAGCAGATACAGTTTTTAAAATGAAGACAAGTAATTTCACAGTTTTTTTAAAAATGCAAAATGCAAATAGGAAGACTTGTATTTTATAACAGTCTCCTCTAGTATGGACAGAATTTTTCCTGTGGGAAGATTATTGTTAGAACACAAAGATAGCTTACTCATGCCCTTAGATAACAGAATGTTTTTTCCTCCACTGTCAAAATCATATGTCTTATTCCCATTAAAATCAGTGGGTTATTAGTGCTCAAAGCTATACAGATGTGTAAGTCTATAAAAAGCACAATCTGTGTTTGCAAGCTGTGATTACTGGGACAAAGCAATAAACTGAAGACTCTTACAGTTCTAATTATTTTTGTAATTTTCAGGAGGCCAGACGGTAGTTGCACAGCCACTGCATGTCCAGCAGCTTCTAAAACTCAAGCATCATCAAGCAGCACAGCAACAGAAAGCTATCCAGCCTCAGGTTGCACAGGGTCAAGCTACTGTGCAGCAAAAGGTACTTGTTTGCTTTCCCATTGAGTTATGTAAAGCTTCTGTGGTTGTAAAGCTTCAGCTCTAAATTATGAGGACACTCCTAGAGAGTCAGTCAGTATTTCTAGGGGTGAATCTTAAGTAAGTCTAGAGAGAACGGCTTCTCATGTGCCTTGTCAGGTGCTTAATAATTTTTTCAATAAGGCGGCCATTTGCTGTGATTTCTCATGCCCCAAACTGGGTTTTCTTTTTCAAGTAACAAAGATGAAGATTCTCTTTAATCACTTCTAACGTAACCAAACCTGGAAAATTCCCAGAGGTTTTCACTGTTTACAATATAATTTGTGCGAAATACCCTTTTTCCTGAAATGTCATGTTCTCATAGGCTTTGCTGTCAATCAGCCACCAGTGTGGTTTTTTGGAAGTGCATGATCATATGAAGCGTGTGTATGTGTGCATGTGTGTAAGAGAGAACCTTTTCAGTAAATACTTTAAGTGATTCAGAATATTTGTATAAGTGCATGAAAGCTTTCGCCTAGTGTTCATTTTGCTATTACTAGTCCTGGGAGGATTTTGTTTCAATAATTAAATGTAATTAATCTTGTTAGCTATATACCTATTCTTTAAAATACACATATATTTTGTAGTCATTGATGCCTTTTTTTCTCTTCTGCAGATAAATGCTCAACAGGTTACGGTCCAAACCCAACAGCAGACTTCACAGCAACAAAAAGTAACTTACACTACACAGCCTGCCATTAAAACACAGTTCTTGACAACTCCAATTTCCCAAACCCAGAAACCAGGTGGAACCCAGCAAGTGCAGGCCCAGATTCAGGTACAGGTAACACAGGTTTACACTTTTAAACTCTGCTGTGACTGGAGAATTGTAAAGATGACAGGTGATGTAGCATTTTATCACCCACTCATATTAATTCTAGTCACACGTTGGTTTAAATTGACTTTGTAATAAAAATAATTGGTGCTGAATATGTGGCCTTATAGCAGGTTAGAGGAACTATCTGAGCTGTAAGTTCACCTTTCCTCTTTGAAATAAATAAATAAATAGAGTCACTCCTTTTTATTTAAGCAAGGGATTCCATGCTGTATTTACTAAGGAACATTCAGCCAGAGTTCTTCCTGTTTTCTGGTGCTGCCTCCCAGCCTAATCTCGAGCAGCCAAGAGTAGGTGACAGTTCAATTATCTTCTCTTCTGCATAACTGGATCAGTCTAACCAAGGAAAAAGAAGGGGGTTAGGAATTGGAAGCCTTATTCTTTCAAAAGTATATCTAAGATAATGTAGCACATTAGAACTTCTGTGCTTCCTTCAATTTTATATATAGTTAGGAGGAAACGAGTATGTTGCAGTTAAAATTGAAAATATGACTTTTCCTCTTCCTCTCCTAGCTAAGTTCTTCAATACACTGACCTAAAAAGTTTTACAGAAGTTCAGTATCACTGAGAATGCCAAGCTGCAGCTTACCATGAACAGGACTTTGGAAAGGTTTTCACTCACTAGCAGTTTTGATAGGTATGGTGTTTTGCTGCTAGTAGCAATTTTTTATTTTGACGAAATCTTTCTTTATTTCATGTCGCTACAGGTTGCAAAACTTCCACAAGTGGTCCAGCAACAGGCTACTGTTGCCAATATTCAACAGATGGTTTCAGTTTCCCAACAGGTAGGTTTTGCACTTGTCAGATACAGCACTAGAAACATGATCCTACTGAAAACTCATTTATTTGGAATATGTGTGTTTTTCACCTTGTGTGTGGCATAGGCAGTATTTTTGAAGGATATAGCAAGTGCCCTTCTATAAAAATGAATCATGTGAATACCAAGTAAGCTGCTGTATATTCTCTAGTCTAAAACTTTGGTAGGTGGAGCAACATTGGTTCATCACTGTAGATAAGCTGGAAAACAGATTGAAAAAAATATTTTCTAGAGCTGAAAGAAGTTTTAAAAATTGGTTTCTTGTGATACATAGTCAAGATAGCAAATAATTGAACTAATGAGCGTCATCTGAGTTTGTTCTACAAAAATGAGGACAAATGGAGGGTTACAAGTTGTTTTGTTCCAGTTCATAAAGCTGAGCCAAGTGCTTTGTAAAAGTGTCCTGATTTCAGCTGGGATAGAGTTAATTGTCTTCCTAGTAGCTGGTACAGTGCTATGTTTTGAGTTCAGTATGTGAAGAATGTTGATAACACTGATGTTTTCAGTTGTTGCTCAGTAGTGTTTAGACTGAAGTCAAGGATTTTTCAGCTTCTCATGCCCAGCCAGCGAGAAAGCTGGAGGGGCACAAGAAGTTGACACAGGACACAGCCAGGGCACCTGACCCAAACTGGCCAACGGGCTATTCCATACCATGGGACGTCCCATCTAGTTTAGGAACTGGGGGGAGTGGGGGCGGGGGGAATCGCCGCTCAGGGACTGGCTGGGTGTCAATCGGTGGGTGGGTGGTGAGCAATTGCACTGCGCATCATTTGTACATTCCAATCCTTTTATTATTGCTGTTGTCATTTTATTAGTGTTATCATTATCATTATTAGTTTCTTCTTTTCTGTTCTATTAAACCATTCTTATCTCAACCTACGAGTTTTACTTCTTTTCCCAATTTTCTCCCCCATCCCACTGGGGGGAGGGGGGGGCGGGAGTGAGTGAGCGGCTGCATGGTGCTTCGTTGCTGGCTGGGGTTAAACCATGACAAAAAGTCAGAATGGTGTGGTATCTGTTCTGAATGTGGTATGATAACAGACGGGACTAGGGCAAGAGAAGGTCAGATGGTTTGGTTTCCCCTCCCCTAAATACCAGGCAGTTTATTTAACACTGTTCAGAACAATGTTATTCAGACCATTTAGCAACCGGCATAACTTACGCAGTTGATTGGCAGGAATGATTTAACTTTGGACGGTGGGTGAAGTTACTGCCTCCAGTGCACAAAAATCTGAGCCAATCGGCTCTTCATCTGTCACAGGTTTTAGTGCAGTGTTTCAGTGCAGAATAAAATCTGTGACTGTTTATCTTAAAACAATGATGAAGTGGTGTAAGCTGACTGATAACCACCTCAGATGTGAATGCTTCAAGGGCAAGGTAGACAGCAGGGAGTAGAAAGCTTATCAGTCAACACAAGTTGAGTTGTCCTCTGTAGTCAGTAAGAGCTCCTAGATAATTTTTCAAGGGACTTTAAAAGCTAGATTTTCAAAACTCATTGACGTTGGCATAACTCTGGAACTGTTGAAGTCCATGGTAAAAAGACAAATAAACAGCTCCCCTCCCACACATGCCAGTGACAACAATGGCAGTAGGATTAGGCTATGCTAAGTATTTTTAAAATTCTGGTCTTGATGTGTATGTAGCATTCTTTTTACCTGCATTTTTAGTGCTTCCCAGCAGATTCCTCTTGGATCGGTCAAGAGTTAACTTTCCCCTAGAGAAGTCCTTGCAGCTTCATTTGGCTTCTGTCTCTGACAAAGGCAGATGGAGCTGCTCAGTTTTCATTACCTTGTCCTCTGAAGAAGGAGATGTTGAATTTTTTTCTTCCTTGCTCTGGGTAGTGCTATGAAAATTAGATTTCTGGATGGAGCTCAAACTATTCCACCGTAAATTGGCAATAGAGACTGGCAGCTGTAGTCTGAAAGGATAATGTCAGAGACTGGTAGGAAGCCTCAGTGGCTGTATTTATTGTCATAATATGGGTGCACAGTTGGCATTTTAACCTCTTTGATCCTCCCTCTGTTCTTTTCTCTGTTCCTTCACTTCTGCTTCTGCAGTATGGGAATTTTCCTGTTTATCCAGTGGGGTTTCTATACTTTCCATTTATCTTCTGTAAAGGATCTGGGGGAATGTCCTTTGATTTGCGCTGCAGAGATCTGAGTTACAGGCATCTTGGCTCTTAGTTCTGTTTTATACGGCTCTAGAAAATGTGACAGAACAGTGTTTCTCAGTGAAACCACAGAGCCTATGTTCCCAGAATCCCTCCCAGCCTTCCTACTTTGTCCAAGATACTTGTCAGTCAAGAGAGCGAATGCCTATGTAAGTCAGATGCCTTCTGTAGAGTGGAAACGTAATGAATGATCCGTTTAATGCCAAACTATTCTTTTGTAATTGGCTTGTCATCCTAATGTCTAGGTACAAGCTCAACCCCAAACTGTGACGCTTTCTCAGACGACAGCAGGTCAACAGCAGGTTCAGGTGATTCCTGCAACAACTGCTACTGCTCAGGTCGTCCAGCAGAAACTGATACAACAGCAAGTTGTGACAACAGCATCTCCCCAGATTCAGGCTCCAGGTGTACAGAATCCAGCCCAGACACCAGCAGCATCTGAAGCCCAGAATCAGCAAGCAAAAGTACAAATGAGGACGCCTACTGTCAGATTAAAGGCACCTACTAAGCCAAGTTGAACTAATGATTAGAATGCAATAACAGGGAAACACAGCATTTCTTGTTTGCTAAGCCAAGTGAGAAGCGACTCCAAACATCCAAATGAAGACAAACCACCTCTATTTTATTTTTTTTTTTAGCAGAAGGTTTTTTGCTGGTGAACATTTAAACATGGAAACTCTCATAAAACTTAAGCGTATTAGCAACTGTTTAGCACTCAAAATCTGTACAAGATGCATTCTGCCAGTGTTCTCTGTGCTCATTCAAACCAGATAAAGCAAGCATTACTTATGTTTAAATTCTGCCCAGCTTCACAAAAGTAACATGGTAATATGCCATAAACGTCAGTAAAATTCATCTATCTTAGCATACCACAAACTGCCCGTGGGAATATGCAGTTCTTTGCTATCGTTTGGATGGACGCTCCATATCTAGGGCGAAGCCATTCAAAGAACCAAGTGTGGCTAACATAGCAAAGTATTTTCCATCTGTATAAAAGCTGCATGTTGTTCTTGCTTGAGGTAAATACCTCTGGAAGATCGAACATATTTGAAGTGCTCCCTGCAAACTTTAGCCAATAAATGTGAAAACCTGTAAGTATATGTAATTAAAAAGGAAAAAAAGTTTCATTCTCCATTTTTGTAAGTCTTTTAAAATGTTTGTTAGTAGTTTTGTGTACAGTTTATTGAATCACCCAACCTGTGCGCTCATTCTCATATTTCACTTTAAGATAATGGGTATTTTAGGCATGAACTGAGTAAATACTGTGTTGATAGTAGATGTGTATTAAAGTGTAGCCCATTTTTTTTGTAAAAGAATTGTTCAGTGGATACAGCTAAACAAATGATCCGTAGCTGTTTCTCATGGGACTTCCGTCAAGGAAAATCTCCAACTGATAAAATTTAATCTCTCAGTTTCATTCTGCTCTTGCAACATGTTTAAATGTTCAGTACTTTCTACTCAGCTTTCAGCTCGGGGGGGTGGGGGGCTGGGGGAAGGGGAGAATAGTGAAATTAAATCTAAGACTTAATTCTTCAACTGTGTAAAGAATAAGATCTAACTTTTGTACTATTCTTTTACTAAAGCTAATGATGAATGTATCTTCAGGTGGGTATTTTGGATGTGAATAGAGCGTGGCCTCTTCCTCCAAATCAGTTTGCCTTATTGTTATGAAAAAAAAAAAAAACAACCAACAAAAAAAAAACCCAAGCAAAAAGCTGCATAGAACTGTGGGGGT
The DNA here is from genome assembly GCF_964188355.1 of Buteo buteo. Classification (NCBI taxonomy): domain Eukaryota; kingdom Metazoa; phylum Chordata; class Aves; order Accipitriformes; family Accipitridae; genus Buteo; species Buteo buteo. Next base: position 34,943,484 of record NC_134181.1, read on the forward strand.
TTTCTTTACTTTTCTTGCATAAAATGAAAAACAGACTGTTTGCAAACAGCACTGAGTGAGGAATCGAAAAGCTCTTGGTGGCTTGAATGGATTTATTTTACTTTGGCCATAAAACTGCATGACTTGTAAAATTCAGACAAAATTACAACATTCCTTTTCTGAGATGTTTTTAAAATTATTTTTCCATTCTGTGATCTTTTCACTCTTTTAGGCGGGAAGCCTATTTAAAGGCAAGGAAAGCATATCTTTCGTTCTTACCTCTGTATGTACACACCTATTGGTACCTAGCAATCCAAATGGCTTAAACAAGAAAGAATACCCAGTCAGCTCCTCTGTTTTAAGTAGGATAGGTTCAGCCCATTCTGTTAAGATCACAAATGTTAACACGGGGTCAGGCAGCGTTCCTGATTTTTTTGGGGGGGGTTTATTTTAGACCTCTTTTCTCCTGCATCCTCTTTTTCTTGGACCCTCAGGTCTGCAGATATGGGGGCATTGTTGTTTGTTTTGTTGTTGTTTTTTTTTTTTTTAAACTGTTTGTGCATGCAGTAGTGTTCCGCTGACCCTGCCGAACCACCGGTCTGTGCCATTACCTGAACTTCATTACTAGCCGCAAAGCTGGTGGTGTTGGCAGTGGAATAGTTTAAAATGCAAAGGAAATGCAATGGTAACGGATAACTGACACCGTGTACAGTATAGTGTTGCTCATCCAAAAATATTGCTTAGTTAGCCCCAGTTTTACTTTTAAATGTTTAGCTCTTATTATGTGCATGAAAGTCGGGGGGGGGGGGGGGAACACGTCCAACAGTGGGAAAGCTGTTGACTGCATCATTGTGCTGGTCTGATTTGGTGTCTAAAGAGGCAATTGTTTCTTGTTTAGGTCAGTTAATGAAGATAAAAATCACTTTTTTTTTTTCTTTTTTCCTTTTGATGTGTCTTTCTCCCAGGAGTGTGTTAGGAAGTCAACCTGTAAATAACTGATGAACATAAGCATTTGTACTTGATCCAGTAGGATTATAAGGAATAGTGATGTATCCTACCTGAAGGTGTAATAAAGTGTACATTTTTATAACACCGCCTCGCCTTGCCTTCTGTAACGCGCGGGGGAGGGAACGGGGGGGGGACGGACTCGGGAGCTTCTTCCCCACAGATCCGCTTTTCGGGTTGCCGCAGCAGCGAGCTCCGAGCCCCGGCTCCGAGCTCCGAGCCCCGGCTCCGAGCTCCGAGCCCCGTCCCCGCCAGCGGGCGGAGCGGCCGCAGCCGCCGCCTCCTCCTCCTCCTCCCGCCCTTCCTCCCTCCCTCCCTTCCTTCCTTCCGCCGGCCGGCAGCATGGCGCGGGCCGCCGCGCTGGCCTCCAGCCTGGAAGCCGTGCTGGGGAGCCGCAGCAACGCCAACCGCGTCTTCGAGATCCTGGAGCTGCTGGCGGTGAGGGGGGACGGGCGGCCGGCGGGGCGGCGCTGGGGGCTGAGGGCCGCGGCTCGCAGCGAGCCCCGGGAGCGGGGCCGCGCCGGGCCGCCCTGCCTCCCCCCTCTCCTCAGGGACGCGCTCTTCCCCAGGGCCGGGCGGAGGAGGAGGAGGAGGAGGAGGAGGAGGACGTCCTCTGCGCCGCCCGGACCTGCAGCCGGCTGTTCGGGGCGCTGCTGGAGCGGAGGGAGCTGTTCGTGGGCCCGCTGCCCGCCGAGGAGGCCTCTCTCGCCGGTGAGTCGGGGGTTTCGTGCGGCGGTGTGCGGGGAGAGGCAGGGCCCTGAGCCTGGGTCGCCTCTCCCTGGGGCTCGTCCCGGCCGGTCTGAGCTTTCGAGACTCGTCCCCGGTTCACCCTGCAGGGAACTACAGCGCGGAGGACAAGTACAAGATATGGATGAGGCACCGCTACAAGGACTGCGTGGGTTCCTTGGCGGAACTGATGGGACACGCTGCCTTCCAGGTCAAGGTAGGTCCTGAGCCTGCTGCTGAGACACCGGTTCACGCGGGGGTCCCTTGCGATGCCGAAGCAATTTTCGCTCTAATATTTGAGTGCGGCTGGGCAGGCCGTGCTCTAAGACATGGCTGGTGCTCTGGCTCACCTCAGCTCACCAGCCTGCCGGTAGCGGGCACGCAGCTTTCTCAGAGAAGAACATCTTGGTTCGTTCTTCCTCCCTTAGAAGTTGCCTCCTTTGGGTCTCAACCCTGGTGCCCTTGTTGAGGTGGGGGGTCTCTGTTGTTGTTTTTTTTTTGAAGGAACTGTCACTGTGCACCCTCATGAAGTTTGTTGAGTTGGAGGCACGATATCCATTGATCAAAGTAGAGTGGAAGGGGAGTTTAACTTTTCCTCGTGAACTTCTTAAGGTAAGCTGCAGAACTGAAGAGTTCCTCCTGTCGCTTAGCCGGTGGCGCACACGACCTCGTGTGCTCACCTTCTCCAGTACTAAAATTTAAAGCTAGGAGGTTGTCAGCACGCAGGGAGGGTGGTGGTCTAGAGCGAGCACCGAGACCTAGTGCTTCTGTCCCTGCTGAGGCGACGCTTGCAGGTGTGGGAGCAGCTGCCTTGTACAGGTTTGAGCTGGATTCCTGAGTGTTTATGTGGTACCAGTTCTGGGGTGGTTTTTTGGAGTCCCTGGCCTCACTTGCAAGGATTAGGAGATGAGAGGGAAGGTACTGCCCCGGTTCAGCCACCGTGTCGTTTCTAAATGGCATTGTTTTTGATAGAAGGGGCCCATCTTGTAGGTCAGGAGGGCTTGTCAAAGTGGCTTGTGAACGTTGTTTTGTGGCAAGCAGCACACAGCCATGCTAGCTGCCTTTCAGAAAGACAGGAGCTGTCACAGCTCGCTGTCCACTCCAGTACTGTAAGACGCTGACTCGTTGCTTTCCTTTACAAACTTTTTGTTAGGTAGTTGTTGATGGCTTGCTTCCCATAAATGAGGACTCTTCACTCCTGATCTCTCGCTTTCAAGAATATATGGAGTATGATGACATTCGGTACTTTGTCATAAAGGCTGTCACTGAGAATATTGGACAAGTCATGCAGAAGACAAAAGAGGTAACAAATTGTTACTGTTGAGGTGGGTCTGGATAAACTGCTCTGAAACGTGTATCTTTCCCATGAAGCAGGGAGGAACTAGTGGTATATGGAAAGACTTTGGAAGCAAGAGAAATGAGTGTGCTCACTTGAAGGCATTGATTTTTTATTTTTTTATTTTTTTTTCTTGCTCACAGTGTATGCCAATTATGCTAAGACTGTCTTCAGTCTGAAATTGGAAGTACTTGAAGACACACATACTGTTGTTCTTGCAAAACCTGTCTGGGGTCTAGCTTCTCTTTTACCCAGATCTCTGCAGCTTGGGTGGCACACACAGAACACTTAATTTTGTTCTCTCTCTTGTGCAGAAGAAGAGTCTGTTTTCTTTACTGGGATCCACCAGTTTTGTTAGACCAGAATTTAGTTCAGGGATAAGTTTTGTGTTAGGCAAACACTCCAGGACGAGGCAGCAATAGAGAATATACCAGTATATACACCAGCCATCAGCATTTTTCTTTTGCTCTTTCTTTCCTAAATATATTCAGTGCTTGGGAAATAGGACAATGTTGAAGTCCGGCATCGTACCATCTGTTGTGGAACTTGCTTCATGTTTGATTATATGCTTTTTTTCTCAGAGGCCGCTGCCATTTTACCAACAGAACGTATTTGCCCTCATTTCGCCCATTAACATGCCAAACAAAGAGTGTGACATGGTCAAATTTATGGTGAAGCAAGGTTAGTAAGCTCCACATGATGAACTGTGTATGAAAAGGAAAATAAGATTTTTATTGTGTAAAGATTCATACTGTCTGAAAAATGTCTGCTTCTCTGATCACAGTGATTCTAAACAGTATTACAAAATCCATATTCCTCAGTCTACAGCGGGGTCTGTCATGGCCTTGTGTCAAGACAAGACTTCAGCCCAAATTCTTAGGGTATCAAAGGACTAAGTAAAAAAGGGTTGTCTTAATTTTTTAAACATCCATTTCAAGTTCAACATCTGTTTTCCCTTTTTTCTTAGATAACTGGGAGGAATTGAAAGTGTCGAAGCTGCAGGTAACTGTTCATTTGGTGCTTCAGAGTTGAAATTTTATCTACTTTAAAATAGAGCTTTATCTACACCAGTGTGTTTAACTCACTGCTTGCAATTCTGTTTTAAGGCACACAGGCAGGCGTTTGAAAAAATGTGGCTCAGTTTTTTGAAGCACAAGGTGAGTGTTACTTCTGCGACTGATCTGCATTGCTTTCTAACTACTAATCATTAGAGGCTGTGGCTGTCCTTGCATGGAGCTCCTGGTAGGAGCCCACTATGCTTTCAGTGTCAAATGAGAACTGCCCAGTCACCACTTCTGCTGGATTGTTCTGCTGAGAAACAAGACCTCATGTACAGTCTGCTGCTTCTCCTTACTCTCAGCATTTTTTTCCCACCTTAAGTCTGCCTGTTAGGAGTGATCTGCCGCATAACAACCTCTGTTCACAAGTTGAAGGTTCCAAAGCCTTCTTGCTGGTGACTTTCTCTTCTGAGCTGTGATGACACTTTTAGTTGTGAGCACCAGCTTCTTTGAATGAACTGAATTGTGAGGTGTCACTTGTAAACTCTCCCATTTGGGAACTGTTTCTGCAAGCCATTCTGTATTGTCCTGGCACATTCCGTTTTGCTTGTGTGTTGCCTTTTTGAGCCATGGATTGCTGTTGCTCTCCGAGTTCTCCCTGCAATGATTGTTTCACTGTATTGTTTTGTCCTTTACAGCTACCCACTGGCCTTTACAAAAAAGTTCTTGTCATTCTACATGACTCCATCCTGCCTTATATGAATGAGCCCACTCTCATGATAGACTTCTTGACAGTGGCCTATGGCATAGGTGAGTGAAACAGGCCTTTTTGTTCTTTCTGAGGCTCTGCGGCATGGTACATGTGGACTTGGAAGGGCTGCTGGATGCAACACCTCAGCCTGGGTGATGAAACAGATGTACTTTTGGCTGGCTTCAAGCTAAGGAACTAATGTGAACTTTGTTGTCCCTGAAAATGAGATGTTTTTAACTGTGTGTGTTAGTGTTGTTGCTCCTTGTATGTAGGGAAGATTATATTTATGTCTTTGGGAAGAGTAGAATACTGGAGTGATTTCTTCTAGAGTTCAGCCAGCAATGGTGATACCTGGCCTGCATCTGGACACAGGATGCACAGATTCCTACAGAAATGTCTTCTCTGGGGAGACCTTTGCCTACACAGTATGGCTTTCTTGGGGAGTCAGATCAGTATGTTTGTGTCTCTCAGTCCTTTAGAGCCTGTTCTTCTAAACTACAGTTTAATCTTTGTAAGTAACTTATGAGCCTCTGGATGGTTTTAGATGAAATTGTTACCTTACAGCTATTGTGCTTGCTCTAATTGCAGGTACTCTTAGTTTTGTGTTTCTTGTAGGAAGGTTTTATAATAGAAACAAGTTGAAGCTGATACTTATTTTCTTATGGTGTTGATACCTGCCTTTCTTACAGGTGGAGCAATCAGTCTTCTAGCCTTAAATGGATTATTTATTCTGATTCATCAGCATAATCTGTAAGTGAAAAGAGCATCTTGTTTAAAGGGACATGGGTTTTTGCATTTATATCTTTATAGGAAGGAACTGAAATGGATTCTACACATCTTCAGGCTTTAAAATTCCCCCACGAGAAAGCTGAACTCTGCACAAGAGGCTCAGCTGTTTGGATGCTGAGCTCTTTTGATAGTCTGATCTTTTTTCAGCTGAGCCTAAATATCCTCTTCCCCAGACTGTGGTTGCTCAGCACTTGAAAGTAGACTTTTTTGATAATAGACTTAATTGATCTGATTACACAGTGAAGCCATAGTCTTTGGTGTGCCTTTCACTGGATCCTGTACCATTTGCAGTCAATGGACATAGCTTCACATCCTGAAAATGGTTGGGCACTGCAAGAGCCATAAATTCACCGTACAGCTTGTTTTTAAGTGGTGGCTGTGGAGAGAAGCCTAAGAAAGCTAAACAGAGCACAGCAGTGGTCTGGGGTAGTCTATAATGAAAGCACAGAAACATTTAGACACAGTGTAGTCCTATTGTACATCACAAACGGACATTGTCTTTTTCCTTTTTTTAACAGGGAATATCCTGACTTTTACAAAAAGCTGTATAGTCTTTTAGACCCTTCTATATATCATGTGAAGTACCGAGCCCGCTTTTTCCATTTGGCTGATCTGTTTTTGTCTTCATCGTAAGTTGCATCTTTATTATGTATGTTCACTATTTTCTTCATGCTTTTCTGTTAGCCAGAGACTGTTCTTGAACAGTCTGCCACATGTCTGGATATAGCATATTCAGTGTGCCTATTGGATTAGGTGCATTTTTAGCAAGAAAACTGAACCCAAGTTATTGTAGTGTTGTGTAATTTTTCATGTGCTATTTTTGAAGATTTGCCACACAACCATCTAGTTTCAGAAAGTAAAAATGCAGTTAGTTACCTGAGTTTGATCCGCCAGTGATTGTGGATGTATTTTGATCTGTATTCCACTTTGGCTGAAAGTGGTGATTTTTCTGTCTGTCTTTATGAATATGGAAAAAGTAACATTTGCAGGCTTTTTATAGATCATAAAGCTGTTAATAAACTGATGACGTTTTGCAGCCATATAACATTGAAATATAAAGTGTTTGACAGTCTGTCTTGATGCTGTCAATTCATTGTACACAGGGAAGAAACTAGATAAGCAGCTGGTCATATAGTTGCCATCATATGTTATAAAATAAACCAAGAGTAACGCTTTACAGTTCAGCACTAGGCACTTCTTATCAAACCCCTTGTATTCATAGTGTACTTTGGAGAGAGTAACAAGATCTGACAGATGGTGTCCTGTGGAGTGGCTTTGCTGAGCCTTGCAGGTGTAGCATGCCCCAGGGCTGAAGGCCGAGTGGCTGAAAATTGTCATCTTTCATCCCGGCTCTTCTGACCTGAAGAAAGTGCCTAGATGAGCTGATTGCTGTTAGAAATTTGCATTTTTACCATAAAAAAAGAACTATTCTGCACATTTACATTACAGCAGCTTTATGTTCCCATTAACAGCTGTGGTGCTTGCTTTAGTCCTGGAAGTATTACGTAAATTTAACACCATGGCCTATGTATTAATTAAACCCACAAAATTACATTAGAAGAATATAATTAAGGTTGCCAGGCCAAGCACTCAGAAGTTTATAAAAGGACTGAATAAAGACTGCCATGTGAATGACCATGTACAAGAGATATGCTTGGCAAGTGCTTGGAGTGGTGCCATGCATCTGGATTGAATCACAGACTGATTTGAGATTATTCATGTATTGAATGGAAATGCCCCCAGATTTGTTCCAGAGAGGACACAAGACCCTATATTATGGCTTGGAAACAGGATTCTTGTAGCTTCTCTTTACTTCATAGCTGACAAAATCTGAAGAGCCCCACTGATCTTTAACCCGACGTGCTGTTTGGATTGGTGAGGCTGCTGGCTCACTTGCTAGCACTTCTACAGGCTGGTTTCTTCTGTCTCCTTTCCAACAGTCACTTGCCAGCCTACCTGGTGGCAGCATTTATAAAGCGCCTCTCCCGGCTGGCCCTGACTGCTCCTCCCGAAGCTCTACTCATGGTCATTCCCTTCATCTGTAATCTCTTTCGGAGGCATCCTGCATGCAGAGTGCTGGTACACAGACCTAATGGGCCAGAAGGTAAGAGGGAAGGTGGCCAGGGGAGTTTGGGGTTACGCCTTCAGACAACATAAAGAGCAGGATTCCTGCGAAGGAGGAGGGGAGATCCCAGCCCTGGTTCTGAGGTTTAGAAGGATCCCCTTGTCCCTCGAGTTCGTGGAAAGCCAGTGGGCTGTTCTTGCAAGTTCTCTGCCTCTGAAGACCTGCCTGCTTTGCTCCTTTCTGACCTTGGGCCTCACAGTTGGCTGCACTGCCTCTGTGATTCTCTGGGTGAAGGCTGCTTTGAGCCTGCCACACTGACCCAGCCTACTTCCAAGTGCTAAAGGACTGGGGGAGCTGTACCATACCGCTGAGCTTGTCTTGTTCACCTCAGGACCATAAAAAAAAGAGAGAAGAAACCAAATGCAGAAACCAGAAGCTTCCTAAATTTCTGTCTGTAGTGTTTTTGTGTAGGTGGCCTCACTAGGGCCTCAGCGGTCTCCTGAGTTTTTACTTCATCTCTCTGATTTAACTGACCAGTGTTGAACATCAGTAGTGACCATTCAAAGTTGCCTGAGATATTCTTGGTGCCCTACTTCCTGTGCTCTTTAAAAAAGTAACATGGTTCTGCAGTGCTGCCAGCAGTGACTCTTGGGTTGTGCTGGGATGCGTCGGCTTGCTCCTGGACCCTAAATGTCTTGGGAAGGAGCAACTCTGGCTGCAGCACCGCTCTGGGTCTCTGTGTTCCCTTTGGGGTTATGTACATCACGCAGGAGGTATTAGCTCTGTATCTCTATTTCCTTAGGTATGTCAGAAGATCCATATATTATGGAGGAGGAGAAGCCATCTGAAAGCAGGGCTTTGGAGAGCTCTCTCTGGGAGATTCAGGTATGTCAGCTAAAAAGGAACATCTGGTCTGGTATGGGTTTCTTCCACCCTTGCCACTTCCTTGACGCGTCTTGGCAGTAGGGAGTCCTGCTTACAAGAACCTGCTGACATAATGTCTCGCAAATCAGATCTATCCTAGCGTAAGACGCAAAGGATTCCATACACTGGAGAAATTGTATGTGCTAATTAGTAGGTGACTTGTGAGCACACATCTGACTGTGCAGCTGAAAAGTGTGCAGTTAACAGCTGAAACAGACTAAATACCTGCAAATGTACGGGGCGCTTTATTTGCTTTGGAGAGGAGATAGGAACTTGCCGAGCACTGATGAAAATTAATCGGGTACAGCTAGGTCATCCTGTAGAAATGGGTTTAAAAATGCTGGAGAAGATTGTAATGTTCATCTTTCACCTGGATCGTTTGTAAGATGGTGTGTGAAGGTTGAAATTGGTTAAATTAGTCCAGTGGTTCTAAAACCTTAATGCCAGGATTATCACTTTCCATTTAAATGCTACAAGGGTTTTGTGTAAGGGGCTGAAGCAGCAACAAGGATGTTGTGCAGGAGCAGGAAGCCCAGAGAACAGCAGCTCGGATGTGTCATCAGGGCTATGGGAGGTAGCAGAATTGGGTTATGCATTGCAGGTGTGGCCTGTGGAGGAGTCCATCTGTCTTGAGCTGGATGTGAACCAGGTGAGAGGGGCCTTTGACGTGTTTGAAAGATGGCTGAAAGCAGGATTTCTTGAAGCTGTGTAGTAGCACAGTACAGCAAACTTGCCTCTGCCAGAATTTGATGTTCACTGAAGATCTGACCAGCAAAGGGGCAGATATCTGTGTGGGAATGCAGATAGATGCGTGTTACCCTGTGCTTATTAGACCATCCCCTATTTGTCTTGCTTTTGCAGTCTCTACAAAACCATTATCACCCAGATGTGGCCAAGGCAGCTGCTATCCTGAACCAGTCGCTGTCTGAAATAGAGGATGACATATCAGGGCTCCTGGAGCTCTCAGCTTATGAGGTAGTGTTGCTATGCCTTTGTGAATGATTGGAACCAGAGGAAAGGAGACTGGTTCCTGGACGCAATAGCCATGTTCTGTTCATCAACCTTGCTGCTGCGCAGGGAGCTAGACTGACTTTTGGTTACCCACAGCCAGGGAAAACCAGGAAAATGTCTGTTAAATGATAGAGCATGAGGCAGCTGTGGTGACAGGGCTGGCTTTTATATAAAAGGTTTATTTGCTGGATCTTTTAAGAGGTTAGAGTGAGCAGTGGTATCAGCCAGGGTGAAAAGCTTGTACTGAGTTTTGCCAATATCTTCTATTTTTTCCTTTGTAGCTTTTTGATAAAGAAGTAAAGAAAAAGGCTATTGATGTGCCCTTGGAGTTTGACCAAGTACGAGGTTTGTTTGGGAAGAAAAATGATATCTTTGCAGAGCACTTCACTTTAGATTGATGTGATCTCTTATAAACGCATCCGCACAACTGACTGATCTTAGGGACATGCACAAAGCTCACGTGTTGTGCTCGGCAATTCTGCCTTTGAAGTTTCTCCATGTGATGAGAGCTGGACTGCTTGAAAAAGGTGCAGCCTTCTTCAGCGACCTTTGCCACTACCCATGGATGGACTTCCCTTTGTCTCACACTCACATACTGCCACCTGCTATTTGGGAGGGATTTTTCCTCAGAGCAAAGTTTTCTGGACTTGTTCATTGCTGGGATTCCAGCCCTTTTCTCCAAAGCTGCTGGTGCTGGCTGTGATCGGTGACTGCATCGACAGAGCATCTTGCTGCAATTCAGTAGGACTGAGGGGAATTGTGGTCTCTGACTGCTGCTCTTGTTTTTCAGATGTGTTACTTTTATAGTGGAGCTGACAACCTGTTTGTAGCAAGTGACTTCAATACATAGCTGTAAACACCTGATGATACTCTAATTATATACACTTTTAAACTCATGTCTTCAGAGGGATGTTTAGCTTCTTATGTACTCATCTTAACACACCCACGTTCGAGGCACTGAAAGCTCTGGTTTGTCAAAAACAACTCATAGATGATGCTCAGTAATTCCATCTGTGAAGTGTTGCTGATGATCCCTCATGTACATCCATCTCATGCTGTAAGGTTACTTAATTCAAAATGCTTGTGAGCTTTGGAAATGAGCATAATCCTGGTGACTGCTGTAGCTAGGGAGGCAAACTGATGTGCAGTGGGAGGTATGTCTAATCCTTGGTTTTTGCTTCAGAATGATAAGCAGCTTGATGTAGTTTTGTTTGCAGCCTGCAGGTGTTGTAGGAGCTGTGGCCAGTGTGTATCCAGGTGCTAATGAAGTTTTAACTAGTCCCCTGATGCTAGGTGGTTTTGTTACTTTGGATTTTTCATATGGTTCCCAAAGTCATGCAGAAATTCATTTTGATAGGGCTTGGCATTTTTTTTTCCCCACAAGGTTTTAAGTTTAAGGTAAACTGCTTATTAAGAACGCAGATAAATGCAGGACTTTTTTTTTTTCGTAATAATTTTCAACAACTCAATGTTATCTCGTTGGACTTTAAGTCTGCTTGCATATTTGGAAATCTTATTTTATGGAGGAGAAAAATACAGTCAAAGAGGCCAAGAAATCTAATTTCTGTCAGATAGGTCTGTTTAAGTCAAGGAAAACTGCAGCTGTCTTGGAGACCCTAAGTGTTATGTTTTCTTCATGCTTTCCAAACAGTGGACGTGTCGTCAGAGTATAGAGCCCTACCTCTTCTCTTTTTTTTCTCTGATGCTTTTGAATTCAGGTCGGGTGTTTTTCAGGATTCAATTTTTTTTCTGTTTTTAAAAGAAGTCTCGCTCTTTGTTTTTCACTGGTGAAAAAACAATCCTGTCTCCTTCCTGGCCAGCCTGCTTTTCTTTTTTTCTTTGACTTCTGCTATCTGTGGTAGGAAGACAGAATGGGTGAGATGATAACTTACAGCTTGAGAGACCTCAGTTCAGGTTCACCCAAGCCTTGTATTTCACCTCTAAAATGTATCTCCCTATGTCATATGTGTGTTGTATGTATGTGTTTGGTAAACATTTTGAAGTGCTCTGATGCTATAGTAATGAGGACCACATAGCTACCTTTGAAAGAAGTATGTAAGTGTATCATCTTTCAGATGAAATGAATGAATATATTGAATATTGAAATGAATGAATATATATATTAAATACCTTTCTCTGCATCTTTTTGTTTTACTCAGGTTGGCCCAGTTACATCTGTCTGAAATTACTGATGGGCAATGTCATTCCTATCTTTCATAATATTGACACTCCAGGAGTGTGAGGATTCTTTTTTTAATGCACAAATATTAAACCATTTGGGCATGGGGCAAGTCAAGGTCTCATGGGGTTGAAAATTAGGGAGTTTGGTTGAGTTCTTAAGATGTGGATGGAGGGTAAGCAGAGTCTTTGTCAACAAGGCATCCGAAGGGCTGTGTAAGCTGTGTGCCTCTGTCTGCCACCCTGGGGTCTCCTGGCACCAAACAAGGATACCCTGCTCATGGAACAGGTTGAGTTGGTGGGCAGTAGTGGGAAGCAGCAGCTTCTGCCCTCTGATATGGCCTGCTGCTGCCTTGTGGGCAAAGCCTTGTACCTCCGAGACCAAATGACCACAGACTAAAATATTATCAATACACTTGGATGCTACTGGAAATAGGGGGGGTTGCTATTTCCCAGGAGAAAGACTGCGAAGGCACCAGAATCTTCAATGTTTTTGCCAGCTGTGGATCCTAAGTACTGTACTGCAATTAACGGTGACTTGATTGGAGCAAGATGCAATGTATTTTTTCAAGTGCATTCCCTGTGCCCTGTGTGCTAACCGTTGCAGCTCCCACTGATGTTGAGACGGAGGGTTAGGCTGACTCAATATGTTTTCAGATCTGCCGGCACATTTCAATGCTGTTAGCACTTTACTTCAAGTATGTGCAGCTGACCTGGTGTGATTTAATTATTTTGTGGTGATACCTAGCAGTCCCAGGCACAGCCCCACTGTGCTTGATGCAGACAAGACAAACCCTAGACAGCTCAAAAGAGCTTACAGCTTAAAGCCTGGGTGCACTTTAGACAAGCCTTGAAGGTCTTCCAGAGACTTCATCCCCCATCTCTGATGCTGCACTTGCCTAAGCAGCGTTCTTAAACCAGCTCTTAGGTGGAGATAGCTTTAAGCTCCTGCCTGTCCTTGGAAAAACATTCCACCTGGTCTTTCATCAAGCTTTTATCTTTAAACTTTCACCCCCCTCCCCTCAATAGGAAGCATCAGGGAAAAAAATCAGCAGTTATAAATATTAAAAGTTTCATCTGCACTGAGTGAACAACCCTTATCAGGCTGCACACCCGCTGCTGCTACTGCTCTACAGGTCTCCACAGACTGCAGATTATAGACGCTTTAATCATAGTGCGTATTAACTGGAAGGCCAGATTGAAGTACCAGGCAGAGAGCGCATAAGTCACTCCTGTTATTATTTGATTTTTATCAGATGTGGGGAGCGGGGAGAGGGCTGTTCTGGGCTTTTTTGTTGTTGTTGTTGGGTTATTTCAGTGAGCATAAAAGTTTTATGAAAACATTGACATAGTCCCCCAGCCTCCCCACCCGTCACTGCCTCGTTCTCCCACCAGAGGATAGTGATAAGGTCTCTCTGTGTTGCAATGGACTGCCCTTGGTTTATTTTCCTGAGCTTTCATTCATTTAAAGGCCATTCAAAGTCATCCCAGCCTGAAGGTAAAAGATAGAGCCACTCATCAAGAGCACGATGGGATTTATCTTGTGAGTCAAAGGTCCGAGTCACTATGGTGTTTGTGTTAATCAGCTTAGATTCTTACTTTTAAGCTATTCATTAGGGGATAGAGGGAAGTGTAGATTTACATCCATAAATAAGTGGAAAAGTGCAAATGCCAGCCAGAGGCTTGGGGCAGGCTTGCCTCGAGTAGAGGGGTCTCTGCTCTGGGGCAGTCAGTGCCTGTCCTCTTCCAGCACAGTGGGACAAATTCCGCTTGGCTGCAGGCTGGCAGTCATCCTCCGGGAAATTAGGCTTGTGTGTGTAAAATAACTCACTTTTTACACCATACACTCAGGTATCTCAAGGGGATATTAGGAACTGCCCAACGTGCATCCCCTGCCTGTCATCTTAACCACCTGGGAGTCTACCTCTGCCCCTCTGGATTGCACATAAGCTCCTTTCAGCATAAAGGAGCCGGACACTGAGCGAGTTCATAAATCCTGTCTTAGCTCCAAAGGGACCAGATCCACAAAGCTCCCACTTGCTTAAAAAAAAACAAGTAAAAAATGCTTAGCCCTGCTAAGCACCTGCTGTTAGTATTAAGGTGGTTTCCCAGCCTTGAGATAGTGAAAGCTGCAGTGTAGCCGTAACCCCTGTGTTTTCCACTACCTAGTTTTGAAAAACAAATGAGCTCTTGCCTAATTTACAGCCCTGCTCAGGCAAAGAGGGCTACAGGATCTCAGTTCGACTGACACCAGCCTTCTCCAGCACTATCATAATCAATATTCATTAACTGAAGTCTATTGGACTTGGAGATTTACTGCTATTAATAAGCCAAGAGTCTATCTTAGTGTAGTTTATGATGGAAATTTTAGGTCTGTTAATAAAAAGAATTGCTCTTCCGCAGTTTCTTAGCCCTGTCCCTGGGCCATGCTTACATCACTAAAAAGAGAGAACTGGAGCACATAGGCAGAGCCAAAAGAGAGAAAAACAGAGGGAAACTTCTCTTCAGAGCTGGTGGAAGGCACCTGCAGCTGGATTAGCGTATGGCCAGCTTCAGAAATAACCCTCTTGTTATCTAAGCAAGTAGAGGGTTAAAAATCCGTGAAGAATTTAGTGAAGTTAGATGTTGCACATACTAACAAAACCAAATATGTACACAATGTCTAGGATCAGGCTGACCGTCCTTGAGGTTGTCAGAAGCGATGAATTAGAGAACTACTAATCAGGAGTTGGCTATCCTTGAAGGAGAAACATCCTGGAAAATATGTCAACTATATGTACTTTTAATTATCATGTTTGTACTTAATTTTGGATAGTTAGCTGAACTGTGTCCTTAAGCGAACTACCCTCATTATAATACTAAAACTCACACCCACTGGGCAGGAGACCCCGGCCCAGGCGGAGACCCTTACTCACAGAGCATGCGTAATGAGAACAGAGATTGTGTAACCATATGCAAATTACTAACCAATCAGTATTAGAGGGAAGTCTGTGGGAACCTACCAAGTGAAAATAATGTGTATAAAAGGAACTCTGGAGAATACCGCGGTGTGCTAGTTAGTGGGAAAGCACCTAGCACCCAAACTTGCACAACTTTGTAATAAACAATATCTGGTCTCTGTGTGTGAGATCGGCTCATTGCACACCGGGTACCGAAACCCACTTTTGGGACAACAGTTTTGGCAGCCCACATGGGACATCACTGAGAAGCCTTGCCTGGATCGACTTGCTGCAATCAGCGAGGAGAAGCGGACTGCTCGGACTCCAGCACACACTGAACTGATTTTTGGCGACTCCAACGGCTCCTCTCCCTGCTGGGCAGTAAGTAAACAAAGTTGCAATACTGAAATCAAGATATTGCTGAATGGGGGATCTGCTAAAAGGGGCTATTTGTCATTTAATATTTTGTATTTGGTTAATGACGGGACGCATCCCTTGTTTTGTATTTGATTTGGTATCTGTCGCGTAATTTTACACTCATTTGGATTTTGAATATTTCTGCAGAAGTCGTTCCCTTAGAAG
This sequence comes from Buteo buteo, assembly GCF_964188355.1. Classification (NCBI taxonomy): domain Eukaryota; kingdom Metazoa; phylum Chordata; class Aves; order Accipitriformes; family Accipitridae; genus Buteo; species Buteo buteo. The sequence goes on from NC_134181.1 coordinate 34,958,767, forward strand.
GACTGCAGCAAGAGACTGAGATACACAAGTAGGCGCCTTATATACAGTTTCTTAAGAAACAATATGGGATCTGGCCCCTCTACTGAGACACCCCGTTGTTCTCCCTTGGGATGCATCCTGAAACATTGGGATAAGTTTGGAGGGGATCCTCTAACAAAAGAAAAGCTGAGATGATACTGTAATCAATGGCGGCCAATGTATAAATTAGATGATCAAGAAGCGTGGCCTGAAAATGGATCCATAAATTATAATACTATACTACAATTAATGTTGTTTTGTAGAAGGAGGGATAAATGGGATAAAGTTCCTTATGTTGATATACTTTTCTCTTTACGTAATAACCATGAAGTCCGAAAGAAGTGTGGTTTGATGAATAATGATGATAATGGCATGTATGCTTTAGCTGATAATGGAAAGAAAAAGCAAAGGTGGTGTTCTGCATGTGATATAGGGAAAGGATGTACTAGAAAAAGTGAAGAAGAAGAGGATGCTCAAATGTTGGTGGCAAAACCCAATGATAGAGAGCAGGATCTTGAAATCGAGAGTGATAGCAGTAGCATTGAAATAAAAGAAGAAAGAAGGATTATATCCAGGGATTGGATACCTTTAGCCTGATCTCAGGGAGAACCTGATTTCAACAACAGCCAGTTATTCAAGCTCCTTTGCATCAAGCAGTAGGACCAGAAGGGTTACCTATGTTTGTACGTTTACTACATCAGATTTATTAAATTGGAAGGAGTCAGTAGGGTCATATTGGGATGATCCTGAAAAGATGCATAGATTGGGACAAAGTGTCATAATGAATCATAACCCCGCATGGGGAGATACGCAGGTGTTGTTAAATACCCTATTTACTCCAGAAGAGAAAAGGTTAGTATTAGAGAAATCTAAGGAAGAAAATGAAAGGCAAAACGTGAAGGACGATCCTACTAGATTCATGCCAAAAACGGACCCCGGTTGGGATCTCAATACTACTACAGGAAGGATAATGGTTAAACAATATCAACAATTGATTCTTTATGGGATACACCACGGGGTCCCTAGGCAAAACAATATTTCTAAATTATATGGGGTACAACAAGGGATAAATGAGGAACCCACAGCATTCTATGAGAGATTGTGTGAAATAGCTAGGAAATGGACTGATTTAAATCCAGAGGAAGAAAGTAGCAAGATGATGTTTAATACGCTGTTTATCAGGGAAGCAGCCCCAGACATCTGAAAGAAGTTACAGAAGGTTGATGGGGCTGAGGGAATGTCCATTTCACAATTAATAGAGATAGCATATAATAATAGGGAAGAGGTAAAAAAGAAAGAGAGGCAAAAATAAAAACAAAAAGATGGGAAGCTACAGGCTGCTTTACTAGCTGTTGCTATAGTGGGTGCTTCGTGTTGGGGTCAAGGACAAGGAAGAGGAGGAAGCTTTAGAGGAAACATGACCCAAGGAAGAGGCAGAAGTTGTGGTCCCCGAATTATGGATAACCAGATTGGACCAAATCAGTGTGCTCATTGTAGAAAAGAAGGACATTGGAAAAATGCATGTCCAAAATTGGAGAAACGGGACACAACTACCTGTGAAGGGGGGTCAGGTACCTGAAGCTGCTGAATTTAACACTCCAATATTACCAGTAAGAAGCCTTGGTTCCAGGAATACCAATTAATGCAAGACCTAAGGGCAATAAATCAAATTGTGCTTGATGTCCACCCGGTGGTACCAAATCCCTACACGTTCTTATCTGCTATTCCTGAGAATAACTTTTCTTTTACAGTATTGGATTTAAAGGATGCCGCCTTTTGCATTCTGCTGGAAGCTGAGAGTCAGAAGTTGTTTGCTTTTGAATAGGAGAGTCCATCCACAGGACAAAAAGTGCAACTCTGCTGGACAGTACTACCACAAGGATTCAAGAACAGTCCTACTATGTTTGGTAACGTACTGGCCGAAGAATTAGAACACTGGCAAGGTAAGAAGCCTTCTGTCACTCTTTTACAATATGTAGATAATATACTTCTGGGGACAGAAACTGTACAGCAGTGCAAGGAGGCGACCATAAGTTTGTTGAACTTTTGGGGATTAGCTGGATATCAAGTATCTCAGAAAAAGGCACAAGTGGCACAGAGGGTTGTTATCTATCTTGGATTTGAAATATCACAAGGAGAGAGAAAACTGGGGACTGAATGTAAAGAAGTGGTGTGTCAAATTGCCCTACCTCATCCAAAAGAAAACTAAGAGGATTCTTAGGAATGGCAGGATGGTGTAGACTGTGGATATCCAATTTTGGGTTAATGGCCAAGCCTCTATATGCAGCCATAAAAGGACCAGGAGAAGTCCTAGAGTGGACTTTGGAGCGTCGGAGGGCCTGATGAAAGCTTCTGATTTAGGATTACCAGACTTTACTAAACTCTTTGCATTACATGTACACAAGAGATTACACATAGCCTTGGGAGTTTTGACCCAAACATTGGGGGAGTGGAAAAGACCAGTGGCATATTTTTCTGAACTAGATGAAGTAAGCAAGGGGTGGCAAGGCTGTCTCTGGGCTGTACCTGCAACTGTACTGTTGATTCAAGAAGCTTGGAAATTGACTGTGGAACAATTAATTACTGTATTTGTTCCGCATGCAGTAGTTGGGGTATTAGAGCAGAGAGGACAGACAGCATTGGTTATCCCCAAGCAGGGTGATACAGTGCCAAGCTGTATTATTGGAACAAGATGATATAATCATGAAAACATCTTCCTCCTTGAATGCAGCCACATTGTTGTCTATTACTGGTGATGAGAATTCGATACATGATTGCATTCAATCTCTTGAACAAGTGTATTCCCATTGACCAGATTTGAAGGACATCCCTCTGGAAAATCCAGACTGGATCTTATTTATCGATGGTAGTAGTTTTGTTTCAAAAGGAGAACAAAAGGCCAGAGATGCAGTAGTGACTCTGAATGAAGAAATTGAGTCTCGGCCTCTTCTTATACACACTTCTGCAAAAAAAGCTGAATTGATTGCTCTTACCGGAGCCTTAGAGTTATCACAAGGGAAACGAGTGAATATTTATACCAATTCTAAATATGCTTTTGGAGTTGTGCATGCTCATGGAGCCATATGGAAAGAACAGGGACTTTTATCATCCCAAGGAACTCCTGTGAAGCATGGGGCAGAAATCTTAAAGTTATTAACAGCAGTCACTATGCCGAAAGAAGTTGCTGTAATACATTGCAAAGCTCATCAGTTTGGATATACAGATGTAATTAGGGATAATTGAAAAGCTGATGAAACTGCGAAAAGAGTATCCTTTAATCAAGTAATGGGCACGCTGGTGCTGGAAACAATGATGAAATTGGAAGTTCCAAAATATAATGAAAAAGGAAATGAGTTAGCCAAACTTTTAGATTGTGAAAAAACTAAGGATGGATGGTGGGTTACCCCGAATGGACAATGCATAGTTAATGCTCCAGTTATGAGAGAATTATTGGAAAGGACTCATAAAAGTACACATATGGGAGCTGATGCACTGGTTTTCGGCATTAAAAGATATGGAATAGGACCCAGAGTGCAACAGTATGCTGAAGGACTTGTTAAACAATGCCAAGTTTGTTGCAAGAGTAATCCAAAAATAGAAAAGAAGCCTTCACCTGGAGAGTTAACGTGAGGGTATCTCCCTGGCAAATACTGGAAAGTTGATTTTTCTGAGTTACCAAAAAGCGGAGGATATAAGTACCTTTTGGTATTAGTGGATAACCTTTTCAGGGTGGCCCGAAGCCTTCCTGTGTTGCACCAACAAGGCTAGAGAAGTAATAAAGATATTATTGAGGGAAATAATTCTTAGGTTTGGAATCCCAGAAGAAATCTCCTCAGATAAACGCCCCCATTTTATTGCTGAAGTAGTGAAAGAAGTTTCTAAATTCTTACGGATAAAATGGGAATTACTTACCCCATGGAGGCCACAATCCAGTGGAAAAGTAGAAAGAATGAATCAGACCCTAAAAAGACAAATTGCAGAACTGTGCCAAGAAACTTATTCTAAATGGGTAGATATGCTGCCTATAGTCTTAATGCAAATCCGAATTACACTTAGAACTAAAGAGAAAGTAAGTCCCTTTGAAATATTGTATGGGAAACCATATTCCATAAACCTAACGGGAGACCATGGGCAGATGCATGTAACAGGAGCTCCGATGCTCTCTGAATAGCTTTTGTCAGTGCCAAAGACTCTTTCCTCCCTATACAGGTATAAATGAACAAGAACTCCAGTGCCATTAATACGCCAGTACAATTCTTCCAGCCTGGGGATCAAGTGTATCTCTGGACATGGAGAGATGAAGCATTAAAGGAGGAGTGGCAAGGACCGTATATTGTGGTGTTGGTAACAAGTACTGATGTCAAATTAAAGGGAATAGATTCCTGGATTCACTACACTTGAGTAAAAACGGCTCTGGGAGAAAAGTAGACTTCTAAAGAGATACAGCCGCTGAAATTGAGGCTCTCCAAAGCCTCATGAATTGTACCTGGTCCATTTATTCAGTATTTGTTAAAATATGTATCAAATTGTGGGAATCATTCTGTTTCAGTTTTATATCATAGGCTTACAAGCTCAGCGTACCATGATCTACCTATTCCCGCAAATGTGTCCTGGCAAAATTTGTGGATTAATACTAATATTGACCCTAGAGAGATATAGGAATTGAATGACTTGATTGTTTGATTCAGAAGAATTTCCACTGATCTAGATGAAATTTGGAAACAGACTAAGATATTACATGAAATTCTAAAAGATGACACATCCTGGGGATTGGAAGAAGTATGGAAATGGTTAACTTCCTGGTTTCCTGACCTGAGCTTTTGGATTAAAAGGTTAATAGCTATAATAATAATTATACTGCTTGCCTTTATATGCATATATGTTGTGTTAAAATGTACTTTAAATGTTGTTCAACTGTAAGAAAAGTAGTATATGAAAATACTATATGAGACTTAAATAGGAAGTACAAGTTTCTTTGTATAAATCTCAAAGGGGGGAATTGTTATCTAAGCAAGTAGAGGGTTAAAAATCCGTGAAGAATTTAGTGAAGTTAGATGTTGCACATACTAACAAAACCAAATATGTACACAATGTCTAGGATCAGGCTGACCGTCCTTGAGGTTGTCAGAAGCGATGAATTAGAGAACTACTAATCAGGAGTTGGCTATCCTTGAAGGAGAAACATCCTGGAAAATATGTCAACTATATGTACTTTTAATTATCATGTTTGTACTTAATTTTGGATAGTTAGCTGAACTGTGTCCTTAAGCGAACTACCCTCACTATAATACTAAAACTCACACCCACTGGGCAGGAGACCCCGGCCCAGGCAGAGACCCTTACTCACAGAGCATGCGTAATGAGAACAGAGATTGTGTAACCATATGCAAATTACTAACCAATCAGTATTAGAGGGAAGTCTGTGGGAACCTACCAAGTGAAAATAATGTGTATAAAAGGAACTCTGGAGAATACCGCGGTGTGCTAGTTAGTTAGTGGGAAAGCACCTAGCACCCAAACTTGCACAACTTTGTAATAAACAGTATGTGGTCTCTGTGTGTGAGATCGGCTCATTGCACACCGGGTACTGAAACCTACTTTTGGGACAACAGTCTTGCTTTCCTGTAGTTTTTTAAGCCACCATCCTACATGCACATGAGTGGAGCAAAACTTGAGCTGTTTGGGAACGTCACCCACTCAGCAGCAAGCCTGAGCTCTCTGGCCACTTTCCTTCTGTACCCGGAGCACTATCGGTCAGACACAAGCATGCTGCTGGGATCCCGGGAATTTACCCAGTGTTTTATAGCTGGAGGATATCTGCCAGTGATGACTGCTTGTTCCTCATGGGCTGTAGTGCCAACTTTCCTCTTCTTGAGAAATAAACCCCAGGATGCTCTGGTTGATGGTGCACACACAGAGGGGGTAAGTGTCAACTCCATCCTAACAGAGTTAAAACCTGCAGACTCCATGGCCTGCTGGTATCTCCGTTTCATTGCTAAACGAACGGAGCAAACCTTATCAAAATGAGAAGACTGCAGTCCTGCTAACGTAGCTCCGCTTGCGCTAAAGATAATTGATGCTTTAATAAAGCTGCGCATTATCCAGATTTCGGCTGGAATGCTTATGTGAGGAGAAGCATCAATCACAGGTCACCGTATTTAACTTTTATCAAATATTTAGGTGGGTGGCAAAGTGCGTTCCTGTGCTGCTCTTGGGGAAGGAGTGTTGGGCTCCGAGGTACAGAGTGAATGAATCATCAGATCCCTTTTGCCTACATCAGTTTCCTGCAGATTGGGAGAGTGAGGATTTACATTTTAGTTACCTCACCTGGAGACGGGAGATACCACGTGCTGTGGTCTTGGAAACAGAGGCTTGATGACCAAGAACTGCAGTTCCCAAGTGGAAGGCCTTCGGTCTCATCTGCTGGTGAAGAGACGGGTCTCTGCTGGGTGTGCTGCTCTGCCCAGGTAAGGTTCTCCTGGAGTTGAGTCAGTCTTGAGAGAAGCTGTAGGTGAAATTTGCTGCTGTGTCACACAGGTAGACTTACGGGGGGAGGTCAGGGGGAGGGATGCAGGCAGTTAAGTCAAGTCCCACCACAGTGCCTGATTTACTTCAAACTTTCTCTTTATTCCATACTTGGCAGCAGAGACTGTTTTCCCGGCAAAAATCCTCCCCGTTCTTGGTGCCCAAGAGTGGAAGGCTGAAGCCCCCCGTCTTCCTCATGGGGGGCATTGCTGCCACTGGCAACTTTTGCCTGGGACTTTGGTCCTGGTGGTCCGAGTTGCTGATGTGGAGCCTGCCAGGCTGCGTCCCACGGGCCAGCGAAGCTGGAAGCCATCCTGTGTGGTCCTCTGCAGCACCCAGGCCCTGGGGAGCAGCTGGGGGGGGTTTCTCCCAGCTGCCCTCCCACATTCTCATCGTCTTGTTTGGAGGGAAATGCCACCCTGGGTGTTCTGTACAGAGCTGGGCAGCAGGCGATTGCTTTTTGGGAGTTTCATCCACTGCTGGTCGCTTATCTCCTTGTTACAAGACTGTGGAAAAGCCTCTGCTTTTAGCAGCTGGCAACATGCGCTGTCATGGAAAAAAAAGAGATTAAAAACCTCTGGTTTGAACCTAAAAGACAGGCATCAGAAAGAAAAGCAGAGTCTGTTTGTAAGATCAGTTTAGTGTCCCACCATCTCGATGCAGAGACCGGTGAGGTCATTTGTTCTCAGAAGATGTCTGATGTGTGAAGAGGGACGGGGGAACTGGCTCTTTGGAAACTTGCTGGTGAAGGATGACCCTGCTGGGTTATTTGTCCTAGAGCCACACTGAAGCCAGAATGGAGCGGGGAGGGGGGGCAAGAGAGCTGTGGTGGGAAGTCATTTCAGATGTTGTCAGGTTAGCAGGTCGCCAAGACCGGAGCAGCACGCTCAGGACTGGCCCGGGCCCTGCGTCGCCATCACAGCGGCCTTTCCCATCCAGGTCCCCCCGAAACCTGCGCACCCCGTTCCCGCTCCGCGGGGCTGGCTGCCTGCCGGGACAGAGCCCAGCCTTGGAAAGGGTGGAAGAAATAGCGGCAGTTGCTCTCCCCATCTCCGCTCTTGGGGGTGTCGGGTGAAAGCAGAGCCTTGCTGAAGATTAGCACGGTAGCCGCAGCGGTCGTTACTGCGACGATGACAGTCCCAGGCTCAACTGAGTGGGGGAAGAGGGAGGAAAAGAGGGGACCCCGCTGCGGCGAGGGACGGTACGATGGAGAAAGCGAGGGCTGAACGGGGCTGCAGTCAGGGCCCTGTGGGCAGGTGGGACCCAGAGGTGCCCGGGGGCTTTCCCTGCTCCCCCTGCCTTGGAGGGGGCCAGAACCGGGCCACTGAATCGGCGCTGGTGGCCACTAGAGGACGGTGCAGACCGGGCCAGGCGGCTCCCGCACGGATGGCACTTCGCCGGCTGCTCAGCACAGGCAGCCGGAGCCCGTTTGCTCCGAGGTTTAACCGAAGCCTCCGCTTCCTCCAGCTCCCCTGGGAATACGTGGTGCCCAGCCGGGCTGGAGCATCACCGCCGGCGTGTAAATCCCCCCCAAAACCAGAGAGACCCGCGGCTTAACGGGACCTGGGGCTGGACCTGCCTAAGAAACCGCCCCGCCGTCATGCCGGTGGGTTGGGATGGCTTTGAGGGACTGAGGATGCTGAAAAGAGAGGAGGGAGAAATGGAAACCGCAAAGTGCCAGGCTGTATTTCGGTGCAAGGTGGTCACAGGGAGGCGAATCTGTTCTCCCTTGCTCTGGCTAAGGTTCTCTCCCAGGGGTCTCAGCATGTGTTGGCTGCGGGGTAGGGGAAGGAGATGATCGCGCTTGGAATGAACAGTGCCCATTTTTCCTCCCAGCATCGCACTTACAGGCTGTGAGAAGGTCACTCCGACCCTCCTTTGGTCCCGGTGACACGTGTGTCACCGGCTGCAATGGCTGAGCTCATGTCGGTGAACGCTTGGCTTGCTGATGCTGCACCGCTCTGCTGTGCGCGCAGCCTTCTCTTGGTTCTTCCCAAAGTAGCCACGTGTGGTATTTCATCTTTACGTTTTTTAAAGCATGTCCTAAAGTTCTTCAGTCCCAATTTAAGAAAATATTCTGATTCAGGATAGCATTTAAAGATATGCTTTAAATGTCTTGGCAGACGAGATGTAAATTTGTGCTTTAGAGCACTTGGATGTCTTTAACGTTCCCCTGAATTCCTTACTGAGGAACTGGGGTGGCAAAGCACCCACCAGAGGACATCTGAACAAAATACCAACAGGGCAAAAACTGCAGCCCCAAGTACCAGACTTGCTCTCAGAGGACCCTTCAACCTAAGCAGCAATTCCACCTCCAAAAACCTTACGGCAAGACCAAGCACTCAGTGCCATCGTGCAGAAAACCTGCAGGAGAGGCTCTGCCGCTGGCGGGGGCGGGTGTCGGACCAGCTCTTCTGTCCCCAGAACTGCCCGCCCCTGGGGACAGGGCTGCTTTTGGCATGCTGGGACCCTGCCTACGTGGTCAGCTCTGAGCACGGGATAGGGTTAGTCTCCCACACTGGCCATCTCCTAGCCTTTGTGGAATTCACGTTCTCATGACTATTGGCAAGCATCACTGGCTGCAGTCGAAGAGTCCCAGCCTTACTTTGGTGTTACGGAATAAATGAGGGGAGAGGGGTTTTCTGGTGCGGGTTTGTCCTTCTGCCTGAACAAGTACTTTACCTCAGCAAAATGTGCGTAAGAGAATGTAAAAATCAGGCTAGTGCCTAATATTCAGCTATGGGCTCAGAGAAAAGAGCCTGGTGGTCTCCTCTGGCTTTCAATCTGATGATGGGTGAGAGATGCTCACACAGATAAATAATGAGGTGAGCGGAGCATCCAATTAAACACTCATCCCAGCCACCCAGTAGGAACGACCCCTTTATCACTCTATAATGCATCACAAAGGCTCTCTTGATGGTTTTCTACTGCGTATAGCAAAACAGAGCTGGATTCTGTTTCTGGTTTAGCTGTTTCTAACACTATTCATCATTGCTATATCTAAACATGATCTTACTTTGATAATAGGACTCCAAGCAGTGAGATTAAAATAACTACATAATAAAATTCTAGATTAAGCTGAAACTATGGTAAATCTTTCAGAGCTGTAGAAAGGTAATAGCTAAGCTGCATGGACTCAGTATTTTGTTGAATGACTATGATAAAATGTGTTGATCCACATTATAGCTTTATGTCTGTTTCTGTATAATAACCATAACTACAGTTCAGCTGCGGTTTGGCACTTAAAAAGATCTCCTTTGAATTTATAACTTGTTGCATGTCTTTTGTTTAGCTTTTATAATCTCCAAACAGTAAAAAAAAAATTAAAAAAAAATACTTGTGCAATAACAGGTGATGGGTATTGACTCAGCACAGGGGCTGTTAAGAAAATGGGAAGGACAGATCTCTTCTCCCCTGCTAGGAGCTCTTTGGTTTTCTTGATTCAGCATGGTACCCCTGCAAGTCCTGATTTAAGACTGTAGCTGTAAAGCAGGGAGAAGTGGGGGGGTCACAGTGCACTTCGTGAGTGGCCAGGACTGCCGGTGCCGAACGCCGAGTCTGCTGGCCTCCCCTTTGCCTCATCTCCCACACGTGGAGCTGCGTATCACAGGTTTTACAGCCAGGCAGCTGGTCACTCGTCCCTTAATGGCAAGCTGCCTAATGGCCCAATCAACCTCCTGGCCACCAGTTCCCAGCTGCCAGCAACAACGATGTGACCCTTGGCTGTTGGTCGAGGCCTTGTCATCGCTCTGACGGCACTTGAGAGCTGTGAATCATCTCAGCCCCATTTGCTAATTGCCGGAGAAGTCTGCTGCGTGTCCGATGGCAAATGCTGCTTCCTGAGGGAGGAAGCTGTGGAGCTGCCTTCCAAATGGTGCAACCGGCCAGCTGCAGGGATCTTGGGTTGCCGCTTGCATCCAGCGCTTCTCAAGTAACATCATACATTTTTGGTTCACGAAGAGCGGATTCGGGCCAGGGAAGGCGAACACAGCATTGGGAACTGGGTTGGGGAGAGCTGCCCGAGCTCTGTGCTCAGCCTTATGCTAAGGAAGAGCTGCAGTTGTGATAACCCGCAGCAGCAATCAGGGCTGCAGCTCCTCCTCAGGCACAGCATCAGGTGCAGGAAGAGAAATGCCTCCTCCTTTTATCATGCCGAGCTCACGGGAAGGGCTTGCAAATCTGGGAACCGGATTGCTTGCAGAACAAGTTGGAGATCTTCTTGCTTTACAGAACTGGTGGTACCTTTGTATTCTTTTGAGTTACAACTTTTCTTTCAGTTCAGATCAGTGATCTGGCACTTGACTCTGCTTAGTGTATTGGTTAGTCTAGAATCCCACCTGCTGCAAGAATCCCCACTTTGCTGCAAGATATTGTAAAACTTGTGAAGCCCTGAAACATTTCCAAAATAATATCACAGCCTCGTGCTCTCCTTGCCAATGAGCATCTCATGGAGCGGCTTTGAAGGCAGGCAGGGGAGGAAGATTACTGGAGCAGGTTTTTAAGGAAAATTAGAAATTATTTAGCAATGTTATCCAGCCAGGGACCCCCTTCAGCCTGGGTCCATGGCAGCCCACTTGTTGCTGGAATTTTGCTCTGCAAGATGAAGCCCCTGCAATGATGGAGTACCACAGCACATTGTGGGGCTCTCCCATCTGAGAGCACAGCTGGCAGCGTGTCCATCGTGCTAAGCCCAATCCCTTTCCCCTCCTGAGGCTGTGCCATATAGCAGCTATACAATGAGGGGACAGCGGGGACCATCTGCTGTGTGTTCCTTGAGGCCCAGCGTGGAAACCTGAGCGTTGCCAAAAAGACAGCGTGAGCTTTTTTCAGGCTTTGAGCAGGGACGGGAGGGAAGGAAGATCAGACTGCAGTGCTGGCTCGCAGAGGGGTTTTTCTTCACCCACGCAGGAGTGGGAATATGTGCCACGAGAAAGGGCTCTGTAGACATGTCAGATGCAGAGCTTTGAATTCCTTGAGTGACATTAATAGAACAGAGGTTTTCCCCCTCTGCTCCGCACCGCTGGAGAGCGCTGATCCTGATCCTCTGGGATGGACCTGATGGGTGTTGGGGCTGCTCCTAAAAGCTCTTGCATCAGTGATGGATGGACTGACTGACAGGGCTGTCTGTCCTCCAGTCTTGTGGGTCAGGTATATGGGGGTAAGGCACAGTGGTCAAATGCTTCCCCCCAGCAGAACATCCCCCTCCAAGGACCCCCTTCAGCCTCAGAGCTGGATTTCAGCTCTTCTGAACCAGATGATGTTAGAGAAGGAGACTTTGAATTTTGAACATGCAAGAAATTGCCTCGATAGGCTTGAATTGCTTATAGAGTGTATCATCTGATGCCTGAATGTTAATGTACATTTCAGTACTCACGTTATGGAGCGGATGATAACTTCACTAAAAGTGCAGCGACATTGCACCAAAGATGAATTCAGCCTGGGGTGTTTGCTGGCAAACACACCACCATCAATCCCTTCTTGTTCCCCCCAAACCCTCAAGTTTTTATTGACTTATGAGCCAGGAAGACCCCAGAAGAGAGGCAGGGAGCGGGAAGTAACAAAGATATGTCTGTGTGTTGGAAAGGTAAATTGGTCCCTCGGAAAAAAGGATCCCGAGGGTTAGCAAGTCACCAGTAAATACAGCAGCAGGATAGAGCTAAAGAGAGTCCCTGGTAGATGAGAAGGTCAAGACTGGAAGGCTGCTGTCAGTGAAACCAGCAGGACTGAAGTCTCCAGCGGTCCGGGACTAATTCTGACCCTGCTTGTAACAGGCAAGAGCAGGATTGGGTACTGCGTGGCTGGGAAGGGAAGGTTGATTTGCCTGGCAGAATGTGCATTTTAATTGCTCATTTTCTTTCCTTTTTTATGTGATTTGATTGTGAATTATGTTTTCTGCATTTGTAATTAGAGGGTAGAGCAGATGGTGAGGCTTTGTCTGAAGTGATGTAGCCATTGAAATAACTCATGCTACTGGCTGACAGTTTGCAAGGGAAGGGTGTCTTACACCATGAAGAGTTGCTCTAACAGAGACCCGCTTTTTAAACAGCCCGAGACAGATCTCTAAATGACAGAAATCAGCATTGCCCCACTGAAATCCGCACCCAGGCTGGTTTACACCACCTAGAAAGCTCTCCTCTGGGGAGAAGCCGCTTTGTCCTTACACCTAGGAATGACGGGTCTCACACTGAGTTTGCAATTAGCTCTGCTGTGTTTATTTACATGTAACAGGCCACAGCCTGCCCACAGCATGCTAGCTGGGTTTCTTTGCTTGTGAGTTTGAAAGGGACAGACAGCTCTTCACATCCTTGGGAGATGCCCAGCTCTGCTTTGTCCCTGCATCCTGCACTGAGGAGCAGGATTTTGTAATTCAAGACTTCCAGCAGAAGTTACAAAACTGGACTTTGAGAAAGAAGCCTTGGAATGTTGCAAGGGTTCCATGAAGGGTGAAATCACTTTGCCTCTCTTTGTGTCAACGAGACACTTCCATTCATCAGCTTCCCACTTGGTTAGTGATTTGCAGTGAAAACGTTAGGCTAGAGTGTCAAAACAGTAATGGATCCTAATCATATTTTTGAAAAAGAGAGAAAACCCTTCCTAGAAAGTTGCTTAAATATGTTTTAGATTTTCATTCATGTCTTCTTTTATCAGACACAAGCTTTTGGTGATATGCCAGTATGCAGAGCAGGATGCTGAGCTAATAAGCCTTTTTCTTGGACCTGTCATTGAATGGCCTTCTCCATTTCTAATTTCTTTACCTCTCCAATAGAGCTTGGGCAGCTCTGTGGTACTTTTGATACAGTATTTTAGCAAAAATAATTGTAGTGAAAACCTGTATAGTTCATGTGCATCATTTTCCATAGTTTAATTATAGTATTAGGAAAGCAAGTATCTGCTGCAAGTGCTGGGCAAAGTGCTGCACGTTGGGTTGAGACTGCCAGAGGAGGAGGAGGAGTGTGACCTGATCTGTGTTTGCAGAAAGCAGAGGAGCAAGGCTTTGAGCAGGGGCTGAGGAAAACTCGATTCTTAACTCTGCTGGGGATTTGGTGCCTTGGGGACCATACCTTACAGGGCTGAGTTTCCAGGCAGAGGGGACATCACCTCAAGGGCACATATGCTGTTGAGGGAAGTCAGTTGTGCCCTGGTTATTTTGCTTCTGTTGAGAATCTCCTTAATCTCATGCCTATATAGACACACCTAGAGCAGATTAAAGGAAAAAAAGAAAGCAAGATTTAAGTGTAATATTACCTTCCCTAAATAACTGATCTCTTTCTGAAGACATACATTATGATTTTTTTGGCAAAATGCAGATGGCATTGTGTTATGCTGGGGATAAATAGCTGCGTGGGCACCTTCCCACCCTGCTTGTTCACCAGAAGGTACCTTCCACTTACAGGTATTTATCCTTTGGCACTTAGCTTAAATTGGGTTCGGGTTGCAATTTGTGCTAATCATCTGAGCCAAGTAAAAGACTCAGAGGTTTGAATCTACGCGAAGATGTCTTACAGCGCAGAGTTGTCTGTCTGTGAGCCGTCAGGTACGTTCTTCCCATGTTCTTCCCTGTTGGGACCTGAAGCAATCAGGGATCGCACGAGCTGGAGACAGCACAGAGCGGCCTGGGGCCGCTCGGTCCCAGGGGATAACCTGCACATGTGTGCAGGGATGGCTGGTCTCCCAGCAAAGCTATAGCACTGGTAAAAACTGTCCTGCCCTTGGGTGTTAGGTGTGCTTAGAAAATGAGGGAAAAGATGGAAAACCCTCACAGCTCAGTGGTTCAGGTAAAGCTGCCACCAGGTTTTTAGGTCCTTGTTCCCAAGTCTGTGAGAGCCTGTGGGAGCTTTTCTGTTAACTTCAAACGAGCTTTGAACTGAAGCTGCAAAGCAGCGCAGAAAAAGCTGTCCTGGATGCTCCCTGGCAAGGACTAATTAATAGCTCCTTAGAAGTGCTAAGATCTGTGAAAAATGCTGCATTACCAAGATGTTACTGGCACAGAGTGCCCCGGGATGCTGACAGTCCCACAGTGACCTTTTTCTACCCGTATTAGGCAATGCCAAAAGGGCAGCTCTGCTTGCTTGACATTGGTGTGTGTGGAGGACGGGCATCTCCATGCATGGGTCTTTTAACATGAACCTTAACAGGAACGGTCAGCCCCTACAAGTGAGTAAGAAACAGCTCAAACCCAGCCCATAAGCCCACTTGTGTGTGTAGGCAGCTCCCAAAGTAAGCTGTACCACCTTCCAGCCTCCCGCCGCAGAAAGATGAGGTGGTTCCCACTGCCCTTCCCTGTGCAGTCAGACCTTCTGCTTTCCTTCAGAAGTCCTTGACGCAGCGTGAGTGTCTGGTTAACGAGGCTCAGGAAACGCTGACGTTTTAGTTCCTTTCCTAGGCTGGCCGGAGGACACTTGTTCATGCCACTCAATTATGATAAATGGAAGACATATGGATGTTATACAACCCACATCGGCTCTGTGGAGCATGTGACGGCCTCTATGCTGAAATGCATGTGGACGAACGTTTTACAGCCCTGGTTATTGCCGTCTGCCTCTTCCACTTTCTAGGAAACCTGATCTGAGAAGGAGGCAGGGGCAGTGCTGTGTTAGAGCAAAGGCTCATCCCCATGTGGGGCGGTGCAATTCAAGGCGAACTTCAGGCTGTGCCTACCTACACCTCTGAGGATTTTGGTTGCTCCACAGAGGCCACCACGCTGGTGCATCCTCCTGACGTCCCTGCACACCCTTAGTCATACCCAGGCACCTGCACCTCACTCTTCAGGCAGCACTGATGCAGCTTTTGTATGTTTTGACACCTAAAGGACCACTGAGAAGGTCCTCAAACAAATCGAACCTACTTATGGGGGTGTGTGCCTGCTCTGGCAGGGCGCTGGTGCCTTCTGAAACACAAGGGAGGAGGGATGGGAAGTTTTCAAAGGGAGTTTTGCTGGCCGGGGTGGCTGCAGTCAGATGGATGGACTGCTGTGTGATAGCACCCTACATCTTCTGTAGCGATGCGGTTACTTACCTGTACTTTCCAGCTGGTGCTTGTACACACTCACGGGTATTTTTTTTCACTCTTTAATACAGCAACACTGTGAGCTCTTCCATTTGTAAAATCTGTCTAAAAAGAATTAAAGAAATATATTTACAAATGCACACACAGGCATACACATATCATTTAAGACAACAAATAACTAGGAAGGGCAAGACAGTAGTAATTCACTCTTGTTTTCCCTCTGATGTTTTTAAATGCCTCAAGTTTTCCTCTTATGGTTTATGATGTTATCATGCTCCTGTCTAAACTACTACTTTAAAATACATTCCACGGGGTTATTTTCTCCATAAAACCCTGACAATAATAATTTCTCCTGTAAAACCTTCAGTTCCTACTTGCACTGTACTTTGGATCTGTCAAGCCATCCACACCTATCTGATGGCTGGAAAATTGCAGGCTGGCAGGTACCTGCTATCCCCGCCGCTGACCGGCCGGTCACATTACGCCACTCTGATGACTAATTCCCTGAGCTGGCAGAGGTGGGCTGGATCACCAGCAAGGATGAAAGGACATCAAGAGGTATATTTAATGGATTGTTTTCTTTTAAGATCAAGAGTGTTGTCCTGGGCCAGCTCATGCTGTGTCTGAACACGGTGCTGGTGACCTTGAAAAGGGACTCACTAAAGGCGATGTGTCGGTACGTGTGCCGGCTGTCCCATCCGACCCGATTTGTCCCTCCGTGTGTTTTTTGCAGCCTGCACCGCTGCGAGCTGTGTCGTGCTGGAGCTGCAGCAGCAGGTTGTGCCCGGCCAGGCTGCTCCTCGTCCCACTCCCTCTTCCAGATGCCGCTGACTTAATGTGCCGTCAGGGATTTTGGCCGAGAGCTTCCCAGCCTGGAGCTACGCTGGGGCTGCCTTTCACGCTGAAACAGAATCACGCCATTTAACGCCACGGTGGTCTTCTGGGAGTCACAGCCTTCTGCTTGTGCTGCAAATGAGTGCCCAGGAACTGCTGGCTCCTCGGGCTTTCTCTGAGCAGCAGTTCCTCCCGGTCCCAGGCAGATGAGTAGATGGCCTTTAGACCTTCAGGAGGAGGAGCAGGACGGTACCCCACGTGCAGTTCACAGCTGCGGAGATGCTACCTTTATTGCCTGGTGCGTTTTGCTGAGCTGACAGTTTAATTTCTGGTTGCAGTCCTCCCTCCTTGCTCCAGTATCTCCCCTCAGTCACCTCGCATGTCTTGTAATTTGTGCTTAGCCAAACTAAAGGCTTCTTGAAGAAATATTTATCATCTGTTGTAACCCGGTGGCTTTTTCTTCCCTTACCTCTGGAAAGTGTTTCCACATTAACCCTGTCCTGGTTAGGTTTGAAGCAAAGGCTTTGCTCTCAGATTACAGCTCTTGCCAACTCATTTATAGCAAGGAAAGAAAAACGTGGGGTGTTGCCAAACCATGAGAACATCCTCACAGCCTGACACTGTGCTTCTGTATGGTATTATTTTTCCTCTAGGTTGTTTCAGATCAACTGAGAAAAGGGCAAGGTTATTTTTTAGTTGGGTTTTTTTTGTTTAAGTCCTGGTTTAATTTTCATTTTGAACTTTCAGCTTACTGTATGGAACATTTTTGGATCATCTGAGGTACTAGCTGCTCTTATCTTCAAAGTACGCTGTTGAAGAGCTGTCAGAGAGTGGGTCTGGTTTAAACAGGAATTAAGTGGCTCTCTGGGTTTCAAGATAGAAAAAGCATGGCATCTTGTTGCTTGCATATATTGTTTGTTTTGTCGAAAAGTTGCTTCAGTCTAGCCCAATGCAAACAGCAATTCGTCTACTGGGACTAGGTCAAAAGTTTTCTATGTATCTATACCTGTAACCCACACATTTGCCTGTGCACAATGACACCTTGCTGAAGTGCGTTGATCCATTGAGAGAGCTAATGCCTTTTCCAGCAGTTAATAATTGTGGTTATGCCAACCTTTACAGAAAAAGGTGTGGGTAAATGGGTGAAATGCAGAAACACTGCTCATGAGTTCGCCCAGCTCTGGGACCCCCTGCTGCTTCTTGCACATTGGTGGAAATCAGGAGTAGTTAATATTGCTCCTCCCTTGCTTCTCATGGCTGAGGTATTTATTCCTGTGCAAGCAGAGGAGGAGGAGGAGGAGGAGGAGGAGGCCAGCAGCCAGCCACCTGTTTTCCTCAGTGTTTAGGACCGTAACCATGAGTCAGCCCCTACTTGCACAAAGGAGCTCAGGAAACACAGGCTGTGGGGATTCTAAGCCCCATCCCTTTACTGGGCTGGGCTGGTTTAGAACAGACGACATCAGCTGTGTACGCAGGACGCCAGGTGCCCACCAAAGCTGCTCTATCACTCCCCTCCTCTGAGGACAGGGGAGACAAAAATATAATGAAAGGCTCACGGGTTGAGATAAGGACAGGGAGAGATCACTCGCCTGTTACTGTCCCAGGCAAAACAGACTCGACTTGGGGAAAATTAATTTAATTTATGAGAAATCAAATCAGAGTAGGGTAATGAGATTCATAAAGAGCTCAGCAGCCACTGTATGCTGCCACCGACTGCCAGGACTTGGGGAGGCATCGCCTCTATGCCCCGTTTGGCCTCATTAAATGACAATTAGCGAGGACCTACTTCAGTGGTAATAATCCAATTGCTGGAGTATCAAGAGCAACGTCAAAAGGAAGATCTTTTTCTTCCAGGTGACTCAATATGGGGAAAATCTGATCGTAACTCTCTCTTCTATAGCACAGACCCTGCCACGTCTATTGAGCTTCCCGCCTTACTACGCAAACAGCCCGTGCTTTATTCTGGCCCCACCGTACGATGTCTCTGCTTAAAGCTTTGCGCCGTCTGGAGCAAAACCCCGCAGCGGAGCAGAAAGCACAGATGTTTGTAGGGATGCGAGGCGGCCGCGGGCGAGGGTGAGCCTGTCGACCCCTGCATGCGTGGGACGCTCCGGGATCCCACCGGGCACTTGAGCGCGCAGGTCAAGTGGGAATCCAAAAGTAACCCCCTCTTTTCTAAAGCAATTTGTTTGTTTGCTAGGTGAGGTTACAGCAGGAAAGGTGACCTCTGCGCTGAGCACTTGTAAAGCAGCTCGTAAAAGGGGGGCAGGGAGCGTCGAGGGCATCTACTGCAAAGGATAATGAACTGTTTTGAGCATGATTTGGGGATCTATATGTTAAAGCCGCTGCTTTGCCTCAGATTAACTTGAACTGCGTTTGCAGAACTGATCAGAGCGAGGCTTTCTGCCTCATTTTGCCCTTGAAATGCTGATTCAAGGAGATAACGTGCCTATTACACACTTTGGGCCAAATTCTGCTCTTGGCCACTCCTCATTCCTGTTCTTCTTTCTGGGGCAAACTCTGTCCATCACCCAGCGGGGCTCTTTGGCATGTTTCTGGTTTACTTTTTTTCCACTCTTTCCCTCCTTCTATTTGCTTTCACAAAAAAATATACCGGTAATAGCTAAAATCACATACCAGTAAAGTTTATCAGTATTTTGGAAGAGATATTACTAACATACTTGCTATGAAGTCAATAAGGGGAAGTAAATTAGCAGGATATCTCATGGGTGAAAGTGTGTATTTTTTTTCCCTTGCTGCCCAGTTAGCTCTTAAATTTCTCTAAAGTAAAGCTGACACTGAACAGCAGAGACACGCAGTTTCTTTCTTCTCCCCCCTTCCTTCTATTATATAGCTATAAAAATTTAAAATTTATAGATAATATATACTTCTTTAATATGTATAATACAAGTTTTAAGAATAAGGTCAAAACTATTTTCTTACTCTAATCACAGTTCATATTCCAAGAAATACACTGCATTTTCATCTTAGAAGTGTAATTCTGAAGACCAGCCCAGAAGTAGTAGTAACAGAAAAAAATTATGCAGTAGGTTGGGTTTTTTTGTTCTGGGTTTTTTTTAGCGTGGCAATAGCATTTGCATTTCATTTTTCTGCTATGAACGTTTGTACTTGTCACTATTTAACAAGCATATTAGCAATGAAAAATGTGAGTAAAAAAGAAATATAATGTGACTGCGTTGCAATTAGCCCATTATATGTACAATAACATAGCTTGAGGAGTTCCTGGTGCAGTGCTAGTTTTAAAAACTAATTACAGCAACTGCATTATAAACTGTACCATTGGTATCTACTGCTTTCGTATCCAATAGCTGAGTGTAATTGTTGGGTCCTGGAATTGATCTGAAAGAAAGTGCTGCATTAATGGGGGAAAAGGCGACGTGCACTCTCTAGTCACACGGAGGCAGTGAGGGTTTATCCTATGGCAGATATTTTTCAAGAGTATTGTCATGACAACTGAGTTAAAGAATTCCATTTCCTGTCCTTGTTACAGCTGTTGTTAGGTGAGAATTGAATCATGGCATTCAATTTGCTGTTTAATTTTTGTCTGTGCTATGGATGTGCTCGATTTCATGCCCTACACTTGATACAATTGCTGTAAACATGAATACTTGGCATTTTATTGTATCTTTCCAGGTTTTTCCAAACAACCTGGGGGGTGTGTGTGTGTGTGTGTCCTGTATTGTTTTGCCTTTTTTTGTTTGTTTGTTTTTCCAAACAACTTGGGAGGTGGTCTGTATTGTTTTGCCTTTTTTTGTTTGGTTGGTTGGTTTTGTTGTTGGTTTTTTTCCCCCTCCTGCTGGATTTGGTGGAATTACTGTGATGATAGCTAACTGAACAACTGGCAAATTCCGGTACTTTATTTTGAGAACCGTAAATGAGCTTTTAATGTACTACCTTACACCACCAGCTGCAAAACAGCAGCACGCCTGACTTGTGTGGGGTTTCACACAGCAACCTGAACCAATTCTGTCTGTCTGTCTGTCCAGGGCTGAAGGGTTTGGGGGGGTTGTGTGCGTGTGTATGTGCTGTACGGCCACCAGCAGCCTCAGCGCACTGCTGATTTATGGTTTTGTCCGGCTTGCAGGCGGAGCAGAAAGCCTCTGAGGGGTTTTTACAAACTGCTCAGGCATTTACTTGTTTAATAGCAGCTTGTATTAATTGGGTTTCAAAACTCCAGCATGACTTTATTTTATGTTTATCGCATGCAAGAGGCAGAGAGAAGATTTGAGGGGTCTGTTGCTGTAGCAATGTACCCTACAGATGTATTAGCTCAGCACCATCCCACCCTCTCCCACATCACTAGACCCCACAGGTGGCTTTGGCTACGGAAAGGCCAATAAATGCACATGGGCGTTATCACCTCTGGCATTCGCTGAGCCTGAGGGCCCATTCTGGCACAGCTCTTGGCCAAAGCGTGGGCTGGGCCGGGCCAGGGGCTGCGATGAAGGTGGATGCTGATAGCAGCATGGATGCTGCAGGTGTGGGTCACACCGTGAAAGGCTGCGGCCAGAAGTGTTGGCATCTGTCTAGGAGCCAGAAATAAGTACAGGCAGTGCCCGTCATTTAAGAGGGCTGATGGAGTGCCATGGTGCTGGTAACATAACCCTGACCCCCCTCCAGCACGCCCTCAGCCTGGGTAAAACGTGCAGACACTGCTGGAGCGGGAGCGGGGCTGCAGCCCAAAGACAAAATGACCTCATGGTGCTCACTGGCAGGGCTCTCCTCCTGGGTCATGATGCTGTAACCGTGCTAACTAACCCCGTAGCTGGAAAGCACAATGTCCGAGCTGACTTGGAAGGTGGGAAGGAATGGCAAAGATCTTTGATTTGTGCCAGCACACTAATGGTCTGTAGCATCATCCTTGCCCACAGGCAACCTCTATACTTTTCTCCTTTCCAAAAGTGTTTGCTTATTTATTTAAATCATGTCCGAGGCTTCATTCTGAATAGCTGACAGGACAGAGGCAGCCTTTGCTTCCCTGCGAGCTTGCTGATGAGTACTGGGGCTATTCTTGGCTCACAAGCATCCAAGTGACCATGACAAATGCCAGAGCATCTGGAGTACCAGCTGCACTGCCAGCCCTGCACGACACCTACACTGCTGTCTGGCAAGTCCTGGCTTTGCTATCCAATAACAAAGGGTCATTTACAGAAATTGTGTTTGTTTCTAAAAAAATATAAGGTGGGGGTTGTAGTTTGTGCCGATCCACCCAAACTTGGAATTCAGAAACCAGGAGCAGGACATGTGTTTGCAGCTCACGTTGCTTTGGACACTGAGGAGACGCTTCTTTAGAGCTCCGCTCCTTCCTGCTGCATCCCTAGCTTTTCCATTAGGATGAGGCTTTTGCTCATTTCCTTAAGCACCCTTGTCCAGTATGGCATGGGCTACAGTGTTGGTTAGAAAGCCAAAAGGTGATCGTGAGGTGGCATTTTATCCCTTTGGTTTGAGAAACTTCATTTTGGATGCAGTTGCCACTTTAATATGCACTTTTTTTTTTTTTTATTGCTTGCTATGTACAGTGACCCCATCAACTGCCAAAAGCCCAGCTGAGGAGATTTTTTTTTTTCTCTGTATTGACTTTTAATGTAGCAGATAAAAACCATGGCTGCTTGTCCCCTCCCCAGGCAGCCTATGGCTGGAGCAGGCAAGGGCTGGGTGCTGGGGCAGGCAGGGTGGGTGTGAAGCAGAGGGTGGCTGGGTGCTCTGCAGATCCCTGTCTGGGTCTGCAATGTCCCGTTCGCTTCTCATTTACGAATGACAGTAACACCGGTGGAGGCCAACACGACACAGCGGTGGGAGCGTTGATCCTACTGCACAGTGAACCCCTTGGCACCTCCAGAACAAAACCACCAGTCACTGTGGATAAAATAGTACCGAAGGCAAAACAGTAAGGAAATAAGGCAAAAGAGAGTTAATGGTCAGGGAAGTGCTGCTTGTCTTCACTCAACCCATAAAGCCAGACCCAAGGAAGCAGCCTGGGGAAGCCTTGCTGCAGCAAGGGTTGGATCGGGACTAGGTGGTGATGTTATTTCTTCCCAGGGCTAGTCTGGGTTTCTTTGCCATTTTCATGGTAGCTACAGCAACCGACTTGCATCCTATTATCTTTGGGAACAGCAGGACCTGCATATTCAAGTGGCATATTTATTTTTATTGGATTTGTACATTTAATTAGCTGCCTTTGTACAGGGGCCACGTCCTTGACCTATTTGTGGCACCTCAATATACAAGCTCTGTGTAGCAGTTCCCCGGGGAGTCTGCCTTTTGCAGGCATGCAGCACTGGGAGGTTCACCGTTCCAGGACTGTTTTGAGCTAGGAAAGATTCCTGGCCAATATCTCAGTCATTAGCCAGCTGGTGAGAGCACCCAGCTGAAATGTGGGCTGTGGAGCAGGCTCGGGCTGTGCACTTGAAGCCCAGGAGGCACCAGCTCATTCAGGGGGGGGATGGCACACAAAAATTCACACCTCCTCCTGGCTGCACGCTGCTGAATTTCTGAATTCATGAGATGGGTGAGCAGAACTGAAGGAAAGTCATCTTGCCCATAATCCCGACCCAGGCAGTAGCTGCTCTGATCACAGACCACACGTAGCCCCAGTGGGACCACTGGGATGGCCACTGAGCACTGCTGGGCAGGATGGTGCATCATTTAGTGACTGCTGGAGAGGGCTACAGTGTCCAGTATGGCTTGCAGCTCATATCAGACATAGCTGGGGTACTCTACACTGTGGTTAACTTCCATGTGGGCTCATTGGTGGCTTTAAACTTCAAATCTATGTATTCTTATAGGCTCTTCTCCTGCTTCATGCTATGTTATGTGGATGAACAATAAGTTAAATTCCAGTGTGAACCATAACCTCCATGTCCTGTACATCAGGAATAATACATTTCAGTTCTCATGCCCAATTTAAAGATATTCCTCAACTTAATTAAAATGAATCATTTTTCCTAAAGATGAGCTGTCTGCTAGAGGAAGGAAGAGGGAAGAGAGGCTTGTGTGGTACCAGCCTTCGGGTTTCTGATAAAGGTTTTTTCCTGTCATGTGGCAGCTGAGGTTTATTTATAGAAAACAATAACATTTTGAATCAAACTCTTAAATCTTGAAATTGTGCGTAAAATGTCTAATGAAATCTCTTTCAGATCTCTGCAGATAAAGGCAATGCTTGTTCTTGACAAAGCAGCCTTTTCTGCTCCCTGGAGTTGGAGAAGTCTGAATCTAAAGCTCAAGCAGGTGATAGAAGTGACACGGGCTTGTGACGGTGGGTGGTAGGTGCTGTAAGACACGAGGCAAAGAAACTGGGCAGCAATTTAATCTTCCTTTTTGGTAGTGGAGGAGTATAGAAATGACTGGTCAGAAATGAGGTTAGCAAGTGGAAGAGCTTGCTGGTCTGTCATCGTTCAGTCCAACGTCCTCAACACCTGCACCCGAGATCTAAGTGCAGGAGGAGACCAGAAGACAGGGAGGGAAAAAGCGTGCAAGTTCCTAGGCAGAGCTCCACTGGCATCAAGAGTATTTTTGTAAGGCTGTGTGGCTGAGAGAGAAAAAAATATTTCCACAGTCATTTGATGATCATTACGTGACGGCAGTGTGGCAGATCTGGAAATGCTGGCACCAAGTGCAACTCATTTCCAAGATCCTGACAATCAGATGCTGTGACTTCCCATCAAAGCAGAGAACTGTCAGTGTCCCGTGGCACCTCGATGGCCAGCGCTCTAATAAACCTCCTTAATTGCTGTCTCAGCAGCCGCCAGCACTGACTTGTGTGATGGATGCTTTAGAGCCGATTTGGACTGCAATCATCGCAAGCCTTTTCCAGCGATGTGCATGGGTGTTTTCGAGGGTGAGACCTGCTGGATTTGCTGCTTCCACTCTGGGGGTTTGCTGTAGGGGCACAAGCGACGTACCTGCAATTCTGGTGGGGCAAACTGCGAGGCAAATTGGCTCCAGCATCCCGTGGAAGATACGGAGCTCTCCTCGCTGCTCCATGGTCACGCACTGATGCATTAAGGCTTATGCTTTTGGCAGGAGGCAGCATCCGAGCTGTTCAGCAGAGGTATTGAAGCTCTGAAGAATTTGTTTGCGTTGAGCACTATTGCTCCGACTTGCAGAGGGATCAGGAGCTTCGTGTGTCTGCAGGTACTGGCAGTAATCAGCACTTCGTAGCATAAGGCCTTGGAAAGATAAGGAACAATGAGGCAGAAAAGAGTTTTCATAGCCTGGGAAAAGTGATTGGATTACTTAAAGGGTACAGCATAAGCCCTAGACACAAAGCAGAGGTGTGACAGACACAGAAACAGCAGCCTGTGAACCTGAGTTTGCTGTCTGAACAGACTGAAGTGTTGTCCTGGGAGCACATTCGACCCAGTTGCCTTAAGCCGAACGGCCCCGTAGGCACCACGACATTCTTAGTTTGGGGGAAGATTTGTCGAAACTGATGTACATAGCCAGACTAAGGGTAAATCCAAAGGAACAGGTGACAGAAGCACAGTGCATTAGTTCTTGCACTTGGTGGCATGTACTTCAGGGTATGCTGCTTTCATCCCACTGTAGCTGGTGTAAATAACCTCAAGCCTCTTTCCAGGCTGTAGCTCACCTTTGGCAACATCCTCCCAGGAACACCGGAATTACTGCAGCTCCTCTTTCCATGAAATGTATCCGTGCTCCCAGTCTGATACATGATGGTCTGTTTTTCTTTTAAAGCTTAACTTTCTTGTTCATTTTTAAAATAAAAATTAACTTGGTGTTCATCTTTTATTTCCTTTTCATGCTCTGAGCAGTGAGTAATTAGAGCTGCATCACACTGGAGAAATTACAACGATATAATATTTCTACAGTTAAATCTGCATAAGTATAATATCTTTGAAAAATAACAAGCTGCTCTAAGGGAAATTAATTATCCCATTGGGACAGTCATTATTCTGAAACAAAAGCTCTCAGTTTTCTTTGCCCGCTTTCATTTTGAGCATTTCTTTCATTTTAAGTACTGGCCACATATTCCAGCCCTTTTCTTTGTGGCTGGAACATAAATAATAATATGTTTAAAGCAGTGTAAAGTCTGTCTTGGAAGCTTTTACAGATATCATGAGAATATTAAACAATGTTAAAATTAAGTCAAAGTGCATTTTGCAAGTCTGTTTTGTGGATATATATCATTACTGTTCATCAAGCCAGTTCAGCCCGTCGAGTCTCATTTTCCTTGGCTATTTTTTCATGAGTTGCTGCTTCTTCTTTAAGGAACATGACTCCATTTATCATAATAAGCAATTATTATCACCATATTCTCTACCCAGGCTCAAGCCATTGTATTTAAGATGAGATTCTTTTTTCAAAAGGGGATGGCACCGCTGTACTTGGTGTATTCCAGTATTTAACATCTGCGCACAAGCCTTGGAAGTCAGACTCTGGAGCTGGTAGTAAGAGGCTTTGCATACAGCAAAGCATAACATCTATGGCTTAAATCACCAGCTAACTTCTACAGTTGGGTGAATGTACAGGGGAACAAGCCGTGACATTGCGGGGCTGGCCTGGTAGAAGGAAAATCAGTGTGCTGTGAGCACCACGCGCTGTACACGGTAGTCTCCCACAGGGCTGGGAGAGAGCTTCGCAGCCCTGAATCCAGCCTGCACTCCTACAAGCCAAATATTTTGCAGGATGCAGACTGACTCGCATCAACTGCTTGAGGCTTTTGCCTTCTTAGTACCCAGTGGGAAGCCAGGCTCAAACCAAGCAAGCTCCATGGCAACTGGCCTAAATAGTCCCAATTTTTAATGGTGTTGGAAAGCTGCAGTGTCATATTTTTACTTGCTTGGGCAGGTCAGGAGGCATTTCTGCTTCAGCAGCAGCAACTCCTGGGCACCAAATTAGTACTATTCTGCATCCCTGGCCAGGACCACATTACTGTATTTTAAAGCAGGGTAAGGTCTTCTGTGCCATCTGCCATGTATCGGCCAGCTCTTTTTTTAATTTTTTGGTCATTACTTGACATTAGCATGAGGTGGCCTGCTGGGTTTGTATCGTCAGAGCAAACACCGAGTCCTTGAGCTCAGCAGTCGGCTGTGCCGCTGTACGGCAAGGCGAACACCACAGTACTCCAACAGCCTTTCCCTGGTGGATAACAGCTTTCTAGGTGACCCTGTGAATTATGAGCATCACTTATACTGCTTTTGCTTTAATGCACTGATGTTGGGCTGCCATTATTTTTAGAAAGACACTTTCATTTTACAGATCACAAACCTGGGGTGGGATATTAATATTTCTGTATTTTCTACAATGTAGTAGGGAAAATCAAAAAAGCCTTTGTCACTACACAGATAGGTTTCCAGCAGTACAGATATAGAGACTCAGAGAAACCCTCTCTCACCAACACCCAAAACCTGTTATCAAGTCTCACGTACATTTGTAAGAGCTTTTGCAGTCAAGGTGAATTACAAGGATTCCTGCTGAATCCCTGACAGATACAAATACTTAGTTATCCTTGGCTTTTCTGCTGAACCTAATCAAAGATATTGTTTATTAAAATCCTATTGTCTCTGCAGTGAAGAACAAGGCCAAGATTCTCTGTAGTAATTTAATACTTCCGACAGTTCAGTGTAAAGATTTATTATGGCCAGCTGAAAGTGCAAACACGCAATGCCCAAGTCAGTACTTTTAAATTGCCACTTCTTTAAAAAAAAATGTATACACAAGACAAAACCTAAGTCCTCCTTTACAGTTCAGTGTGATCTATTTTCAGCCAGAGGAGCAAAACAAAGCATAAACCCTCATCCTTCCCTTCAAACAGAGGAAGGACGTTAAGATTTTGCCTTGTATTTAAAGGCAGCCTGCCATGCCCCTGCTTTAGACTAGTGGTTTTAGACTAGAAACTGGTCTAAAAACCCCAAATTAATCAGACTTAATGGTTTAAATTACCAGTTTAAATTATCCAGTTATACCTGTGATCCTCTCTGAGAGGATCCGTCGGAGGGGAAAAGAGGGGTCTGCTTGATATAGAGGGGCTCAACCCTGCTGTCTTCGGTGCACAGACAGCTCTGAACCTCTGTGCCACGCCTGGGTTATAGCAAGAGCCCTCCGTGCAGGGTCACATAAACTGAACTAATTAAAAGAGTGATGTATGGGTTTTTTTAAGTAATGAGTTTTTCTTTCTGAATCAATTTTATTAAGGTTTCAGCGACTGTATCATAATAAATAAAGCACAAAGATAAATGAGTGAGCACAATTAATAAATGCAATGATTCAGCTCTCTGAGCTTTTAAACTGCTTATCTAATCATACGTAATCTTTATTCACAGTGTTAAAACTCTTACATTACAACAGTTGTAAGTCAATTAGGAAAATGGCTTTAACGGTTTAAAGACGGTAAAGGCAATGTGTGCTTTTCCAGACTATACGTGCTCAGGTGAACAAAGCTCTGGCTTAGCAGGTCTGCTAAGGACCAACATCTAAACCTCAAAGATGACTCACAAAGGCAAGCTGCTGCCTTCCCTCCCCTGTGATACCTGACCCCAAATCTGGGAGACAGATGGGAGATGAGAGCACCATCACGGTGATTCCACTATAATCCAATGAGATTCCACTATCTTCCATGGCTACTTTTTCTGCAGCCTGTTAAATCACACCAGTCAGACACTCAGACCAAAATCTTCTTATCCTTAATTATCTCACAAGTCTTAGTTGTAACAGCTTCTTACTATGCAAAAGGAGTTTTCTCTCTCTTTGGTGTTTTAGTATTTCTAAACAGTGTTTCCAGCTACTTTCTTTCTCATTGCTAAAGCTATGAAATTTATAATTTTGGGAAAAAAAAAAAGCCAACCACATAATCAAACATGTCTTAGCAGGTTTGGTCATAGACTCTGCTGATGTGGAGGGGCAGGACAGTATTCATCTGGACTGAGAGCCAAGCCCACCCTTGCAGCTCTGGCTGCACCGAGGGAAGTCGGCCGTTCCTGACAACGTCTCTTTAAGTGCGAAGTTCCCTCTCTTCACTCTCATTCGATTTGCACATAACTCTTACCGTGAGATACTTCTACTTTAGATTTCATGCGTATGCTTATTGGATTTAACAGAGTGTTTCCATGACTAATTTTCACTAGCAAGCTGTATAGGGCTGGCTTCTGCTTCACTCATTTCTAGCTGCTAACCCCCTACTCCAGGCCTCCTGCGTAAGTAGTAAAAATGAAAGCAATAACCCCAAAGCCCGTGTTTTCTCTGCCTTCCTGCTGCTTCTTTTTCATTTAAGAACTCACAGGTTTCTCTCAGCACATGCCCATTAATTTGCCCCAGACTTTCTGCTCCAAGAGATGCTCTATCTTTGGATAGAAAAAAAACCAAACAAACCAGAAAAGTCTAAATTTTTGTGGTGGCCCCTGACACCCATGCAGGATGGGCTCCCTGAGGGGTTTCATTTTAAAAAAATGATCTCCAAATGTAACAAATAATACACTCACTCTCCCGAGGTGCATCGCTCCGACCGCATAGGCGAGGAGTCTGGAGCCACGTGGTGCCTGAGCTGCCGCCGACAGCTGATGAGCGATGCTCTGCCTGGGCTAAGAGATTGTGTCTCCCTCCATCCTTCTCAAGGCTGAAATTTTACATGGTCTTTCAGGTAAAAGGAAAAAAAGTAGTTGCCTTTGATTATGTTTTATCTTTTTGTCCTGAAAAGCTGCTTTGAAAGTAGCTTGTACAGCTGATCTATGAACACCTTTCTCTTGTAATTCTGCTGTGACCTTTTCACCATCCTTCCAGAAGTAACTCTGAAAAAAAACCCAAAAAACCCCCCCAAAAGTCAAACAAAAGAGTTATAAACAGATATTTTCTTTCTTCTACCTTCAGAGAGTGGGTTTTTTTGCCCCGCAAAAGCACGTGCGTGCTTTACAGGCTTCAAATCCAACTACAGAGTCAGAACAAAATGGTCAAAGCCATTGGCAGCAGACAGCTTTGGGCAGAGCATGAGGGACGTACAGTCTCAAAACAGTTTGCACTAGAGAGCAGTAAGTTTTTTACCTGTGGAAAAGGTCACACTTGAATTTTTATTCGGAGTTAATACTTCCCTGGAGAAGTGACAGTTTTCTGTTGGGACAGGAATTGAAGGGAGAATATGAATATGAAAAGGAAAAATAATAATAATAATAATAAAAAAAAACAAACCTGAAAATTAAGTGGAAGGTTTGGCCAAATATGATTGCATTAAAGTCTTCAGTACTAATGAAATTTTGAACACAAGCTTACAGGAGATTTAAGGACACTTTCCAGGTGTTATTGCACTATATACTGTTTTTTTTTGCCAGATCTAGAAACTTTGAAGTATCTTGGAAAAGGAAAGCTTTCAAACGGTATTTCTTTCTCTTGAAAAAAAGAAAAAGCTATGAAATAAATGCTTCACAAGATCTCCTGCTTTTATAACAACACTTTTTTCTCACAGGCTGTATTTTCATATGCCATGTAAAAGCATTCCAGTTCTGAGATTTTCTCTGAACCCTTGGCTTTTTTTTATCACTACCTGAATCTCAGGGCCCATTTCCATCTAAACCCCGATGAAGGACTTACCTGGCCACATTTCGGAGGACTCTGCCGTGTTCCGGCAGCCGGGAAGGAGCATCCCACCCGAATGAGCTCATTACACACAGAGGCCACTGTAGTGCACACAAATCAGTTCAGCCACCGTCCCCTCATTAACGAAGACATTGTCACAAAACCCCCTGAGCCACGAAATACAGTGAAACCACTACCTCCTTGTAAGACACCTTATGTTTGGTATTTAATGTGCTTTTAGCCTTTTAACACGCTTCTTCAGCGAAGCTGCGTGGCATCAAGTTTAAAACAGCGCCGTGGCCGCAGCACGGTGAGTGACACCGAAATGACTGACAGCTCTCCTGCTACCTAACTACAGATTTCGGATGGGGGGTGGTGGTTTCTTTTTCCCCTCCTCTCCAGATTTTGAGCCCATTCTGGAGGTCATTGCAAAGACCATGAAGTTGGTAGAAACACAAACCTGACCTCTACTCCATGTTTTCTGCAAGTTCACTCTCCCAAATCTGTTACATGCCTCTAAGCCAGACTCCAAGCTCTGGTGATGACACAGTCACTGGTATAGATAATTTGGCTCCTAAATGTTTTCTTTGTACTTTGAAAAAACATCTTTGAGCAGTTTCTTAAATGTCATTCCTTGTAGTATACAGAGCAGGCAATAAACAATAAAATTATTCACCTTGAAGAAACCATCTGCTGTCTTTAAGGACATCACTGGGTTTTTTTGTTGCTTTGAGCGGTCCTCTGGGATGCTGTAAGTGTCACTAAAACACTGTGTTTCCCATTGTCTGCATGCCAGACTCATTGTGCTTTAGAAACAAAAATGATGATGGGTAAAATAAGCAGAAATTTCATTCTCTATTAGTTTCTATATTTCATTTATTTTGTAAATGTCTTATATAACGCTTGGTATTTGGAATTATTCTTTGAAGGCTGCATCAGAAGGATTTAGCCCTTGGATGTGCGATGCTGTGGGCACGGCAGCCTGACCCGCTCGCAGGCTCTGCTGCGCCTCGATGATCGCTCTCCGCCGTCTCAGCGCCTGGCTCCGCACGCAATTGCTCAGTGCCAAGAGAGCTGACCCACGCGACGTGCTTTGCAGAGAAGCCTGTGATGCTGAACTGCAGCAAAGCAAGGTTACAGTTAACCCGGGGACATCTGTCTCCATTTTTCTCCCATTTTTCTCATCTACTCAATCATGGATGAAGAGGATGTTGCCATTTTCAATGGAAGTCCAGCTCCCTTCCTCCTGCTCCTCCCGTGCCTGCAATACATATGCTGCCTGCTTTTCTCTGATCTGCTCCTTTATAACGATGACATGCCTGACAATGGCAGTATATCCCTGAGCATGAGGAGAGCCGTCATGGCCTAAAGAGGACTCTCGTCTTTTGCTCCTAGGACAGCAGTGCTGCGATCCTTAGGAAAAGTCAGGCAGAGCTCTTCCCACTCCCCTCTGCTACAGCCAGGTAATTACTAGCCTCCCTCCTGCCTGCCCTGGCTCTCCTCATAGCCTTTCTTGGTTCTTTTACTGAGTTTCAAACAAAAAGCCCAGCAATGCCCCTAAAACTCCATCCCCGCTTCATAGGGAGAAGCTGGGGCTCAAGACAGAAATTACAGAAAATACTGCAGGAATGTCCGTCTCAAAACTAGCTCTCGCTGCCCAGGACATCACTTTATGGGTGATGAAAGCCACCCGCATCTACCCCCAAAATTTGGCTGCAGCAGAAACCCCTCCCGGCACAGTCCTTGGCACGGGCAGGCTCCGAACACAGAGATACTGCTGGGCTGGGGGATGGAGCTGAATAAAAGGTCAGATAAGAGGCTGTTTTATCGAAAGAACAAAGGTTCAGAGCTGCATTCGGAACAGGCTGGGAAAAGTAATGGGTTTTAAAAACAAAGCTCTATTGTCGTAAATGCTGTATTATTTGGGATGTGTTAGCTTCCTCGTAATGAAAGCCTGCAAGAGCAGATCATTGGTGCAATAGTCTGCGCCTTGCAGGGTTCAACCTTAGTTTCAAGGTTGTGAGGTTTATTTCTGGAGGCTAAATTTACTATAAAAAACCTCTGAAAACCTAGCTATTGTAATGAAAAAGCAATCAAACGTTAAGAAAGAGCCATCGCATCAGAGACAACCCACCATTATTAATCTAGCTAAAACCAAAGGCTAAGGTCTGTCAGCCTTAAAAAATAAAATTAATTCTTTTTTAGCTCTACAGCCTTTAATTGTTTTCAACAATCGATAAGTTATAAAAAAATAAAGAAAAATTTCGAGCTAAACCAAGGCTCCGTTTAAAATGCAATGAAATGAAATAAAGGCACAATAAAAGCAGCTCAAGGTTCTAGTGACATCAGTTTCACTGTTGTGGTTTCTGATGTCAGAGAACCCTTTGATGGGATTATTTCTCCATGCCTCACAATCCATTCATTATTGTACCCGTATTGTAGATTTCATGTTATAGTCAACGATAAAAAATACCCTTGGCAACCTCCATTACATCCTGCAGTTAATTTGTGTTCTCGCAAAGTGCTTATATTTACTATGAGTGATAATCATACATATGCATGAGACCTTAAGTGAGGGAGAATGCGCTTAGGAGCTAATACAGCGGGAGGTTTGCCTAGAAGAGATGTCAAAATCAGTTCACTTTTGTTATATATGAGTAATTTAATTTCCTCTACAGTGTTATTAGGGCAAGAATGAAGTAACATTCTTTGGCATAATTGAAGCAAATCCCAGCAAGACAAGAGGATAACAAAGCCTTCCCATCTTGTCGTGTCAAATTCTTACCTACTATTCAGTGCACACAGATGCATCCTTTGTGTTGAATTAAATTATCCAGTTGAGTTTATTAACTTGTTATGTCCCACAACCTTCAGAATATTTGCTGTCGGATCTTTAAACTTCTGTCTTTCTTTAATTTACTCCTTCACAACCGACCTCATTGTTGTGTCAGACCAGAGATACCGGTGGCATTCAGTCCTTTCTCAGGTCTCAATTTTCATCAGCGGCTCCCCTCGTTAAACCCCGAAACATGCTCTCTATTTGCAATGCTCCCTAACAGATTGTAAAGCAGACAGCCAAGGAGTCCTGGGACTGGGAAGGAGATGTGGGAGGCTGGCTTTTTCCTTTCCCCACAATCCCTGATGTAGCAGAAAATGATGCTCAAAGGCTTCATGGGTTGCAGCCCCGCGGGACACCCCCTGGGCAGCCAGGGACACCAAAGCCACTGAGAGCAGCTTCTGCGGGCCATGGAACAAACCTGCTGCTGGTGCCTCTCAGGGGTAGGTTACTGAAGTCAAATTTAATTGATTCAAATCTGTAATATCCTCCAGAGGAGCTTTTTCAAAATAACATGCGAATCACAGGAAAATCAGTTATTTGTAAGTTTAGCCAGGCCATGACGCCTAAGCCACTCACTCAATACTTTTTTGTTATTTCCAACCCTGCAGCCCCTGCAATACAACTCAGAGCAAAACTTTTGTTGGCTCAGGAGCTTTGTTGTCTTGTAAAAGAGACCGGGTTTCATAGCTCTGTGCTGCAGATACTGGCTGGCGGACACCTAGCAGGGTTTCTCTGTGAGCAAGCCCTTGCAAACTTCACAGATCCAAGTTCACTTGGCTTGAACTCACAATCATTTATAGTTCTGAATTTACCATATTTGGCCCAAATTGGAACTGGAGTTAACCAACAGCCAGCTCATATCCGAAGCCCCCAAAAGGCAAATTTTATATACGAGCAGCAATTAATTTTGGCCACAAAAGACAGATGAGTGCTCGTGTTTATCCCTCCTGCTTCCTTCCTAAGCAAATCCCTTGGTAGGAGGGAGCGTGAGTTCCCACACTGGGTGACTGTGTGCTCCCCAGATTTCAAGCCAGGAAGAAATGAGGGGAAAACCAGGGGAACACAGCACCATGTTAAATAATAGATTCTTCATCTCCCGATGCCTTTCTGAAAGATACATTAGCCTTTTTTTTGGCAGGAGGCAGGGGCACAGAAGAGGTAGGGAACACCATTTCTCCCTTGCTCTCCAGCTGAGGGAATACAGCTGTTCTCTACCTGCCTCTGCGTCAGTCCAAAGGGATGGATGTACATGTCCAGACATTCAATCTTATGCAAGACCTGCCTTTGATACTTATTTGATACTTACCAAACTCTAAGAAAGTACTGCTTGGTATGATCCAGCATGGCAAAGGCACATCTAACTCTTGTTACCCCTGCTTGATCCTCAGCTGTGCTCTTCTGTTACTACCATCCCTCTTACCTCATCTGTAAAATAGGAATAAATACTGTTTATGCACCTGTGTAAAGCATTTGAGAGCATCATAGGAAAGGTACTGTGCATGTGGATGTATTATTAGGTCTATTCATACAAAGAAAAGTAAAATGATAACACATAAGCAATTTGCAACAACTCATTTTAGCACTGTTTAGCCTGGGAAGGTCATTATACACAGTTGCTCCAGAGAGAGAAAGCTTCAATGCTCTGAGCACAGCATGCCCGAAGGAAGAATACTCCATACACCAGGCTCATGGAAGCCTCAGCTTACAAATCAGCTTATCTTGGCCATGCACAAGTTAGTCTTTTTTCACATGGTATTTAAACACTCTTCAACTTGCGAATTCCTGAATATGTGAGATAAAAACAAGTCATTGTAGGATGAACCTCAGCTCCCTAAAGCTGCCGAAGAGGAATGGAATGGATAGAAGCAAAAAGAAGGGGATATTTCCCAGGTGTATTAGGTGGAGCCACAGATTTCTTGCAGATACTGTATGTCTCATTTATCATATTCTTCTATTCTTGACTTGTTTTTAATTGTTCTCTTGGAATGTTACTCCTACATACCTGATTTGTGTGGCTGTTTAATTGAGAATGTTGGTAAATAACAGTCATTTCTAGAAGAAAGTAGTAAATAAATAGCAGCAAATAATAAAACAAAATTGAATATCAGCAAGTGAAGTGAGTTTTGATGAAATTTCTTACAGTGATAAATCAATGACAAAGTCCTCCATATCCAAAGGGTAAGTCATGAAAACTAGTAGCCTGTTACCCTTTCTTGGACTTAATGGATGCTCCACCTTTAGGTATTAGACATTATCCAGGTGTTCAGGATCATTCAACCCTTTAGTCTTTCTGCAGAAACAGTCTGCTGGCCTCTCTCTGCCAAGCACGGTGATAGATGCCACTTACCTATGGGATAATGAACTGAGCCAGGGAGCTCATTCCACATTTACCAAAGGACAGTCATGACATGCTTGGAGCCACCTGGGTCCATCAATAATATCGCAGTTTGAAACATACTACTTGGCAAGTTAAAAAAAAAAAAAAGAGACAAATTCTACCCACTCTGCTGCGCCCTCCACCAGTGCCAGAACGTCTGTGTCCTTACTGTGCTCCGCACATCCAAACTCAAACACGGCTCCAGCAAAGTGAAGGGCATACATTTGCAGCACAGCCAGATCTTCTTGGTGGACTCAGTCAAGATGGGGAAAAAACACTGCACTGTGCTTTTATTACTTGCATGTAAGTCGATGCAGTGATTCTGGGATTTTTAAGGCTAGAAGAAAATATAATCATCTAATCTGATCTCCTGAATCACATGAGATCACCCACAGGTAATGGGGGCTATCTGATGTTGGAGGAATGCAGCAAAGGCATCATCTGTGGATTTACCCTGTTGTAGACCACTGTTGGTGAAACTGAAATGGGAACTCTTGAACTCTCTCTCTCTGCCAGATACGGGGTAGAAAATTGCTTTCTAGCTGGTATAGGCAAAGCTGCAGTAAGCTAAGCTGTAGATGAAATTATTGTTATATTCATTGCAAGGGCTGCTATGACAACAGATGAATGCTGCAGGTAATTTAATTACATTTCTGTCAGCCCCTGTGCCTTTCACGAGACAATGCAGAAGCCAACAGCATTTTCTTTTAATCTTGCAGGTGGCACAGAAAATGTCAAATTCTCCTCCAGAGGGCCTAACAAGAGCATTTCACTTGAGTCATGAAATGTTATTTAAGTATCTTGAAGGATCACTCATGGTTTTTTCCCCAGCATCTCCGATTCCATGCACATTCCCTCCATCGTTTCAGGAATCACGCTGCGCAGCGGCACTTTTCGTCCCTCTTGGTTCTCCCAGGCTGTACAACATACCTAGAGGCTGAACAACATACCTAGAGGCTGGATCTCGACAAAAACTGTCCGCACCCCCTGTCCACCCAACCGGGAGAGAAGGAGATAAGAAAACTGTGAAAGTGGGAGTTGTTCACCCAGCAGGGGAGAGCATGGAGAATGCTGCAGTGTCCCCCTCCCGCATTTGTCCATCTTGTGTGGTTTGAAAATCAGTGCTCACTTGACTGTATTAATGGGAAAAAGCGTTGGGGGATGGAGGTGAGAAAAGTTCCTTCTTCCCTGTGATCATGAACTGTGCAGTAGGGAGAGGAAAACAACAGCTTTAAGGACAAAGTATTGACTGATATAACAGAGAGAAGTTAATAGATATTGACTCCCACTTGCTTTAAGTAGGTCAAACAGCGCAAGAACATAATGCACATCCTTCTCTGAGGCTTGGGGATAGGCAATTCTTGCCACAAGGAGCAAAATTTTAAATGTTGTTATATATGTGTCATTCCCTCATACTGAGGGACAGTATTTTCATATGCAAAAGTCCTGATTTCTGTACGGCTGGATGAAAGCCTGTACTGATGGACAGTACTGACTTCAGCAGGAGCTCAGCATGACTTGAGAAGTGATCTGTGCCTTACCAAGGCTGGACCTAAGATCATTCAAATAATCTTATAATTTACATTAATTAAAGCGGGAACATGGCAATTATCTATTGTTTATCTGAGGAAACTGTCTGAGGAGCAATCCTTCCATACCAGGGTATAAACTCAGTTGCCATGTAATTAAGTCATAGTTACAAAAGCACCGAATAAATGTGCAACAAGATTCAGATAATACATTAACACGATAAGAAATACCCAGGCATTTAGCTGGCATTGAGGAAATTAGCCACACCAAATTAGATATCAATGAACACATTTACTACCATGTCAGTTATTATTCTGAGTATAAATTGAAACTTAATCAATTATTTCTACAGAGCTCTAGCATAAACTCATGTTAGGAATTAAAAAAAAAATACTGTTATTTTGTAATGTTAGGTCTGCTATGATGAAGATATGACATCATTGTCCTCTCCCCAATATCTCCCTAGACTGAAGACAGAAAGGTGGAATGACAGCAAGACACAGGTTAAGAGCAACAGTGAATGTAGTTGCCAAAGCACTGAAGGGAAGTCTTGGGAGATCTGGATGCTTTTTCTCATCTCCTGAATAGCTTTGTGCCTTGATTTCTCCTTTGGTATATGGAGCTTATGATAATTCTGTTGTAAGGAGCTTTGAAATGTCTCTGATGAAAAGCTCTACCAAATGACAAGTTATTACTCATGCTTATCCATCAGGTTTGGTGGAGTCCCGTGCAGCCAGCGAGGGGGCTTTGTAACACGGATCTCAGATGAGCTGCAAAAGAAACATCTCCAGATATTCTGCCTGCAAAAAGAAGCGATTTCTGATCACTAGATCAAGACCAAACTGCAGAAAACAGTTAAATGCGTGAACACCTAGAACATTCAGTCAGCATAGAAGGCACTGTTCGTTCATAAATTCAAACTCACGCTGGATTCTTCTCAAAGGAGTAACAAAATAGAGGGTGATCTGATGAACAGACAAATAAAGGTTGAATGTAATTTATGAATTCAATAAAAGAGACACATCTGACCTCATATCTGACAAAATTCATAAGATGAAAAGAAAAGCACAAAGAACAAAGAGTTATTGCACCTTTTTACATATGCCATTCCCAGAGCTCCAATAAAAACTGGGATGACGGAGTCCTCAGTTTAAGAGACAAAGGAACTATGCTATTTTCTAAAAGGCAGCATTAACCAAGGATAAATTAATGCATATACAAATACATAAACAGATGTATATATATACCTAGAAGGATAAAGAGAAGATAGGTACACAATAAAGCTGTGAGAATAATGCAAGTTTTGGATGGAGGCATTACAAGTTATGCAAGTTGTTCCAAGTGAATTCCACTAAAAACTTGCACGTTCACCACATTGTCCCTCTATTCTGAATACTTTAGAAATCTTAACAACTTTGGACTTCCAAAAGCTGCAGCCAGTTCTCTACATCTCACTGAAAGGCTTGGCTTTGTTCTCAGTAGTATTCAATCCTCTGATGAAATAAAATGGTTGCCCTCTATCATCAGCAGATCTATGATTAGCATAAGCTCTTCCCATTGTTATAGATAATGAGGTTGAGTGTAGTTCTGACTCCAGCTATGTCTTTAAATCTCCATTCTCCACTAGCTACCTTGCCTGCCTGGCTCAACCCTTGAGCTATCAGCTCTCTCCATGTGGAACCACAAAATTCTGCCACTTGCAACCATGCGCAGGCCGAAAGTCCTTGTAGATCAGCCATGACCACATGTCAGGGTCTGACCAACCTCTTGTGATTTCCTGCCCACCTGAAGAAACAGCAGCAATGGTTACCAGAAAGCCAAGTTTCAGGTGTTGGAGCAAAAGCAACTCAGGGGTTGCTCTTCTGGGCTGTGGGAAGTCTCACCTGCCTCAGATGCACATGCTATATGTCTTTCTGTATGACTCTACCCTGCCACAAAAGCTTCTGATACCTGACCGTCCTCCCTTTCCCAGAGCTTTTTCCCCTCTTCGGAATTATTTAAGAACCCCGCAGTAGTGGATGTGGCAAAACGGGACCTGTAAATCATTTTAGAAAGGCTCCAGGAGCCTTCAAGATAACAGGTCATCCCTTTATCTTTCAAGGATGCACCCAAAGCTGCCCAGAGGCTTTCCTCATTACCTTCCTCTCAGCATAGTTAAGGAAGCATTTCCTGGAAATTCTAGTAGTGGCTCTTATTGTCCAGCATCTCCCTCCCTCCTGAGGCAATGAGAGGATTCTCCTAAGGGATGTACTTCAGTATCGGTAAATTAGTTTCCATGTGTGTTCAGTCCTTTACAATTACACACAAGCATCTGAAAAACTAGATTTTTTCCATATGCTTTTTTCCCCAAATACAGTATACTTCATTACCAGATGAATGTCTCCTAGCATCCCTAGGAGATCAGGACCTGTTTTCAGACAAGTTTCTAAAAAATGTAAAAAATGCCTTTTAACATCCTACCACCAGCAGCTGCCTCTCTGTGAGCTCTGTGGAGGCACGGCCTCTCCCTCTGCCACCCCCACCCCGACACTTCTTGCGTCATTATTCAGAGTTCATCCTTCAGAGCTAGTTGTCTGGCATCCTCCAACCACCAATTCCTTTTTGGGTCTTTTTCTCCAATGAAAAGGAAACATTTTGGTATGTGCATCCAGCCTTGCTGTTTGGACAGTTTAATGAAAACATCAATAAGGCACAGACCAGAGAAGGTGAGGGAGGTGCACCGTCATTAGGATCTGTTATTAGCATTATGCACAGCACCACAAGCTTTTGTACATGAGCAATTAATACAGCAATAAATACCACAACGAGCTGGAGAAATCTCATTGAGGCTGGGAAATGTGAACACTGCCTTCCGCTTGAAGTAATTGTCAGAAGCATTTAAGAACCTTCACGGAAAGCAATAGCTGAAGCTCCTGCCACAGACACAAAAGTCCATCCCCAGCCATGATGGAGAAACATTCCACCATCTTAAAAAGAAGTCATCCGAGGGAGTCAGAACAAAGGCTAGCCCAGTCATCCTTCCAGACCCATATACTACCAGTCCATCTAGATGTAAATACTAGGTTTAGAGAAGTGCACGCTGGAGTTTACCTCTGTTGATTTAGCCAGCATGCACGATATAGAGCATCAA
Source organism: Buteo buteo (assembly GCF_964188355.1). NCBI lineage: Eukaryota > Metazoa > Chordata > Aves > Accipitriformes > Accipitridae > Buteo > Buteo buteo. The sequence goes on from NC_134181.1 coordinate 34,998,571, forward strand.
GCAGCTTTATTCTGGCTGCATAAAGGAGCATGGGCGATACCTGATCTGGTGGTACACATTTAACTCATCAAGAATTCCTGAGCACACTTGAGTGGTGGGTTGAGTTTACTCAAGAAAAATGTCTCTCTGTATTTTTGTCTTGGTATTACAAATCCTGGTGCGGGATTTACTGTACTATATGACTATGGCTGGAGATAAGTGTTGATAGAAACAGGGGAATGCCCTGTATGGCCAGAGGTAGAGTCTGGCTCTGCAGTCGTTATCCATCATGGGGTTGGATTCCTTGCACCCGTTTTAAACCTTTTCCCCCGGAGAGAGTTCTTCACCCACCCATTTCAAACATCTCACAAAGTCGAGTTTCCCCAAGGAAAGCACAGACTGCAGGAGTCTTCTTCCACAATTTGCTTGTACATGCTGGTTACCAGCAACTTTGCTAATAACACATTGCTCATGCAAATTAATTCAGCTCAGAGAAACAAGTCTTGATGATTATAAAATGCTGCAATTACAGTATTGCTTCCGGCCAGCTGAGAGTAAATTCATCAAGCATTTGATATTTAAAGCTGCTGTGGTGATAAATGCTTGCCTTCATTTATGACTGTACACCAAGACAGAGAGAAAATGGAATACAGAAAAATGACTGCATGATGGGAATCCCAACAGAAACCACCAGAGACAAAGAGGGAGATATGAAATCTCTTTCACAGTCAGCTGAACGTATCTGATATGCAGCAACTCGTCCTCTCTTATTTAACAAGGAGCTATTAGAACAAAAGCAACAACAAATACCAGTTTTATTCAGACAGAAGCATTGATTGGTGTACTTGTTGACTGTATCTGATAAAAGTCTTATTATGCCAAGGTCAAGGACAGTTGTACAGTAGTAGGTGTCTCTTTTGCGTGGCAGTGCACATGCAGCCAACTGTTATGATTATGGATGCTCGCTCTATGTGTGCAGAGCATATAAAGGGGAGGATAAACTCCTCTGAGGTTTTGAGAACAGCCCTGCTGCTGCGTACCTTTGCTTTGTATATGACGTTACAGTAAAAACAAAGGGAAAATGAATTCAACAACAAATACCCACGGTTACACAGCACTAAGTGTTTTCATGGTTTCGTGACGGAATCAACGTTTCAGGCAATGCTGTCCAATACAGAGGAAATCAATAACTTCATTGGTATTCAGAGTAATAGCACTAATCATGATGAACTCTTTTACTAATGAACGTGACAAGAGTAGTGCAAGTCAGGGAGAGTTACTTGTAACTTTTCATTCAACTGGAGCTCTGCCCAGCCACCTCGTGGCAAACAGTTGATGGGTCTTGAGATCACGGCAAGTCCCTGCCTCACCCCAAGAGCATCTGATGGTGGGGGACTTCAGACAACCCAAGAAGATGGTCAGAGCAAGCATACTGGGCATAATGGAGCGGCTTCTTTTCCCCAGTTGCTTTCAGGACTCACTTTGTCTTCCCAGCAAGGACAGTCACAGGATATCTTACCAGCACGACGCTGATAGCAGCAGCACTGCCCTGTGGCTGATTTTCTCTCTGAAAGTCTTTTAGTAGATGAGACAGTAAACATATCCTTCTGCAATGTGTGGATGTACAGCACCCTGAAACAGACTCCCTCTGCAATGCTTTATAAATACCATCTGCACCATCTGTGGTCAGAGGAAACGCTAGTCCAGACTTGGCTGGCATGTGAGAAAGACCTGGTCCCAGATGGAGGGAAAGAAAGGATCTAGGGACAAGAGGAAGCAGAAAATCCTTGGTCATAAACCTCTTGGCAACCCATGTTTGGCAGACCTCTATTGTAATTTATCCTAGGATAACACCTTAGAAAAAGGAGCTGAATTCCCATCTACTGCTCTATAAGGAAATTATAAAGCAGCTATCTATTTTTTCATTAAAATTAAATAATTGAATCTGTCCGGACTCATGTACTTTTTCCCCATGAGATATCCAGGAGAATTAAGTTTCAATTGACTTTCCAGACCTTGGTTATCATAGGAAGCTTTTCAAAAATTGGGACATTTGGCAATTTGAAATTCAAATAGGTTTCAGTCAATATGTTTACTATTGCCAGACAGGCATCTTTGTCCCCTGGGTGTTTAATACCTCAATAAGTAATTGGTCCTTTCATCTTTTATATGCACAGAGTGAAGAGTTTATGGCTCATACAGTGAATTGTCAATACAAAGGATCTTTGCACCAGTCTTAAATAACCCAGCTCCCAGCTCCATTAAATCTCATTAAAAATCCCCCCTCCCTCCACACGCCCACAAATAGCCTCTGAAGATTTTTTCCCCCCTCCCCTGATTTTCAATGGCATCCTTAAAAGGTAGCTCTGCTTTACTCACCAAGCCTAGATACAAACAAAGGCAGGGAGGTGAACACGAGGAATAAGAATATGCCCCCAACAAACTGAAAACTCCAAGGATTTCCAGGAAAACCCTTATTACGCCTTTATCTATTAGGTCAGAAATTGAAAGTAGTCAATCCAGAGATTCAGATCTTTAAAGATAGGAATGCAACATCAGTTTTGCATGAGTATTTTTCATATGAAGGTATCTTCTGAAGCTACAGATACACGGGCAGTGCTGTCTGTAAAGCTGAACTGAAATCAGATTTTCTGCTTTACATGAAACTGCCACTTTTTCATCTTCTGCTGCTCTAGGATTTTTAAAGAAATGTATTTGCCACAAGTTAAAATACTTGAGATTTCTTTTCAGACAACTGAAACATTCTGTTTCAATCAAGAAAAAAATCTGTCATTGAAATTGGACAACTCTTTTGTACACTGTACACTATATACACATATATACCACGTAAGTACAAGTATTAAAAACAAAGAAAATGTTTTTTTCAAAGAAAAAATTCATAGCATTACTTTCCAAGAAGCTCAGAATTGAAAGTTATCACCCTGCTTCTTCAAAACTGAGGCATTTTCGTAACATGCTTTGCCTTCAATGAGTCAGAATTTTGCCAGAGGAACTGTTTCTCTTGGCCAGTTTCCAATCAGCTCTAGTGATGCGCTCAAGCAGGCGGGACACCAAAAGAAGCTGGTTTGGTTTATTGAGCTATGACTCTGTATCATCACACTGCCAGTACACATCTGAAGCTGTTAGAGTTTGCACCGAGTTTATGTCAGCTTATGCGAGTTGCAGGACAGATGCTACCTGCAGTGCTTGCAGAGCTGCACTCATCCCTTTGCAAGAAAAACTGAGCTCACAAAAATCTTTGTCCAGGACAAGACTCTAAGAGGCACAGCTAACCTTCTATACTCTCCTTTTTGAATATGGCACTGCATGCCAGTTTAGGATGTGGAGGAAGCCCAATATCAAAACTCACATCTGGGTTTTGGGCCAGGAAGAGTTATGTGATGTGCAGAGTTCAATTTAACTTTGTGTAATGATGGGAATAATTTATCTTTTCTTGTTTGGTTTGGGTTTGGGTTTGTTTGTTTTTTTTTTAAATTTGACCATCACAAAATATTTTTTCAGGCTAGATTTTTGATTCAGTTAGATCTAGAAAGGTTTGGAAAGTCCAGATTCTTGAGGCCTCCAATCTGAAGGGCTGCAATGTGATTCTCATCAGCCAATACAGCTTCTGAACCACAGAGATTTTTCTCAGCCTGAGTACAAGAGGAAATATTGAACCTTTTCACAATGGATCTACACTGTTACTCTCATCCTAGCATCACCAGAGATGATGATACAGCACAGAGAATCTGCAGTATTGAATGAGCACCTTTTTCCCCAGCTCAGCTTTCCATCCCTTCAGCATCATTTATCACTCGCCCTGTGGTCAGCAGGGTGGAGCATGCCGCAATACCTAGCTGCTAATGACTCTTCCCACAGATTAGCAAATCTCCTGAAAGTATTCATTAGACTTCCATTGCAACCTTTTATATTTAGTAGGTGTGCTTTCTGTGTGACACAAAGCATTTTGTCAGTATCTGGAAGTGGCTTGGGTGGCTAGACATTTGTGCTGAGGTTTATAGGCAGAGGAGAAAGCAGTGTGTAATCAAGGACAAACGCAGGTTAACTGAATTTACCCACTTGCAATATGGGCAACGTAGAGCTTTCCCTTTCTATATGTGTCAACTGAGATTACGCAGTCTTTTTGTTTCTCGCTCTGCTGCAGGGATGAAGAAAGTCTTCACAGATTCAGATCAGAATCCTTCACTGCTGCTAATTGTTCATTTTTATTGCATATGTCTTTATTGAATTTAATTAAACTTAGCTCACAAGCTTTGCACATGCAATAATGAATAATAGTAAATAGTCCATTTCTCATTAGTTTTCAGTCAAAGGGTGCCTTAATGCTCTGCAAAACATATTGCATACATATAGAGTTTTTCACCCAGCAGTGAAACAGCCATCTCTTGTGATGCCTTGTAGCAAATCTTCAGCAGTGCAAAGAAACTCCCCACTCACCTCAGACTAGACTACACAGATACCAAGTGGAAATGAAATGGCCCTCAGCTAGGGATTAGTAAAGAGGCTATATTGATTAATATCACAGTCTGGCAAACTGCTTGCAAAAACAGATTTGTGTTCTGTGAATGGAGAAATAACTTAGCGTTACTTTTCCTTATCAGAATGGCAGCATGTCCTCTTGGCAATGAGAGATCAGATGCGTCTACAAGTAGCAACTATCTTATCCCTTAGTCAGTGAAGTCAGTCAAAATCACAGCCCAAGCTGATCAGGATGAAAAAGCCCTCTCGCTAGTCAGTCATGTTTTCAGTCCATATTTGCTCAGCTCTGAGATGAATAACTAGAACACAAAACAACTTCCAAAGAAACAGTCCTTGTATCGGCTGAAATGTTAAGACAAGATGTTTAGAAATATATTTTGTTCATCCATGGGAAAATCCATATTTACACTGTGGCATGCGGCTTCCCCTGGGATCTTTCTACCAAGCTTCACATTTCTGGGAGACCGGGGCTTAGTGCCCAAATACACACTCTTAATTTTTGACTCAGGTGTTCATGGGACAGGCATAGTCATCTCCATCCTCTCTGGGCTGAGCAAGAATCTGCCACATTATTTCTTTTTTTACGACAGCCTATACTGTGAAGGTTCAGAGGGAAATGATGCCTTGTCTCTCCTGTGACAAGGTGAAGGAGAATTTGCTGGGGGATAACTGACATCACCTCTTACAATTTTGTTATTCAGCAGGGGAGACACAATATTAGAAGTCAGTGGCATGTCCTAGTTTGGGAAAGTTCTATCCCTGACCGGGATGGCTGAGGCCCTCACTTTGCACTGTTGCACCTGTGTTAAACGGCAAGCCGGCACTCACGCTGTTTTCTGGATAGTCACAGCACCCTCGTGGGCATGGCCTCCAGGTGCTGATGGCCAACAGCTCACAGCAGTGGAGGAGTCATGAGTTTTTCACAAAACAGAGGCTTCTAATAGCAAGTTAACACCGACCTGTCCAAAGGGCATCATGTGCAAATATAAGGTACAAACAACAGGCATGGAAGAATCTTATACTTGCCTCCTGCAGGCACTGAGGATGAATCCCACACGTAAAGAAAGAAGAAAAACTAACATGAAATTGCTCTGAGAGCCAGAAACACCTAGCACAGAGCCAGTCCTAGGTTTTGACGACCTTTGAGGACCCTGGACAATTCACCGCTGTCAGGACTGAACCAGGCAATTCACACAAAGGGCAGTGGTGAATTCAAGCCCTTGCAGAGCAGACTAGACGAGCGTCTTAAGCACGTGTCGTCTCTGCGATCTCACGCATTGCAAAGGTCAAACATTTCTGCTCTGCAAAGGTCAGCTGCAGGGCAGGGATACAGCTACTCCTCTCGCAAGATTAAACAGAATGAGGAGAAAGGGTAAACTCAGCTGAAGATGAGCTGCTACCTCAAGACATACAAAGAAAACACACGGAGAAGATGCTGGGGTTCTGCCCGGAGCTGGTCACGAAGAGCCCCTTCGCCTCAGACTTGTGATAGCGTCCCAGTAACATCTGCTGTTACTTCAATTCAACATCATCTTCCTGTCGCTCGGTATGAGAAACATCTTCTCCTAGGATAAGAAGAGGAAAAAAGTAATTAATAGATAAGGGTCTTCCCAGTAGAGGCTGATTTGCTTTCTGATCCACAAAGCGTTGCAGATTAAAAACTGGAACTAAACAATTCATAGGAAACTGGAAGTGCTGGAGCATTGGGTGCTTTTTTTCCTTCACAAATTAGGGACACTCTTACCCTCATCTGCAATCAGGACTGCAAAATTCCCCAGTCCAGCATGCCTGCTAATCGCTCCCTTTGCTTCATCAAAAGGAGGGCAAAATGAAATTTCCTGCACTGATTAGAAAAGTGGAGAAGGCAATCACTGTCATTTGCATTCAATCAGATGTTTGTTCCCCCTGATAGAAGAGCATCAAGATTATTTGAAAAGCACCAAACAAGTGCTATGCCATTTCACTAATTAAACCCACCCTTCTGCTCTAAAATTGATGGATAACGACTGAACTTGACTCATAATCCCTTTGTCTTCTATTATTTACTCTTTTTTAACAGTGATTTATGGCAAGGTAGTGCTTTCATTATTCTTGTTAATTACCTCTGTTCTCTACTTCAGCTTGTAAAATGTAATTGCCTGAAACATAAATCTAGTCTTGCCACCTATGTTCACACATCATTAATATTATTCTGGCCATTCTTATAAAATCTTTATAAAACATAATTATACATGTGCCATTAAGTGCTATGTTGTCTTGAAGATGCACTAGGCCTTTTCTGAGGACTAAGCTAGTCTGTATATTAAATCTTCCTGTTTGTGTTAACATGTTTGTGTTCCCCTAAGGAAAAAACCCCAACCATTAATTGATTGGTGAATATTGTAGATCCAACTAACATACCTCCTTGAGCGTGCAAGTCCTGCTAAGTGGCTGCTAACACTTTTGCAACAGGGGAGCAGAGGCACTTTAATGAACTCTCCTTCACTCCCCACCCCTGGAAACAATAATTTCACTGAAGTGAACAATGATCACTAGGCAAGAGGGTAGAAAACAAATACAGCAGCTACTCACTCAAGTGATTATCAAGTTTCTTTCTGCGTGTAGATAATCCCCAAACAAATTATTTTCATCTTCTCTGCCCCGATATTCAAGTCAAAAGAACTGTGTATCACAGAGAGCAGACATCTTCCGGCGGCCCTTTTTTCCCATTGTAATTTTTTAGTATTACTTATTATTATATGTAAGAAAAAAATCTATTAGAAGGAGAGGAAATGCATTATCCCCAGCTTATTGTTGACATGATATTAGTTCAGTATTTGTCAGGTTTCTGGTAATGAACAAGTTTATACGCAGCACTTCATCTCTCCAACAAAACACTTGGCTATATGAACAGCAGTAATATCCCAGCTGAGCCTAGTGAGAGAAACATGTTTATTATTTCTCAAAAAAAAAAAAATCTCATTCGTCTCTGATTCATCTACTACATTATTACCTAAGTGTGCATTTGGAGGTACTAGATCAGCTAATGTAAGCCCTTCAGCCAACAAGTACTATCAAGTGTATTTCCATTAACTTCCATTCTCCACAATCATAGGAAGGACAGCCTATAAAATATTGCAATTGCATTTACAATTGTTAATTACTGTAAATTCAGTGTTTGAGATGAGAGCATTTGCTCTCTCCAGGTCTTCTACCTGATGTATCATGGCTATTATGGCTTTTAGTCAGATTTACAGTGGAGAGGTCCTGACTGTGGGGTTTCTCCTGCCCTACACCAGTGTGCAAGATCCAAATCAGACCTTCCCGGCACGAAAGCCCATCCAGGCCAGGACTTTAATGGCTCAAACCACAGATCTGAGAGAGACAGGCCAGAAGGGGAGGGAGCAGGGTGTAGTCTGGTAGGTGAAATCAAGACTCTTCCTCCCTCTTTTCCTATTCTTTAGATGACTGCAAGGAAAAATATTTCCTGCCTGACCTCACCTGTGGTTTATTGAGTAATGGTGTTGCTGAAAATGCATTTTGCCTGAGGAAAGCATTGTAACTTGGTTACTTTGGGGGAAAGCATGGAAATGGGATGAGAAAGCTAAGTCTTTAAATCAATTTTGTAAATCTGTGCCAGATTGGGGTGGGCAGCATGAAAGAGGCAGGTCAGAGGGCAAATTCACCATCAAGTACAGTTCCCAGAATTAGACATATTCATTCTTTTTTTCAAGGAAAGGTTTATTTCTTAAAATCAAATCTATCCCATATAAGCCAAGCTAAACCAAGTTCTGGGACCTAGCTTCCTTTCTTCTGAATGCAGATCTGTTACAGAAGTGTATATGCCTTCTGGAGATTTCTTTCTCAAAAAAAGTGGCTAAATCCCACTCCAGCCTTAATTTAAACTGCTAAAAGTGACTACCCAGCCTGAACTAGGCATTCAATAGGGCCAACCATGAGGCAGTCCCTCCCATTTTTAGCTAGCTGTGTAGGAAAAGTTGACTGAGCTGCTTCTTGGCAACCTGTTTTTCTCCATTTAGTTTAGACTTCTTCTAGACCACCCTCCCACAGGACCAGGGAAGCTGCCACGCGTGTGGCTACCTCACCTCCCGCATGCTGCCGCGGGACGGGCACCAGCAGTACACCTGCAAACGCTCACCGTGGTCCGGTTCCATTTCTGGATGGGTGTTTACATCTGAGATGTCTGCCGACACAGTTACGGAAAGCTAAAAGACTGGCTTGGTGGTCGCAGCCCTGCATGTGGGGAGCGCTGCTCTGTGCACACTGTCCTGGTGTCTCCTGCCTCCCGATCTCCTTGCCAACGCCAATTTGAAATACAGGTGTCCAATGTGAATGGTCAGCAAGGAAGGCTGTTTCACCGGAGACTCCTTACAATCAGACACAGAATGTATTTTCATGCCAAGCAGGTCCCTCTGAAAGTGATTTAATTAAAACTTCTGAATTAATAAGCCTATCCTTCATTAGTAGCCAGCGTAATAAAAGCAGCATGGAACTTCTCTTTAATGAAGCAAAGCATACCTAAAAAGTGAAGAGGAACGTGAAAAAACTGTTGTACTCTGAGAGCTGCTTTTGCTGCCGTTGGTGCATCGTTATAATGACTATCAGGCAACTGCTGCGTGTGTTCTAGTGAAAGAAGAAAGAATGAACAAAGGAGTGTATATCAGAAATAACGGAATCAATTTTGGAAGCTAAAATATAGGTATAACAGGAAAAACCTGAGATCTGGTATTGCTCAGGTATTCTTATAGACCAGAACGCCTCACGTATTCAGAGGTGATTACTGTAAGATGCCTAACCATTTATCAGGAGAGCAGTGGAACAGATTACCTAAAACCTCTTCTGCGTTTGTCTTTGTGACTCTATGAAGAAAAGTCCTAAACATGGAGATTGCTGAGCACGGCAGATACCGAGGCCCATGTCACAAGGTAGTGCTTCAGGCTCCTCTTTAATTCTGGATGCATCGCACACCACTAAGCACCTTTTTTCTTCTCAAAGTTTTCTGTTGTTTCGTAGTTTTTTCCAAAGTTTTACAATCTACTGTTACAAACCTAACACAATTGTATCTCCTGCACAGCTGGGGGTTCCCGAAGCTAGTTTTCTAAAGAAAATGTATTTTCCATCCACTGCCTCCACGAGCATCCCTACTGAGAAGAGTTTATGCTTAGCTACACTCAGGACATAATAAATGCGAAAGAAAAGGACGTAAAGTGAGGATTTAAAGAGCTGTATCAAATTTTATCACTGGAAAGTCTGGCGATGAACACGATCCTATTTTCTTCTGTTTAGCGCATTTTGGAGTTCATTTTTCACAGAAACCTCTGCACCCACCTAAGGGATTTTTTTTTTTTTTTTTAAAGTACCTAAATGGGTGAACTGGTCAGACTCTAATTGTGTCTGAAAGGCTACAGTTGACACACACTGGAGACTTAATTATGTAGTGTGTGGCTCCATCTGTCAGCTGCAATATCTTTTGTTACCAAGAATTAGACTTCCATAGAAGATGACGTGACAGATTCAATTTGCTTTCACAAGGATAACGGTTATGTGGGCATTTGAATGATGCTGGAAATTAGAACAACATTTACATTCCTTGTGTAGACATTGAAATGCTATTTACAGCAAGGTTTGTCCAAAAAATAAAACTAAGATTGAATGGGTGGCAGCCAACACAAAGCTGAAAACCAGGAAACAATTAATTAAACTATCATTAAATGGAGGAGTAAAGATGCACCCATACACACGTAGAAAAATTCTGAAGAGTTTGTTTTTGTATGAAGTTAATGGAAACAGCATTTGTACTAAAATTCCAGCGCTTTTACAGCAAATCTGATAGCAAAATGTAAAGACCATAAAATTCCAGTCTGGGGGGGAGAGGGGATAAAGTTTTCCCCTAAACTAGAGATTTTCAACCTTTGTCAATTTGTTTACTATAAAGTTTTTTCAAGGCTGATGCAGATTGCTGTAAAACTATCTAAGCGTGATGTCTATAAGCTTACCTTTCTTTTCTGCTATCTGTGACAGCTCACAGATCACATGTCTAGATTCATTGGGAGGTAAAAAATTATCCCGTGTGGCTGGGTAAATCCAGCTCATGGTTACTTTAGCCTTGCTGCTGCACAGCCACTCATTCAGCTGAGATAATCTGATCCCTTACGACTGTGGGTGCAGAGCCTCCAAAGGACACTGGTACCTGTGTATCACATGCTAGCATGAAAGGAGGAACAAATGTTATTTTCAGAAATTACATGTGAACCACAAGTTTTCCTCCAAGTTTTTGCAATGATGTTTTCTTAATTTTTCTTAATACAGTCTCTGTCCCATTTCAGTTTGTGAAGCCCACACAGACTATGTGGGAAGCAAAGCAACTGATAACATCATGCCGGCATATTTACAAAGAGAAAAAAACAGAAGAGGGAAGAATATACTATCAGGGATTTTCCTATTTGCTCTAAAATGAAGAGACTTGTTAATAAGAAAATGCTTTTCACAATTGATTTAATTTGAAATGGGGGGGACCCCTTTCATCTGCTTACAGGCTGCGACATATTTCAACCGATGAAGAGTATCATTATTTTTAGCAAGCTATACATTCATCATATAGCAATGCATCTGGAAGTCTAACCTGCCATTATGTCAGCATGCAATATAGAGTTTTGAAAAACTCCCTATATTTACCAGCTTTTGAATTCAACGGTTGTCCAATTATCTCTAAAATTGTTATAATCTTAGTTTTAGCTGAAAAGCTTTTATTGAAAATCTACTAGTAATCTTCTGTAAATGTTAGTCATAAACAACACTGCTAAATCATAAAAATATAACTGCTTGTGATTAATCTGGAGAGAGACTTACATTAACATATTCAGTTCTAAACGGTCTCTCATCCCAGCATCCGATAAGTACCGATAAATTGAATTAGCTTACTTAGTGTGAGGTTTGCTGGGAACTGGCTTGTAAACCTCCCCTGAATTTCTATTTTAGCATCCTGGCAAAAGTGTGAAAAATCCAACCCCAGACCAGATTTTCTGAAAATGGCACCAGTTTGTGAGGATCTAACAAAATCCTCTATCCACACTCTCCTGAACGCGCTTCTAACGCTCATTTTACATTCAGTGCCTATGCAGGTTTTACTTCCCAAAGCACAAAGCAACCTGGGGCCAAGCAAACCATGATTTCTCCATAATTGCATCCTATTGCAAGCCTACGGGCTCCGCTCAAACTGAACCTCTTCCTGCCTGCATGCTGCGTTTACCCTACTCTGTGCACTCCGTGCATGTGGATTTGCAATGTGATCTACAGCCACGAGACAAATAGAAGACACAAGCAGGGGCCACTGATGTGCCAACACCACCAAAACCTATGGAGGCCATCAACAGGGGCACGTACGAACACGGCCCGATTTGGAACAGAAAGCCATAGCTCTGTGGGGTTGCTCAGGAACATCAGTGCTCATAGAGGCTGTGTTCCCCATCCATATTTTGGTGGATGAGAGCTATCAGAGAAAATCTACGTGCTCGTTAATGGGACAGGGGCTGTGCAGTGTTTGGCGGAGCCGTAGCGGAGCCGTAGCCGAAAGGCAGGCGTATGCGAAGGATGGGAACGATGTCAACGTTATGGGCTGGCGACAGCTGCAGCTCTGAGTCGAGCCGAGTGAAACCGCGACCCTACGGACACCACTAACCGCGTGTGGATGCATTTTCCATACTAATTTGTATGCTTTGCAAACACATAAAACACGCGTCTTCCTCTGCTACAATTAATTCCTATCTACTTCCAGTTTGACAAACTATAATCAGAGCCGAAGCTGAACAAGAACTAATACTGGTTAATGAGAATTCGCTAAGCACTGATTTGAATATTGCTCTCATTTGCAGCCTAACTAGAGCTTGAGAGCTGCCGAAGGAACGAAGCAAATCTAATGAACGTAAAACCAGGGCATCAGCGCTGCTCGCTTACAAAGGAACGGCTGAATGATGCTGCCGGAGCAGCTTGAGCGGCTGCAGAAATCTGTTCTCCGGAGGCCCTGCCAGCGAAATTTCCCACCCCGGGCAGGGCTCGGGGGGCTGCCCGCCGTGCCGGGCTGCTCCCAGCTCCCTCCCGGCAGCCTCTGAGCCGTGCCACGCGTGAGCGCCGTTCCCTGCGGAGATCTGCCGGCTGACGGAGCTCTTCTGTGAAATGAATACCTGCCAACCTGCTGCAGCCCTGGGACGAAGGCACGGTTATTTTATCCCAATATTTATCTTCCCGAACGCCTCCCCTTCGCCTTGCTGGCGGAACCAGCTGGAGACACCCTCGGGGTGTTCGTCCCTGCGTGGGGCTGGCGGGGACGGAGAGGTGGGAGATGCCCGGGCATCGCTACGGGAGCGGAGAGCTGCCCGTTCAGCAGACAGTTTTGTTTATCAGCCACATGGGCACCTTAATACATTTCACATATAGATAATGTTTCTCGCTTCCCGAACGCACAAATCAAGCAGAAAAAACCTCCAATCGGCTCAATTAAATCCCATCTAACTGACACCACGGGAGGCTTTTGACCAATGCAGAGAGCTAAGATGTGTTTTACTTCAGTAAAAAGAGTAAATAGCTTCTCCAGCTACACACCAGAAAAACATAGGAAAAAATGCAAACTTTAAACCACCATTTGGTGTTAAATACTTGTAAAAGCCTTTTTTCCTTAGATTAATACCTCACATTTATCTGCTCTATACATTTTGGAGACATAGTGAAAATTGCTTATTTCTAATAAAATGTAGCAACTGTACCCTGAGGAAAAATTACTGTGCTATGAAATATTTTCCCCCTCCACCACAGCCAATTTAGTTTTCATTTAAAATTCAATAACTGCATCATACTCAGAATGTTCCACGACTGTCATAATGACTTTGAACAAAAAGTGTGCTGTAAACAAGGAAGATTAGAAAGACGTTATTGAGGTAATTTCTCCCCAAGTTTCTTTCACGCAGACAGAGATGCAGAAAATGGATGCAACAGTTAGTGTGAATGTGATTTAGAAATAAATAGGGAAAAAGGAAGCACTTTGTTCCACATATACTTTGGTAATAAAAGCATTACTTCCCCATTTGAGATCTCTTTCACTGCTTGGTGGAAGGAAACGCTTTGTTGTTTCCTCACTGAAATATTGATGTAAGCGTAGAAGACAAACAATACAATATTGCTAGGAAAATGCTGCCTACTTGCTGTAACATTGTCTTTCCTTGCATCTCGGGAAGGAGCTCTGAAAGCGGTGCCGGCAGAGATCTGCTGGGGGGGAACCGCCGGTCCGTGCTCCCCTAGTCCTGCATCTTGTTGCTTTGTCAGTAGCAGTCACTTCAGAAGAAAGTGCAGAAAGAGAAAAGTCTTTCCCTTTTCTCTTTGCCCAGTCTCTGAAGACAAATTCTGCTCCTAGCATGTAGAATGGATAGACGTTTCAAAAATTTTCTCTCGCCTGCCCGTGGCTCTGCTCCTCGCTGAGTGCGTGGCCAGGCATCTCCCCTGAGCAAAGCTCTGAGCCTCCATTTTGCAGAAGGTGGTTGAATTTCTGCAAACGTATCCAATAAGCAAAACTGTGCACATCCAGCTACATCACTTGGCGTCATTCCCTGTGTAAAGCATCTTCACACTTGCAAGAATCGTTCCTATTGTTTTTGTTTTAGCTCAAAACAATCCCAAGAGCTGGAAGGAAGCCAGTGCTTTGTGGTGCACCGAAGAAGGATGGGTGCTGTGACGCTAACTTGCCTTGCATGGGAGCTGTGACTGATGGAAAGCGGGGAGGAATTAAACAATTTGGAGGCTTCTTTTAGAGAATGCAACAAATGTGGATGTTTTTCTTCTGAGACCAATTCAAGAATATTCCCTTTACAAAGATTTCTGGTATTTTTTCCATCTGACCATACTGCAAGGTCAATCTTTGCCTGGGTACAAATTCCCACCTTCCCTGAGCTCACGGACTCCACAGCTGCAAGGAAATCCTCTCGTTTTTCATAGAAACCAGACACAAAACCCACTAGAAACTTCTGCAAACCTTAAAAATCCCCTGAAAATTTTTAGTCTGAGTAATTTCCATTAATCTGTAATTGAAACAAGGCTGAAGCCCTGACCCTGCAGTTGCTTTGGGTGTTCTGCCTCATAGCTCCCATGTCCCTAGGACCTTGTAATTTCTAGTTGCTAATAGCTGACCTTGTAGGTCTTGTAACAGTGCTTGAGTTTACCAGAAAGATGATAGTATCTACAACTGCAAAAAAAAAAAAAAAAAAAAAAAAAAGGAAAAGCTCATTTCCAGTGAAGCTGAAAATCGTATTATCATCATAAACCAGCAAAGTTTATTTTATGGTTCTCTAATTTTCCCACCCCAACAAATAGGAAAAAATTAGATGTATTTCCTATGGAAATGCAACGTAACATGGAGAAGCTTTCTGTACTATTTTCTGTTTAACCTCTAGAGTTAAAGTAGTTCATTACCAGTCTTCTATCAAGTCCCATTCTGCGTGTCAGCATTCCTTATTGCTGGGGAGGGATGCAACCCAGCACATCCTGATCCAATTATTTCCTCAGGACTTTACTTAGCACACCTTAGACACCTGCAGCAACTGCCACAGGCACCTGCTCTTATGCAACAATGACATTACTGGTGTTTCATACTCTTACATTACAACTTGATGGGAATAATTTCTAGGAGGAAGGTGAAAATTCATAATGTTGCTATACCCAGCACCCACAGCAAGTCCCAGCCATTGCTTCTGCACCCGGTGAAATGGCTCCCGTGAAACCCTGCTCTGCTCCCCCTTCTCCCCCTCTGCTTTTCAGTTGCTCTTGAGATCACCTACATCATAACACACCTGCACAACAGAAACGCCCGTGGGTGCTGCCCCTTTACAGCGGCAGAAAGGGAGGAGAGAAGCACCCTGGACAGTCGGCTGTTCTCAGGACACAGAGTGCTGGTCAGCCAAAAAACCTGTATTTCCCCCACTTATATCATCCTCTCCCTGTGGGATCTGTTCAAAATGAAACATTAGAGTGGCCATTACAGTCAACTTAAATTTTAACAACAAAACCTGTTCTTCCTCTCTTTCTCCAGGGCTGCACAACAAAACAGACCTGAGCAGCTGCCTTCTCCCTGAAGAAGGACTGTATACTCTTATTTGACAGAAGCATACAAACTCAATTTAAAAAAGATTCTGGTTTGATTCTTCTCCTTTTGTCTACCCTAATCAATTTACTTTAAAATGTTGACAGTAATTTTCTAGGGTTTTGCCAGGTGATTAAGTCAGAGGAAGTCTCTGTAAGCCAAACCCTGACCATATTTATGCCAGTCTTACTAGTGCTCTACAGACACAAGATCACGTTAACACCATTGACTTTCTGCCTCTCTTCATTCATATGAAATATACATTTATATCCCAGGCATTGATAAGCCATCTACAAGCAGAGGTAGCAGGGCATGCACTTTTTACAAAGCTATGGCATAGGTGTCAGCAAGGAGTATGGGAATCTTTGGAAAAATGGACTGTGAACAGCAAACACCTTTCAAGAAATAAATTAAACTCCTGTAAGTAAGCAAGAACGTACCGTTCTGTTCTCTGACACATTGTGCTGGTTTTGGCTGGGATAGAGTTAACTTTCTTCATGGTAGCTAGTATGGGGCTATGTTTTGGATTTGTACTGAAAAGTGTTGTTAATTCAGGGATGTTTTCGCTATTGCTGAGCAGTGCTCACACAGAGCCAAGGCCTCTTCTGCTCCTCACCCCACCCCACCAGCGAGTAGGCTGGGGGGGCACAAGAAGTTGGGAGGGGACACAGCCGGGACAGCAGACCCCAACTGACCCAAGGGGTATTCATTCCATCCCATATGGCATCATGCTTAGTATATAAAGCTGGGGGAAGAAGGAAGGGGGGGATGTTTGGAGTGATGGCATTTGTCTTCCCAAGTCACCGTTACGCGTGATGGAGCCCTGCTTTCCTGGAGATGGCTGAACACCTGCCTGCCCATGGGAAGTGGGGAATGAATTCCTTGGTTTGCTTTGCTTGCGTGCGTGGCTTTTGCTTTACCTATTAACCTGTCTTTATCTCAGCGAATGAGTTTTCTTACTTTTACTCTTCTGATTCTCTCCCCCACCCCACTGTGGGGGAGTGAGCAAGCGGTTACGTGGTGCTTAGATGCTGGCTGGGGTTAAACAACAACACGCATGCAGGGTAAGAATCAGTCTCTCGCTGCACAGTACCGTCCTCAAGGAACTAATCTACTACATGGATTTTCCACATCTGTGTGGAGGGGTAGTCTCTATCATTCACAAAGAATGAGGTGTTCAGGTCCAGTATCTGTTCAGTGCTGTGTCTGAATCATTGTTCAATTTGGGCTTCACAAGACTTTTTAACAACTTACAGTAGAAAAACAACAAAAATAATCCCTTGCATCCAGATACTTTTAGATTTGATACTACCCATCTGATGGAAGGACAACTCCCACAGTTTACCCTATTTCTTATTGTAGGTCACAGAGCTGATCTCTAGCTACAGATTTCAAGAAATACCACAGTGATGGAGTGAACAATTCAGAAGATTTACTAGATTTCCTTCTCACAAAGTACTGGTTCATATGAGGGGGGAAAAAAAAAAAATCTTCTTAAATTTTCTGGTTACCTGAACCCCAGCGTGGAATGGGGACATAAGGATTCTGAAAGTCTGGGTGATTCCATCCCACACATGCAAAGATTTGGCACCTGCTAGATTCATGCACTTGACTCCACCATCATTTGGCATTTGTCACTAGTCAGCTGCCAGTCTCTGAAAAATCAAGAAAAAAACCTGCTATGTCCTGGAGAACAGCAATGTATCAACCACCAGTAAAAACCAGCTTCAAATTCACAACAACCTTTTGCTATTTCCACACGGGATCTGCTATTTGCTATAAACATTTATTCCTAGTCGTCAGTGTTGGGAAAGGCAAGAAACAAAAGGATGGATTCTGCTTGGTTTTAATGCCGTGCTTTTGTGCAAGAGGAAAATAATTGTGAAAGTACTTTCTTAAAACCTGGCCACACCACGCTGATTCAACAGGCAGTTGGTATTATGAGATAAAAGGATGCTGTTCAGTCTGATTAATCAAACCCCCTTATGCTTGCCAAAGCCTAATTATTCTTTGATCTACATTAATGACTTCAGAAAGCATAGTACACCTGGTGGGAGTTCTCAATGGGGAGCATTTTAGACTAAAAGGAAAACTCCTCCCTGTGTCACAAAAACCTAATTTGCTTATATCAGTAGAATCAATTGTTTTATACAGAACTGGTCTCCCACAGGTACTGTTGGTTGTATCGAAAGATAATGTATGCAGTTTTTACCAGTATCAAAAAGCTATTGTTTGACAAATAGCAAACTCCATCTCAGGGTGACTTTAAAAAAAACACACTACTATTGCATACTATTGCTGTATGTAGCTTTTTATTGAACACTCTGGCTGTAACTCACATGAGCACAGAGACACATATCTCAGTTTTCTTCCTTCTCAGTGAGATGAACAAGCTGCTCATATCCCAATTTAAAATTCAGTAAGAGATTAATTTACAGTCCAGATCCAGAAGCATTCACATGGATAAGGATGACAAAAGAAAAAAAATCATCTATGAATAAAGCAATTCACCCCAGCTTTACTTGATTAAAAAAAATCCTATGGTTAAAGCAAAGTAAACGGTTGAAAGCATAAGGTCTGTGCTTGTGCAATGGGAACTCATATCAGGAATTTACTACATCAAATGGTACTTTATGGTCATCTAATGGTGGAGATATCCAAGGCCAACAGAAACACAGAGAAATATAATAGAACTATTTCTAGCAAATCTACCTGGAACTGCAACAATTTATAAAAGCAATTTTAAGATTGGCATGAATAACGTGTGAATGGAGATGTATGTGTGAGCACCAGACAAAATCGTAGAACAAAGGTTTAAAGAATGGCCTGCCTTTGTAACAAGATCAAGCTATGATAAACTAATAAAGTCCACAGGGATCGTTTTTGGTCTCCTCCATGCTGTTGAGGATAATCTTGGGAAGAAGGTATCCTTTGCTTTACAAGGAATATTTGCTCAAATCCCAAAGCCGGGAAAAACAAGTTCATGTGCATTTGTGGACGAGACCACACTGAGAACCCTCTAAATTTTGAGAGGCTGATATTGTTTACTCAAGAATTTGACAAAAGAAGTGAGGAACAAAGATTTTTATATAAGAAAGAACTACGTCAAAATAGCTGCTGTCTATGGAGAAATCAGAAGCAGCAAAGAAACCAACATCCTGGTGTTTCCCTTAGGCACATGAATATTTCAGAGCCCTGGAAGAAATTAGTGCTGGAGTTTTGCAACAAAACGACAGACATGAGTTGTGTTTGCCAGAGAATCCTGGAATGCATCATTTTCACAGCCAAACATGGAAAAGCGGAACAAATCTGTATGGTACCAGTCAGACCCGTTTCTTCCTACTCTTCATTAGGCCTTTGAATACTTCAGAGCCATTGCAGCTTTCAGTCTTTCAGAGTCCTTAGCGATGGGCTGGATCCTGATACCAAGAGCTTCCACGGCAAGGTTGGAAGAGCAGCACAGAGTGATTCAGATCAGGATTGAAAAAAGACCGCTTTTTCACATCTGTTTACATGATCTCATTTTTCCCTTCAGGGCTTTCAGCCCTTTTACCTCTGTGTGCAGCACCAAGCAGCGTGCGAAGTGCTGAACTGCGGGAGTTTGTAGGTGCTGTCGCAAGAAGCAGTAGTAGAAGACTTGGCAGAATGCAGCTGGAGTCCCCTGCTATCCACTGCTTCCAGAACTCAGCTCATTGACCAAAGCGGGAAAGGACAAGTCTTAAATCAAGCACGAGACAGAAATGATTAAAGTTTGACAGAAAGATCAATGATGACACCGCTTTCCTTCTTTCTTCAGCGTACTATGAGCACATAGTATTTTCTCTCGCAGCAGAATTCATTAGTTTAATGTGAAATGCTGTGGGAAGGGACAGCAATCATAAAGTTAAAAGAAAGGTTACATGTTTGTCTCAGATAATGTTGCCCAGAGCTCTTTTTTGCTTAGTGTTATTATTTCTTTCTACATTTCAATAAGATTCCTGCCTACACTTCATTCTTTTTTCCCCAGCTGACTTTATTTTAGGCCCTTTGAATTTTAATGCCCTGGGCATAACCTGTTCAGCACACCCATGGATCAGACTCCGTGGCTGTATGGGAGTATGTAGCCATGAGAAAGTCCAGCATCTGGAAGAGAGGTGCAACCTTGCTGCTTATAAACCAACCTTTTCCATTCATAGCATCTAAATACCTACGTAAACCTATAGTGCGTATAACAGACACGAATCTTGTCCTGCCAGCCCACTGACCAGCTCGCCCAATTCAAGGGACCAAACCTTTAGTTGATAGATTGCTATCAATGGGACTTCGCTTATTCATAAGAGCAGACGTTCTTGCCCCGTTATGTTTGCTTTGTACTATCATTTCCTTCTCATCAAGAAACAAACTCAATTATACTTTTCTCTGCTCCAGGCATAACTAATCAGCAGGCAACTCCCTCAGTAAGCCCAGCCATTTCAAATACCTCCTCTCACTTGCAGGTATCTCAAATAAGAAGTGTTACTTCTATACCCCTTAAGGGGTGCAGGCACAGTCATTAATCTTTCTTTCATCTCACAGAATGCTAATAAAACAATCACCTCCCTATCCCCGAATTGGGTAGGTCCTAATTAACATGCTAATTGGGCAGATCTTCCCTAATGACTCCCCAAACTCAGCAGTAATATGTTATATTTAGGTAGAAAAGAGTTATCTAAAAGATAGGTAGAATTAAAAAACTGGCAAGCCAGAGCACAGTTTGGATAGACAAGATATTGAAACGGACCTTCCTGCTGCGGGAATTAAAATTCTCCACCTGCCTATACTACAGATCATATACTTACAGATTCAGCACCTTGCAAGGTTCAAAGCAAGAGGCATTTTGAAGGTAATATACAGCTGTAATAAAGACTATTATTCAAGCAGAGAGAAACAACACATGAGTAACAATGAAGTTTTTAAATATATTATTAAACCTGTTTATTTTAATATCTCTCTAAATAAATCTGACTTTTATTATCTGACACAAAAATGTACAAGTTGTTTTGCAAACCCAGCAATGCCAGAAGCTCTGGCAGTTTGTATTCATGAGCAACTTCAAGATGGATAGTTCAAGTCTTAATGGAATTAGTCCACTGGGGCTAGTATTGTGTTTATGCAGTTAGAGGCTCAATATAATCAAATTTCTATGCATTTGCTTTCTTCAGAAAATAAGACTCAATAATAATTTAAATCCCCCGTTAAGCTAAAATGAAAATATTGGCAGATGCCATAAAAGTCATTGTTCTAAAGTTTTCTTTCATGCACAACCTCATAGATAAAAGCAGAGTTTGTTAGTAAGAAATTGGAAGGTTTGAATCTTACAAAACAAAAGCTTTGCTGTATCTCTCTTGAAACTTCTACTGCAGAAGTCCCTGCAAACATGGCCTTACCCTACTGTAACTGCACATGCAGCTGATGAGCACACGGGAGCATGTTGGCTCCGAAAAGCAGCACTTCTGTAAATACTATGCCCGCAGCCAGTCAGTACTGCCTCACACCCCAAGGCTGTGTTAGGGAGGACAAATTCAGCGTGTCAGGACTACGTAGCAGCAGCTCACCCCAGTCTAGGCAACTGAGACAAACCTGAAGCATGTGCTTTGGTCCCAAACTGGAAATCCTCAGAGGAAAATCAGATGATTGGTTTGTTTTTTTTTTTTTATTTTCTGTACTTTTGGAGCATACAGGAGAAATAGTGGCATAGGGACACCATGGTATTATTTTGTACAACTTTCTGGACTTTAACTCCATTAAAAAAGCCATGAAAAGGAGTCAAAACATTTCGCTGTGACATTTTGTTTTCTGATGCAGAATGATTTTTCATTAAAAGCTTTTTTTGTGCAGGATGTCAAAAGCTAAAATGAAATGTTTTTGTCCTGATTTCTGCTATTCTTTCAAGTTTTAGTTTTCATGAATGTTGTTCACAAAACCAATGTTCTTTCCTCTCCTCCCCCCCTCTGTACAATGGCTGCAAATAAAAGAAAAGTATCTGTACCTATTCATACGTTTTTCCTGCATATGAAAGAGAGACAAGCAACACGATCATTGTTACTGATGGCTGTGACAGACCAGGAAAAAATGAGTACAGCTGAGCTTTGGACAGTTTGGTGCCTTTCTTTTCATCATTGTATACACAGGCAAACCTCTTCTCACTTCATGGCCCATTTGATAAAGAATCTGCTGGTTTCATTTATTGGCAACTGCAATACAAACACTGGCTTTAGATGTACTATCAAAAGTCCTGTTAGGGGGTCACCCCCTGCTCCACTAAAGTCAATGACGCACTGATATAAGCAAAGCCCTTTAGCTTCTTCGGTGCCATACTGCTGCTCTTGCCTTCATATGAGGCAGTTTATAACATACATTTAGATAAAATACAGAACAAGAGGAATCAGTCTGAACAGACCAGACAGAGTCTAAGTAATATAAAACCTATTCTACAGCAAGCTACCCTTTTTCGTGTATGCAATACTGAAGTGCATGGGATCACAAAGACACATCACTTTCCAGATACTTTGTTTTGAACAATATAATTTTTTTCTTAGGAGTTATTGACAGAAAAAAACATTACAATGAAATTACTGTAGCATGTATTGGGCTTACCTGTGTTTCTTGTTGGTATTCTGTTACATAGCATAATGGGGCTAGAAAGCCCTGGGTTGAAACTGCTGCATTACAGACCAGGCTTTTATTTCATAACAAGTTTTTATGGAGCATCCTCATCCCTGCCTGACAAACGGGTAATTACTTTTGAACACACAGTACTTCCTTATAACACCACTAAAAAGCACCTGCTTATGATATCTTTGTTCACCACCAGATAGAGGGTCTGCCAGCGATGGGAATCCTGGCTGGTATTTACAAGAAAAATAAGTCTTTTCCCTGGTTGAACTTGAGCTGGACCTTGTAAAGCCAACTCATGCTCCACCCACGCATCAGGTAGTGCGTATTTTGGCATTTGACTGGACAGGAATAAAGGATAGCAAAGCCACCTTTGTACAGCTCACACTCGGCACTGGTCTGCTGATCTTCTCTGTGTCACAACTCCCTTCCAGCCCAGGCACCGGTGTTTTCTCCCCGCTGAAAGCAGAGTGTGCAGGAGAACTGCGTGTGGCGGGGCTCCACCTCATCCCAGAGACAGCTGAAAAGTGCTTTCTAATCCCACAGTAGAAATGCAGCTTCTGGGCCAGCATCCATTTTGTATTACTCCCTACTCGGGGTGGGTAAAGATCGAGCCCTTGCACAATTTGGTGGTTCAAGGTAATGTTCTGTACGTGTGAGAGTCCACACCAAAGGAACAGTACCATTCAAGATGCCTAACAGGGCTTCCTGGGATCGTCAGCTCTCTAAATTATCCCTAACAGAATCAGGTAATCTGATTTCTGCTCAGGTGATCCTGGTAACTCTGGGCTACTATTTGCCAATCTAACTTTGCAAATATGATTTCATCATGAAGAGTGGCTTTAGAATTGAGTTTTGCTAGTAAAATTGCATTTGAAATGAAAGAGCACATGTTATCATTTTTATGAATGAGCCAACTCTGGTTAATGGGTAAGGCTGCAAGCCAAGTTGTGTGTAAACGCTAAAGAAAGCAAAGAACTTTACAATTTCCTCCCTCCCTCCAATTTCCAGGGAACTTCAACTAGAAAAGCACTTATGTGAACATAAGTGGGCAGTTCCTGAAGTCCTGATTTCTCAGAAGGGAAAGCCCACAAATACCTCCTTCTTCCAAACCTTCCCCGTACAGGGGTTGGGGGCCAGGAGAAGCAATACTCAAAGATTTGAAGTTGCCAGATTGAGACAAGGCCCAGATCAATATTTGAGACACCAGTATGATAAACTATGTTTTGGAGGAGCTGAGACACCGCTTAGTATCAGGATATATGTGCAAACTTTTTATTATGTTTATTAAAAAACAGCATACAAATTTCATGTGGTAAAGCCAGCAGTGGGATACCACAGCAGGGCAGTGGTTACTGGTTGTTAAACTCTGGAGAAAGATGGAGGATGACCCGGTTTTAGTTACTGTAATTCTAAAGATAAAGAATGAAGAATAATAAAAACAAGAAAATGCATTTCTAGTTTTCAGCTGGAAAACAAAAAACCCCACCATGCTAACCCATTTAACCTGTTACACCTCAATCCAGAAGAGACACGGTTCCATCTAGGGGCTTCAGGAGCTGAGAAGGGCATTACTGCTTTATTGTTTAACCCTGTAGATTTTTTTTTTTTTAAACACAGTTAAAAAGGGAACCAAGGCAAAAACTATAAAAATAAACCCCAAAGCATAAACCCTCCAGAACATTTGTAACCAACTCCTTTTCATGCCACATAGACAGAAGAAATTCTCAAATGTGATTTTAGCAGTAAGACGTCTGGACCATTTCCAAGCACTGCCAGTCATTACGGGCTTCCTCCAAATCTCCCAAAGTCAAAGGTTCAGTCCTTCCACTGATTTCAGATCAAGTCCAACTAACACAGATAACTGGCACACAGATAACTGGCACACAACTGAGCTGTCAAAACCAAAAACAATCCAAAAAAGTGCTCTATGATACTGGTCCATCATACTCACCGGTGTATTAAATCAAAGAGGTACAGTAGGAGTCTTGAATGAATGTAACTGTGCTCCTGCTCCAGATTGAGTTTGATAGCAAGTCAGCTGATGTCTTAACACTGATCCATCATGCGGATCCTAACAGGTGTGGATGGGTCTCGCTAAAATACAGGATTTTCCTCAATACGTACCTGATTTAGGCTTATGAAACTTGCTTTAGCACTATATGAGACAAAGTAAAGACAACGGATGTTTTGTGTATTAGTGCAAGTGCTACTCACCAAACAGAAACTTGCTGGAAGATCTCACCTATAATCAAGATCTGGGGTTTTTGGATACACACAGACAACAGACTTGGCGAGCTGCAAACTCTGTGTGTGTATATATATATATATATATATATACTCTCTTAAATATATGCAGAGAAACAAACTGGGCCCGATCAAATGAACTTCAGAGTGGTCATCTCCCGTGAGGATGCAATTGTTGTGCCTGGAGGCGCCTGCAGCAGGAATCTGCACCCCAGGAAAGGGCAGTAGCACCCACCCGGATCCAGAGCAGCTCAACGCTTTTCTGTACCCCAGCTCGTCCAACACCCCTGTGGCAAAACAGACTTTACGCAGGCAAATTACTCGGCTACTTTCCTCCTGGTAGCACCTCCGGGGTGTCACAGTGTGTGCAGCCTCAGGCTGCACCAGGAGTACGAGAAGGGGGTTTTTGAGCACAGCTGAATACCTCAGTCCATTCTTGTACCTGCAAGGAACAGCAGGAAAGAGAATATCCCCTTGGAAGGACACCCAGGATAACACAACAGCTGGATATTGCTGGCACCGTGTGGGCTGTTGTGAAAGAAACCAGCAGAGCTCTTTTATACAGCTTTGTACCTGTATTTGTCTATAAATACCTGTATCTACATAGATATACTGTTCTTTCTTGCTATATAATCTCTTCATAGAGAGCGCTAATATTTCTGTGTACCACACCATGGCACTGTGCTGTGGAAGCTCGGCTTGAAGGAAAGGCAATCATGGAAAAAGGCTCTCAGACATAGGCTTAAAAGCAATGTAGCCAGAGACAAACAGCTTCAGGGTGAGGTATCTTATCGGGTGTGTTTTCCTGACAGAAATACAGTTCCCTCAGCTGTATTCACATCTTCTGCACACTCACATCATGGTTCAATGATATAATAAATCCATCTTAGATCAAACCTACTGCAGCTGTGAGACACAAAGCACTGATCCAGTATAAATTTGCTCTGCTGATTCAGATTTGTTAAAAAAAAAATAAACTTTGACAGGTTAAGTTTTCACTGGCAGGCTTTATGCTGGATCACGTACCATGTGTCTGAAGCACTTTAACATTTTCGGAGATCCCATACTATCTTCAGCTACCAGAAAATAAACATATGCTCCTTATCTTATATTTTAGCTAATTCACTAAAGATGCAATTGCATGTCCGTGCCTGATCTGGTTCAAATCTATGTTGCTGGATGGTCCCGTAAGTGTGTAGATGTGGTATAAGGACCAGAAAATAAAATCTTCAGCCTTTGCTGAAACAGTTCCGGAATGTATTGCCCCAGGGCAAAGTCTCTGATCTAAGCAGGGGGGCAGGTGAGTGCTCAAGGTGGCAGTAAAAGTCATTCTATGTGATCTGGAGCCCAAATCATGGTGTCCTCCTTCAGAATGGATCTGGCCTGAAACCCAAAGCTGCTGCTGGCTTTGCTAAGGTTGGACCAGTTACATACATATACTTTAGGTATTATGGACTGCAAAATATTTAAAAGGCTTAAAAGCAATCATCTCGCTCCTCTTCTTGAAAACACACCGTTTTGCTTATTGTTTCAGAACTGCTTTTCTCCCTTTTGTCTTTTTTTGGTGTTTTCAGAAACCAGTTTTAACAAAAAGAACTTTTAGCTGCCTGCAAAGAACAAAATAAAGAGAGGAAACGTTTGATTTGTAACCTTTTCTAAGCAACAAAAAAGCATGTAGAACATCCCCTGACGAGACCAGGGTCATGAGCCCCTACAAGCCACCCCTGCCCATCTGAAGGTGAAATGGTTCTAGGTGAGCTCAAGAAGAGCTCAAAAGAGAAAAGTCTGTTGAGCCCAGCTGAGGGTCTAACCTTGGTCTTTTTGAGATGACCTGTTTATTGCTATGTAGAATGTAATAGATCAGTGGGTTTTGAAAATTCACTGAAGGATGTGTGGGCTGAAAACATTAAGGCTATGTAAATGGAAATTTTCTTTCTAAAGAGTGAAATATGCAGATTTTGCTCATTGCTTCCACATAAACGAGTGACCAAATGAAGAGAAAACTGATCAAGAAAAATGTATGCATAATAAAAATGTGTACATGCTTCATCTAAAATTCATTGCCTCTAAAGGTTCATCAAATAATTACTTAATCTTGAACAGCTGCATGCACAATAAAATTTGCTTGCACTAGGTCTGAATAGAATTAGTTTTTCCTGAGAATTGTAACACAACCAATACCCTCCAACTGTTCAGCAAGCGGCAACTCCAACTGTAAAGTAACTTGTATTTAAAAGGACCTACCCAAACCAGATTGATTCTGAGCTGACATTTGCTGGTTTTAATCATGTACTTCATTGTATAGTAGCAAGAGCCTGAAGAAATAACAGAGCTACCGCATACAAAAGTTTATTAATGAATCGGATCCAATCCATGCATTGCTCTGCTCAACAAATATGAGAAGCTTTATGTCACAGCTGAAATATTTCATTCCTGCTGTAAACCAAGGAGGCCCTGTGCAGGAGATTTTAGACGTTGTGCCTGTTGCAATGACTTAGTTTCCTTTGCTCCCCAAAACCTCTGCAGGTAGGTCAAAGGGCTGGGGTCTCAGGCAGGGTTGGGGGTATCGCTCCTCAGTGTGGAAAGAAAGGGAGAGCCTCAGTAACCTTTCTGGAGCAGAACTTTAAAAGAAAGATTCACTCCACTCTGTTCTTTCAGTAAAATCACTTCTGTGCTGACAGCAGGATTTGTTCCAACATGCTACATTTTTAAAAATATCTCTTCCCACCAAATTTCCCTGAATAATGTTTATTACTGGGTCACCTGTCTTGAAATGGGAACTGCAGGCAATGTACTGACTAGGCTGAATTACTGTCCTAGCTCACTGATGTCCTATAACCTCTGTCCTCACTAGCCTTCCTCGCAATGCTATCACTGTAAGAAATTCCCCAACTACCAGTAAATTATATTACACACGCCCCCCAGCCCCCGCTTGTACAAACCATACAGCAGGAGAATTTCTTAGTTGCACTGAAGTTAGTAGAAAGACTCCCACTGACTTCACTTCAGTGACAATTGGATCAGATGTGGGGTAGTTGTATCGAAAATTCACAAAGTGCCAGTTTGGAAGCACTTAACAAATGTCACCGTTTGCCCTAGCAAGAGGAGCTGTTTGCCAAAGATTCAGCTCCAACAGTGAACAAAGGGATGAGGGTTGTTCTCGATTTACCATGGATAGCTATCCCTCGCAGTACCAGGCTGCCTGCTTCCATGCTCAGCTATGAAATAAAAGAAGTTTTACAATAATCACAGGACCAAAGTCTGCCTTTCATCTCCCCAAAGCTGAATGAGTTCAAAATGCTTGGGATGACAGATGATGACATCCATAGTCAGACAAGATGGCTAGTGGCCGGTGTAGTTTTGTAATTAAGCTAGGTTTGCAAGGTTTTTATTTTGGAGAAAAAAACCCAACAGGTTCTCTTATAATTGGAAATGAAACTAAATGAATGCCACTGCCTTTATTCTGGCCACTGAATTCCAGTAATGCTTAGCAATTGCCGTGTTTGTAATGTCGGTGCACTGAAATAGATTTTTTTTTTTCCCCTACTCATCAAAGTAAAAAAATTTGCTCCAGCTGCTGCTGATCAAGAATTTGGAGAATATTACCCAGACTATTAGTATTCTGCACACACTGCCAGGTGCACAAATAAAAGTCTCTAGCATCTCTCTCTCTCTCTCAATCCAGTTAATTGAATTGTGACTTGATTGGGTTCAACAGACAATAAAAAATATTTTCCCAGTTTGAAAAGTTTTGACTTACCTTAGTGAATAAAAAAGTGATAAGGGACATCTCTGCAAGAAAAATTGGGTTTGCTAGTCTCGTCTGAATCTGTGTTCAATTTTGTGAGCACTCAGCTTTTCTTTTGCTTCCTTACTCATATTTCTGTTCGTGCTGCAAGACAAATGAGCTAGCAGATCCCACAAAAGGTCAAAAGAGAGACAGCAAGAGAAATTTTAGCATAACTAGATTTTCTCACCCATTGCATGGTCCTGCAGTGTACAGATAGGATTTCTGCTCTAGTCGTCTACTCAAACGGGACCGCTACAGCTACACTTAACAGACTAGACATTGCCAAAGAAGAGATGACCTGCGCTGCACCACGGGTCCATCCAGCTGGGTGTCCTGCATCCCCCGGCAGCCAGAGAGCACTTCTCTTCTGAAGGCTGCAGTGTTTCAGTCAAAAAACACAATGTTATGATTTAGCATTAGGTGAAGCACAGGAACCCCCAAAGACAGGGAGAGTGGTTGGTTTGCCCATTGAATTCAGCCAGAAGGGAACTAGCTGTAAGGGAAACAAAGGAATTTTACAGCTGAGAAAACCTTCTCTGCTGTGCAGAACTGCCAGACCTCTTTTCATGGAAATCCCCTTTTTTACGGAAACAGAGCACCCTCATGCTTCCTAATTGTCCAAAGGGTTTCTGCATTTGCCAGAGGAAGCACGGAAATCAGCTACAACAGCAGCTGTGCCAGACAAACCCTCTCTCCTGCTGCGTCTTCAGCTTGTTTCTCTCTTTCCCCAGCTGACACTTCCTAAACTCCCTGCTTGCCATGCTGAGGTGACCTATAGCATCGCTCCCAGTCCAAATCTCAGGACACACTCCCATCTCCAGCAACACCAAGCTAGCTAATGGAGAAGTGCAGAAGGCTGAGACCCCAAGCCTTGCAGTCTTAGCAAAACCTGGGACATTTGACAAGCGTTGCCTAGAAAAGAGCAGGAGGTACAAGGGGCCAGAACAGAACTGCGCTGCCAGCATCCACAGCACTAACAACTCTGCAGTTTCTCAGTGACCTTGTACGTAACAGTCGGGATGAAGGTACCCGGAGGCCCACGTGAAGGTTGGCTTTGGGCCAATGCATGCATTTGCTGCCTGGCTTTGTAGAACCTTCGGCCCTACCATCACCGCATACTTTTCCACCTATCAACCCCCAACTTTTCCAGATTGCAACAGGACAAGATTCACAGCTGATGTAAATCAGCACATCTCCAGTAAAACTAGCAGGGCTGAAGTGCTCTGTACAACCCATGTCTCATCTGGAAGGGTCCAGAGATCTTACTGTTTTGTAAAATACTAGGTATTACAGAGCAGGGATGAATTTGACTAATTTTGACAGAGTTGAAGTCCCATTCATTAGCATCTGTATAATATTTCCAATTTCCTTGTTTATTGAAAACTAGTGTTTCCTAAATACTCACTGAGAGTACTTTTTCAATAGGCACCAGCCTCAAATAATTGTCAATCCACTCAAATTCTATTTAACAAGCTCTTGAGTAGAGCCTGCTCTTCCAAATTGGTTTTCTGTTTTGGGCAAACTTCGGTGGAGGACAGGCCAGCTCTTAGGATCTAGCTTTGCTGTGTTAACTGCTTTGTGTTAAAAAAAAAGCCCAATCCCCCCCCTCCCAAACCAAAATACAAATCAAGAATTAAGAGCTTTCAGCTGCATCCAGTTGTCAAACAGGCTCTGGAGTACTAACAGATGCAACCAGTATGTATTTTGGTGTGATTAATATAGAGAAGGAAGACTGGTGATGCAGAGTTAAGCATCAGATTCTGAATTAAATCCTGGTTTTATGTGCTTGACTGAGGTGTGCTTTATTATAGCGTGACACCCACCTGCACAGATAAAGTTCAGGGTCTGTCAGCATTTTCCAGCTTAAGTCAGGTCTGTTTTCCAGAGCAGGAAAGAGATCTGGGCTGTAACTCAGCTGTAACCATTCTCTCGAGTCAGTAGTTTGGCAGACAGTCTCCTCTGAGGACAGTAGTGTTTGTTCTGCTAATTACTGCTCCAACTGGTTTGACCTTTTTAAAATTAAATGGAAGTTTGAAAGGAAAAGTATATGCAGGCCAAGTTTTCCACAATTTCAGATAATTTCTTATGGCTTGAGATACTGTGTTTTATAACTGTGAGTGCAGAATGTGGATGAGGTGCTAAGAACATACTGAAAGTTAAGAATACACCCCTTCAGGTATTTGATACTTACCCTTCCCAGAAAAGACCTTTAGGTTGTAGGCTACAAAGTGAGAACTAGTTTAGGATCCTTCATATCAGATGTCAGTGTGTAACAATTTGGTTTGGATCACTCTTGATTCAAAGTGATACCTCTTTGTAAATAGCACACTTGTTTTCACTGTTTTTTCAGGTAGGCTAGAAAGAAGCATTATATTTACTGCATTGCATCAGCAACATTACTTCCGCAAATTTTAGAAATGAATATGGTAATTGGAAATTGTTAAAAATTGATAAACACTTGTGAATGAAAAGGAACTGCTGTGAGGCAATTTAAATGGAGAAACCATGGAACAAAGAAAAAGCAGCAATAGAATTTTTTGGCACATAAGCAAGTTTTTCCCTTAAAAAGTGTATGCATGTACAAAAATAGAAAATATGTAGGAGAAAAAGCTGGAAAATATTTGCACCAAGGGACATATAAGGTTCATCCAACCATCTCTTTGGAGTCAGAAGAGAAGAGATGAGTGTTAATTTAGCACTAGCAGAGAACTCTTTTTGACTATATCAGTTATCCTTATGCTGAACTCGGAAGAAGTTTTTATGGAAGGCTTCAGCTAGAATTATCAGCATCCTCAGAACAGGGGGCCTGATCCTGCCACATCTGGGAGTTTGCCTGAATGAAAGCTGTACAAAACCATCCAGAATAAGGAGCTGCTCTACAGAGTCTTCACACATGACAACTTGTCCTCACAAACAGACATGGCAGCAAAAAAGCTGGCAGGTCAAACTCTAGAGTATCTAAAGATAATAATAAAATAAGATAATTAATAAAATCTTTTTAACTCATGAGGTTAAATAAGATCTAAGGATTTAAAGAAAAACTCCGTTGACTGCAGTGCATAGAAATCTTAAAAATAAAAGTCTGTCCTAATTGTGGATTCAGGATACCGTGAGAAAACGGCACTAAGCTTACGTCACAAATTTGATACATGCAAACAAAAGAAAGAAGCAGGTGACATAACTAGAGGGAAAACTGAACCATCCCTGTCACCTGCAGTTATAAGAGGCCAGAGTCTGATTTTTCTCTCCGAAGAAAATACTTATGGCATGGTACTTATGACACCCGGGAAATGGCTTAGATGGGTCTAAACCATCAGCAAATAATGTTGTACTTAGTGAAACACTGTACAGTCCTTCTCTAGACACTGATGTGGTGTGGGTAGACCTATTTCACCGTGACTCTCCATAGAGGACTGTGGTCTAAAGACCCAAAACTGTAGGCAGTTAGATATTTATTCCTTCCTAAAAGTTGGAAGCTTACAAACAGTTTGCATCCTTTCTGTGCAGATGTCTTTTCTTCACCTCCTTTGGCTGTCACGAGGTCCTACAATGTTTACAGCAACTCTGCAATGTCAGAGTAATTTATCCAAGATTCAGCAAGTTTCTCCATCTGCCACACTTTATGTATCCTTAAGGAGTCTCCTAAAGAAAAGACACTCTTGAATTTCTATGCTCAAAACTGCAGCGCTAGCCCTGACTTAAATACCAAACACAGCCTTCAGATAAAGCACCAATTGACATCATACTTCCATCAGTTAAACCACGCAGCTTGAAAGTAAAATTTTGTATTTTCCAAGAGGTTTTTTTTTTGTTTGCAGTATTTTAAATATTCACTTCAAGCAGGATGCTATTTGAAGAGACACTTCACCTAGGGATTTTGGTGTGATTTCTAGCCTCATTCTAGTCTCAAAGGAGACTAAGACTTTATGCTTGTGAAAGGTGTTGTGTATGGGGAATCACACAATACTTCGCAAATAAATATTAATGTATCACAGTAAGGAATCTGAGAGGTTCAGATGGTCAGCCTAAGGCACAGACACATGCTTAGCAAATCACTGCTTTATGTACTTCACTTGAGGCATGTGAGTGGAACTTACTGGCAACTTTCTGGCTTAATTTTATTTAAAAAATAACTGTTTAGAGACCAAATTCGTAACGAGGAAGAGCCTGGTATTGCTATTTCACTGGTTCAAAGTTGTGAAAAATCTTCTGGTTTTGTATTTAAAAAGTAAGTCTAAATTACTTCTGTTAATAAGAATTATATTTATACCAAGAGATGAAAAATAGAAATGTTTTAGTTGACCCAGACTTCCTCTTTCTTACCCCCTTAATTTTGTTTATTTGAAAAAATAAGAAAATTCTAATTTTTTTAATGACAATTTGGAGATCTGGAAAATTCTTAGAGAGTGAGAAACACTTCCTACATAAGCCCATTTATGAGTAATCAAAATCAAAACAAGGATTTGACTTCTAACATCAGGAACGTGTATACTAAATTAGACTATGTGAAACACAAGAGAAACAAAACTGCTTGTTTACTCTTGCAAGGTCATATTTATGCCAGAAATTACTTTGGACACTGATGCCATATGTGATTGTGCTCATCCTTTAACAACATTTTCAAATTTTTAGTTGAATTTGCTTAATCCATTTAGAAGAGATGTTTATTCCGAAAAGGTGTTCCTCTTCCAAAATAAGAGCAACCACCCACAGAGCCAATTAGGACCAGTTAAATGGCTTGACATTCAAACTTTGCATCGTATTCTGCACTTTCTTAAGTGTAAATCTTGGTTCACCTCCTTCTCCTTCCTGTACAGCTATCCCTTATCCAAGGCCATTCAAGACAGATAATTCAATGAGTGGTGAGATAACATTTGCCTGAATAAAGACGCTGCTTGAGCCTCCTGCAGATGCACCCTGAGGGTTTTCATCCCACCCCCTCTCCTACAAGCGTCCTATGCTGTCACAGTCCCTCCACGAGATGCTGTCACATTGCTAAGGCACAAGAAGCTGGAGCCATCTGCTTGCTTCAATTAATTACAGCTTGCGCCCAAGATTTCTGCTGGGACTCTCCCTTTTCAGGCATGCTGAAATGAGACCGGCAAGCATTAGGGGAATTGACCACATTGTCCCACCTTTAAAACAAGAATAAAAAGAGATGCCTTTCCTAAATAAGTAGAATGATACTATTTCAGCTCCCTCAGAAGTGACTGGCAATGTCTTTCTCTGCAAATGGCTGTTTACCACACGGACAAATAAGGCTAGGAGAGGTTGAAGTGTCAAGAATGGTTGAATTTTCAGCTACTCGCTCTTTAATAAATAATGACAGGTTGCACTTGGAGTTCAGCAAGGAAACTCTATTACCTTTCTCCTTCCAGGACATCTTTATGCATTACAGGATTGGACACAAAGTTTCCTGACACAGCAAGGTTAGTGCAGTCATGCACTTGAAAAGATGACCCAGTGATGTTCAGGGTCAACAACTGATAAGTATTAAACCGTTCAGGTGTTATGCTCTTGCTTTGTGAGCTCCTCCATTTGCTTGTTTACTGGAGATATGTCTTATGGGGAAATCTGCGCTGAACACAGCGACTGCTGGGTCTCATTGCAAAAGAGGACTGTTTGTAACTCTGATAGTGAGATTTTTTTAAGTACCTAAAGTGAACACATAATAATATAATTTGCCAATCAGAAACAAAACTGCTGGCTCAGAGCCTAAGAAGTACTATGTTATATCTGATTTATCCTCTCCACCCAAATATACAAGACTAAGGAAAGTCATGAAGCAAATTACATGAATGCTCATGTAAGCATGTGATCTTACAGTTTCTGTCACAAAAATATCGAGTCATCTGCCTAATAATTTCCAAATCATTGAAGTAAAACTTCCATCGTCTTCTAGTTCCTCCACAGTTCATCTGAGCTAGCTCTGCGATTAGATCCTGGAGTATCATTATCTTGCCACCAGCCTTATGACCTACTCCGAGCACAACTTGACATTGCAGCATAAAGAACCAACCTGAATTTTGTTGGATTATTCCCAAATTCACTAAAACCTCCTTCCCATCAGCTGCAATGTGATGCTAAACAGTAAAGAGTAGGCTAAATCTGTTTTCAGTGTTGCTTAGAGTCAGCCAGCCAACTGCTCCTCGGGGTTCCTGACAAATAGATACACCCTTCCCTCCCAGGAGAACGCAATGCACTTGTTTATCTTAAGCTAGCATCTGCTGGCTTGTCCCAGATACGAAGAGAAACATAAAAGGAAAATTAAGTTTGTAAAGTGTTTCAGATTTGTGTCTCACTCCGGTTTCCAGTCCCTGCCGCAGATGCAATGAATTACTATGCCCTGTGCTCACAGGGAACACAAGGGTTGCAAGGTGAAATGAGAGCAAACTTCATTAGTAGCTCTACTGCTGGCAGGAAAGCACCAGTGTATCTCAGTTTAGCCTGCATGGGATGAGAAACTAGAAGGGAAATCAGTGTAACCTGCTCCCTTCATACTGCCTTTGGAAAAGCCACAGCATCCTCCACCAACAAAACCTTGGAGCTATTGCTCTGAAATGCAAACAGAGTTAGGAAGCTTGGAAATTTCTGAGGAGGACTAACGTAGTTTATTAATTCTCACTTTTTGTTCAAAATACGCATAGACATCTGAAGTCTGAGGTTCATAAAAGTCGCTGAACAAGTGCCACTTTAAGAGATCAACTGCAGATAAAGGAACATATATCCAGCTGTTAAAACGATGCAGCCCATAAATGCCAAGAAACAATGGCTGTTTATAAGAGCTGTACATCTGCTACTTCTCTTTCCTTCCTATCCTTTCTGGGTAAGGACGCCCTTCAGATGCTTCCTTCTTGCAAAAAAAGGAAAGGTGGTGGGGTGGGGGGAGGGCAGGGAAGATGTGAATGAAGAGCTTTAAATCAGAAATACCGGCTCTGAACTCCTTTTTGATAGAGAACTTGGAGTCTGACAGCTCGCAAGCCCGAAACCTGACTTCTCTCT
Organism: Buteo buteo; assembly: GCF_964188355.1. Classification (NCBI taxonomy): domain Eukaryota; kingdom Metazoa; phylum Chordata; class Aves; order Accipitriformes; family Accipitridae; genus Buteo; species Buteo buteo. Next base: position 35,033,844 of record NC_134181.1, read on the forward strand.
CCCACTCCCAGCAGAAAATGAAGGAGATGGTAGGTTGCAGCGTAAGCACATTAAAGGCTCCTCTTAATCCATTCTTGCCAAGAAGCTGATTTTGGGTGAACTTGCTGACAGCTCTGTAAACCTTTCTAGATTAATCTTAGCTAGCGAATGACATTTTCAAGGGTTAGATGGCGCAGTTTACAACCTTGGGCTGGAACTCCTTTAAAGATTCTCAAATTCAATAACCTAGTACAAACAATTCAATTAGAGAATTATCACCAGTCAGTTAGTTTAACTAGAAAGTTCTTCAAACCAAGTTCTTAAATTCCTTTTCCTTCAATAAGTCAAGGTATTTATTCTCCCTGTCATCCATCATCTACTTGTTATTTGCCTGGCTTAAATATTTTAGCAAGTACTTTAAAAATGTTTGCTGTTTAAAAATTTAGGTGGTGAATAAATATGCCGTTTCCCTATTTCTTAAGCCCCACTGTTGCCAGGGACCAGATATTAATGGGAACACTTTTCTGCTGAGCTCTCACCATAAGAATTATACATTCATATTGTTGTCAGAGGGCTTAGCACTGGATTGAATCAGTTCAGTGCTCTTAGTGCATCATTCCTTTAAACATCTGTAAATGAATAAAGCATATTTGATGAAAATCTGTCACGCACTAGTCATCTGCAGTAGCAGATTTTTAAATTTTCATGAGAATTATGTTAGACTTTAATAATAATAAAAAACTCAACCTTGCCTGCATGGAACGTACGCAGGGAGTAAGGGGACATTTTTTGCACACAGATTAAGGAGTTTTAAATGTGTGAACTATACAGCAGAGCTTACATCGGCGGTAGCAAAGAAGAACATACATGATCTACAAACTATTTACAGGATACAAAGAACATAAGGATCGAGGAAGGATAATTAATAAAAAATATGTACAGGAAAATACACCAGATTTATTCAGATTACAAAGAGGTGATGAAATAATTTTTCTTCAGGGAGACCAGCCCACACCTCATTTAAAGTCCCATGAAAATCCTTCATGCCTAAAGCTGGGTACACCTGGATATTTGGTTAGTGCTGGGTTCAGCTGAAATAGAAATTTAAGAATTACTTTTCAGGAGAAACAACTCCATTGTGGCCAAGGAATTATCCTGGCCTTAGAATTGGGCCTGTTGTATTCTTTCCCCAGTCTCTCTGGATTTGTTTCCTGCATAATTGTGGGTCCCTGAAAAATATCCCTCATTAGTCAGTAACAGCTGAATGATCCTGGTTCTGGAAAAAAAAAAAAAAGAAACCAAAACCCCTAGAGATTTAATTAAGATCATAAGGTGAATATTAGTGAATTATGCCCTCTTTACCCAATCACAAAATTATCCATGGACCCAAGCAATGGGTCAAAACAGAACCTCAAACATCTCTGAAGTCTGTTAAACAGTGAGATGTTTTTCCATGTTCCCTTTCTGCTGAGATCAGTCAGAAGGACAAACAGCAGCCCACTATTACTAGAAAACAATCTTTTGATGGAGCTACACAGCCTGCAAGAGCTTTGCAGAGCACGTGCCTTTGCAAAGTATGTGTTGGCCACCTTCTGAATTCGTGCTTCCACATATGAAAAACCGTACTGAAAGGTTTGCTTCACTACAGAGCAGACAGTGAACAGTAATTTAAGAACCTGTCTGGTTAAACAAGACCTGCTAGAAATGAAAAATGACATTCCTGATACAAAGCAATTACTGTAGTTCCAGCCATCCAGTCACGAGCAAGTTATAAGGGAATGCTTCCTGCATTTAATTCCCTACAAAATCACAGGTATTAATTAACTTGACTTTTCAGAAAGGTGCTGCCTTTGACATTTGAACACATGCAGATTTTACAGAGGTTTGTAACCATCTGGTTTTTGAAAACTTATTCTGGTCTGTGTGACCTGATTGAATAGCCATGCAGTACAGCATTTAACTGCTGAGAGAGAGAATAATTTTCTTCTTCCTTCATCCAAGATTTTAACAGCTGTAGTAAGGGAACAAACCCTCGTTCAGGTAAGTCTGCTGACTCACCAACAGCAGTAACAATTTCTGGGGACATTAGCCAGGGAATGTAAGTAAGGAGCAGATTAAGAGCTCATGACCATGCTGATTTTCTGATTAGAAAGTAGAGGAAGTGGGTTAGATGATTAGATTTAGGTGGATCTTTCTTTGAATAATGAAGCACTGGGAAAATTGTGATGTGCTACAAGATTAGGAAGCACTATGGACATTCCTCCCCCCCCCCCCGCCACTCAAAACTTAACACTTTTTCCAAAATAAAAGCTTTTCATAGAATGCCAGTGAGGCCAGTAGGCCTGGCTGAGGGTTCTGCTCTTCTGAGTATTTAGAAGAAAACATCTACAAGCCTCAGGTTTCTCCTAGTGAAAAAATGAAGTCTTCTGTTCATGTCATGCCCCAAGTCAAGTTTTCATCTAGTTGTCATTACATAAAAGCAGCCTGATCCTTCTCCTAAGGTCAGAGCAGTAAGTCTACCACATCTCCATAGGCAATACATTCTCCCCTGCAACCCATCTCTGAACATGAGCACAAATCTACACACATACTGGCACATACAACCCTCATCAGCTGCCACATGTCTGCTTAAATCTTTTTCTTTTCTGTAAGGAGGTCTTCGTCGGTCCTCCCCTGAGCATCTGTCATGGTTTAACCCTAACCAGCAACTAGGCACCACGCAGTTGCTCACTCACACCCCCCCCCGCCATGGGATAGGGCAGGCAATTGGAGAAAAAAAGGTAAAACTTGTGGGCTGAGAGAAGAACAGTTTAGTGGAACAGAAAGGAAGATAATAATAATGATACTAACAACAATAATAACATGACAACAATAATAAAAGGATTGGAATATACGAAACAAGTGATGCACAATGCAATTGCCCACCACTCACTGACTGATGCCCAGTTAGTTCCCGAGCAGCGATCCCCCCCAGGCCAACTCCCCCCAGTTTATATACTGGGCATAACGTCACATGGTATGGAATATCCCTTTGCCCAGTTGGGGTCAGCTGTCCTGGCTGTGTCCCCTCCCAGCTTCTTGTGCCCCTCCAGCCTTCTTGCTGGCTGGGCATGAGAAGCTGAAAAATCCTTGACTTAGTCTGAACACTAGTTAGCAACAACTGAAAACATCAGTGTGTTATCAACATTCTTCTCATACTGAACCCAAAACATAACACTATTCCAGCTACTAGAAAGAAAATTAACTCTATCCCAGCCAAAACCAGGACAGCATCTTTGGATGAGAAGGCAAATATAAAGGCTGTGCTGTGGCAGCCTCCTTGATAGATCACCGGCATGAGGCCTCCCTAAAAGCCCCGTGAGCTGATGCAGTGCTATGGCTGCTGCCAGATGTTAGTATCAGCAGCCAGGTACCTGGACACTGAAAGTCCTTGCTGCATATAACTGAATATCCCCCTGTCTCTCATTAGTGTGCCTCACAATTCTCATTTATGATATTTCCACCATACTTACAAGTGCCTAGCTGTTAATAAGCACTGTCACTCCAGTTATGTTTCAGATAAATATGTTGCAGTAATTAATAGAGAGTAACAATTTGATTTAAAAGATACTGGCTTGCCCCAGTATGAAAAGTGACTTGACTGTCGCTGCAAGCTCAGCTAGTTCTCCATTAGATTATACGTGCAGTTCACATGGGGAATCACACAGAAATCCCTCATCAGTAAAATTATATTCATTAGTCCTCAGGTTAGAAATGAAGCTGGTAAACCAACTTTATCTGCTGTCTGTGGGGTGAAGAGACTTTTGATAACAGCTTTTTAATTAGATGAGACTCCTTAGCATCAGCATGCAGATAAGGGAAACTGCATGAATTACCTATACTTTGCAGAAATCCTTTGATTTGGAATACAACAACAACAAAAAGATTTTAACATCAGAAGTATTGGAGACAAGACTGCTTATGAATAATAGCATCTGTAAAAATTATAGCAGGAACAGCTGCAGCAGAGATGAATGCCTGTAAAAATGAGCCTACTAGAAGAAGTCTGTTCACATCAAAACCCAGAGAAATCCAGTGCCAAGTGACTATTAAAACTTCCAGCTAGTTCCCACTCAGATGGATAAGAGCTGCCTCACACTCACTTTTGCTTATGGGACCTTGATTATAAAACATTTATCACATTTTCATCCCTTGTTAAATGGTTTCTTTGATTTCTTCCAGGGGAGTTCTTTATTGGCAAGCGTATCTAGTGCTTCCATATGCCAAGCAAGCAGGAAAAACTGCAGGAGAATGGAAAGATTGAGTATTTCATACAGTCCCTGGTTGCATGGCTGTATGCTTCTGGGGCACTCTGCAAAGATATGAGGTTTAAATAAAGCTATTTCCAAGAAAATAGCTGCTAAGTTTCCCCTTTTGAGGCTCCTAGTCACATAACTTCTCAGGTGGGAAGTAACCAAGGACCTGAAATCAGCTCTTCCCACAGGAGCACTGAAACTGGACTCCTAAGAAAACCCAGCTTCCTCACATCAAGTCTTACTCACTCACTAGACTCGAGGCTTTCACAGGCTTTGCACATGCAACACACTCCTTCTTTGCTACTCTTTCTGTAGAGAGAGGAGAAAAAGCAAGCTGTGGGCCAACAAGACGACTGCAAAAGCACCTAAGGGAATAGCACAGGATCTTACTCTTTGTTTCCGAGTTTTGACAGAAGGCTGCTTTTAATGCCAGCTTTGAGCCTCCTATTTGCTAAGACATAGAGCATGGCAGAGTCTGGGCAGCCACTAAGAGAACCAGGAAATTGCTGCATTTGTGTGTGCCTTTGAAGATTTTGATAGGCACCCACCTTCTTCCACAGAGTAAGTATACTCACACTGAGTCATGAATCTGATGTATACTTTCCTTCAGCAGTTACTGTGTGCACCCCAAGCTTCCCTCTAAATCTTCTCTCATCATCTCCATGTTGTATGTGCAGAGATAACGTGCTTCTGGTACTCAAGGTCAGAGCTCTTATTTCCATATTGAATGATCAAGGGCAGCATTTCCAGGTCACTCCTTTGTCGCTACCATTGCCTCTGTCAGACTCTCCTAGCTGGAGGTAACCTTAACTATCTATGTATTACCTACCACCGCTGGTGTTCTAAAAACAAAATATAATGTTCCCACTGCAAAGCTCAGAAAACTGTAACCTGGCACAAACCCTGTGCCAACGGAGATTGAAATCTTTCTGGGTAAAGAGTCGGCCACAAGGTCCCAAGGCCCAACTCTGAGTTCTTTTAGAGGGACAGAGCTTATACTGTGGAAACATAGCTGCAAAAACTAAGCCATAGGCCCTATTCTCCTCCTATCCACATACCAAATGGCTTGCACCATCCAACCTAGCCTGGAAAGCCATCCTCAGGGACCTAGACCTGACAATTGCACAGATTTCTCATCACTTCTGTGTAAGAGAAAGACTAATGTGGTCTGAGGAAAATGCAGAGCCAGGCAGTTTCTAGAGGCTCCAGGAACTGCAGGATTTCTAAGGTCCAGGTGAGGACATGACTGGTTCTCAACCCTAAATGTCCTTAACACAAGTTAGGAAGAAAAAGCATCCTCCTGAACTGGTACAAAGCTGCCCTTGTGGGGGCTGTACCGTCCTGCGATTGAGTGACTCATTTTTAGGATGCTGGATAGGAAAATATCAGAGCTGTCTACAAGTTGATTCCACTCCCACGAAGGGAGCTGACAAATGGGATACCTCAGGTTTGATCCTCCACTTGCCGTTGCAGAGTTATACCATGGAGACCCGCTGCAGGAAAAAATCAGGCGTGCCGAATCCAACGGAGCTCTTTGCCTTCTCCCAACAGGCACACGGGGACTGGGACCCAGCGCCCCAGCACAATGCTGCCTGGCTTTGGCAGCGCTCTCCTCCTGCTGAGGTTCAGTTAACAGACTTCATTAACATGCTTCCTCCATTCCATACCTCTCACAGAGCACAGCTTTAAGTTTCCTCCCGAGGCAGGTAAAGCTGGCTGCCACATAGCTCTTCACACAGGCTGTGCGTGTTGTTATCAAGTTCCCTTGAAAATTCTGTAATACTGCCCTGTCTGCTCAACACTGAATTTTATAGGAAAAGATCTTGCCTGGGCTTGAAATAATTGTGGGGAGAGAGGCAACCAGAGGAGCACACACCTTTCTGAACAAAGACAGTTATTTTACATACCACACAGAATCATTGTAATTTAAATGATGTCAAATGTAGCTCTTAGGATCTCTCTGCTCCAAGCAATAAACTTCCAGACAGTTTTAATACCATTCAGTTGTCAAACAAAGTAGTAATTTAAATAATAGTGTACTACTATGTCCTGTGGAAGTCCCAACTGTTTCATAAGGCTCCTTGGCATAACACTTCCGCCTCTAGGAATATTTACATTATTTTATTCAGTACAATGCAGCTCTGTGGGTCCCAGTGGATTGAGCTGTCCCAAATGCATTACCCTTGAAACTATAGAAGTCTTTTGTGCTTCTTTGACAGAAGAAATTCTACCATCTGGTCTCAAAAGACTTGCAGAAGCTCACTACTGGCTTCAGCACATGACATAGCTCTTGCCCACTGGCTTAGTCAAGGAAACAGTTTGCATGTATTCTTCTGCTTCCCAGCAAGCAAGAGGTAATGAGCAGAAAAGGGAATAATTCAACCTTGAATTTGATTCCTATTCTGCACACTAATGCTACTTTGTAATCCATGCCCCCTTGTGCCTCCAAATGCACTGGGGCTAAAGGAGTTTTTCTTCGAGCAGTCAATAGGGAAGTGTGACAGCACTGACCACGCCTGATCCCAGCGGGTAGAGGGCACAGCAGGGCAACCCCACCCCAGACATCTGGCTTTTATTACAACATCGAGTAATCTGATTAACATCTGCATTCCAAACATCCATAAACTCTGCTGAGGCTTTTTTCTCCCCCAGCACAATCTGAAGAAAAAAAAAAAAATTAAAAAAAAGAGAGTGCCTGCAAGAGAGCTGAATTCTCTCTGGTGTCAGAAAGCAGGGTTTGCTCTCACTCTGTTACAGCTGGTTCAAGAGCAGCATGGGCCCAGGCACCATGTACACATGCTGCAGGAGAACCTCTGTTGCACTGAACAAGAAGGACTGAGAAAGTCTTGTAACAGATGATGTAAAACCTGAGGAACCCAGGGGCAAGAGATTACATGACCTGTTGTGACTTTCTGAAGGTCACATATTGTTTACCCAAATCTGAAGACCTTTGTCGCCCCAGTGCATTTCAAAACTCCAAAGAGTTTTGTTTGTTATTCAAAATGATAGTATTTCACTTTGAGTGAAATTTTGCACTGTGATATTGTGCATCTAAACTTGCTTTTTCCACAGAGAAGCAACTAAGTTGCTGTGAGCAAAGCCTGCTTTGTGAGGTACCCAACTTGGTTGCTTAGTTTTACAAAAGCATCTTCTATTTTGGTAGGAATATGACCTACAGACTGCTCTGGACAGTGCAATTTCCAGGAACCTCAACCAGACCCGAGTTTTGAAGGACATGCTGCTGCATTTGCCACTTTTGCAATGTATTATATCAGGAAGAATACAGCGATCCTAAACATAGGTCTGCTTCACATATAGCCAAACAAGGGCGATATAAACCAAGATGCTTTTCCATACAGAACACCTCTTGAATATGTACACTGAATAGCCTAACTGTGCCAATAATGTCCACGACTGATCCTTAAGTCAAAAAATATAAAACAACCTTCTCACTGGTATAGGACTCCAGCTTCGTATGAAAGAGTAGGTTTACAGAACACATTTGAGTTCTCTTCCATATCAGATGATCTCAAGAAATACCATATTACTCCAGTTCCCCTTACCTTTAATTGAGTACTCCACACCTTTTTGCTAAGCTGCATATACCTCAAATATAATCTAAGAATAAAGAAGGGGTTCACCCAACCTGGAGGAAAGAAGAACTGAGACAAAGCTTGAAGACTGGAACACACAGCAAAAAAACCCAAGGGTATGTCTGGAACTCTTTGTGTTTCAACCATTTGTTTTTATCTTGGCTGCAAGGTCTGAATTGTGGGAACATCCAGACATTCATGGTGCTTCTCTTTGCACTTGAACATTACCATTAGGACAACTCCCTCCCATCCTTCCAAAAAGCTACATTTCAGCTTGTGAAAAATCATCTAGAACACTTATAAATCGGTGCATGCACATGATCAGCCAAGAACAGCTCTATTGTACAATCACAGCTTAGCTATCTCTGTGTTTACTTTGATGAAAATCTAATCCTTGTTCTTCTCTCAGTAGGGCTGTCTTGGCTCAGTCTCTACGCTCTGATAACCTTGCTCTGAATCCAAGCAGTTGCAGCTCACCACTTTCTAGTATGTATGTTGTTTTGTTAGGTATATGCTGAGCATTTTAAGAAGTACTGCAGTCATTAATGAACAGAATTTCAATCTGCTGTCATCTAGTCATGTGAATGTGGGGGCTTTTTACTTCTCTGCTGTTAAAACCCCCACCTCATGTTTCATATTGGCTTCCAGGTATTATAATTATGGTCTTACATGTAGAATATTATTTTACAGTATACTACATCTTGCTCAAGTCGCTCTTCAGTTAAAGAAGCTGAAGCTAAAGCCCTCAGTCTAAAGTTAAATGAAGCCATATTTTCGTTTTCTTCATTGCATAGCATCACTCAATCACATAGACGTATAACCAACTTTTAGGAGAAAGACGTCTTAAAATGACCAAATATTTTCAAAAACAGGATAAATAAAACCAAGGTGGCAAAAGAAAAGACATCTTTTACAAGACCTACAGAACCCTAAACACTAGGAATACTAAAATATCTCAGCCTCTGCCCTTTAATTCAGCCCTTACCACCAGAATAGTTCTTTAAGTAATACAAACATTTTTTTCTTATTTTTATATTTTTAACAGGTTCCTTTGCATTTAGCACTGAGCAGACACATCCGTGGAAGTGAATTGAACTTGTATATTCAGGTCATAAATTTCTTCCATGTCCCAGCATGGATTATCCATGTAAGTAAGCAGCAAGAAGCCTCACCTAAGTAAAATCAACTCACTTCAGATAAAATTCTCTCTTTGCCAGAGAAACAGGAATATTTATTTCAGTGATACAACTTCTTTCCTTTCTATCCCTTCTGTTCTGTTTTCCTTGGAAAGGTGGGAGGTCACAATGGCACTCTTAGACTCCAGTGTCCTGGATATGCTTATGCATATGAAAAAGAGCGGTTCAAAGTTCACAGTCTTAGTACATCAGAATGTCAGTGTCAGAATACACTGTAGAAAAAAAACCCCAACTTGAAACAAGGATTTTTTTAGCCCTTCCTTACATATCCACAATATATAGTGTAGTAACATTTGTTTGGTTTTTTTCTTCTTTTTGTCTCTTACTGTTTGTGGAGGTGGTAAAGGTGAAACTGAGCACTTATTAAATAAAGATTGTGTTTTAGATATTTTGCAAGGTCACCTAAACCTTGGAATAGCTGATGATTTGGTACAGACGGAAATAGATGAATCAACATGCAGTCATTTTTCAGAATGTTCAACTATGAATTGGTGATTAACCTTTGAAACATACTATGAAGAAAAGCGACTGATTCTCTGTCTCATTGCCTTCAAATGAAACTTGCTCATCCTTCTATAACACATGCTATAGTCAAGACCTAGCTGTCGTGTTCAGCACAGGACTATCTGTCTGAAATTCTTCATCCTATTCTTTGTAATAGAAGAGACCACATAAGCATATAATCTCTTTCATCTGAAACTCTGTCAACCAGTGTATAACATCTGTAGTACCTACAAGCCAATATTTTAGTGTCCAACTCACAACCTTATTTCATCATTAATACTGTGTGGAAAAATTATGGTTTGTTGGTATTGCCACATTCTAAGCCTTTAGAAACAGTGCACTTGTCTCTAATTCTGAAATTTTCTAATGCTTCTTGTCAAATTAGATAGATATCAACTTCACCTAGGGGGGAATCATTCCAGTTGGCAGGCAAACAGAAGCTGCACTGACAGAATCCCAGAAGCTGATGATTAAGCATTGAATGGAACAGTGGCAGCAACATCAAACATTGGCAAAGTGGAGAAAACATTATTTCATGAACAGTAAACTGAGGATATTCCTCACTGGCATGCATTGATTTTTGATCTACTTGGTCTTCATGTTAATTAAACAAAATTTTCAGATTTGTAATGAAGTATTAGGACTTGTCCTTTATACAGTGAATTTTGTAAGAGGGAAAAGTAACCTTGGTGTCAAAATAATTTCCCAAAGTTGATGAAAATGACAGATTGTCACCACCATCTCAATTATGTTTGTTCACTGCTTCCAATTGCTGTCAGAAAACCAGTGAAAAGCACTCTTCAGGTCCTATAAACCCAGGCTTCCACTCTATCAAGTGGCTTTAGATCTAAGCCTCTAGTTTGCAAAAATCAGTTGGCTGAAATGAAAGATTTACATAGCTGTGTAATACGAAAATGAGGAGGGGATCAGGTTTCTGGAAGATATGTATTTTTTCCAAACCAGGAATGTGTACTGCACCCAGAAGTTACTTGTAATTACTCAGAATTAAGAGGAGGATATGAACTGGTTGAATGAAGGCAGAGTTGGAAATGGAGAAATCTCTGAAAGTGTATCCTATCATGACAGAGGAAACAGGTCCATGAAGCCCCCAAACCCACAAAATCAGGTTTGAAACCAAACTTATTAAAAATTAAAAATACTGAGAAGCTTAAGTCCCATTCTAGGACCATCTCCAATGAATAAAAACTAGCAGCAGCATCTAGCTCCAAACACCCAATTAATACTCTTCTCTAGCTATATGTGGCTATCAGTTTGACTTCTGTAGTTACTGATGAGTACAGACAGAAGCCTTTTATTGTGCATCAGACACCAAAGAAAATTTGCAGCCATTGTTTTTAATCTATGCCTCATTCTGAAACAATTTATATAGGAGTTTTAAAAACATGGCAAATGCAACAAAGGATAAAACTGCAGAATTCTTTATTAGATGACTAACCCTAATGGGTGGTCATTAAGCATAGTAGTGAGTCTGTCCAGAGATGTACTGATATGGTGCTCTAGGCTTTGTTATTGCTTATTTTGCAAAAAAACCCAGATCTGGCAGATACCCTTGACATACCTGCTACATCAAACCCTGTCTTCTGGGACAGAAGCCAGAGTGAAGGATTTGCTTTCTACTTGACCTTGAAGAAGTCACTTGACCTTTGAGTAACCATACTAGAAAACCAGGTTAATAGAATAGGTTTAATGAGAACCAGATGCTGTATCTGAACTGAATTTTCATGAGTTCATGAATTATAGAAACCCTAGCAGCAGAGGTGGTATCAAACTTACAATTCAATTTCAGTTGAAGTTTCAGAATCCTGTTCCAGCACACAGAGATCCAGTGGGAATTTGAACAGCTTCTGTAAGTTCTTCTTTTTGTTACATTTGAATATCAAATAATTCACTGATTTGCTTCACACCTCAGATAAGAAATCTCTAGGTCGGATTCTTTTTCACCTATCCTAGTGTGTAGCAGGCAGTCTCATGTGCAAATATGCTTATTCTGACTATGTACCATGTTTCACCAGTGTATACATGGTTGAAGAAAGTACAGGACAGTTGAAAACCAGCCTGTCTCTGAAATCATGCTTAGCCTTGCTTGAAAAGTTTCCCCTGACTTTGCTGGATGCTTTAGAAAATACAGCCAGCCTACACACTATTAAAGGCAGCCACTAAGCAGCCTTTTCATGCCTTTGGAAGATTTTAAAAAACATCCCCCCCCCCATTATCTTCTAGCAGCTGTAGTGACTACAGCAGGTAGAAAACACTTTTTCCTGTCTGTAAAACTTGTGCTATGTAATTTTTCTTCCCTAAAACAAGAGAGAGTGCGCACATGTACAAAACCAGAAAGTTCTTAGATTATTCATCTTTCTTCTTGTCTGGCTAACTGATACTGAAAGTGACCATTTGCCTTTTTGTCAACATGCAACACATCAGCATTGAGCCCTTTTACTTAAGAGCCGGGCAGGTATTAGACCAACCCAGGACCCTGTCTGATGGCACAATCTTTATTTGGCTCTTCTGTCTCAAGTGTGGCTGGTTGAGAAGAAAAGGCAGCCGCGTGTAGCAGATGGCCTGATGTGCTTCAATACACTCACGTCACATGCAATGCTGTGCATCGGCACAAAGCCTACAGTTCCAACCTCAGACCTCGCAAGCCCAGCGCTGTCTCCTAAATTATTTATTTCTCAGATCAGGCCTAATAATGATGTGGGGAAGAATTTGGTTTTGTGATGAAGTGTGATTTAACAGAGCTAACAGTATGCCTACCAGCTTTGCGGGGGCTATTCAGCAGAGGGGTGAACATTCTGCTGCTCTGTTAATGGTTATGGGTAGTTAGTCATCAGGCATTAACCAGCTGTCATGAATAAAATCTTTGCGATCTACCAGTTTCTAGACATGTAGCAAAGTAGTCTGTGCTATGGACAAAAATACTACCTTCTGGACCAGGTGATAGGAGCACAAGATGTTGCTGTTTACTTTGTTTTTGTTTTGCTGAGAAACTGGCATTCTTGTTGTTTGGATCAATCCTAATGAAACACCTGCTAGGTTTTAATTATAATAAAATGGAATGCAGTTGCATGAACAGGTGGAAGGAGAAGATGATATACCATACAGCTCAAATCCCTCCATGTGTTCGGAGACTTTGCAAAGTCCCAGCTATGACATCCATAAAACAGCGATAGAGTATGTCAGGAACATTTTGATTGTGCACATGAGTCTGGTTAAAAGGCATCTACTTAGTCAGGGAACAGCAGAAAGATAATATTTAAGCAGCCTTACATTACATCCAAGTAACGACTGGTGTAATGGTTTCTCGCTTCTGATGTACTACATGGTAGTATTTTCCAGTTGTGAGAAGCTGGACCATTCAAATCATTCACAACAAAGTGTTAGACATCAAAACAACAGCCAGACATCAAAATACACAAAGCATGTAATGACTATGATCTTAAACAAAACCAAAAGCCTGATTACAATTCCTATCCTGTCCCCGTCCTTTGTTGCAAAGAGCCATCCCCAAGAGGCATGAGGTTGTGCTCTTCTAGCCAACTGCCAAACAGAGCAGGGCAAGGTTAGCCACTTCATTTTGTATTTTGTTTAGGCATAGAAGAGAGGTGGTGCTCTTCAATAGACCGCAGTCTCTTGAACTTGGCACAAGGTTAATTGCCATCTCTATATGGCAAGAACACGGGAGGTAATGAAGAGTCAGAGTCACACTCCACACAATCCTGGCCCTGGCATAAGAAAGTAGGTAATTGTGAAACACGCAAGGTGAGCACCTAGTGTAAGAGCCAGTTCTAGTGCTATCGTTTATGGACAATTTAAGTTTTGAATGACATAAATTAACTTAGTGGGTTAGAAAATCCGGCTCTTTGCCAAGGAACACTTAATACTGATTGCTTTAAATTAGGTCTGTCCTTTAAGCATTGGCTTTTTATGCATTTACTGTCAGTGAGCCTGTAAGTGTTCATCTGTTATTACTTTGGTGGGTACTTTCTTTTAAAACTATAGCTCTAGAACAACAACAACAAAATCCCATATGAAGTCTGAGAGCCCCCCCCCATTTCCCTTAGGAGAAACTCATGTAATGAACTTTTCCTGTTGCAAATAAACTACTGCAGAAGCCCTTAGTGTGCACTGTGTTCATCAGTAGATAGAAACTATTTTGTGCATGGGTTATTTATCTTCAACAAACTTTTCAGTCTATCAAGTTGAAGCAGTTCAATGTTATAAAATACTTATCAATTACCTATGCAAGAGAGGCTTTCTGTACATAAACATCCACCATTTTGAGATATAACACATAAAGCCTTTCTGATTTTTGCTTCCAAGATAATAAAAGTCCTCTAAGGACTAATGATTTGTAAAATTTCAGTTCAGTATCAAAGAATAGGGGAAAGCACATAGCATGCTGCATTCAAAGCAGCTCTTCATTTCAGATAACTCTAAGGATTGCAATTGTGTACAGTAAAAGGTAACAGATGGAGCTGGAAGCTTGACCTGCTAGCTACCTGCTAGTTCTGTTTACTGTATACTTTGTACAGTGGGTTGATTACTGGTTATTCTCCTGTAGAACAAGGAGTTTTTCTGACATGCTCGGCTCCATAATTTGGAAAGATGTCTGCAGTTTGTGCTTTGATTTAGAAAAAGAAACAGCAGTGGTATTTTAAGAGCTATCTGTAGAACAACATATAGAACTTGGGGAAAGTTTCACTTTCTGATGGATACAATCCAGAGCACTGCTCCCAGGCATGGGGTTGTGAAGCCTAATGAGGCAAGACGACTGACAGAAGCTGGTAATTGAAACAATTTCAGAACTATAAAAATGGTTTGGAGAAAGCAGAGTGTTATGAAGGAAAGATGACCTTGGTACAAGCCAGATCCTCACCTAACCCAAACATGTGCTGTCCTATCTGAAGGCATGGAAGTCACCAGACCTAATTATTTCTAACAGGTAATTCAGCACATTTAAAAGCCTCTGTCTGTGTGATTTCAATCTGTGAGATAATTCAGAAAACAAAAGAGCACTTTGGAAGGTGGGTTGGTTCTGACCTCCCATATTGAGGTCTATTTCCATAACTTTTCTCATAAGAACTTCACCTCCCATACAGAGTTTTGACTTGAGTTGTGACTTTTGGATACATTCCCCTTCACAAAGCAGGCTACACTAGCAAAATGGGTCTTTGCACAGTTTAAAGCCATGTTTTCTTTCACTCTCACTCCGCAGTCTATGTTTGTAAATCACATCTTCCCTGGCAGCTACAGTGATTTTCTACTAGTTCAGATGCAAAAAGGAATGTTTGATCTAGAAAATCCATTTAACAAGTTTTTTTGATCTGTTTATGCTGTCACAAAGTGTGAGTAATACATATTTTTACATGACGCTGTTTATTTTTGAATGTGAATCACCTCCCACATTAAACAAGTGAAGTTTCTCCCTCAAGATATCTTAAAAACAATAATGAAATATGAAGTAGCACACACTGATTGGAGCCAAGTTCCTAAATAAGTGTCTTTAAAGATCTAGGCCTGTGTTATCCAGGTTCTTTAATGTCCTAACCTGCCTGCAATTGCTATACTCACGCATGCTTTGTATAACCCCTATGTAAAAACTTTGTAGCATTCTTCATCCACTGGTGTCATAGTTATTTACAACCAGAGAGGAAAAAGCAGCAAGGCTTTTGTTCCTTTGTGGTCATTGGCTGTGACAATTTGTGAAGCCAAACCTTCAAGAACAGAAAGAATAAGGTAAAATAATAGTCTAAAATAAGTCATGGGGCAAGAGAGGAAGGGCAGGGAAGTCCAGCAGATAATTGCACTTTTTGTGATGTGTTATAGCTGACACTAACGGTGCATTTCCATGAAGGTGAAAGGACATGAAGCAACAAAAGCAAACACACCTCACATTGCACAGAAGCAGACACAGATCTCATTCATATTAGACAAGAAGATGGCCAAGGTATACAAAAAGACATGGGCGGAGGCAGAAGCAAAGAGAGGAAAAAAAATATTGTGTCTGATGTCACTTTTATGGCATTTATGCTACCAAAGTTCTTGTGGTAACACCTATAAAGCAGAAAGAAGGTGTGTGGCTTTGCAAAGCAGCCTGAATTTTGAATTTTTATTATGTACCATTAAAGTGCATAAACCATTTAATCACAAAGGCACCCACTGTTCTGGTCTGAAAAAAAGAAAAAAAAAAAAAAGAAGCAATTGTCATCTCTTATTACACAAATATTCAAGCTAATCCTGTATGGGGTCTCAATCAACAGCCACAAACAGAAGCTTCAAAGAAAGCCAGAGAAACTCCACAACAGACAATTAGACAATAGTCTAGTGTAGACAGAAGTACTTTCTAACACCATGCTTCGTTTTCCGCTCAGGAACCTGATAATCTGTATTGCACCAAACAAGATTTCTATGTAACTGAAGAGGGATTTGGCATTTAAATGACAGTGAAAACAAAGACAAGTTGTGTCATCAACACCACAGATAAAAGGGTTGTGCATTTGCACAGGTTGCAACTCTCCAAGCTCTGCAGTTGATTACGTTGATAGCTAGTCCAGTTTGCACCAATCTCAGCATAAGAGACTCATCTGGAAGACCACTGAGCATGTTCTTCTGAGGTCCACACAAAACCATACTTGGATCGCAAGTTTGGTTTTTTTTATATATATATATATATATATATAAAATATTTATATTTATACCATCTGCAAGCAGATGCCTCTGGCTTCTTTGCCATGTGAACTCTGTCAAGCCAGTAACTTTTTCAAGTACTTTCTAAAAGAGATGAATTTCTTTACTTGTACACTCATTGCAATCAGCAAGGAACACCATGGATTTCTTTAACAGATCCTTTAGCTTCAACAAGAGTAGATTACAATAAAAACTATGTATTTTCACATTTTGCTGAAACAACCCAAACTCTTCCAGTAAAAAAAAAAAATTAAGCAAAGTTTAACTAAGGAAACACTTGCTCATGCACACTTGGATATGAGCTCATGTCAATTAGCCATGTGGTTTGCACCAAAAAGGCAGTGACATTTAAACCTAAGTAATTGGGTGCACATTTCTCCTGGTTAGTGCTGGTAGGCTAGACACTCCACTATCATATTCATCACTCTTTCTCTGGTACTGAGGAGCAGAGATCTAGCATTTTTTTTCTTAGGAATGAAAAGCAATCCTGTAGAACAAGACAGCAGCATGACAAGGTGTAGTACAAATCCTCAATGTGATTGCAAGATGATGTTTTCCTAATACTACAGTTTCTACATCTGCACATAAGAACTCCAGCCAGTTAGATGGAAAAAAAAGAATATCTAAGTTATATTTAATTATTTTTTTTTTATAAACTTTAGAATGCATATTGCTTCCATTTTAAGGTCTTACTAGGTTAAAAAACAAAACAAAACAAAAAACTATTGGCTCTTTGATGTTGGAAAAACCCCCACTTCTGGATGCTATTTGAATACATAGTGTTTCTTTGTGGGAAGCATGAAGGGCTGCAAATGTTTCACAGGTCAGAGATTAAGTTTACCTAGTAAGACTGAAGTGGTTTCGGATGCTTTGCCAGTGAAGACTTAATTCCTTTCTCTCAACCACTTTAATAACGACAGTGAAATGAGCCCCCAATATGCCTTGTCACTGACCTATCAGGCACATTTAATAAACTTTCCTCTTAAATATTATATTGCACAGGGCCTTGAGACATCTTTTCCTATTTATAACCTGTCCCAGTCTGGGTTAACCGTTTCATACTCTGTCCGTCTTCCTCTTCCAGTCCCATTCTTCTCTTCCCAGAGATACAAATTTGGAAGCTGGAACTCAGGGGCACAGGTAGCTCCTACTTTCCCTAGTGAGCTCGGCGTGAGCTTTACTTACACCACTATTTCCCAACTGCATTAAAAAAAAAATAAAAAATTCTCTTCAACACTTGCAATTCCCAAACCTAACACTTAATTTTACCAAATCAGAACAGATTGCCCTACTTTTTACATCCTAGTAATTGCCCATTAATAAATCCTACTCCTGCTCAGCCTTATCCTTCAGTTACCCAGCAGCATCGCTGGCACCAGCAAGATTCAATTCAAAATTGTTCCCAGGAGGGCAATAAGAAGTAAGCAAGCTTTTGCCCTTGGCAGACATCAGTGATAATAGTAAGTGGTAAGGTGCTGACCTACATCCGTCTCACAAACACGTGAGCTAAAGAAAGTCTTGAATGCCAGCACTTTGATCTTCCAGCCTCAGTCTGTTCACATGTATCAGAATATCACATATTTGGAATTACAGCTAGTGTTTGGGTTTTTTTCTAGTGCCATTAGGTGTGGGAGCCAGGGAAACTGTCCTGCATAAGTAAAAAAGCCATCAGTTTCCGGGCTAACCAGTCACTGACCATACTTGGCTGCAGAGAAGAACAAGGGCAAAGGAAAAATCACACACCTGAGGATCAACATTACAAATCTGGACTAGGAATGAAGAGAGGTGTGAAGGGTGAGAAGTGCCTGGTGCTGAAGACATACATGTACACATCCTCCGAGTGTGTTTAGAGGGCAGGGGAACATGGTTCCCTGGAACTGTGGAGGTGTTCAAGAGCTAAAGGAATTAGGATGGTCATGGTTTTCCACAGAGTTTTTCTGCAGCTGCCTTCACAGTGGTACAGAGGCATACTGCCTGTTAAACTGTAGCCTTACTATCTGCTTATCTAATTCTCTTCATGCTTATCAGTCAAAAGTGCTGAAGGTCCAGTGTCCTTGAGCAAGAACAGCTTCAAGATTAGTTAGGGTTTTTTCCCCTTTGTACCATCAAACACAAGAGGGGTTCTGCTTTGGGGCCTACATTTTCACTTTCGCTTGAACTAAACTATTCTTTGTCCTGTGGAAGTTACAACCCAAACAGAAGAGAAACTTCACATCAAGTCATGGCTTGAAATTGTTCACAAGCCCTCTCGTGGTGCTCGCTGTCAGCTGCACTCCAGAAGCAAGTCACTGCAAAGATGCAGAATGCAAGCTCTACCTATGGAACAGATGCTCAGGGGAAGTCAGCACTTCTTTTGACATAACCCAGTGCCTCTGCCTTTCTAATCTATAGCGTGTAAGGAGCAAAAAAGATAGAGAAGAGGCAGATTCTTTGCAACCACTTGCCCCCATTGTAAATGTGAGTACCCTGCTCTCCAAAGGATGAGCTCTTCCTTTCCTAAGTAATTGTTTAGCAGCCACTTAAAAGTTTGCTTTGCTTCTAAGTCTCTTCTCTTTCTTTGTCCTCCCTCATGCAAATGATCCTCTTTTCATCTGGTTTCATCAGCTTTCAAAAGAAAACCTTTAAAGGGGTGCCATGACCTCCATATTTGTGCTGGCTTCTTCAAATCTATTTAGACAAACTGATTCCAGGTTATACGAGGACAAATTAATATTACTTAAAAGACAACTTCATTTTGGACTGTATTTATCTAAAAGACTCAGAATAACCCTGATTTAAACCAAAACATTTTTCCCTGAGGTAGGAAAAAACTCATATGAAAATGGTTAAATACTTCATGTTCACAAAGTCAAAGCCTCTATCCTATTCTCAGTGTGTTACTACAATTTTTACCTAAATTGCTGAGAGTCCAAAAGAGAAGTTATAAACCAAGGTCCAACTGGGAAAGTTGAGCTCTTTTTTCCAACTCTGAGACATGATAATAAAGAGATAATATTTGCTTCAGGGAAAAAGCTTTGGAGCAAGTGTCACCCATTTGATCAGCATGCTGTCTACTTTGTCCGCTTCTCCTCCTTTAAAAGGCTAATAGAAATAATTTCTTTAGAGACTACACAGAATGATAAGTGCCACCAAATTGTAGATCTCTAGTGAGTGTGCTTATCAGCCACTTTCAAAGGGCATGGAAATGAACTCCTCCTGACTTCACCAGCAGATTGGGAACAATTCAAACACTCGAGCCCTGCAAGCATTAGATTTGCACATCCATGGGAAAAGGAAGGGTTACAGCAACATGTGTTTATACTTCCTTTCATAGAGTCTCAAGGAGTGCAACTTGTTTATCTGCTTTGCAGCATCTCACTTAGAGGATTTTTTTTGAATAAACTATTGAAAATGCAACTTTTTGAGCAATGCATTTGCCCACCTGACTACTGTTAAATTATCACTTTCTAATTCAAATAATGCTATTTAAGGGAAAATGACAGAAATAACCTATGAAGAAGAATTTATCAGAAGTTCTTAAGAATAAGATCACATTTGGTACAGAAATACCTTATCCCAGGATAAAACAGGTGAGCAGAACTGTATCTCATAAACTGAACTTGACAGGTATTGCCACCAGTGGAGTTGAGTGTATGGCTGTAGGTTATCACGAGCTAGCGCTACACTAGCTATTCTAAGCAGAGACATGCAGTGCAGCAACATTTAGATTAGATTCTTAATTTAATTCACTCCACCTCCAAACAGGTTTTGCAGCTCCTGTGTTCTTAGGTGAATGCATCCAGTGAAAGCAGCTCGCCCTTGGCTGTTGGCAAGAGGTTTGCCCTTCTTGGGTTATGCTCTTCTCTGCCCCACTGCTGCTTTTTGTTCACAAATGCTACACCCAGTTTCTGTGGCACTAGTCAATTCTATCACCTATTCCTCCAAAGGACTACATTAAGATGATTGTGTGCATCCAGTGGTATTCCAGACAAGCTGACTGTAATTATCTGGCTAATTTAATTTTTCCAGGCATTTTCTATGATTTTACTCCAGAGCATTTACAATCATTGTCTCATATTTGTATCCAGAGAAGAGATAGAATCATAGAGTCATTTAGGTTGGAAAAGACTTTTAAGACAGAGTCCAACCATTAACTTAGCACTGCCAAGACCACCACTAAACCATGTCCCTAAGCACCACATCTACATGTCTTTTAAATACCTCCAGGAATGGTGACTCAAACACTTCTCTGGGCAGCCTGTTCCAATGCTTGACAACCCTTTCAGTGAAGAAATTTTTCCTAATATCCAATCTAAACCTCCCCTGGCACAACTTGAGGCCATTTCCTCTTGTCCTATCACTTGTTACTTGGGAGAAGAGACCGACACCCACCTCACCACAACCTCCTTTCAGGCAGGTGTAGAGAGCAATAAGGTCTCCCCTCAGTCTCCTTTTCTCCAGGCTGAACAACCCCAGTTCCCTCAGCTGCTCCTCATAAGCCTTGTTCTCTAGACCCTTCACCAGCTTTGTTGCCCTTCTTTGGACACGCTCCAGCACCTCAATGTCTTTCTTGCAGTGAGGGGCCCAAAACTGAACACAGGACTCGAGGTGCGGCCTCACCAGTGCCAAGTACAGGGGGACGATCACTTCCCTAGTCCTGCTGGCCACACTGTGTCTGATACAGGCCAGGATGCTGTCGGCCTTCTTGGCCACCTGGGCACACTGCTGGCTTATATTCAGCCAGCTGTTGACCAACACCCCCAGCTCCTTTTCCACCAGGCACCTTTCCAGCCACTCTTCCCCAGGCCTGTAGTGTTGCATGGGGGTGTTGTGACCTGGCACTTGGCCTTGTTGAACCTCATACAACTGGCCTCAGCCCATCGATCCAGCCTGTCCAGATCCCTCTGTAGAGTCTTCTTACCCTCAAGCAGATCAACACACCCACCCAACTTGATGTCGTCTGCAAACTTACTGAGGGGGCACTCGATCCCCTCATCCAGATCATTGATAAAGATACTAAACTGGTCCCAATACTGAGCCCTGGGGAATAACACTTGTATTGTTGTTCCCTGGGGAACAACTGGCAGCCAACTGGATTTAACTCCATTCACCACAACTCTTTCAGCCCGGCCATCCAGCCAGTTTTTTTACCCAGCAAAGAGTACACCCGTCCAAGCCATGAGCAGCCAGTTTCTCCAGGAGAACGCTGTGAGAAACAGTGTCAAAGGCTTTACTAAAGCCTAGGTAGACAACATCCACAGCCTTTCACTCATCCACTAAGCGGGTCACCTTATCATAAAAGAAAATCAGGTTAGTCAAGCAGGACCTGCCTTTCATCAACCCATGCTAACTGGGCCTAATCACCTGGTTGTCCTGTATCTACCATGTGATGGCACTCGAGATGATCTGCTCCACAACCTTCCCCAGCACCGAGGCTGGGCTAACCGCCCTGTAGTTCCCCAGATCTTCCTTCCAGCCCTTCTTGTAGATGGGTGTCACATCTACTAACTTCCAGTCAACTGGGACCTCCCCGTTAGCCAGAACTGCTGATAAATGATTGAAAGTGGCTTGGTGGTTGCTATGCCCAAGATGGCCTCCAACCATCACATCACCCACAAGTCCTTCTCTGTTCACAAACAACAGGTCCAGCAGGGCACCTTCCCTAGTTGGCTCACTCAGCAGCTGTGTCAGAAAGTTATCTTCCACACACTCCAGGAACCTCCTGGACTGTTTCTTCTCTGCTGTATTGTATTTCCAGCGGACACCTGGTAAGTTGAAGTCCCCCATGAGAACAAGGGCTAGTGATTGTGAGACTTCTCCCAGCTGCTTATAGAATATTTTGCTGCCTCTTCATCCTGGTTAGGTGGTCCATAACAGACTCCCACCATGATATCTGCCTTGTTGGCTTTCCCTCCTGATTTTTACCCATAAACACTCAACCCTATCATCACCAAGCTCTAGACAATCAAAACACTCGTTAACATACAGGGCTACCCCCACTGCCTCTCCTTCCTTGCCTGTCCCTTCTGAAGGGCTTATAGCCATCCGTTGCCACACTCCAGTTGTGTGTCATCCCACCATGTTTCCATGATAGCAACTATGTCATAGTTTTCCTGCTGCACAATGGCTTCCAGCTCCTCCTGTCCTGTTTGTTGCCCATGCTGCATGCATTGGTGTAGATGCACTTCATTTGAGCTGTTGATCCCGCCACCTTTTTGGGGGAAGAAGCCCCAATTCCTATGTGACCATTCTCAGGTGCTTCTGTGGTTTCTAACACATCAATAGCCCTTGCGTCTTTGCTGCCACATGGATCTCCATTGCCTACCTCCACTGAGATGGCAGACCAAAGGACCTCGCTAGCACACCGTCCCTCAAACAGTGGCATGCTGCCCCCAGGCTTATCTCTAGTGAGCGTGGTTTTATCCCTTTCCCCCTTCAAATCTAGTTTAAAGCTCTTCCGGTGAGCCCTACCAACTCCTGTGCAAAGATCCTTTTCCCCCTTTGAGACAGGTGTACCCTGTCCGTTGCCAGCTGGCCTGGTGTCCTGTAAACCGACCCATGATCAAAAAAACCCCGACATTCTGCTGGTAAACCCAAAATTCTGCCAGTAAGGATAAAGAACACATGAAAAATTAACGTGCCTGATGCTCCCAAAGATGATCTTAAATATGAAGCTTTCCCAGAGAAACTACTGTATTTGCTATGGCACTGAAGCTCACATTTCCCCTAGAAAGTGTTACACTATATTCATTTAAACTAAAGGTCATGCTGAACTAAAGAAAAATGAGTAAAGATGATCAGTGGGAAAGTGGTAGAGACCAGTATTCTGTCCACTATACAAAGGACTCTTCTGCTGAAGTCTGGTGTATTTACGTGCTTCTTTTCTCACTGGTGAATGTTACCATTCCTGAGCAGAGCAGCTTAGTGGCAAGCTCCAGGCATCAATTTCCATTTAACTGTTGGAAGAGAATTGTTGAAAGCGGAAAGGAAAGAAAAAATAGAAGAGGGAAATAGGAAGAGAAATTGTTTTTCAAAAATCAACAAGGTACATCAGGGTGATCAAACCACACGGAAACAGTCATGCTGCTGTCAGCCCTGCAGTTGCTCCTTTTGGTGCCTCATGCTCTTAATCATTCCCTTCACATATTCTCTAAAAGATGTAACTCTGCTTACCATTAATGTTTACTTTTCAAGCTCTATTTGCCTTAAACGAGTCTTGGAAAGATGATCTTGGGATCAAAGAATAATTAGGGTAGGACTCAAAATATGTTTATGATTTATTAACCACTGATTGTGCCTCCTCAGCTTCACTGCTAACATGTCACTTGTCCAAGAATTTGGCTTTTATTCTGTGGTGTCAATCAGGACACTCCTGAAGGGCTTTATGAAGAGTGATGTTTTGCATTTCAAAGTGTTAAAGAAGAACAAGTAGAAATGATAGACACAGCTATTAGACACAGTCTCTCTTTGTCATTCATTAGCACAATGTTCTGGTAGGAGTCCTCTCCATGCATTTTATCCCATGCAAATGCGTGCAGTGCTGTGGTCTTCCCTGGGCCCTAATGAAACTAGAAAACCCAGCAAGCAGAAGCCATAGCCACACAGCTGCAAAACTAAATCTCCCTCCATTTAAATTCAGTCCTAGCCAGTAAAGTTAGCCCCATTTTAGGTGTTAAAACATGAGTTTAGGTGCTTAACCTGAAGTTACCTGTGTTTTAAAGGTTCTCACTGCTTTTCTTAGTATAAAATAGAACTGTCAGTCTTACCGCTCATTTAATTGAAATGGGGTAGGCTATGCAGAAAGCGTTCTACTAAGGCAGAGTCAGTCGTGCTCTAACCACTGCAGGGAGAAATGCAAGTCTGGGAAATAATGTTTTATCAGTCAGTGCTAACTGATCAACACAGACCTTGCTGAGTCCAGTATTTCCACAGCTGCTTGCAATATTACTGTAATGCAACAACCTTATAATAGCTATGTTACTGCTTTCACCACTAGCTCACATACTCTGACACAGGACTTATTTTACTGAAATATAAAACTATCCAACAAGACAATGTACCATCACATTCTCCCTTTGGGAAGCTATGGAGCTGTGGAATTTTTTTAATTTTTTTTTTTTTTAAACTATCAGAAGAACATAGTGCATCAATAGACAAGAATTCCTGCATGCAATGGCTCTGAATGGAAACAATGCTGCTTTACAGATGTGGTTGCATAAATATTTCACAGATTAACTCTTTTTATTAATCTTTGCTATGCCATTCTCCACAAATGAGTTACACCTGCCTCTGAAGTAGTATGTTTCAGAAGTACTGCTTTATCACAGGGGCCTGATTAGGGTTTACTGAAACTAATAGAAAAGTTTCCACTGACAGCTTCTTCTTGCTGGGTCAATTTCAAGTGTTCTAGCAATAAACCTACCCATTTATATAGCCTACTGTCTGATTTTGGAAGATTGCTTTTGAGACAAGCAATAATCAGCCAACCTCAATATTTCACAATATCCTGTGAGTAAAACTTGTAGTTAATGCCTTTACAAAAAGCCCTTAGCACCATTTAGTTCTTAAAATGGGAAAATTGGTTCTTTCCTGGCAATGAAAAACAGGAGAGAAAAAGATCTTATAAGGCTATAATCAAAAATACAAAATACACCCTTGGAGGAGAGTTGCAAAGGGGACAGTTTTTTGGGCAATGAATATAAGCACTAGTTCAGAACACAAGCGGCTACAGAAAATCAATGCAAGGGCTGAACACTTCTCTTGACACTTTTCCTTTTCTGAATGGCTGTCATAAATTCTTGGAGTGCTTTGCTTCACAAAAGACTTAGAAGTGTCTGCATCCAACATTCCAGTCACTCCCCAGAAGATAATGTGCTTGCTCATCCCAAAAAGAGTTATATAGAAAGCAAATTAAAAAATGCAAGATCATACCAAATCAAGGAAAGTCAGTCTCAAATATTAATGCCTCATGTCATAAAGGTACAAAAGGGTAGAAACACTCCCTGTAAGAAACTGAAAAAGCAGCAACTTGGCGAGCAAGCAAGAAAACTGCAGCCCTGGTTTATAGGTCTGCATGAGGTGGCTCGGCAGAAGAATGAGGCTCCCATTCCATGGAGTACATAGATGTGTGCATAAATCCCATGGTTTCTAACTGAATGCAGTCCTTGCTTACATGTTTTGTGTCACAAGGGTGCCAGGGAGGTGAACAAGACTCTTTAGGTAGGGGTTCCAGCTTTAGAGATCATTAATCTGGATTAGGAAAAAAGCTCATTAGTTGGTAGCCTTGGAAGTATCACATTATCAGTTTTACTTGTACCAAATTCTACTCCACTGCTAACAACTCCTAGGTTACCGAACTAGAGATTTCAAAGCTGATGTAGGAACTTTCCTTCTCCTTCATTAATTCGTGATCTGAATCATACTGTTTCTGGGAAAGTGATGTTGCTGCACGACCACTTATATTTGACAATTGATGAGGACAAGTTCACCCAGAGGAGGCACATCTACCAGTCCTCCCCCAGTTCTACATGAGCAGAATGACAAAATTCCAATAAAAATGTCAGCTTCACTGAAAAATGGCATGATAAAAATAGAGTTTAGTTCCAGAAGGCATTATTTTGTCCAACTACTAGTAGAACCCAGGCACAGCATGTTATTTAGTTACCCCTTTAATGGCCAAATAACTTGTGTTCACTTAAACCAAAACTGGCCAGACAGGCTGTAGTCTCAAAGGCTTGAAGAGATCATAATAGTGGGATGCTCCTGGGAGTGAAAGTGGTCTTGTTCACTTTTTTTAGTCACCAGCAGTTTGTAAAACTCCTCAAGGACTGCAAGCAACACATTGGCTTAGTAAGGTTTGCCTTTCAAGGCAAGTGTCAGTACAAGTCTGCTAGCCAGTGCCACACCATCATTGTCTCCAAACTCAATTCACTTCTTCCCACCTCAGTCAACAGCACTGGATGAGCACTCATCACAGCAATGGATTCTGGCTTGCACAGCCAGCCAGCTCCAGTCCTGTCCATCTCATTAATGCAAATTAGGAACTTCATTTTACCCAGGGCTGAGCTGCCACTGCTCCTCCCTTCTCCTGTTTGTACTTTATCATGGCTGAAGTTTTTTGTCTTCCCATGAATGAGTCTCCTCTGCTTTTACAAGAGCCTCTCACAATAAAAGATTGTGTTTTTTCTCCCCTCCTTTGGGCATCTTCATTACAGGGTACTTAAAAAAAACAACAACAAAACCATAGTGCAGTGTGCCAGTCAATAGTGAAATTATGAGAAGTGTAATCTACTCTCCCCACCCTAATGAGCTGATGAGTAAATAACTGTCAGGCCATTGCACTGAGCTATTGATTAGGGCTTCCCACAGAGCTGATATGCTGCATAGGTACCTGCTGCTAAACAGGAGATCAATATAGGAAACTTCTGAAAACAATAACGAAAGGTTTCAGGTTTTTTAGGTGCTCTCTCACCTGCTGGGGCAGCAAATCTTCATTGCTAGATCAATCTTCATTGCTAGATCACACCTCCCACCTTGCTTCCCGCCTTTCACCTTGAAAAGGTTAAACATGTTCTGTAAACAGGTAGTAGCCTGGGACAGATAAGGCTGATTAGTGAGAAGCGTAGTTTATAGTAGATATTAAAGCAGCTGGCTGAGATAACTTCACCTACAATGAGTGCTCTAGAGAAAATTTCCTCAAAGGTTTAAGCCTTCCCTTCTTGCCCCTACACAACCCAGCCGTCTCATCCCATCACACATATTGCCTTCCTATTCTACCAAGAGCCAAAGCTTGAAATTGCTTTACTTCCAAAAAGCTTTGGAAGGGGTCCTCTGCTGAGTGTCATGTTGTGTCACCCCTCCTTTGTTTTCCACACTATCATACTTCATTTAGTACCAAACTTTCAGGGCAAGACTCTTATCTTCTGCTGCATGTTCCTTTTTTTTTTACCTTTCTTTTCAAGTCTCAGTTGAAAAGTTCTCTCCCCTTCCAGACCTCAAAGTATTAAATTTTCTGTCCCCTTATCCTATTATTTACTTGGATGGTCCAATTTTCTCAAGACTTTTACTTTTGTCCTCACCTTTTCTCGTTGAAGCTAGGTACAGACACAGATGTCAGCCTTGAATGCCAATTGTGAAGTTTCCTTTTTATCTTTTTATAAAATTACTTTTCATTTGAACTCTTATAATTTTTTTTTAAAGTCCATTTACAAATCATTAAAATTAGAATGAAACATTTGGTTTTTTAATGAAAAAATTTTCAATTTACATAGCTCACCTTTTAAAAAAAATTCCAGGGTATGAACAATTGCAAAGATCTTATTTCATTTGGTGATCTAAAAAAATTCAAATTCAGGGATGTTCTTATGAAATGTTAAATCCTGTTATACTGTAAAAATAAAGTTGAATGTCATTTAATTATCATTTGATGAATTCACAAGCAGCTATATCCGAAACTTCAAGTGGATAGCATGTATCTCCAAATAAATAGCTAGTGACTTGAGTCCCTATTGCATATCATGTCTAAATCAAAAACAGATGGAGGCATGCTGTTCTCCTTCCTACAGAGCAGAGATTCTGTAAATACAAACCATAAGCTTTGTCTTATATTTATGTATTGTCTCTCACTGAGAGAAATCCCCAAATAAACACACTATTATGTTTCTATAGACTAATATTACCAATATATTTAAATATTAAGCTGACCACAAATAAAATAAGTTTTCGCCATCAGAAAATAGGGTCTGTGGTAATTTTTTTTAAAGGTATAAGAATTTGGATAGAATTTTCCAAATGGGAAAATTGAAGAAAATGTTTGGGTCTTGTCAAACAAACGATATGGTAGTTTTGAAACACAGAAAACTTTTGCTTGCATAGAGAGCCCTGGCGCACAACACATTTTCAAAAAATTGGTTACAAAGTTTTCAAAATCAGCACAAGTTTCTGTCTTGACATCTTGATCCATGATAGAAAAAAGTTTCAGAACATCAGAGTTTTCTGCAGGACTGAAGTTGCATTTGGTGATTTTTTGTAAGAATTCTTTAAGGCATATACTTAGGTTCACCACTAGCATCCTGTTTTTTCAGAATTTGTTGTACGCTATGGATATTTGGCTTCATCACATACCCCAGAAGGACATTATTGCAACAGTTATTTTAAGTAATGTCAACCTTCTCTTGCTCAAACTCAATAATTGAAGATAAAAAGGGGAAGTGGATTAGACAAGACATTCTATCCCATCCTTTTACACTGCCCCAAATCATTTTATCACAGGGAAGATATTTTCAGCAGATAGGTACTTGTCTCCATTAAAATGCAGCAGAGGAAATTTTAAGAATGATCAAGGGGACACACTGAGGTCTTCATGTTAAACAAACAAGAGAACTTGATGTACAATTCAGAAAACAGGGAATAAAAAGAAAGCTTAGACAAGATAAAAGAGAGAACAGCACACAGAGGATAAGTTATCAAACAGAAGACCTTGAAGCAAAGCATATTTTGTTCATTTCAATAAAGAACATAAGATTCCACACAAGAAGATGGAAGAAGATTATTATTTTCTACTCTGACAGATTCATGTTTGTAGCTTTTTAAAATTTATTTTTATATAGCTGTACTATAATCAATTCCCTCCTTCAGTCTCCACTCCCAGCCTATAGATCTCAAGCCCCAGAAGCTAGCGTGCAGTTGAAGTTACTCAGTTAGGACATATGAAATAAAAAAAATAAAAAAAAAAAAGATGAAAATAAGAAACCTGGAAACTGTAAGGCATCTTTAAAATGAACAATGGACAACACAGCAGAATGCAGTGAAAGCTATTTCATAGAGCCAGTGTCTAGACCATTAAACTTGATATAAATAACTGGGTTGCAAATAGAAAAAAGAAAGTATTTATTCTTAAGAAACAATTTATTGCAATCTAGACTCCCAACAAGTCATTTGAGCCACAGGTCAAAAAGCAGAAAATACTACGGTCTTTAAATCCTAGTAGCATTCAGCACTTGTTGCAAGGGCCCATTTTTAAGATTTTGGTGCATGGATTAAGTGGATACATCTAATCATGCAGAGCATGATCTCTACGTCTACTAATTGAGGAGAAACACACCCACATTTTCCCAGCGAACACGAAAGTTATACACAATCGCAAAGAACGGGAGAAACAATGAAAAATGCCAACCTCTCCTTTGATATATCAAGAAGTAAAACCAAAAAAAAGTAAAAAGCAGCTAGTGACCAACCAGGACCTTGCTCAGCATTAGAATCTTGCCAGGTTTTTCTTCACGTTTCTTTGTGAGGGTCACCTTCCACACAAGGCAAATCTCAGAGGGTACCTGTGAAAATGATAATCAATAATGCTAGAAGGAAAGATGAAAGAACCGATATAGTTCTCCTCTTACCACCTTGGGACATGGTGCTTATAAAGAAAGAAGAGCTATGATAAGTCTACAATCGCAAACAGATAATCCCCCTGTCAAGCAGAATGCCAGCAGACATCAGAATATTAATCAAGGAAAAGCTTTTCTAGTGCTCCTGGATGTGATTTGTATTACACTGTTGATGTCTAGGGTACAAAGGTTTTATTGCCATAAATCTGGAGGTGCCATGTGTTTTCCTGCAGTTAGGGTCCAAGACAGGTTGGCTTTTGCCTGAGAGCCCATGCATAGTATCATCATAACTCTATTGCCAAAAATTGGATATGCAGGGGAGAACAAAAGAGACTGCTCTGTATTTGAGACTTCAGCTGGCATACATCAGTCCTATAGCTAGTGGTGGTAGTTAACGTTAATCAGAGCTACAGGATGGTAGATTCAAAAAAAAATTAAAAAACCTACATGCAGGCACTTTGTCTGACAGCATATAATTAGACCGAGAAATTCATTGGCCACTGGATGCTCATTAAGGCTGAAACCATCAATCAAAGCTGAAGAGGGAGTGGACATCAGACAGTTATGTAATAAGTGCAGATAACCCTAACGCTTCAAAGGGCCACTAAATCTCCACTTTCTGGTCTTAAGCCAATTTTTATGTGAGTAGACATTAGGACAAAACCTTCAAGGCAGGGAAGACGCAGCATGGGTTATTCCTCCTCCTAGCCTGTGAAGAAATTTTCTTCTGGAGTGCTTTGTTACAGGTCAGGATACTGGTCCGATAGTCAGGTTACTAGCAGGTTGTACTAACTAGCTGGAGGCACAAGCTGGCAATTGCCATGTCCACAAATAATTCCCACAGGTTCTTGTTAATGCACCATGACATCGCTCCTGGTATGTACCAGCTGCTGTCCAAATAGGCAAAGAAACAGTCCATATTCTGCATTCCCTTGTGTGGTAGGCAGGTACTGAAGTACAGGTGCTACCTTACCATATGCAGTACAAGAGCCAGCGATGTCATTTGTAGCCTTCTGCATGACCCCATTCAGGGAGTGCAAGTTCTGATGGCTTGTGCTAAAGTGAAGCTTTGAATCATGGTAACGAGGTCTCTACCCTTCTTTCCCCCAGGCACTCTTGTGGAGACCTTTCCAACTGGAAATATCATAGGAGAGGAAAGGTTGGTGGGTGGCTTTCTTGCAGGACTAGCCACAATCCAGACCCGAGCATCTGTTAGAGAGCTCACTATTGCTCTTTTCGTAAACGATTTGGCTGGTAAACCTGGTAACAGCTGCATCAGCTATGCTTGTGGTCCATACAATTAATTTGCAACTTGCAAATCTGTCATTGTTCATCACTAGATGACAGCAATGCACTTCTGCGCGTGCCTTGAACTGTTACTAAGGGCATGACTCCAGGCAGCCTCGTGTGGTTCTGTGGCCCGTTTCCCTGCTGTAATCACAGTTACATTGGAAAATGAGGGGAAGAGGATGCACTTGGGGAAATAACTCTGCGTGGATGAGGTGCCACAGTCCCAACGGGAGAGAAGACACCACTTCAGGAAAACACAAATTAAAAATAGTGGTGTGGCTCAGGATTTATGCCAAAGAAAAGACTGAACTGTTAGCTCCCTTCCTCTCATTACCACAGGGAGCACACTCGGAGGAACTTAAGCCAACTGCACTACACTGTGTCATACATGTGCTGTGGATGTAGGGAAGTCATAAGTGCTGATGCTGTTGCAATATAAGGCAGAGACATGAAAAGAGAAGCTTCTAACCACGTGGTGCCATATAACTCTCATTCCCAGGAATGTACGTGCTGGGCTGCATGGAAAGGGATACCACAGGATGAGTGAAGCCAGTGGTAGCAATTCCTGCCTCAGGATTCCTGCCTTCCCCTCCTGCTCCTGGATGCAGCACAGTGACTGGCAGTTGTGCCAGCAAGAACATTTGAGTGACTGCCCTGCAAACAAGTTGGTCAGGAAACTCAGGTGGCCTTGGGCCAATTGGGTCTGGGTCCACCACTTCGTCTCACAGCCAGGCAGCTCGTTGACACCCCCAAGCTATTATTCCAGCAACACCACGAGGGCTGGGAACAGCAATAGCAAGAGTGAAGTTGCAGAAGGCAGGGATATTTTAACAACATGTCCCATAGCAAGCAACCTGACCAATCTGTATTTTCTCAAGAGGTTACAATTTAAATGAAAGGCTGGATGGAAGTGAGCTCATAGATGGAGATGGGGGGGGGGGGTGGAGGAGGAAGGGAGACAAATACAAAACCCCAACCAAAGCAAACAGACTGGATGCATGACCAATTCACAGTCAGACACTACAACTGGACCAACTATCATTTAATCCTCCAATTTCCATAGGAAGGCAGTCTATAAATTTAGCTGCATACATACATATGCATACCCACATTCACATAAATCCTTGGGTGAGAACAAGGAACATGAGTATCTGCAGCTTCAGTGATTCCTTGCCCTGCTGGCAAGAGAAGAATAATTTCTTCTATATCTATGACAAGCCATTTATTTACACACAATTTTTTCACACTGCCCTTTTTTCCTTCTTACCTGATAGTTTGTCTTTGCTGTATAGTTCTTCATTTATGATAATTATTTTAATTCTGAAGTTAGCTTTGGGGTGTGCAGTCTTACAGAATATAAATGAAGCCCTTGACCACTTGAGGTCATTAGTGACTCCATGGCAAGAAAATTAATTTGTGAACAAGAAAACTTAGTTCTCTCTACATACAAGGAATAAGTGGATCCCTGGTAAGACAAAACCAGACAAACTCCCCCCCCCCCAAAAAAAAAAACACCCACCAAAAAAACAAAAACCAAACCAACTATAACAGCACAGAGAAAGGTTCAGCTGAGAAAAAGGAAAGACTTGTGTTTGCATTGCTTCTGAAATATCAGGTTCGCTGGGTTATCCACTCACAGGTGTCAGGGAACCACGCCTTGTTTGTCCTTCACTACAGTATAATAATCTGTGGCTATTGCCTTCTGGAATGGGATCAACTAACAAGGCAGTCATTTTATTCTAGTGGAAACTATCAGCCAGATGTGCTTATCCTACATAAAATCTCTTTGTTGATTCTTCATCCTTACGAGAGCCAAATCTGAAAAGAGCTTATAAAGGAAGCTGCCAGTTCAGACATTCACCTTCATGACAATTACTCTTATAAAATTCACTTTTTTTTCCAGAAGCTAAGAGAGTAGAGCAAGTAATAAACATACAGGTTTAGCATTGGTAGCCATACTATGGACACTTAGGCTAGCAATATTAATTAATAGGGTTTTTTTCCTTCTCAGTCAGTCATCAATCCTCAAGTCCATAGCAACTTCTCAGATAGCCCCATAGTTCCCTGGAATGTCTAAGAGGGCCCAGTCTGACTTTCCACTAGGCAAGATCTGTATGTAGAGCTATAGGAAGGCACAATGGGAAACAATGTTGGGCTGCTCAAGGACCTAAATTTGCTATAATATTTTTGGCATTAATTTGTCTAGTTAAATGAAAGATAGCTGTGCTATTCTCTACAACACAAATAGAATGGGTTACAAAAAGTCAAATCCTTGTTTTGGTTTTTTTTTTTGGCAGTGAGAATTATTTTAGACCTTCTTGTTCCACAGAAAACAATCATCATCCTGGGATAGCCCAAACCCTCTTCAAAACTAACTTCATCAGTTCTTCACTAAGTGAACCCAGATGGCTCTGAAACTCCATTCTTAACGTGAGTGTCTTTCTTCTGGTTTTATAGTTATGAATTAAACAATACAAGTTGTGCACAAGTGCAGTATGTGATCCAGAAGACCAAATTGTAGAGCTCCTTCCTGCTTCTTGTACACTTCCATTCTCCCTTCCACTGCAAACTTCCCTGCCCTGTCTTCACTCCCTTCCCCAACAGTATCTAAACTTGCCCCTTACCCCAGCTTCTGGTCTGCAGTAAATATCTTTTCCAGCAAGTGTGGCACTCATTACCACAGCCCATTCAGTATCTGGTGTCTCGGAAAATGAAGCTTCTTAAGAAAACATGAGACAATGTCATTGTGCTTAAAGGACGCTAATGATTAGTAGGGGACTGAATACTCCCTATAATGAAAGGGAATGAGGAACAGGCTTCAACTTTTGCAGCTCTTTGGGGAAGTGTTGTTGTTTTCCCTCTTTAAATAAATTTTGAAAAGGCGACAGGTGAACTCTAACTGCAACTCCCTCTGTAGGCAATAAAGCATCTGATGGAATTTTTGCACATCTGCTAGTGAAGTGATATGGATTAATCAACATACATCATCATCTATATGGAAAGTATTAAAACCTCCCTTGGACTGCATTGCAAGAACATCCCCTTGACATTATTTTGATATTCATATCTCAGCCTTTATTTGTTCCTTGTCTTTTGGGGTGATAGATGAAGGTTAGAAAAACAAATCTCAGTGAAGAATCTTCCTTTGGAAGATACTTGCCCTAACCTTGTACACTGTACATAAGGGTTGATAAAACCAGGTTAATTTTCATTCATGTGACAGTAGGGAGAACTGCCTGGCAGTTTTTTTGATGTTTTCTGCCTCTGCACCCCCAAATGGAAAATGTGGAAAACTGACATTTTTCAGCGAAAAGGTTTGCTTTACCGTAAGAGTCTCCAGTTAGAGTTTTGTAATTATTAGAGAGCCCATTTTAACATACAATGGACATTTGGAAAGACATAATTTCACATTAGTTTTGACAACATGAAAACGCAAAACTGAGATACTTTGAAATGGTTGAAATTAATAAAACAGTGCTTTCCAAACTTTATTGGGGTGGGAAGGAAATTCAGCAACCATCAGGTTTTGATTTGTAAGTTTAAAGAGATATAATTTTTGTCCAATAGAATATACTTAAATGAAATCTTAAAGATCTCAGAACTATAGAGGAAGTAGTGTTTGTCTCAACACAAACATCACTGGATTAAATTATAGGGTATACTAGGAGATATGAGTATGGATGTCTTCAGTACTCTCAACTGATTTTCTTTAAAATTTTGGTTTTAACAGCATCTTCCACTGAGTTGAGACAGTCCTGCAAGGCTTGGAGGACTTGTTTGAAAGAACAGCAGCCCGTTCTTTGGTGTCACATGAGCTGTCCTGTGTCAAATAGGACTGATTTCAGCCATCTTTCTCTAAAATTCAGTTTTGTCAAAAAACCTGCTAAATGGAAACATTCAATTTAAGCTGTGATATAATATTAAATCTTCAAATCCCAATCTAAATTTATCCAGAGTCAGTTTATGCATGATTTAGGTTTGTGCCAATATTGTTCTCTAGCTCAAATAGGTAATTCTCTTACATTCGTAGTTCCTTCTTCTAGATGAATATTCTGCACCTTAAAACTACTCTTCAGCCTACCTGGTTCAACAAATAGCAGGCCTATTCATCAACTTATTCTCTGAAATGTTCCTAATTCTGAACGTGGTTCAAATGCCAGATCAAATCTTTCTAAATAAACCTACTCATAAATCTTTGTAGGTAAACATCTGTCATGCACCTAAGTAAACTGAAGGGAAAAGGAGATTCATGGCCATTCAGTTACTTGCTTTACTCAATTTCTCTTTTCTGGTTCATCTCTCTTGTTGCCTACAGCTTGGCAGAGACAGAAAGCACATTTGTAGCAGCCAGCTCTGACTGCACTTGGAAGGATTTGCTAACATGACCTTTTTATGCCTGCACGAGGACACAGAACAAAGCCAAAAGGGAGATGTTTGAGACCGAGACAAGTACTTCATCGAATACCACTAGTAGCAGGACATGTTCAATAACAAGGATATGCCAGTGAGAAGAATGCCCAAGTCCAAATCTAGCAGTGATTAGAGCAACTAAAAGAACTGGTAAAGGTGTTTAATCCTGTTACAGGCCAGCAGCCAACCCCTCACAAACAGAGCTCAGAAAGGATTTTAATTTCTGCAGTCACTGCACTGCTGCAAGGGCTGCAGGTACCAAAGCAGCTGGTACTACCCGTGCTGGAGAGAAGCCACTGGACACAGTAAATTGATTCAGTTTTTCCATACCTTCCCCAGCTAATTCTCACATGTACTTTTCTGTTTAAATCAATGGGATGATTAGGAATGTCTTGCTTGTGGCAGGACTGCAGGATTTTATTAATATCACATAGCAGAAAAGAAGAAACAAAGTGGCACCAGGGAATCTTACAGGCCACCAGAAACACGCTGTTCCATCTTAGGGGCTTGCTTCCATTATACTGATAAATTATGTCTCTATCGCTTGTCAGATACAGGATAAACCTGGGCATCTTTATCAGCAACAACATACTCTAATTGGAATTTGAAAAGAAATTACTTGCTTAAGAGCTCACTCAACACTATTAGGAATATGCATTACTTTGCGTTATGGAATGGAAGGGAGTGTTTTAGTAGTAACAGCCTATTTTGACTAAATTTATCTCTGTATTCTGACAGTGTAACATTGATTTAGCACTATGCCTGTCAGTTATCTTCAAATGGTAATTCTGTCTTCCAGCTGGGGAATAAAGCTTTAATAAAAATATTTATGGAACATATGATTTTGCTTAATGATGCCCAAGTTGGGCAGACTCAACTTACAGTAGCTAAGCAAAACACCACCCAAAACAATTACAATCAATTCTTTTCAATCTATCAGCAGTTAGACTTGAACAATTAACAAGTGACAAACTGGGAACACTTACAGCAAAGTCACTGAAATTAAACCAGCATAAGTGAAAAGATGTACTATTCAGAAATCTGAAAGGACTGTGCTGCAACTGCTTGGACTATGTATCCTTACTTAATACCATATTCTGCTTTGGTCATGTCTTTTTGACTCAAATGCTCAAAAAGTCACTGCTTGACAATTCCAAGAAAGTGACATTTAAAAGTGCAGTTAGGGGAAACAAAGTAAAAGCAACAGACAAGACTCAGCAAAGAGACCATTCATCTTTCGCAAATGAGCAGGTGGAGAAAGCAGCACAGAATTACAAAAACAGACAAAGGAAGAACCAATTGAGCAAACAAAGAACATATGGTCCAGAGACACCATTGCACCATCTGCCTCCATTTGCAATGGAAATGGGAGAGTTGGGAGTAAATCTATCTTCTGAGCAGGGGCTGGACAGCTCCTCATCCCATAGGGGATATTGCTCTCTGAAACAAGACATTCTAGAAAGAACTGTCCTTGTTTACTTGAAAAAGCTTACATTCCAGCTTTTGGCTGGTCTCATCTAAAGCTTTGCTATCTTACTTCCATCCAAATTGCACGTCTCACAAAACAGAACTGGCAGTCCTAAATCGGGAATAACTTCCTGTGACAACTAAAGTAAACTTTGCAGTTAGCTGACAGTCAACAGATATGGCTATAAGATTCACAGAAGTGTCAACTGACAAAAAAAATCCATTTCATCAGCAGTAATGTGTTTACAACTTAAATGAAGGTTTATATTTATCCAGGAAACAGCAGAGAAAATGAATAAAAGGACGAAGCAAATGCTGTTCCCCCAGGGCCAAAGCTATTTTAGAGGTAGATTATCTCTAACTTTCTCCACAGGAAAAGCTAAAGATGATAGCCAAGCCTGATTCCATAATCCTATTTTGTGATGTGTAAATACTCATCAAAAGCTTTTGGAAAAGACGAGCGTTTTCTTGACAGCTAATCAACCAAGGACTATTGTTTACCTCTAGGAATGACCAATCCGTTGTTGCAGTGTCAGCTTTTATTTGAGGAATACACCACAGTACATCAATGCAGATGTGCAGGCATGCAAACTATTCTACCTGACAACTGTCATCTTCAATTACTCTTTTCCTACCTACCTCAGTCTTCTTGTCTTAACCTGTTGTAGTGCATTCTAAAATCCCCCCTTGGGATCTTGGCATCTTGTAAGAGTCCCTAGCAACAAGGGATTCCAGCCTGCCTCAAGCAGGTCCGTGACCTGGTGCAATCAGTACACAATTGCACAGAAGCAGCTTGAAGGAGAGAAAGGGGTATAGAACACACACATAAAAGTGTAGTCCAGAGACCTGTTTATGTGCATTTGTAAGGTGTATCGCTATAAGTTAAAAACAATAGTTAAAATTAGTCTTGATTTTTTTTCTGCAGCTTTTGTCTCCAGCAAGCAAGTTTGGCATAATCTTACCCAGGGATGTTAGAAGAGGGGTAGCAGTGGTTCCATTGGTACTCTTCCTTCTTCTAAAACCATATGAAGTCTAAGCTCTGATGCAATAGGAGCACACACAGACTAGAAGCAGAGACCAGGCAGCTACTTTAGCACCGAGTTGAGCATATCTCAGAAATTCCTGTAAAAAACCCACTGGGAGTTGAAATAACATTAATCCATTTTCAACAACTTGGAAATCAATCAATAGATTTGTACTATTGTCAGGGAAGATTCAGTCCACCTGTCTTCTGACAGAGCTGCTGATTTGGAGAATAGCAGGTTTTGTAACCTGAACCACACAGACTTTGAGGAGGCAAAGTTCTTGTGTTGGCAGAATTTTAACTACCCTTAGAGTTATTACAGGGATGATCTCGAAAGCTTGCTGCATAAACATCCTCCAATGCCAGTGGAAGAACCACGATATGCTAAACTGTCTTGAATCCCAGCACACAGGGAATTGCAACATTTTAAGCAGCATTTAATTCTCTTCCCTTCACAGAATTACCTATTCTGTTTAAGAACAGATTATTACTTTCCCAGTTTCTTCACATTCAGAAGTCAGTATGATCTGATCAATGTGACCCTCATCCCCGTGCAATCAACTTTGTCAATAGTTCCAGTTGCATGATCAATGCCTGTATTTCTTAAGCCTTTAACACTTTGCTGTTAGTTACACTGTTTAGCACACCAGATCACCTACTGATGCAAATTTCATGCACACTTGTCCCTAGAGGACCTCAGTTTTCCCCAGGAAAGATGACTTTATAACTGAGAAATCCTTGCAAACACTTTCTGATCTTCATACCTAGAAAAGCAAATAGATTCCATGAAAGAACTGCTCCATATGATTTTATTTCAGAATTAAATTGGTTGGTAAATATAAATGGATATTTACCAGATACATAAGGTATGCAGCAAGCAAGTTTTCATTGCACAAAACAAGTGAGGAAGTGCTTCTCAAAGAAAATAAAGCAAATAAAATTATTTTGACATGTCTATTTGTTTCTGTACTCTGGCTTGATTTGAATATTAAATAACTTAATTAGATGACTGTGGCAAGTATAAGAGACTAGAATGGAATTCTGTAAAGACTCTCAACCAGCTATTATTATTCTTATTTATGCTTCTTCACCCCATGCCCTAACTGCACTAATAACAGAAGAAACAAGTACTGCCATTGTCTTCCTATATCTGTTCTGCTTTCAGAACAATTTTATTTTTCCCCTCCTTCCTCCAAGATATAACTTCATTTCTAATTACTGTTTTCTGTTCCATTTCATTTCCATTAGTTTAAGAATAGGAAAAAGATGAACTCTATGCTGTTTTGACTCTGCATGATCATCCTTAATCACGTGAAGCTCCCAGCTATTTTCAGCATACACACGTTTCTCAGGGCCCGACTGATATACTTAATTTCCTTTTCAGAGTCTTCTGAATTTCTTTGTTAACATGCATTTTAAACAATATAGTTTGCATTAAACAGTGAGGTTGTTAGACAATGAAAGAAGTCAACTTTTTCTTCATATACAGCTATGTGGTAAAACACGGTCCCTGTGGCAGGGAAGTAATACGCCTGCTTTAACACAGCATTACACTGAGGCCTGATAACTGCACTACAGGATGCCTCAGTACTGGGAGAGTAGTGCATTAATGCAACTATGCAGGTTCTGAGGTCCAAAAATAACGCTCATGTCCCTCTGAGTATCACAGCACTGTGCCAGGTAGGACACAACAACAGTACAGAAAAAGCTCAGACATTGAGTTGTGCTTTCTAGAGAGATAATAACAGCTCAAGAACGCAATTAAGCAAATTAGCAATTGTTTTAAACCTAAAGTACATCAGCAACAGAGATATTTCGAGACTGTACACTAAAGAGATGAAAAGCTTTTAAAGACTAATTCTTATTTTCTATATTTTTTTATCTCACCTTGGTTACCAGAAAGTTGCAGTTACTCTGCTTTGATTGCCACCTTTCAGTGTTCATTTATATACACACACACACTGCCCACTACTTCTTGCGCTTAAGTTTACAGGAGTGAGTAGTCTCTCTGCCTCTATTGACTGCCTTTTTTGGACTAGGAAAACTCAACCATAAATTGACCTATTCTGTCTTAGTTAAGGAAATTCTTCTGCTTTACAGTTATCACAGGCAGCAACATTTAATCACCTACTTGAATTTATTCATTTTCATTTAGGCACACTGCGCCTCCATCATGCTGTAACTGATGTGGTCCAGGAAGTAATTTGCTCTAAATAGGGGTAAGTGTCCTTGGCATTTGTAAGGCAGTTATCACCATCAGGTGCTTTCATTGAAATCACAGGGCAAACTGTTCATTACAACTACAATTCATATCAAGCTTAATTTCCAACATGATGTAAATTGAATGTATCATGTTGGGCCATAGAACAATACATTTACCTGCCCGTTTTCAAGGTTCATCTTCATTAGAACCTGTATTCCACAGTTGGGTACAATAAATCAGCTCTACCAAAAAAAGGCTCCAGTAGCAGCAGGTTTCCAGTCTTTGTTTCAACTCATCTCTACCTGTAATTAATGTTTCATCATTGTCCTTGAGGGAGAACATCTGTTTTCACAGATCATGGTAATGCTTTGTTAAATACAACTGTCTTTACTGTTCCCAAAAACATATTTGGCAGAACCTAAACATATTGTATCAGATTTTTCAGGAGGTTTTTACAACCATTTTTCCTAGACTCTTTACCATTCCCTTTGCAGATCCCAAGCAACTTTTTTTTTTCCCCTCCATTAACTGACAAGGAATTACCATCCTACTTCCACTGCCTAGAG
The DNA here is from genome assembly GCF_964188355.1 of Buteo buteo. NCBI lineage: Eukaryota > Metazoa > Chordata > Aves > Accipitriformes > Accipitridae > Buteo > Buteo buteo. The sequence goes on from NC_134181.1 coordinate 35,074,440, forward strand.
ACAAAGCTGCCGTATGAGACCATTATCATTATTATGTTATCATTATTCTCAATTACACTAAGCTGCAGTCACAAATAGTGCATGATATCACCATTAGCATTACACCTATTATTACTGAGGAAAGTAAAGTGTGAAGATAATTAGCAAAGGGTTACTAAGACTTGCAACAAGCATGCATTTCTTAATGTAAGTTTCAAACCTCTTCTGTCCTTGAATACAGACTTTTGTCTACAGACACAATGCAGAAAGGGCAGTCAACTCTGACCTCAGTTTCCTTACTCACTTTCCTTCCAAACTGCACTGAACTCCAGCAGCTTGTCTTTTACTCTGGGGAGCAGTGTCTCAAGATGCCAGTGGTGCCAGGAGCCTGCCTTTTCACCGTGTCGTGGTTTAACCCCAGCCTGCAACTAAGTCCCACACAGCCACTTGCTCACTCTCCCCCAGTGGGATGGGGGAGAGAATCAGAGGAGTAAAAGTGAGAAAACTCATGGGTTGAGATAAAGACAGTTTAATAGGGAAAGCAAAAAGCTGTGCACGCAAGCAAAGCAGAACAAGGAATTCATTCCCCAATTCCCATGGGCAGGCAGGTGTTCAGCCATCTCCAGGAAAGCAGGGCTCCATCACGCGTCACGGTTACTTGGGAAGACAAACGCCATCACTCCAAACATCCCCCCTTCCTTCTTCTTCCCCCAGCTTTATATGCTGAGCATGATGTCATATGGTCTGGAATACTCCTTGGGTCAGTTGGGGTCAGCCGTCCCGGCTGTGTCCCCTCCCAACTTCTTGTGCCCCCCCCAGCCTACTCACTGGTGGGTTGGGGTGAGGAGCAGAAGAGGCCTTGGCTCTGTGTGAGCACTGCTCAGCAATAGTGAAAACATCCCTGAATTAACAACACTGTTTTCAGCACAAATCCAAAACATAGCCCCATACTAGCTACCATGAAGAAAATTATCTCAGACAAAACCGGCACAGATAGACAGTGCCAACAATACCAATTTGCAGAGGTGGTGATATCACTGAAATGAAAAGAAATGCTGCTGATTAGTTTCAGAGTCCAAAACTAACCTCCATGAGCATGAAGGGAAACAGCCAAAACAGCTCTCCCATAAACTATAGAGTGAGAGACAGCAGCTTCCCAAATCATTCTGGCTCGATCAGCATGAGATTGTGTTTCTGATTGAGTTGTTTGGGTCTTTTTTAAAAGTTTGCCCACAGTTCAGACTATGTACACGACAAAACAATACTTCAGGGACATTGGTGCTAAGGTCACAATGAAACATTCACTGCAGAACAGGCTGTGGTACTTGAAAACATCAAGTCCCTCTGTTCCAAAGAGTTTGATTTTTTTTTTTTTTGCATTGACAAGGATGAAAAGGATGATGGTTTATCAGCCTAACTCAACTGCAGAGACAAAACCCACAGTCAATGATCACGTGTGATAAGATACTTGTGTAATTTCTTTCTTTTTGTAGTTGCTTTTCTTTCCTTACTGTAAAATACTGATGCTTTCCCTGATCTCTACCATTTCGCCATAAAGAATGAAAGACATGTGAAACCAAAAGACACGCCATGGTCTAACAGGGCAATCCCATATAACACCAGGAAAAAGCACAGACTATTTTCCCACTCCCATGCAGGAAAACAGCAGCTGTGACACTCCAAGCTTATAGTCCCTGGCTAAGCTCTCATGAACCTGAGGGTGGAGCACAAATGGCAGGTCAGGCCCTAATTTACCCTCTTCAGTAACGGCTGTCTGGGCTTCATTGACTTGCTTCACCTTTCTGCTTGCCCCACACTGTAGGCAGAATGGGGCTAAACAATAGGGATGTAACAGCTGTACTGAGGCAGCCTCCTGAATCCAGTCTAAGCCTATGCTATTGTTGCAAACACATCATAAAAATCTCAGTCACTGTTGTAACTTATGAGCAGTTAGATTGTTTGCCCCACTGTAGGTATTAAAAGGCTGGTTCAGAACCTCATTCCTCTAATGATTTAAAAATACCTTTTTGCTGTAACTTACCAACAGAAGCATTGGGCATTAATAAATTCCCAGTGCCTACACCACACTGATCTTCACTATGTTACAGATGTGCTGAAGTAACAGAAGAAAATATTTAATGACCAATATCCCATGTTTCTGGGAGATGCTTAACACCTACTTCCCATCATCCCACTCTACAAATTGCCTCCCAGCTTAGACAGATCATAGGAATATAATGTATTTGCAATATGTTTCATTCTCATATAGGATAAAAAAAGAGCATACACTCAAAGAATTGCTGGTTAGGGCATTCTGGGTTAAACCAACACATATCCATTGTCAAGACAGAAATTATATTTTAACTGCACAGCAAAAGCAACTGACAAGAGGATAATTCTAATGATCGGAGATTGCAAAGGTGACAGCCTTAGAATCAAATAATCATATTGCCAGCCGAACCATTTTAAAGGAAGTATAGTTCATAGTAGAGTTTGATAAATAGCACCTCATTAGCAGAAACTCAAGGAGCCAGAGATTAGCAAGAGTTAGAGTCCAGCCACATTTGTAAGAATGTTTTCAAATTAAACCCTTCATTTAGAATATCCAGACAAAGTAGAAGCTGAGTTTTACAGCTCCTGCACATTTGTTACCCTAATCAGGTAGCAGCCATCGTTTTCTTTCCGGTATACAGCAAAAAGAAAGACGTCCCCTCTCTGCCTTTTGTATGCATACAATTGTCTGGTGTTTTCAGGTAAAAGCTTTAATTGTTAGTACGTGGCAAGCATAACAATGGGAGGATTTGCACATCTGATATTTCTTAAACAGGAAACAAGCCCTGCAATCCAATTAGCTGCCTTTGATGGTAACCTTAATTTCTAACCTTGGGTAAAAGTCTTTTAAATAAGCCACTTTGTGCTCTGAGCTCCCACTGTGCCTGGTATTTATTTGTCACTGTCAAAAAATGCCAGAAACTAACATATTTTAACTTTCAGAGTTAAAAGAAGGGTATTATAGACGCAGCTAATAACTGCAGAAGCATTCACAATCCCATTCCAAGCTTCTATTGGATTAGTCATTGTAGACTTAGTACAGACAAGTATAATTGAGCAATCATATGACAGGGATTTTTGTTAGGGAAGAGTCTGTTATGAATTCAGACACCCAAGAAAGAGCAGGAGCAAGGTAAGAAGATTCTGAGTCATCCCAGCAAGGGAGCAAAAAAGCACCATGTGATCTCACATCAGTCGTCCACCTCCGCCAGTCAGCCAGCTGGCAGGCTGACAAGCTCATGCTCTAGAGCCTCAAATTGTTTCGTCCAAACCATTTTGCAGAAAGCTACAACGTGTAATTGTAAGAGTAAAAAGGAAGGAAGATGTTAAGCTATTGTCTCCTTCTAACAAGGAAGTTCCACTGACTACTATTGCAGAAATAGTGAAAGCAAATTCTGCTTAATTCCTTTAGAAATTCAGATCTGGCTCCTCTTAGTTGCACCAACCTGCAGGCAAGCTTTTCTGAAGCCTGTAAGGTAGTGAAAGTAAGAGACTACACAGACAACAGATACTGGGATCTACAAAGCTTCTTGCTATTTTTTTCTGAAAGGCTCCACATGACAACAATCACATACAGTACTCACGCATCAAAGAGTACCCCATAACCAGACGTAAGTTTTAAAGCATACTACAGTGCAAAAATACCACGTACCTCCCATCCCGGTGTCTTAACTTTGACTTGAGGCTTTGAATTCACATCAGAAATTATATATTACTTTGATTCAAACAAAGCAGTAAGAGCATCTACACTTCACTATCATCACTTAAAGTAATCCTTAGCCTTCTATCAAATTAGACTTGTTTTATCATAAGACTTAGTGATCCTTACAGAATGAATCAGCTGTTTTTCCCCCTCATGTATCTATACATAGATACTCCACAATCAAACACACCAGATTAATATTTGATGTAGAATTAGGTCCTAACAACACAAATTGCAAAAGCAAACCAATAAAAAGCAAAACAAAGCAGAAGACTAGGTAAAACAATTATAAGAGAAAATAGTTACAGCCCTTATGAACTCATTTATCAGTACAACTTTCCCTATATTAGATCTATAATTCACCCCTCTGAGCAGCTGACAAATTTCCCTCAAAAGCAGCCAGCAACCTTCAATTTTTTTTTCATTCGAAGAAGTACTTCATATTAGATTATTTTACTTCTGTAAGACAAAGTCAAGAAAACTTTTAAGTACAACAAGAGCTGAACAAAAATAAATTACCTTTCTCTATAATTTTAGAAGGCTTCTCTAAGCTGTTAACAGTCCTAAAAGCCATACAGCTGCAGAAGCACCAACCCTCCACCACCTCTTTTTGTATGGCTGAGGGCACCTATTTACCAAATGCTAATTGCAGTTAATTAGCCATCAATTATGAGAAGATACATTTTCACCTGTTTCAGATCAAGTTCCCTGGTACTTGTAGCTTGTCCAATTACCTTGTTCTAACTAGCAAAGTAGTTGACCTTCTGTTTGAAGTTAACTCCTGCCTTGCTGACTTTTTAGATTCATGACAGTGTTTGCTGTGTGCAGTTGCTAACTTGTCTCCTGCAGTTATAGACTTGCCTGCATACAGTTGCTCTAGTAAATTCTTCCTGATTAGTATTTTAGAAGTGAAATAAACATATTTTTGAAGCAGCACACAAGTTTTCTAAAATATTATGTTAAATCATAAGTAGTTTTTCTAATTAAAATGTCGCCTTATTGAGGACAATCCCTCTTTGTAGGCAAGTCCTATTCTTTTTATCCAGTAAAATGGAGTTCTTAACAGATTGTCTGCTTTGATAAGGTCTCTTATTTTCTTTCTCAAATATTTAGCAATGTTTTGTCTACATTTCACTTGTTTGCACTTTATTAAAACTGCAGTGGAAGGTGGCCTGCTGCTATGATCTGTACCCTTCCTCCATTCTCTTTCTTCTTCTAATTTTTTTTTTTAATTAAAAAAAAGAAAAGAAAAAGTAGGGAGTTTATTTTTATGAAGCCATCCAAGTTTTTAATTTTCAACCTTCACAAATAAAAAGACATCCAGTTCTGGCATAAATAAAAATTAGCTCAATTATTATGAAGATAAATTAACTGCAAGTGAATAATGTTGATATCATGGGTACTTGATTTCCAATAATTTACTCATTGAAGAACTATAAGCCACTCAATTTGCATTAGAATGGTTAAGTACTTTAATTCAATTATGGAATTACTATTGGGTGATTAAAGGCTGAGAATAAATAACAAATAGTTCTAAGTTCATTTTATTTATCTACCAGCTACTAACTACATGACTTAGCAAGATTGTCAGTTTAATTAAATTTGTCCCTATGGGAATTTTTCTGGTATTGATAAAAGCAAATGTGTACATGAAGTCACTAAGGAATGACCTTGCCCTTTTAGGAATGCTTTGGGATTGGGAAGGGAGACCTTGTACAAGCTCTTTTTTCAAAATTATTGAGACCAGCATCTTTCATGAAGTCAGGTTGTAAAACCAAGAAGAAATACTCCCGCACTCTCACTTGGGACTTTTAAAAATAAATTCATACAAAACTGGATGAAACATAGAACAAAATAAAAATTGCACCATAAATCTGTGGCTGGCTTCTCACTCAACATGTGATTACAAATGAGGAACTGATGCCTTGTTTGTGTGCAACGTTTGAGACCAAAGTGAAAAGTCGTCAGGTAACTACTTCATGCTATCTGTTGTGAACCTGCCTTAGTCAAATAGGTGGTACTTAGTGAAACATAATTACAGGTCTCTCTTCTGGCACAAGAGGATTTCCTTGTAGTTAGACACTCAGCATCACAAGTAAGCAACTCATGTTCCTTTGGGCTCCTCCCAGGCCCTAGACGTTACTTGCCTGTGCTGACGCTAGGAGAAATATGGGTTGGAAGTTACTATATTCTACATGCAGAAGGCTGAATTGTAAAAATCTCTTTATTTAATGTGCTCATCCTGTCATTTGTCCCTTTTAGCACTCCACGGTTCTGCAAAGCATTATTAAATCTGGTTAATGGACAACAACTTGCATTGAATATGTATGTATGGTAGGTGTACTCGTAAAAATCCTGCAACATCACTAAGTTATTGTTCAAATCCTGGCTTACAGTTGTTCTTTTTGGCACGCTGAAGACCACTTGGCAATGGCTAGGAAGCTGGAGTGTTTTGATCGCTAATTATAACTCTGCCATAATTGTATTACTGGGCTATTGACTTCTCCCTCGCCCCATCTCTTTAACTGACTCTGTCATTACATCCCTTATAGATTTTAACAGGTTTTTGGGGCAGCTGCCTTTCTATAAATGCTCTGTACAGCACAAGCTATGATGGGCCCAAACCTTCTAGGCACACACAAGACCAGATAATAAAAAAGCAGAATTCTTAATAACAGTAATCATTAGCATGCAGTTGTGTCCCAAGGATAAAACATGCAACAGTGTATATGTGCATTGAACCCTGGCATCCACAGTATTTTCCTTTAAAAGACATTGGCAATTTAAATATTTCTAGTGATTTGCTCTTACTGTACTGATCGAATTTCTAATGTCTCCCAGGCTCTTCCAAGAAAATGATTTAACACGCAGTGCACATCTTCCATGTAAAAAGGACCAGCATTTTTAATTATAGTCATTTCACAAGATCTAATAGCAATAAGGTTCCCATAAATGTTCAGAATCTAACAAGCATCACAGCACTTTGCAAAGAGTAGCCATCATTCAGCAGAAATGTTAGAATGCCCTTTATTCCCTTTTTCTATTTCCCAGCAAGCATCCCAGGAGAATCATGAGTTTTAAATTTGCTCAGGCATGAAGGGATTGTGCGCCCCTTGAGCCTTTGTATTATGATAATGCATACATAAAGGTAAGTTTTATTAATTGGAGCTCTATCCACAGGGGTTACTACAACAAAGGAGGCAGGGAAAAGGGAACTGTATGGAAGGAGTGACCCTACTGAGTAGTGATTCCAAGATCCAAAATTCAGTCCTGATATACTCCCCCTTGAGCCTGCCCTTCTTTACCTGTGCACTGATTTAATGTGAACTGTTCCAGGCAGCACTAATTTTTAACAACTCACTCCAATTTATTGTCTTTTAAAAAAAATCAATACTCCAAACTCTCCTTTGTACTTATCTTAAAAATTGCTCTCAGGCAAGATTGGAATTCATTACTGTAGCCTTTGCATAAAAGTACTTTGAGTTCACGCTCTCTGCCTTCCTAACAGCTCTCTCTGCCTTCCTAACACACTGAGCATAGATGTGATAGATTTCTCAGTATTTTCCTCATTGCTGTCAAATTACACTATATTTCACTCCTTCTTATTTGCATCTTTTTATATCTGTGACTCCTATCATTATTGCTTTCTTCTTATATATCGCTTTCCCCATTTTAATAGCTGAGGGATATACAAGGATGTTTTGATGGTGCCAGATCCCTTCTTCCAATCTTGCTACAAGCACTAGCATGACTAAACTGTTGCAGAGCCTTTCCCCCATTCCTACCTCCCCAAAGGTTTTGAGTGGGTGTAGAGGTCAGCTTCTTCACTTTGGGAGACAAAAGCCTGCATGACAAACTTCCTCTTGAGTTCTTATCAGCTAACCAGGCTTTTGAGGGAAGGAATGAAATAAAATGTGGTGGCAGGTTACTCTCCTGCTTCATTACTCATCTACTCAGGAAGCCAGCAAACACATGCTTTGAAGACAATTCATAAGCTCGGATTTGTCAGAGGGAACGTCGTCATGAAAATGCTCCATATTCACAACGGTAAATTAAAAAGGCACCTGCATTGAGCGGATTGACCTAATTATGCTTTCACACATCTCTAGTGGTTTCAAGTGAGACATCCAGAGAGCCCCTGAGGACAGAGACCAGTCCAAAGACAATGAATACTTGAAAGAGCCCTGTCGTGTATCAGCATACGCGAAGAGGGGAGAAGGAAACAACTGGCGTAGGTTAGGGACATACAAATAAACCTTCAGACATATGATATGATAGGAACACAATACAAACATGAAGAATTCAGAAGTGCGTTTTTAGCCTCCTCGCTTCCTCCCTTAATTCCCCCAAATACAATAGCATTTTTTTCCTACCTTAAATTCAATGAAAACAAAAATATCACAAAATTTGGACAAGTTAAAGTTATTTGTCAGGTAGCAGGAAAAAATTGCACTTTAAGGAAAAATAAGCAGGCTTTGTAATTTTTCACAGCAAAGTTCAGAGTTATAGATTAAGAAATCACAACAATAATAAAATCCCTTCTAAACTAAGACTACTTGTCTCCAACTTCATTTTGGTATGAAAAACTGAAATGTGGCATTCAGGCAAAACTGAAAGAAAATTTGTTTCCAGTTTCAGCCACTAAACATAAAAAAAGTTACTTGTATGGATCTTCTGTTGTACTAGAGAAAACAAGATATCAAATATTCTACAAAGATCTCTTTATACCTTCTTTTATGTTAATTCAATGGAATAGCAAAGAGCAGGACCAATAAAAAATGCATGCTTTTAACTTTCTGCAGCTTCTTGGGTTGTTGCTTCTGTCTCTGATGCTCAAGCAGAGCCTTTTCACAGTTAAAAATGAAAACACTTAAGAGGCTTTTTCCTCCTTTTTCTGCTGGAGATGTTCTCTTTTAAGCTGAAGGGCACAAGCGGAGTGTAGCTAAAATAAACTTCTTTGGATCTGATGGCTGACAGCTGTAGTTTTTAAGATGTGGTTTGACAGGGATGTGGAAAAGCATACAGGGACTTCAGGAAATTCAAGCAAAATCAAAGAAGGCATGAAATGGGCCTCTCTCTGTCATCCTGCTATGTGGCTGGCCCATATGTTCTGGGTATCCCCAAAGCTGGCTCTAAGCAGAGAATGCTCTGAGTGGCCAGTAATTTTTGCACATCATACTACAGAAAAGGGAACTGGGTAATTTTCAAATCCTTGTGTTTTGCAAGAGTTGATCAGGCTTGGGCATTATGTGTCTTGGAAACAGACTTCATGTTGTACAGCATATGAGGCTGGTAAATAAATCTGACAGCACCAAAGCAGAGCTTGAATCAGGGATGTCTGTCTCATTCCACTAACAGTTCTGGCAAAGATACTGTTTTTCATACCATGCTCACACATATATGTCTCAATAACATCTGAGCATCCTGGTCTTTTGTATATTCACCTAGTCACAAAGCCATGTCTTCGTATTTAACCGTATGTCCCCATTTAGCAGACACCCTACCAATCCAGTTGGAATGCAAGTATTCACAAGTCATCACTGAGCCTTCCCACACCTGCCACATATTAGAAAAAGAATAATTTATTAACAAAAAGACTTGCAGAGTTGATATCTCCTCAGGTAGCTCCAATCCTGCTCGTCCTTCTAGCTACCTCATTGCTTCAGTAGAAAGCAATAAACAACGTTCTATTTCCTAATCTGACAAGTAAGGGCAAATTGACTTAGAGAGTTTAATTACTTTTTTAAAAAAATACTAATGCCATTGGTTGCCATGGCAATACATTCTCATTAGATGGAACAGAATTGGTGGTACTGGAGAAACAGCCTGTCTTTGTAACTGCTAGTCTTACAATAAAATACAATTATTAACTATAAATGCTTCTTGCTGTTTAGAACTGCAAATGCAACAGCCAATACAATAGTCAAAGACTGCTTTTGATGTACTGCTACAGTAATTTGTGTGCTTATGGTCCTGTGGGCTGCTGCTGTGGCAGTGAGAAAGGATACAGCCCAAACGCTACTATTTGCATAGTGTATGACAACAATGATGTGTGGGTTTGGAGAATTGGGAACGGCTCTCCATTGTAACAAGTGTGCAAAGTTGATTACTCAAAGGAATATTCATACATATGTCCTGGTCTTAGTCTTTCCTAAACACTTGCTTAAAACAGTTTAAACAAACAAACCCGTGGCTGCAAATGCTTTATTGATGGAAGTAGTAAAAAGAAAGCTAACCAACCACTGAATAGGCAGTTTGGAGCCTAACCAGTTATTGCCAAAGGCGAAGGGAAGGTCCAATCTTTTGCTGTCATGAATGTGGAATGCTCACTTGCTTCTCCAAATTTTTCTCTGCTTCTGGCTCTTCATGTTCCTTCTCTCCTTTTCTCTCAGGAGTAGACCTTAGGTAAAAGAATGTGTCCTGGAATAACCAGGTTTGGAATGACTGACAAAGTGGTAGACTGTCTGAATATAATCACTTCCACATATTTTGTTTAAATATGATGATATATCATTTAATTAATACAATTCTTTAGAGTGGAAAAATCGTACAGTTCTCCTTCAATCATCTCAGCTTTGCCCTTCACCAAACTTGATAGGATACATGAACCATAACTCAATTTACTAGCTTGCCTTTTTTTTTTTTTTTTTTTTTTCCCCCCCCCCCCAAAGTGCTACTGAGAGCAGAGGATATTCAGCTGGTATATTTTTGCTGGCTTAAGGTAGGTCTTGATTTATGCCACTTAATGCCTGTTTACTCCAGAACCTTTAATTTTGAGGAAACAGAAGAACAATTCAGGGGATAATATTCTCTGCATTTCTTTTATTATTTTTAAACTGATGTCAAAGACATTAAAAGCTACAACTTAAAGAATCTCTTCTCACACTAAGTTGTATTCATGCACAAGGAACATGCCAGAAAAATGTTGAAGACTTTGAGGCTATAGACAAATTCTTACTTAATAATCAGGTCCTCTGTCTCACACACATCTTGTATATTAAGTGATTATGCTGAATTTTGGCAAGGGTCTGTATGACAGGCATCAGGTGCATTAATTTAAATAAAATAATCCAATTTTTCTCCTCAAGAAAATTTTGCAGTGAATTGTGCCTTTTGGCAAGACTAAAATCTCTTGAGCATTTTATGAGGCAGATTTATTCCCCTATTTACTGGATACCACAAGGATTGCAAAGAAAATGGCATGAAACATATGAAACACCCGAAAAAAGAAACACCAAAACAAAAAAAAAATCCTCAAATTCTTTCAGTCACACCTTCATAGTTTTATAGTTTTAAAGGTAATAATTAGAGTTGCATAATGAACCTCAGACCTTGAAAGAAAAAGAAAAATACCCAACCTAAGTTCAGCAATGAGTTCTTTAATATCACCCATGTTACTTTTTTTTAGAACAATTCCAAAATAAAACCAAGTACAGATCAGAGCTGTAAAAAACAGAACGGAGGTTCTGCTCAGTAATGCTATACTCTGCCAAACAGTTTCAGGGGAGAAGAAATATTTATGTTAAGTGAAATCAAAATTTTTAAGCTTCTAAATTATGTATTTTTCCATGGCATTATAGGGAAGCACAGTATTTTCTTCCTTACAAACTCTTGACAAGATAAAAAGATACAACTAACCCAAGATTAATATTACAGTCCTCTCTTTCAACTAACATTTCCCAAAATGATATTTTGCTGTTAAAAATTCATCTGGTAATGCTGAGTCCTTGTCCTTATCAAACACACATTGGGATTTAACACAGCTGAAATATTTTCCCTTGCTATTATCTCTGGATATTTGTATTCTAATTACCAAATGAAAGAACGTATGTATAATAAATACATGGCATAAGTTTCCCCCCTAGCCTCCAGAAGTGCAAAACACAGCATTTTATCTGGATTTTTTTTAGCTTTTACATTTTTATTCCAAAGTCTTGAAATTGCTTTATAAATTACGTGCATTTTCCCCACTTTACTGTTGACATATACTGGGAAAAAGTAGCAGGACAAAGGTTATAGAGTAGTTTTCTACGGGGGCTCAGACTGGATCTGGTAACTTGAGCCCCAGTCTAATGGCATAAACCAAAGGTGATGAGTGGACATGAAATTAGAACATAGTGTGCAGTTGCTGTAAAACAGATCAGCTATACCAGTGCAATGTATGCTTAGCTTCTATCAACTGCTGTATTTCATGAAGAAGGGAATGCAGTCACAGCTGCAGTAAATCAGTACCTCCAAAGTAGGAAATTTATAACAGTGGGAAAAGGGACTCTGAATATTTCTCTTTTATTAAAATCCTGCTATAATGAGCTGCATAAAGGAAGACTGATGCATCAAATACATTTTGGGCTCCTTTCTCTCTGGGCTGATTTGCAAAAAATAAATCAGCTCTCATCAGTTGAACCAGTGCAAACAAACAGACCATAGCGAAGTACAGTGGGCTCTGGGTGAGTAACTATCTGCCACATGTGAGTATAAACAGTACCACCTACCCACGACTCCTCAGTAGCCTTCCATCAACCAACACCAATTTAAACTCTCTTTAAGTTCTTTGTATAGGGTTTGATCATTCACATGCATCACTGTTGTCCCTCCTAGGGGAAGAGCAGGCCACAGAAACAGTGTGCTGTTATCACGCTCTGCTGCAAGAATCTGTAGTTCACCTGAGCTAACCTGCAAGTGGACAAGTGCTAGATCACAGTGACATACAGACCATGTTTCACATTTATTTCCTAGAAATCAATATGGATGGTATTAAGAACCTAGCCAGTATGGCATAATAACATGCAGTGCAACTCAGGAGATGGAAGAATAAAAGGAAAATATATGGGGGTCACAGCTGGGTATCAGAGCTGGGCCACCCAGAGGTCAAACAGGTCCCTTGCCCAAAGGAGCCCACTAGTGAAAATTTACAAGCACAGTTCAGATACAACATAGTAAGCAGTGAAATTGTGAGATGGTGGGTTTCAACAAAAAAACTGTCAGTGCCCTATTTATTTTCAGCTGTTTGAGCTTCAAGATGTGGAAATAATTGAGAAATTTTATGGCATATTGTTTAAGCATAAAATCTGGATTGTTCATACCAATTTGTGGAATTACAGAGGGGGAAGAAGGAAATATTTGGTTTGAGATTAAGCAGCTCACCTATATTCTGGGCAAGGAAAAAACCTCCTAACTTTAATTGCATTGATTTTGCTCATTGAGATCGTCAAGACCCTTTAGATTTTTCTAAAGGAAAAAAACTACTTGCAGCTTAGAATAGGGGTTTGGAAGCATGAGTTTTGCTTTTGTTCTGTCAATATATTCCTGAAAAGCTCTAAGAGGGCATGCCTGCAGGTGAGGATTTTGCAGCTTTGCTTGCAAACATGCAAGGAGACAAAATAAACATTTGCAAGTATTCATAGCTTACATTTTTCAGGAGCTGACCTGGGGATCCTAATGGTGAGAACACATTCAAGGTATAAAATCATGCCCTACAGTAATGGCTTTGAAATGTTCTCCACTATCAAATTAAGAAGAAAATCATAGCAGTATATACAACAGCCAAACACAAGAGATTTCCTGTGGAAGGCATTACTCTCTTATTTGTCATCTAGCATTCAGAAGAAACATCTCTGGATTTCGCTTTTTGTGAAGACTAGGAAAGAGCTTGTCATACTGGCACACAGTGTAGAAAACCAAAATGGATATTGGATTGTTCCTTTAATTCAAAGGATGAGCAGATAGTCATGAAATATTTATCACTGAAGGGCAGAGGAAGCAATCAATAATGTTTTCCCATGTGGGCCATTTTTCTCATTACTTTATAGGACAAATTCAGGTCTCCAAATACATGAAGCATGGATAAAATTCACCCCTGCACACAAGGCCAGTGTCAAGACCCATCTGCTTCTACCACCCTGCTTTGGAGGTCTGAACTCTTGCACTGATACCTCTGCACAGGAGCAAGTTTCGTCCAATGGATATTGTTTACCCCTAAGCAAGAGCAGAGTACAGGCTTCTGAATTTCACCATTAAGACTGCTTATATAGGAAAAGATAACCATGTTCAATAGCTAGTGTTAAAACCCAAACAACAAAAACACCCACCTAAACCGTGACTTCCAAGTTAGGAATAGTCAGTCTTTCTTAGATAAATTAATCTGCTTACCTTCTATTTCTCATTCTTTCCCTACTTCCCTTCTTCCTCAAATCCAGATAGATTTATTCCTGGTGCCAACAAAATTCACCAGCTTCAGCTAATTATTCCAAATTAAAAACAGGGGAAAGGAAGATCTAGGAAAGGAGATGAAAACACCTAAAGAGAGGCTATGAGAGGTAAATATCCTTCATATTTAATTAATAATGCTTGGGATCCTTGAAGAACTGGAACTGATTTGTATGGGTTTCACAGCATGCTCTGTACTTTTCAAAAGAAATCAAACAAACGAGCTATGTCAGATTTTGAATTCAAGTCTTAATGATAATTTATTAGTAAAAATGCCATCCAGGAGTAGTTCATTATTTGACAGCTACAGTAAAGGAGAAATATGTCCAAGCTGCATGCAGTTCAACAGACAAACACTCTCTCTCGCTCCCAAAATCTGTATCAAACCAAACCCCTGGGTTTCAGAGTTTAGCAAAACCTCTAGTTTCCTTTACTCATGAAAAAGAGTATTTGGCAAGATGTCATAACTTTGCTTTATGGTGCTGCTTTGAGGATTGCAACAATATAGGTATTTTCTTGAAGTGTCAATTTAATTCGTTTCACAGTTCTTTTCATGCTTTCCCTTATTTCCAGCAGCCCTGTACTTGAGCAAAACAAACACAGAACTCTTAGAATGGAAAACCTGCTACTTCTTCTACTTTTAAAAAGAAGCAAGCAAACAAACTCTCATTTCAAATGCTTAAAAAAAAAAAAAAGATGCAGAGAAAAGTCTAGTACACCCATACAGCCAGCTGGGCCACGCTGATCACACCGTGGTCACTTGGGCTCGCACTTCCATGATTCTGACTGACTTCAGCCTTTTGCCTCTGAGCCAGAGGAGTAGCAAACCACATTAACACACAAAGCACAAATAATCTCATTTAACTCTTAGTGGCCTGTATAGAATCCCATAAAAAAGGGCTCCTTAATTTGAAAGCTGTGAGAATGATAATGAGGGATAGATTTCAGTCTCTCTTTTAATTAAACCAAAAAGTTATTTTGATGAGTGGCTGTTCCACTCATATCAGTATGGAGAAACACTATACTTTGATGTTGAAATAAGAGAGACATTGTCATGCAAGAGATGGAGGCCATTTAGATTCATCATGTACTCATCTCTGTACAGCTAAGGCAACAAAATCCTTGACTGCATAAATTATCCTACAGAAACAACTATTCCAGATAAGGCTGCAGATTTAGCAATGGATTAATCCATAGAAACCTGGGCTTTCCAGTTGAAGAACAGTTGCATAGCATGATGCAGGCACTCCAGGTATTGCATTTTGCCCCTGTAGAAATATTTTACTGCTGGACAAACTAAGGCATCTTCCCTTCAGTCTTCAGGCACGCAGCTAACTGCAGTCTATTTCATTTAAGCGCAGCAGTCAACATGATGTGCTTGAGGTTTATGCCTTCAAGTTTCACTTCTGACAGCTTATCTGTCTCCTGTGCTGGAGGCCTAAGAACTGCTGAAAACAAGAAGGTAGTCGCATCTTGCTCTTTGCTCAGCTAACAAGCAAAAACCAACGTACTTCCAGTCCCTTTGGTTCATTCCTTGCTTATCTTCCATGTATGCAAAATTAAGGCTACATCTTCTCCTCTTTGCAATGCCTGCCTACCAGATGCTTTGGCCACCGCATTCTGGTACATAGGAATGCAACGGTACTTCACTTGTCATTAGCATTCCTGTCCTTAATACTAGATAAAAGATGAACACCCCAGCTGAAATAATAGCTTTTTTTTTTTTTTCCTTTCACTCAAATTTGCTGTCTTTGTGTGAATGAATGTATGCCATCATCAATAACATTCTGACTGACATAAAGGAACCTTCTCTGATAGAAGCCAAAGGCCACCATCACTGAAGGGCACCAGTAGTACTAACATTACTGATACAGACCGTTCAGCTGAGCTTTAACGTCATTAGAGTCACACAAGGGCACAGGTCAGCACAGTGCATGCTTAGAGTTCAAAGAGAAAGGTGCTGCAGGTCTTGTGTAAAATATTTTTTAAAACACGTAGGTAGTAACTTCTTCACATGTCAAACTATTCAACCACTGAAGTTTCCTATCAAATATAAAGTATATATATTCACAACTAGAAGCTCATTTTGGAATATTGCCAAGATTATTTTGTTCAAGAAAAAAATCTCTACATACCCAACAAATAAGTGAAGTTTTGCCGTTGCTTTCTCCTGCCAGACAAAGAAAAAAAACAAAACAAAAACCAAGATTCAAGGATACAAAGACATTTTATAGACGTATGTCATTTTTGTTGGACATTCCAGTCTAACTTTTTTCCATAGTTCTGAAAGACTTAAGTTGATGATGTTTTGGCCTTTTTTCTTTTCCCCTCCCAAATCAAGTACTGCATTTTAACATGAACTTCACATGTTTACCTTCAACATCCTTTTTTTTTTTTTAAAGTTAAAGGCTTGGAAGTTTTCCAGTTTTAAAGAACTTTGGTCCAAATCTATTTTTAATTACATGCTCAGACCAATTCTTATAAACACAAACATTAACAACAAAAAAACCCCTCAGCATCCACTCAAAACTGTAACAACATAGCTACTTACAACCACCCCCTTCTCAAATTCTTTATAAACAACTCTCCATTTAAAGCTAAAGAGACAATGAGACACTAAATTCATCTCACCTGAGACATCTCAATTATTTAATTAAAAATCATCTTTGGACACGCTAATCCTGATTTAGGTTTAGTTTTCAGTCTCAGAAGAAGAAAAGTGATTACTAACACAAGCAAATCAACATTCTGCAGCAATATTGTACCTCAAGTGTATTTATAAACGGGAAGGCATTATTAAAAAATAAAGGGCTCCCACGCTCAGACTGAGTATGCAATTACAGTTGATTATGAAACTCTGCCATCATCACACACTCACCAAGAGAGATTGCTGAACCAGTACCAAGAACCGCTCTGATCCTCAGGAACAAGGCAATAATGCTGCTGTTCCCTTCCCCCAGGCCTCCAAGGACAAGGCTTACTGCTCAGACTGCAAAGGGTCAGAATTAATTTCATGTGGGCCTACACATCCATTCTGGGATTTAACCTTTGTCTTTGACTGGTGGAAGGTGATAGCTAATGAGATCTGCTTCGGGCTTAGACAAGGGAACATGGGAGGGTAGCACAGTGTATTAATGCAGCAGGAATAACTAGGCAAAGAATCCAGGCTGCGTTCCTTCCTCTTCACTGTGCAACTGTAGCAGCCACTTCTCAGATGACTTCACTGCTTTCTAGGCACTGAGCACTGACTTTATTTGGTGGAGAAGAACTGCAATTAAAAATGGTATTTTTACAAGTTTTAAAAAACTTTTAAAAACCATTTTACCATCTTTACCACTCAAAATGGTATTTTTATGGAAAATGGAATTACCATTAAAAATGGCAATAGCCATACCAATGAGGGTCAGCTAGCTTCAAGAAGGGAAGAGCCCTTTATTTCTTCTTGGTATTTTTGCAAGGTGTAAGTAAGGCTATGAGAGATGCTAGTGTCATAGGTAGTAAAAACTGAGCATACTTGAAGGATACAGGGTCAAACCCTCTTCTCTGAAACGAAAGCCCTTCGGAGCCAAAATGTCTGGATTTCTTTTTTTTACAGTCCATTGTTCTAAGGTGGTCTGAGGAATAAATCAATCCATTTTAAAACATTTTCTGGCATTATTTTTCACTCGTATGTATTAGCATAATCTAGTTTGATCACAGCTCCAGAAATTTACAGCTCTGAACAATACTTCTAACGCCTTTACTCAAAAAGGATCTTCTTGTCAGCATTTTCCTTCATTCACAAGGACAAGGTGAGGACAAAGCCTGTTTCCCTGAAACTGTTTTCCTTTCCTGTGATTAAACGCAGTCCTACACAGCAAGAAAGTGGACTAGAAAAAGAGCAGATACCCGGCCACGCATCATTATACAGCCCTTTCAGGAGGTAGGCAATAACCAAGAGTCACCCCCTCTAAGGTGACCGCCTTGAGCTTTGACTCGGCTTCTCCAGAGGCCATGGGACTCAAAGCCCACCCAGTCACTCCTTCTGAACAAAAACACGGCTAATTATTGCACCTCCAACACATCGCAAAAACCCCCGCAGCCTGCAAACTTGTTACAACTGGAATTATCTTTAGCACAGTAAGCTGAAGTCAGTAGTTATTTATTCCCTGGCAGTGTAGGTGGATAATTAGCACATAATTTGAGGTTTTCTAGGCATGACAGCCTGCTCTGATAGCTGCCCCTAGTCCTGATTAAATCTCTGCCTCAGATCTCACAGCAGCATCTCATGTGAGAAAATTCCAGGCTCTGCCAATATCAGGTTGCTGTCTCGCAGTTTGAAACCATCGCAAATGTTTTGGGTTGGTTTTTTTTTCTTTTTTTTTGGTTGTTTGCTTTTTGGGGGCTTTTTTTTTTTAGGAAGAAATTTATTTTTTTCTTCTTCCTGAAGCTTTGACAAAATGTTGCTTTGCATCCAAAGCACCTGTGAGAACATGGATGCAACTGCAGGGGAATGAAAGGGATATTACACATGAGGCATTAAAATAGCATTATGAACAGACACACGCACAGACTTCAGAAAGGAAAATAAGTATCTCTGCGTGCTAGAAAAGGAAAAGCAAATTCGGTGTATGAAGTGTGTGAAGCCTGCTCTAGCCCACACACCGTGGAGAACACGCAGGAGCTGTTACAACGCACCCAGTCTGCACGCCCATGTTTTCCGCCTCCCACACCGCAGAGCCCGGTGCTTCAGAAGAAAGCGTCCTGGACTGAAGAAAAGCAATTGCCCGGCCATTGCTGTGCCGGGTCCGCTTCCTGGGGAGGGAAAGGCCGTGCGGGCTGTCTCCAGCTTCTCCCTGGCGAGCAGCTCTGGGGGAGCCCCGCTTCCCCACACCGTGCCTCACCTCACCTCAGAGGAGAACACCCTCAGAGACATGGCTCCGGCGGCAGCCCGGCACTGCCAGTCAGCCGCGGGCCTGAACAAAAAGCTCATTAACGCTGTCCCTTTTGGGATGCCTATGCGGGACTTTCCTTTCAGCTCCTCAGGGAAAAACCTTTTTTCCCATTCCCCCCGGGGCCTGAGGGCAGCCTGCAGCCCTCCCCCCCCCCTTGCCGGCCCCTCTTCTCTCTTCCAGAAGGTTCCGCGGCAGGGCCTGCTCCAGGCCTCCACCCGCCTCAGGCAGCCGCCCCCCCCCGCCCCGTCCCACACCAAGCCCTCCCTCAGAGGGACGCAGCGACCGGGGGGGGGGTCTGGCTGCGCCCCCCCGCCAGATAACACCCGCTCCTGGGGCAGGACATGGGGGGCGGAGGGGCTGCGCAGCACCCTGCTGCCCGCACAGAGGGCCCCTCCGTCGTGAGGAGAAAGCCCTCAGCAGGCCCTTGATGGAGGCCTGGTTCCTGAGCGCTCGTGCTCCCCTGGCTGGGGTTCAAGCCGTTACCCCCCCACACACCTTGAGGTACACCCCTGGTTTTCAGCCTCACCCACAGCCCCAGGGCGGGCAGACGGCAGCAGCTGAGTTTAATGAAGTATTGATTTTGCAGATGGTGGCAGCGGTGGGGTTGCCAGTTTCTGCCTGCGGCGCCCAGATTTGGTCGCTCGTTGTGAGATCGGCAGATTTTATACGTTGTGCTTGGAAAGGTCACAGCTCTCTGAAGTCCGCAAGCTGTATTGTCGTCCCCTTCATCCCTCGATTCACTAAATGCCAGTTAGCTGAGTGGCCTCTGGCAACAAATTAAAACTAGTGGGATAAAATGGACCATAATCTCTGATTCACAGAGTGGGGATTCTGTACAGATATTTATTTAAGATTTTTCTGCTCCCATAAAATACCAGAGTCCTTACTGATTGTCTCTCCACGCTGCTCTTGTTCCCATTTTCTTGCTGTTGGCGTTCTGCCTAAGAGCACAGGAATAAAAACGACAGCAAAGCCCAGCCCAGGGGCCACTGGAGACCCCACATTTCTGCAGCTCACCAAGTGTTGGAGGTCCGGTCCTGCGCGCCCTCCCTGAGCACCAGGACCAACACGATGAGCGCTCGAGGCAGGGCATAACAGGAGGGAGAATCTGACGCCATTTCATGGTCAAAACAAGACAGAAAGGAGTCTCCAGCCGCTGCTCGTGTTGTTAGGCTCCTGGGGAGACTTTTCTTGTTGTACTTTTTAAATTCACCATCCCTTTAGAGTGTTTTCTGGACACGTCCAGAAGTTGTATTGGAAGGTAGCTTTGTTATTTATCTGAAAACTGCTAGGTCTCACACACAGGCCTTTCTTTTTCCTGCCCCACCTAAGCGATTCAGCTGGCAGGCATCCTCACAGGACAGGAGATACAGGATAGCTGTTCTCATGTTCTCCGTGTCCCAGCCTTGCTCATATATGGACTAAAGAGCCTACCTTGGGTACCACCAAGGGACAGAGGAACTTCTGGCAATTACATGACCTAAATCCCTCTGTGGACGTAGATTTGATAAAGGCATCCTTGACAGTGCCTGGCTTCCAGAGTCTAGTCCAACACCTCAATCCATAGCTATTCCACAGATGTTGAATAGATGTCACCCAAAACTCCCATCACAAAATATTACCTTTCAGCATCTTAATAAATACCCTTCTTTCTTTCCTTGGACTGATCCCTTATTACATTTCAGGGGCTAGCTTGCAGAGGACAGGTTCATTTGCTAATACATGAATCATTATTGCTTTGAGCCTCTGAGCTAGCATTTTTATGAGCACGTTTCAAAAAGTATTTGATTGCTGTTAGAAATCATTTTGGTTCACACTCGACAACCAGGCCAACCTAAGCCAATATGCTCTGCCTGGCACTGTGAAAGGATGTTGTGAGAATTTAATTACTAACTGCAAGTTACTGTGCATATGGTGAATTTTAAATGTACTATTTCTTTTATTTTTTTGCCTCCAAGGTAAAAACACCCAGTTGTTTAACTCCAGCTTATTAAGATTTCTATCTAGCAGTTCTGATAAAATTGTTTCAGATTGTACACCCTACAGAGCACAGCATGCCGCCTTTTCCTATCCATGAGCTGCTTGCAGACCATAAATGCCATCCAAGCCAAAGTGAGTCCTCTTTGCCCTTCTGTAAGCTTGGGCTACACCTAGTGATTAGAGTTACTTCATTGCCTTCATGTAAGAAAGCTTTTGGAAAAACATTTGTTTTATGAGATAAGGTACAACAAAACATCACTAGAACAGAACTTCTTAGTTCTGGCAGCAAGAGTCTCACCTTGGGGAAGGGAGGGAGGGAGGGAGGGAGGGAGGGAGGAGGTGTACACTGTAAAAATATATTTAAAATAGTTTAAATCCGCTCTTTACTTCTCTTCTTCTTTTACACTATTATGGTGGTGCTGATGCTCTTCTACTGTTTGGCTCCTGTACACTTTTGTGACATGAAAGCCCCAAGATGTATGTCACACTGATACATACACACAGAGTAAATCAGAACCTCATATTGAATCAGATTGCATCAGTACATTAACAAGAGAAGGAGGATGATTTTTCAGAATGTGTCATATTAATACATATGGTAACAGCATAAAGCCCATGGAAAATTCAGCCCTTATACACTTCTATATTGTGCTCACACCCAGTATTCTTTCCAATGAATTGACTAAAACTCCTTGGGATCTACTCTATGTGTATATTCCCTTGAGCATTTTCCCCTGTGGAATATATAGTGTGCATCACACTCCCCACTGTCCACCAGCGCGCTTTCACCTCCAGGAAAGCTCAGTGATGCAGTCTGGGTTGCCCTTGTTAGGAACCTGGCACCATACTTTTTATTAGACCCTGCCTGCCAGACCACAAAGAAGCAGTATACCAGCTCAGCCAAGCTCTGAGTGCAGTAGAAACAGGGAAAGCATGAAGAGAAAGCAGAAGGAGAATTTGAGGTGGGAAAAGTACCTTTCTCCAGATGGTAAAATAACATACATGTTTACAGTTCAGCTCCTTCCCCTCGTCTTTCCATAAAACAGACATCTCGGTGCATTGAGCCTCCTTTAGCGCAAACTTTTCCCCACGTTCAGAAGCATGGACTGCCTTAGATACATCTTCTTCCCCATACGAGCTGCACGCTTACAGGGATGGAAAAATAAATCATTAAATAGATTTGGAAACCTCCCTCCTTTTGGTGGATTTTTTTCTCTCCTTTGTTTAAATTCCAGTGCTAATCTGCTTTCTTTGTGAAGTTTTTATCTTGAGCAATTCAGATTGGAGGGCTAGATATAAAGAGTGTGTTTTGAATTTATTGTAGAACAGAGAAACTGCTGTGGATGGTGAAAAGCAAGTCTGGAAATCTGGAGTAATGATGCCAGAAATAGAATCATAAAAACTGATTTAGAACCAGCATCCAAAGAAGCATCTGCTGGCTTCCACCTCAAGATAAAACTGAAGCTGTTGCTGAAAAACCACTCTCCCTAGATGACACTTCTCTTTGGAGGAAGATTTGAAGGGATTTGATAATGTGCTACTCAAAGGAGAACATCCCTGAAGTAGAAATGACCAGAGATAAATATACTGTGTAAATGTGGACTAGCTATTCGGGAGGCCAGCAAGTTACCATTATGCTTAATTGTGGGTCTGAGGGGGCACATTCTCACCCACCATGTTGCATTCAATTACAACTAATTTCCCCACAGCTTCACTGTATCTGCTCAGCATTAAATCCGACAACTCCACTGAGATCATTAGCCACTTTTCCCTGAGTGTACGAATAAAGGAAGAAGCACGCCTTATCATTGCTTCATTCAAGAAAGATAATATTCACCCCCCTGTTTTGTTACAGACTGCCACTGGTGAACCACTTCAGCCAGGCTTTTTGCCTTAGTGGCTTTAGACCCTGAACTCAAATTTTGGAGAGAAAGGTAGAAGGAAAAAGAAAAGAGCTCTTTGCTCTTGGGGCCTCTTTTCCCTCCAGACAGAGCCATGACTGATGAGGAGCCTGATGTTCTCCTCAGTTAAATGTTTAAAACGAGCTAGGACAAATTCAGTCCTTATCCTCCCTGTACTGCAATTCCTCCTTTTTGTGAGATGGAACATACCTTACCGAGAGACTGCAGGAACAGGTTCATTAGTGTTTGTAACGCATTCAGATAGATAACAATGACAGTCACATGGTACATAGAAATTTCTGCAGAAACTGTGATAGGCTGCTGATAGTTTACTTTTCTGCCTCTCTTAGGTTTTAGTTCTCACTATGAAATGCTTGAAGGAACCGGAGAGTACGTTTCAAAACAGAAATTATGAGCACCAGCTTACTTTCTATGCTTGCCACTTCAACAGTTCTTTGATTCTCATGCTTACAAAACCAAAACAAATCCTAAAACCTGTATTTTATCTTTTTCCTTGGTGCTGTGAGTTGCCAAGTTTGCTTGATACCTTCTGGTCCTTGTAAGCGCAATAAGCATATTAGACCTCCAAATTTTCATGAAGTCCTTGGGCGTGGCACAAATTAACTAATTAGGACTCTTGTTTTTCTCAGCAGCCAGCATTTTTCTACTCATTTGGGATAAATCCTCTGCTGGTGTACAAAAGAATAATTCTGTGAGACATGATGAGGCTGCATACATTTACCTCAGACTAAATTTTTGGCCACATTTATCAATGCATTTCAAAAAGAAAAGAAAGAAAGAAAAAAACACCTAAAAGTCCATTGGTTTGCCTTGTGATCCTGCAAAGAAGTTAAGAAAGTGCTTCAGAAACCTTAGAATTGTAAGGTTTTAAACAGGTTTAATAGTTACACAGAGTCCCCTTCTACTAAACCCAGTGAAGCACTGGTATGAAGAACAGCCTTATGTCACTGTAGCCTGATGGATAGCAAAAAGGGTCTCTCTCTAACTGTTTTTCAGACTTAAGAAAGGAGCTTTGGCTCCAGGATCGAAATATCAAGCAGGCTCCTAAGAGATGAAAAGTGTCCTGCCTTTTTTTCTGATGAGGCTGAATACAACACAAATCCCTCACTGCCCCTCAGGAGCCCACTGAAGCTTTGAACTTAATTTCTGTTCAGAAAAAGAAGGTGGCACAATGCAGTATCCTGGGCCTCAGTATTATGATAGCTTGAGACTGTGAGGAAAACACATGGCTTGGACATGCTAGCATGTATTCTGAGTATTTTAAACACAAAATCCAACAGAATCATTCAAGATGTACCTTTCCAAAGAACAAGGAAAAACATTTTCAAAATAGTTGTTACTTCAATGAGCCTACACTCTGCTGACTCAAAATGGCCTAAGAGAAAAACTGGATCCAAAGTTATTTAGGTTCAGATTCACAAAAATATTTAGTGAGTTGGACCTCAGCTGATCTGCTTGACTTGCATTTTGCACCCTTGATGCAGATTCTCTTCTCACAACTCTCTGCCCTTTGGTCAGCAAGATGAGAACACCCAGTGTTCGTCTAGCCTAGACTTCCTCTTGCAGTGTTGAGAGTGGCCAGCCAGGTCAGCACCTCATTTACCCAGAATCATCCTGAACAGGCCAAACATCTTGCTAATTGCTTTTTAATACAAACCCATCAGCCTTGCAATGAAAATAGCTGTTTCTTCAGCTTAAACAAATCATTTTGCTGTTTAATTTCCTCCTTCTTCTTGCTGATAGGTGGCACCATTTTCTGCACAGAATGCCAACATTTGAAGTACATTGAGAATTTCAATAGGTTTTGGCAAAGGTTCCACTGCTAACACACCATGGTACTAACCCGTGTGTGTTTTGGAGCTCTGTCAACAGATTAGGCAGATTTCACTGTAATGAACTGCAAAAGCAGAAAAATCTTACCTGAATCCTGATTAAAATCTCTTTATTAAAGCTCAGTTATTCATGTAAAGAACCCAGGGCCTTATCAGTCAGTGAATTGCTGCTGTATGTTGGTTCATGCTTTCCAGATTGGACAGTACAGCTCAGTCTCTCATGTTTAAATCCCACTTTTCCAGTTCAAGGAAATCCTGATATGCCTTGCCCTTCCTTATCATCCCATTTCCATAACTCCAAGATACGATACCAATACACAATCTTTTCCTTGAGAACTTTTTCTGCCAGCTGGGCCCACCCAAGAAGGCATGTTACAACCTCCATTTTCAGCAAGATAAAAGCCATTAGGAAGTTCTGCTTGGCTTTTCTAAAACAAATAATAGACTCTTAAAAATTGTACACATGGTCTAATGAATGTCACATCACTTTGCTGGTCACACCTTTACCCCTAAGTTTGCAAATGACAGAGTAATTTTTGTTGCTAAGAAGGCTACTTTTTCCAATGCAGGTCATCTACGTTAGGAACACACCTGAAAATAAGTTATACAATTACATTAGGGAAACAAGATACTAGAGGAAAGTGAGAACAGCCTAAAAGGGAAGTCAGAGAATATGGCTAAGCAGTAAAGGTGACCTTACGATAAGAAGAACACAGTCCAGAAAAATGTTGCGCTAAGTTTGCATGAAAAGGGCTGAGTTTTGTTTGCTTGTGCTTAGGATTATAGGTGGGTTTAGGCACTGAAATAAGTTCTTGGATTTGTTCACAGGTTAGGAATGTTTCATAAATTCTAGCATAAAGAGGGGTTTGTTTGTTTGCTTTTACCTCAACATTACAGACAGGAAAATACCTCAGGCCTTATTTTCTTGTTTTAAATTCCAGATAACTAGTCAGGATGCAAAAGCAACTCTAACTAATACAGGTGCTCAACTACATTACAGTAACAACAGATAGCCAAAACAAAACAAAAAACAACCAGGCAATATATAGGCTGAAAAATCATTATCACTGCTACTTAGTGCTCAGTTACAGGCACATATTCATGATTCATAGTTGATTCATGAAGATTTATTGATCAAAAAAAAGAAAAGGGGTAGCTACATTAACGATATACATTCTTCACAGTGAAAAATCTGAGACTTAGGATAACTTCTGCAGTACAAATATTGTCAGATGCAGAACTGCTGACAAAATATTTATATGAACCTAATTTTGCTGGATATTATTCACAGAACATTCATTCTGGCAAGCATATGGTACCTTTAAAGGTGACATTTCTCCTTCCAAGAAGTGCTGGCTTGATTAAAATAGGAAATTAAGTAAGTCCACAGAAGACCTCGGCTAGCAACAGAGCAGCGTTTCTACACAGAGTCCTCAGTGTGGATTTACAAAGAAATGTCTCACCCTAAAAAAGACTGGTCCTGGAGATGGAGCTAAATTTACCAAGGCTGTGTCGGGCTGTTCCTTCTGAGGCTGGTTGTGCTGTTGCTCACCTGAAGACTATAGCCAACCCTTCTTCCTCTGGGTAAATCAGGGAATCGCTTAACAGCTGCCCTTCTACAGGAAGGTGAAAGAAATTAGGAAGGTGAAAGCTTGTGCACTCAGGTCTCACCCAGTTAATTCAACTGAACCAGAGGTGTGCAAGAGAGTCAGGAGCACGGAAGCAAGTCCCAGTCCGGTCACACAACTGTAACCCATGGGTGGGCCCTATGGCCTCCTCCTAGCAGTAGGAGCAGGGCAGGGAGTTCTTCCTAGCAGAATGAAAGAAGGTGTCAGATCCTTTCTCAGACACTCTGTGTTCTTGATCGCAAATTGCAAACTTTGTGCATACACACTAACAGAGGAGAAACAGTCTGGCTGAGATCCAAAATCAATGTTAAACCCAGCAATGTATGTTTTATACTGCTGAGCAGTTCAGGAGCCCGATCAGTTCTCACCGTGCTATCACCCAATCCAATATATGACACAGAGCATCTGCTTGTGCTTTTACGAAGTTGTTTGCTAGCGATACAAAAAAAGTATGACACTCAATCAGTTCTGAAATATATTTTAGAAGAGGATGACAGAGGTCGAATTAAGAAGGGTGTTAAAAAAGAGTTGGCAGGAGTTATTCACAGTTTTTCACCATAAGAGAACTGCAGGGCATCCTATGGAGTGAAAAGCAGAGATACTGACTCGCAGCAATTGTGCTATTTATTACAAGAGGATGTTGTGACATCTGGAGGTGTAAGTGGATTAGATACATACAGGCCCACAGTAGTTATTAAATCTCATGGTTGGGTTGGTGTGTCTAGCCTCTGGCTTGGGAATTCCTTACATTTTGAAATTAGGGGGAGATATATGATGAAAGGATCATTCTACGTTTTCCCTGTCTCCTATTTCATTCTTCTAAACATCAATTATTGACTGTTTTCAATGATGAGGTGCTGGGCTGTGTAGACTGCTGGTAGAAGTATGACAGTATAGAAGGGAGTTCATAAGCACTTCATATCCCCTTTCTACTGCCTTTGGGCAGATAAAAGTGACTTTGGAAGCAGAAAAAAAAAATCAAGTCAATAGCAATATCATCAGTTCCAACAGACCAGGTCTATAGACGGTATAAATTACTATAGTTCCCACTACTTCCTTGACTGCAGCAGAGCAATGACATTTTACATCATTTGCAAATCTGGCCTCTCTGTTGATATAGGTCAGGTCACAGGGTGTGGGATATCCTTCAGTCCTTTGTATTAACTAGGCGATTTGGGAAATATAAGTTGTTCTGTTTCTTCGGTTGTGTTCTTCAGAACAGTAACGCATCAACGACAGATCAGTTGTGCTCTTACACATTTGAACAGCTAAAACATAACTCCAATGCAAAACTCCTAGAAAGAGAACACTTTCATCATCAGCTTCCTGGCTGTGGTTCGATAGCATATTGTTCCCCATGGTTCAATGATTCCAGGAACGGGCATTACAAGGTCAGAATTTTTTTATGGGGATTTTTTTAATCCATCTTTGAATGCTTCTTGTGGAGCACTTACTCATCCCACGGGCCCATACAAGAACAGAGCTTGTATTGCTGTGTGGAATGGTACCTGCAAGCATTACGCAAGTGTGTCTTTGTACTGGGATGGAAAGAGGAGCCTCCCCTCAGGTCTGACAGTTGCAACGCAATCGTAGTCTGTACTGTCATCAGCCTAGTTTTGGATGTGCACACTCAGGGGCCAAGCCTCTAATGAGTGTGTGGTGGTGCATCTCCTCTGACATGCACCGAGCTCGTCCACTTTAGAACAGCTTGCAGTCTGCTGCAGAGTGCTGTGCTCATCTCAAAAATGGGCTACCTTTCAGAACAGATTATGTGCAATTTGAATTTTAAAATGCATGTATACTTTGCTTTTCTAGTTTTCCTTTCTGTGACAACTTTGAATTTTAATACAAGGTGTCCAAATGTACAATGATAAAAAATGCAGCTCATGTCAGCAGTAAAATGCATAGTAATTTATTAACTTTTCAAGTGTAAATACAAATTAATTTGATGATGTGCCACATAATGAAAAATTATTAGCAGTCACAACTTGCACTCTAGTTGCTGCATTAGTTTTTTGATTAAACTTATTACAAAGAGTTTGAAAACTGCACAGTACTTGTTGATGGCCAATAGAAAACTGTAACCCTATGAAAAGTAATAAGTGCTTCTATACATCTTTGAAGAGTGCTCTTGATTCAGAAATTCTGTTCTTCAAAATCAGGTTGCCATATATTGCTTCACTGGGGTATTTATAAGTTAAGTATTCTTGGCCAAGGAAAACATTGTTTTTACTTAGGACAACCCATGAACTCAATACCATATCATTAACGCTTTTGTAATATATGTCAATGTATTTTGTGAAACCATTCTAAAATCCATTACAATGTACTGAAGAGGTCACTGTACATCTCTTTTTCTAATGCCGTTGATGGCTGGGTCATTGTAAAGACACAGCTAAAGTCTTCACACAGAGCAAGTATCCCAGACATTTATAGGGACAAGTTATCAAAGTAAAACAGGGAGATTGTTAAGAGAGAACCTAAAGCTAATTCATTAAATTTTTTAGAAGATGTAAATATTGATGCATTTTGTGCCAAATTCATTGAGAACTATTAACTATATAAATTCAGTATTTACTCCTTGAGTTTCCTTAGTTCACTAGGTAAGCAGACTCCATCTTTAGCAGAATGCACTCAGTGCATTAGTATTTCAAGAATATCCTTGTTGCCACACAGGAATCTATAAATGCATGGTGCACATACTGCAGTAGACCATGGTGCCAATTAATGTATTTTCCATGCATTCAGTAATCACAGCTCTCACCTTAAGTCCAGTAATGTCACACACACAAAAATCAAATTGTATCCGCAAAATAAGATTTAGAGGTACACACTACAGTGGTCTCTTGAATAGGTATTCCTGGTGAAGCAATGCAAAAATGTGTTAAGTTTGGGATTCCTCCCAGAGAGAACATAATATTAACTTTACTTTGGTGGCATCCAGATCTAGAGACATGTGAAGACCTGATCATTCCTTGGTTTCTATCCATCCAGCTTGTTAGCTAGTTCTTCTAATTTGCAATACCATCTTTTGTCTGTGGCATAACCTCATGATCGACTTTGATTAGCAGTAAGGAGCAGGTAGTCGAAATAGCAGCAGTCAAAAATGGAACATCACTGCTAGAAATATTTTTAATTAAGTGAATTCTGACAGTTGTTCTTCATTCCAAAGCCTTTCATGAAAAAAACCAAAGGTATTTGTGTCCTAACTGAATAATAATATGCCAAACTCCCTCTGAACTCCACCTTCTATTGAAGTTCTTCCTACAGCCCAACTCACTGGGTCCCGAAACAGGCCATAATGTGGTTTAGTATGGCTGTTAATGAACCATTTCAAATGAATACTGGATACTGAAGGAATTACATGCTGTGTAATTGATCTAAGGAACAGATTAGGACCGGTGCTATTTCATTAAACCTTATTAGCTCTGGATTAAGTACTTAAAATTGCAGCTGTCCTGTGTCAGATAGATTACACACCTTGTCACATGGCAAGTGAGGTTTTCATCTACTAGACCACAGTTTTTAAAGAGGCAGAGTGATGAAAAGAAATATAAACAAAGACTGCAAAGGCCTGACCTTCAGACACACCAAGCCCCAAATTATTCATTGAAATGAGATACATAGTTCAACACTTTCAGAATATGTATGAAGACCTGTTGTTTGTTTCTATATTTTTGTCTTAGATCACTTCTATGGAACCAGAGTTTAGCTTTTTGGATGTGGAATAGTCCTGAAGAGCTCTCATGCCTCATGGATGAGCACAATATAGATCTTTATGTAATTGCAGGGGAATCCATTGGGTCCTTCAACAACACCTTTTTTAGCTCTTTCTCTTAGTTGCTTTCCACTGGAGGTTAGCATAACTCAGGAGCCAGAGGACTATTTTGGCTGAGGAACAAATGGCTTTAGTCAAGCCAAGAATAAAGTTTATAGCTCTCAAAGGAGAAAGGGCTTTTTTTTTCCCCACAGGACTCAAAGTAATTTTTAGGGATCTTGACATGCTTACAAAAGTAATTTTTTTACTGGTTTGCCTTTGACAGCAGTGTACTAGACTTGATGTTCTTTCTCACCTTCTATTCTTCTGTCCTAGGACCTAGTATTTAACTCCATAATCTCCTAAATCAAACAAAATAGCAATTGAAGATTTTGATCTGAATTTTCTCTATAAGGCATATTACATTTACACTATATTACATACTTTTCATAATATCTGGACTGCTGCACTGTGGGAAATGACTGAAAATTTGAAACAGCATTAAGCAGGATTTCAGATTATACTAAGGGGTGAAACACTGACAAGAGACCCATTGACTTTGGTTAAAACAGATAATACTCAAGGCTTTTTTATTATTATTCCTTTTATGAGAGAATATTTAAGACCCTCTCACATGCAGAGTCACCATGTTAATACCACAGCCAAAGGAGTGGTTCATACAGATAAAGACTAAAGTAAAAATAATCCAACAGATGTGTTTTTCAAATATCAGAAATTGCTTCAGTAAATCTTAAAAAAATGACAATCACAGAAAATACCAACTCCAACTTTAAGAGTTATTTGAACTCTTTTATGTTATTCTGTAAATCTCAGAGCCATTCATCTATCACAAAAATCCGCTTTCCTTCTTATACTGAAAGTCTGGTTCTTGCAAGCCTCCTGCAGCCTGTGGCCTCTGCACTCAAAGCTTGCCAGGACTGACCACTCTCAGTTAGCCAGTGTAGCCACATTCAAATGCTTTGCACTGGGCACTGAAAATGTGCAGTAGCAAAATTCCAAGACAACCAATTCACATTCATTATGGTGGTGTCATAGTGAAGGGTTGTCATGCTTGCTTGAAATCTTTGCCAGTAAACACAGATCTATCTGGTCTTCTCAGCTTCAAAGCTCCTAAAATGCAAATGCAATACTCTTTTTAGGTAAATTTAAAACCCTGTATTCCTCCAAATATTCAGCCTTTCTTTTTCACTTACCTAGGATTTGAAAGGCTTGCTGCCCCATTGCTAACCAAGGATCAAGTGTAGATTGGTAATTCAAGACAAGGAAAAAAAAAGGGGGAAAAAAAAAAAAGCACGTGGCATATTTGCTTCTCTTCAGTACAGTAACTTTATACTCTAAAAGGCATTTAGTCGTCACACTGATATATAATTACTTTCAACTTCCAGCCACTTTCATATAAAATAGTTAGCACTTGCTCATTGGAAAGACTACAAATGGTGTAAATGACCTGTAATGTTATTCTCCAAAAAGCTCACCTAGTAAAATAGTCTTTCCCTTCTTTTGCCTTCTCACCTCCCTCAGCCAAATATTTCAAGGAGTGAAGCTCCATCAGAGTAAACAAAAGAAGAATACAGCTTTCATACAATTGAAAAGGGAGAAACTGTATCTGGAGAGAAGTTGAAAAGTCACTTACAAATAGAACTCCTGTACAAAGCGTTCAACACCTGCTCAAAAGATGGTAACTATCCTTTTAAATTGTCTAATAGGTTAACATAAGGAAGTTAAATGCAGGGCAACTGTTCCCAATCTATATTTAACCTGAAGCTTCCTACCTGTTTAAGACCTGCAGGAAGGCTTGTCCATGATTTTTTACTCTATTGCTTGATTTTTTAAAGATGCTACCTCTCCCTGCAGGTCTTATTACACTGTTCAAGAGGTTGTGTTCAACTAACCATAAACACACAATTTTAAGCATTTTTATATTTAGAATCTCACCCGGAATTATTCTTTTGTATATATTCATGCATAACCTGATCTATGTGACATTAATAAAGATCAGCAATTAGCCACAAATAAACTCCAGGAGAATTGGCTTTGTATTACATTGTGCACACTCTGTTTCAAAAATAAAGTTGGGGCAAAATATAGCGATATGCTCTCTAGATACCAACCAAAAGTTGACAAGAACTGATGGATTTTGCATGTTAAAAGCAAATATTTTATTACATACCATGCCCTTGAAAATTAACTTTGTTTCCGTTGTAGTTTGTTCAGCATGCCTTGAAATAGGAACGGCAAAAGCTCTTCAAGAAACAGATTGCCAAGATTCACGGTACTGCAGTGTTTGCAATTACCTATTTTCCTGGCTCAGTAAAACAAAACAAACTTTTTTTTTTTTCTTTTAAATTACTATAAAATATTAAACAGTGAAGTTAACAGATACCATCTCTGTCTCTCCTTCAGTATGACTGAATCTTCTGTAATGAAAAGCTGTCTGCCATGGACCCACATCCAAAGCCTGCTGATGTTGACAGTGGTCATCAACTTTCACAGCCTTTTGGATAAGGCCTTGTCATTGCTCTGGCTACCTGTGCAGAGATACTGCATGAACCACTGCATACATTATTAAATTCAGGTTCACAAAGATGCTGTCAATGGGTCAACTACAGTAAAATATTTATATTTCAGTGTAACAGTATTTCTATATGCTACCTAGTTCTTGCTCTAATTTGCTCTCTTATCACTAGGTTTTTGTTTGTTTTTCAAATACTGAAAAGATTTTGTTGGTTTGTTCAGGAGATTTGTCTAGACAGTGCTCACAAAGCATATTTGCTCACATTTGACATTTTCACAGGATGGATAACAAAATGGAAGATGCAAGTTGTTAAATTCTGCAGATGGCACTTAAGTCAGTCAACTTATTTTCAGAAGTAATGAGTATCCAGCTTCCAGGCAGTTTCTGGAACAACACAACAGTGCACCTGCATGCACAGCACTGCAGGATGGGAACCTTGCACTTATGTACTCAGGGCTTGTGGGCCAACTGAGGCCTCCAGAAATTCATTCATCTGCTAGGACATTTACTGCCTCGAAAGAGTTAAATATGCAAGTGCTATATTGTGATGCCTTTACAGCCAAGAAATGTAAAATGTGGCAATATAATGGAGCATGTGGCTATTTTACCTATTCAACATTTACCTGTGTCTAACTAGAAGAGGTCTCTAAAATGCTGCTTTTTAGCAGCTTGAAGGTTGAGAACCACCTGTAAACATTTGCGGAACAGTCTCTTTCTAGAAATAGAGACTCCTAAATCAACCTTGAAATTTATCATATATTATATTATATTTCCAGTGTTATTTACAGATCTTCTTGTGTAGTACAATGAACCAGACATGCTGAAAAGGTAGGATTTTTCCAGTCCCCTATTATATGAAGTACAATAAAAAAGGCACATGATTATTCACCACAGGAGTTGTGCACCAGTCAATAACTTAAAGCTAAAAAGCTACCCATCAGAGAACTCTCTTTATGAGGCAGTATTGGGATCTCTCCTTTGAACTCATCATAGAAACATCTGTCTATTAATTCCTCTTGGAGAGCTCAAGGAACCCACTTTTCTGTTGTGTTCTGGTCTTCACATGATTTCCAAATCAACAGAAAACTCATGTTAAGCTTCCCAGGTCATCTACTGGAGCAAGGAAGAGTCAAATAGGGCATGTATGTGTCTGCTTTTCTTTTTCTTCTTTTTTCCTTTGAATGCCCAACTATGGAGGATGCTTGAGAGCCAAGTCCAGTTCAAACTAATTTGCTTTAAGACAAATGCCTTGCAAGATATGGCACACAGAGCAATGGACATCGGCAGGAGAGGCAGCTTCTCAGCCCCAGCAGTCAATGTCGGCCATGTTTTATCCAGTTTCTAATCATCCATTTTTGCCCCGAGCACCTTTGTACAACTAATCTGAGCCCAAAATTTGCATCCTTTGACATTTCCACTTCTAGACAACGGCCAGTGTCTCTGCTGATGATTGGACCATTCTGAGAAAAAAAGAAAAAAGAAAAGAAAAGAAGGATCAGAAGAGGGAATAGAAAAGGTGAAAAGACTAGAAGAAAAATAGTGCTAGATCTGTAAATCCCAGAAAGCACTACAAAATGCCTGGAAAGTTTTGTATATATCAAGTGATAAAAGTTCCTAGAAAGTGCTAGAAATTTCTAGGAGAAGCTCGATAATCCATACAAAGTGCCAAAACAATTCCTTGATAATTCTAGATTTCAGAATTGCTAGAAAATTTCCCAGAAATCACTAGAAAAATCTCTAAAAAGTATTAGAGAATCCCTACAGACCACAAGATACAGGAAATTCCAGAAACTGTAAGAATGCCTTCAAAAGTCCTAAAAATTATTTGAAAGCTCTAAATCTAAAAATTCCTAGAATGATGCTATAAAAATCCTGGAAAAGTTCTAGAAACAAAAATTCCTAGACACGGAAAAAAATTTACAAGTATGTTCTTGACAGTCACTACAGAAATTGAGAAATGTCCAAGAAAGGAAAACTAAAAATTCTTAGAAAACACCCCCCAAAATTCCTAGTAATAATATAAGAAAGTTCCTGGATAGCACATGACCTATGGAAAACATATCTGACTATTTCTAGAAGGCATAAGTGGGGATTCCTAGAATAGCCCTCTAAAGACCTCCTTGTTTTTCATTAAATATTCTCTAGAGCAGCATTCCTCTCCAATTTATGTCTGCAAAGCTCCCTGAGCTCATCCTTCCATACCTGTGTGAAATCCCAGAACCTCTGTGCTGGCCTTAGGACATCTTCACACTTCTTCAGAGTCGGTGTCCTGCCCTTCCCATCATCAACGAGGCATTTGGAGTCGGGCAGAAAGGCCGTGGAGCCCAGTGGCCCCAGCTGCAGGACGCCTTCAGAGCTGTAGCGGACAAGCTGGGGAAGAAAGGAAGGGGAAGACTTTTAACTGCAGCCCCAGGGACCCCAGTGATGGGACACAAAGCCGACCTGCAGCTGCCTTCCCTGCCAGCTTCTGCCCCAAGTGCTGGTGAGGAGTCTTTTGTCCTTCTGCACGTTGGGACCTTCCCAATCTAGCACATGCTGTTCAAGGGCAAAGCTTGGGAAACTTGTTTTACCAACACAGGGTCTCTGTAGGACACAATATTCCCTTCTTACACACCTCTGCTCCCCACCATTCTCTACCCACTATTTCACTGCAAAAGGGCAATCAAGAAAGTGAAGTAATCAATATGTAAATCATACCCACTCAGCAGGAGTTGATTTAACAAGGACACGATGTCAATTTGCCATGCAGTTTGTTCTTAAGAGCTCTGTTAGAGGCTATTGATAGCAACAAGTGTAATTGGGTTTTGTAAATAAATGTAACTGAAAAAAATCCAACTATGCAACCAGTATCCAAAAATATGAGAGAAAAAAAAAAGAAAAAGAAACCTTGAGGGAAATAACAGCAAATTTGCTAACATATGCTTCAGGACATGGACCTGTTGGAGTGAGTCCAGAGGAGGGCCATGAAGATGATCAGAGGGCTGGAGCACCTCTCCTATGAGGACAGGCTGAGAGAGTTGGGGTTGTTTAGCCTGGAGAATAGAAGGCTCCGGGGAGACCTTACAGCAGCCTGCCAGTACCTAAATGGGGCCTACAAGAAAGCTGGAGAGGGACTTTTTACAAGGGCATGTAGTGGTAGGACAAGGGTAATGGCTTTAAACTGAAAGAGGGTAGATTTAGATTAGATGTAAGGAAGAAACTCTTCACCGTGAGGGTGGTGAGGCACTGGAAGAGGTTGACCAGAGAAGTTGTAGATGCCCCATCCCTGGCAGTGTTCAAGGCCAGGCTGGATGGGGCTTTGAGCAACCTGGTCTAGTGGAAGGTGTCCCTGCCCATGGCAGGGGGGTTGGAACTAGATGATCTTTGAGGTCCCTTCCAAACCAAACCATTCTACGATTCAGGCTTATATAATAAAGAACCACACTCCGATATTTCAGTTTTGTGCAAGGCTTAACTGTTCTGTAATTTAGTGATGTGGTAAATGCTACTGGCTATAATTAGAGGCTTCAGGTGAGGGCTATTTATTATTTTAGAGGGTTTTTTTTAATAAAAAAACTTAGGCACAATCATTCATGTTAATTTTTACAGAAGAGTAATTTTTTTTTAACCTTTCTTCTAATTCAAGTGATGATTTCACTTGCCTCAAGTCATTCACAGTAAAACAGCCCTTGAGAAAAAAATCTGTATGCAGAAGGCGAGGTAAAAAAATTGGTCTCCTGTAATCTCAGCATGCCAGAATATATTTTATGACATTAATATTGGACCAAGGGAGAATATTTAAAGACCTAAAGAATATCTGTAGATGGGTCTTGTCAGTCAGGACTAATTGTCACAATACAAATTTGCGATGGAAGAGAACAGTTTTGCTTTGTTCACAGCAGCCTTTTTCTGTAAGTAGAGGGTGGTTGCCCATTTGCCTTCTCACACTGCTACATTTTGGGTCAGAGAGGAGGGTGACACTGCTCCTTCTCAGAGTGCTACGAGCTTGCTGGGATGGCACAACCTCCCACACAGCATGCACGGGAAAGGACAAAGCCAGCGCGGAGCCTGCAAGCTCCTGGGAGAGCAGGCAGCAGGCATAAACCCACATCTCAAGGCACTGGAGGAAAAGAAGGCTTTTCCTAGGGACGCACTGGGGACCTTGAAGAGTTTCTCGCAACCCAAGAAGCCACTGAAGAACTGCTGGATGATAGCAGGCCTGAAGAAGGGTCTTGATGAAGGAAGGTTGTTTTCAAACCCTTTATTCTGCCTCTTCCAGATCTGATTTTTCTCTACTACAATTTTTTTCAATCTGTATTCTAATAAAGCCTCAAAGCCTTAATGGTGGTTTTAGGATGCTCATTTAGAGGGAAAAGGGGCTCTGTCAGCTCAGTCTCTATCACGTTGCACTGAGATAACTATGATAGTCATGGAGTCCTCATAAGTTGCAAAAATTAATAAGTAAACCCCTTAATTACTGCTACTTGCTAGAATGGTTGAGGGAGAGCCTATTGAGGGAGATTTCAAAGCACATTAACGTGAAAATGCACAATGTTAATTTGGCAGCAGGCCAATACATCAAATTAGATGTATCGACTTCTCACTTCTTCTGTGTTTAAATCCAGAGTCATTACACGAGCATAATATTTTGTTCTCCTTACCCTAGAAGTAGTCAAGTGCAGCACCCAGGTGCCAAAAGACTGCAAAATGGAGTCAGCTATGTGGCTTGTATGCTGTGAGGCTGGATGCTGCAGGGTGAAGATCTGAGCCACTGAAGAAATGCAATTATCACCCAGGAAATTCACTGCCTGCCTGGTCTTATTGCTGTTATATGGCTGAAATTACTTAACAAGAAAGGGAAGGAAGGTCAGAAGTGCCTGCCATTTATTGGATGCTACTGACCAATGCCTGAGATATCATTAAGAGTCAATCAAAAAACCTCAAATTAGAGCCTAGCTTTCTACTGCCATCCTTATTAACCTCAGAAGAATCATGCTGTGAATAATCATATCTTGCTGGTGGTAAAAAGAACATGGTCTACTCGCTCCCAGACCAGATGCCCTTTGACAAAGTATGTGTTCATTTTCCCACCTGCCACTTCTGTTCAGAGCAACCATGTGAAGTGTAGAGTTAGAACAGAGTCTACATCAAAGAAAGCAGAGGGATAACCACATGAGGATGCTCCTTGGTATGAACAATGTCATTGTTGAGGCACTGTCTATACACACTAAATTGAGACACATTTTTTTTCTTTTTTTTTTGCCTTTGACTATAAAGGTATGGGGGACATACGTAAAAGAAGCTCAAGCAAGCAAAATGATTCAAAATGTGAATGGACTGCCAGCTCGGACAAATTAATTTCCTTTTTCCCCATAATTTTTTTTTTTTTTTTTGAAAGTAAAACCTGCCAGTGTATTTCACACTTCCTGTATCTAATGGGTACTCAGCAGAGTTCAAATGAACTGCAGGCATCGCTGAAACTTACACTGACTGGGAAATGTGTTCATCTTGCAGTCTTTATTATATCTCTCCAGGTCCCAAAATACCACCTAGCAACCTGGTTGGCTTTGCCTTATCTAGATAATCAGAACCACTGTTTATAATAAGCTACCTGCTTTGTAGTATAGGATCAATTTTTCCTGTGGCTTAAGATGAGCAGCATTTTCTGTACCACTATTAAAATGGTTTAAAATATTCTTTGTCATTAGAATCTCAATAGCCAGAATTGCAAGTGCTCTGCGTCACAGTAGCCATGAACTTGGGAAAGGCACTGTTATACACAAGCCTGTCAAAGCAGAAAGTACCATTTCTGCTTAGGCCTTACAAGCAGAAGGTATGCTAGCTCTAAACTATCCCCAGTGTTGAAAATGGCCGTTGTGTGACAGCTCAACAGAGTGAGAGATGGCCCGGTGCAAGAAACTGCTATCTGTACAATGACAAGACAAACAGAACACCATGGGCTTAATTTTCCTGAATCTGTACTTTCTGCCAAGAGTTCCAACAGTCATAAAAACTTAGGCTTATCGTAAAATAAAATAAAATTCTAAAAAAGCCACCCACAAACTATTATCAGTTCAGACCATATTACGTAGTAAAGCTTTAGTGCCTGCTTCTGCAAAATCAGACCAGAAATTAAGGTTCAGGAAACTACTATATGATTAATAACATCTCCCTCCAAAGACTCCATATCATAACTTCCTAGAGACAACATAAACTGTGAAAATAAAATAAGCATTAAAGTAAGTTGCTTATTACTGTAGACTAGAAAGCAGAAACTGAGAGAGTCAATGAAATCGTGAAAATTACACCTGCTGTGTTCAAATTTGATCTTAAGTGCCACTGCCATACTGAAAAAGAAATAACCTGTGAATTTGCATTAGAACTGTAGGCGTGATACATCACACCAAATCCATTCCCAGTGCCAGCCAGCCAAAATCTAATGACAAAGTCCTCTTTATTAAGGAATATTCAATCCTGTTCATTTAAAAAAAAAAAAAAAGCCTGTGCAAGTCTTGATGGGCTGAGAACCTTAGGTATCCACACACTCCCATTGCAAGCAGCAGAACAGAAGCAGTTTTATACATCACATAAGGATGGACCTTTGCTCAGTTTTTCTCTTTTATCTGAGAAGAGCTGAAGGATCCACATAAATGACACTGAAACTAAGCACTCTATTAAATACTGCAAGATCTAATCCCGATACGATCTGCTGTACCTATGATAACATAGGACAGTTTTTCCTTCAACATTTAGAAATCTGAGCAGAATGGAAAAGATGTCAAAGGTTGTTTATGAAAACCACCAAATCTGGTTCAAAAATAGTGAGTGGTGCTACCTATGGAAGGTGATCCTCCAGGAGCATCAATGTGATAAGTAAATGCCAGCTTTTAACAGAAGGATTTTAGTTTAGAAAATCCATTCCTGCTAATTTCCAGTCAAGTGAAAAAAAGCAAAAAATAACGACAGGTAGTTGTTTGTAGGAAGCAGTTACACAGATGGGTCTGGTAGCTTTCCACACTAAATTTAACCCCTATCTCTTACTGTTGTTCTCCAAGCAAAAGAAAATCTTTAATGATCCTTCAGCCCTGCAGGTTAAGGTAGGCTGTAAGCTGACGTAGCAACTGCAACAGCAAGCCATACAGTAACCTGAAATACTTTAAGTGTCCAGAATACTTGTCACCACAAGACAAACGGGTCACAAGTTACCAAACTTCCAGGTTACAGAATCTCACCCACTGCTTCCTGCAAGTTAAGAAACTACCTTTTCATCCACCCTGCTCTAAGCAATCAGACCTACTACCCAGTGTGCAACTCTGGAAAACCATAGCTCTACCAAGCAAAATGTTAAATATCTGCCCTCAGGCAAGTTTAAGTAAAGCCTTTCATCTCCTCTTATTCCATCTGTTTGCGAAGCTGCGAGCTCCAGGAATGCGAACATTGAGATCTCCCTTCTTTTTGCTTGATCTCAATGCCAAAGGAGTTCTCACTTTCACAGCTGCCGTGCCTCCCCTTTCTCTCAGTGTGAAAGGGAAGAGAGGAGGGTGGAGAAGGAGGCTGTTCACCACGGCCCTGTGATCCTAGGATGCTATTTTATTAACTTCTCCTCTTCTTTCATATGCCACATAATCAGCTCCACATCACAGCATTCAAGACAGACTCTGAGGCAGTGAATATTTCCACTGAGGCTGTGTAAGTGGGGAGTCTCACATGGTTCAAAACCTGCGTGTCCTCTAACCATTCTAAGAAGCTTCCAGAACAACACATTCCACTTTTGGGGGGTTGTGTTTTCTGCCTCCCCTTCCCCCCTTTTTTTTTTTAATTTCTTTTACAGCAAAAGGGTATTATGCAGTGCTATAGAACCAATGGGCTGTACAAGACAAGCCACATGCAGAGGCAAGGCAGTTCAAGGCTCCCAATATATTGCTTAGTTTCTGAATTTTCTCTAGCCCTGGACTGTTCCCTGTTGCTCTCCCAGCAGTATTTGCAAACCTTTTTTCCTGAAAGGGGTTAGATTCAAACTGCAGATCTAATGAACACAGATAAAAATGACACTACTTTTCTGTAAAGCGAGTTTTGAAATCAGCTTAGACTGATGCAAAACCTTGCCTGTATATTCCCGTTAGCTTACACTGACTTAGCTCGAGTCAAATTCATTAAGCTAAATTGATGTAAACTCAGGCTAAATGCATTCCAGAGCATCCATAGAAGAGCTTGTCCCTGTTTGACTAAAGAAATTTAAAAGCTGATGTCATTGAAAAGATGTGATTTATCATGGTAAAAACTGATCTTGAGAATACACATAGGAAAAGGCATTTTGTTCATGGAGCAGTAACGGTGGAGCGCTTTTATTTTTCATTGGTAATGAAGGACAACACCATTCAGAGGTGTGCAATATGCAAGGGAAATAGGCTAAGTAGAAGAAAAGAACATTTTATCACAGATGAACAGTAAACTTGTTCCTAACTCAGCTTTCTTTAAACACTTGACTGACTTCTGTTGGTTTCAGTGGAACCATGCGTGTACTAAAATCACTGGTAATTTGCTTGTCAGGATTGAAGAGTATGAAAAACAAACAAGACTGTAGATGAATAGTGAGAGGCTTTCACACTGGTAGGACATATCAAGCACCAGTGATAACCTAACTGCTGAAAATGAGTTCCATGTTTATATTCTTTTATATTCAGTAGGGCATGTACAACTGACCCAAATCTCAATTCAGTAGGGGTATTTTATGCCCTATGCTTGAGATGAAAAAATGTCAGAAACTGAAAGCTAAACATAGCAGACAACTATGCTCACCCAGGCTGATTAGAAAAGGGGCTTTAAAAATGTTTATTTAATATATTAAAATGCTTGCTGTCAACACCTTTCATGCTATGTGCTTGAATATCCTTGATTAGGGTTTGTGCAGCTGTGGTTCTCATACTGAATTAATTTTGTAAATTGTGGTGAGATGATAGAAGTTTTCCAGCTGTGTAATCATTAATTAACTTGGCTGCATTTGAGTGGCTCCAACCCATGCTTGTCTGTGAAATACTCAACTTAGATAAAACATCACCTCTGCCTTCTGTTTGGTGTTTCTTGCAGAATGAAAACTTTTTTCCTTTTTCCTTTTTTTTTAAAAAAGAGGAAACGGAAAGTGTGCAGGATGATTTGGTAGATTAACTTTTTGCCTTTCCCATACTTTTATAATTCTCACACACAGGGGATGCTTTGGATTTTAAGGGCTTGGGAGGAGTGACTTTCTCTTTTTATGCATTTATACAGTGCCAGTAACAAAAGGGCTCTAGCTTGTGGCTGTAATGTAAAGTCTAAAAACAGCTTTTCAGGCGTTTCCAAAAAATTCACGTAGACCGGATACTGAAGACCTCTAGCAGAAGTGAGCCAGAAGAGATTTAACTGGTCACTGCCTAAGTTCAGCTTCTTGGGCAGTAAATACTTTGTGTATTGTTATTTGCACCTGAGAAGAGCTGCCCAGTGTCAAGTATAGGGCCTACAATTCAAAAGGCATCATCTACTAGGCAACAGATTTACATCTTACTAAAAGGAAAATGACCTGTTCCTTAATGGAAAAAATTGGTCAACTGGATGTGAGAGGCGAGCTACTTTATGCCCCAAAATTTACTAGAGTTAGTCACGAGAAGCTGGGCACATCGCACTTCCTTTCCAATAAATTCACAGTAACTTATGCCCTCATCTATTTTCTTCTTCTGGAGATCAAAGCATATTCTATGAAACAGGAGTCATGGAGGCAAACAAGTAGGTTAAGGGCTTAAATTGAAAAATAAATTACAGACAGAACCATTTGTTTTGTTGTTCTTCTCAATGCTAGCACAATAACAGGAGATTAGATGTTGCAAAGGGACTTTCTAGAAGGACTTAAATTTGTAACTTTCTGGTCAGAATGGAGCAATAGACTGAACTCTGAGTGCCCTGACATCTCAAACTACAGTCTTCTTGGAAAGCTCATTTACATCTAATTAAGCAACACTATTTTGTTACCTGACTCAAAGGCTGTTCCTTCTGCCTCTACTAGGAAAGTGTCAGCCAAATGATCCATAATGATCCTGCCAAAAGGACCTTTTGTCAGTAGGAATTACTGTCTATCACACTGCTCTAATAAGGTATGACTCTTCACCAGCTTGCAATTAAGCACAATAGGCAATATTTATATTTTGCAACTCTTGTTATGCCTCCATGATGATGTATGCGCCAGGACGCCAAATCAATATACATACAACTGAACTTTAGATAATTGTTAAGTCCGCGATAAAGTTCGAGTTTATTTACACATGAGAATGTTCATTAACATAGTTTTGATTCAGATGGTACTTCAAAAGAAACTAGAATTACATTTCAGAAGAAGCTCAAGTCCTGGATTTAAATAATATCCAACTTGTATTTAAAAAAACAAGTAATATCACTATGCACATGGAAAGAAGAAATGTCATTTTTAAATCTTCAGACATCTGTAAGAAAATAATAATATGCATGGGGACTGACAAAAGAGAAATCTTCTATTTTAGAAAAGTATTAACTTAAAAGATATTCTTAATTCCCTTTGAAGTTGATGTTAAATATGTGCTTAACTTTTTGCCTACTTGGGGAATCACAGCAGCAGCTTCCTAAATCATTTCTTCACAGGAGCCTATGGGACCAATGAACAGTTAATTTAAAGAGGTACTATTCCTAGAATAAGTCAAGTCATAATGAGAAGAGCTTCTCACTCATACAAACTGTCTAAATTCATTAATCTGCGGTGTATCGCTCTGTTATTAAAACAAATTATCATGATTCTTCTGTTTTCCTAACTGGCACCTTTGATGTATAGATTCATATGCTGAACAGCCTTGGAAAGGGCACCCAAAAAGACTGGAGTAAAGCCACATATTTTCCTTTGCAGCTCAGGAGTGTACTGCCAAACTCAACTCAAATGCACCAAATTACTTTTTGTTTCTTCTGAAAATTCTTTAAGTTAAAGGTTTCTCATTAATTATGGGATTTTAACCATTTACCTGAGAGGACATTCCATGGCATGGATAAAGGATTGCTTTGTCATCCTCTTCTGCTCCCTGATCTAAGCAGTAGCCACTAGCTTTGCTGTTACGCACCTATAACCGGATCAGAAAGAAAACAGGTGTATTAGAAATTAATCTGTATGATGCAAGTCCAATCTAGCTAAATCTTAGCTGCACTACAGCTACTGAAACAACTAGTATGTAAAACTGTTCTCTGAGAAACACATGCTTATTCTCCAGATATGACAGGATGCCAACAGTGAATTTGCTACAAGAAAAGACATTATTTGGACAACTGCTGTCTTTACAGACCTTGGGTCAGAGTTATATTTTTAGCAGTTACTCAAAGATCAAACCCCCATAAAATTCACTTTAAGAAACCCAGGCCAAATTTTGCTCCAAATTACCCTTGTGCAAATATAAATTTTGACCCTATATGTTGAGAATGTGACTTCACCAAATGGCATATGAACTACCCAGGATTGGTTTTGGATGTGGCACCCTTTTGTTTGCTTCTATTGGTTATATAAAACTAAAAAAAGCATGTGAAAAAAATTTATTTGAATTGAGAACACAGTGTATGGTTATGCACAGAAGTGACGTAAAACACATTGTTGTGAAAGGATACAGCAATGATAAGCAGTGTTGGAAGGCTTTCAATATATTTAAAGTGTGGGTTCAGAGATCCAATGAAGTGAAAAATTCATGTGCCTCCCCAGACAAGAAGAATTTACAAGTCTATAAAAGCAGGCTGGAGGTCCTGTGAAATTTCAGGCCTGCCTTTCTCTTCAGGCTAGAAGT
Source organism: Buteo buteo (assembly GCF_964188355.1). NCBI lineage: Eukaryota > Metazoa > Chordata > Aves > Accipitriformes > Accipitridae > Buteo > Buteo buteo. The sequence goes on from NC_134181.1 coordinate 35,118,766, forward strand.
ATTACACGCATATTTTGGACATAGAAAAATTTTACAGGTTTCTTAAACAAGTTATTTAGACAGACATTTTGAAACAGTCAACAGGTCAGTTTTGGTTTAGACTGTGCAGTATTTATCTGGCCACCCCCCTAATATAGAAATAGCTGCTGCAGGACATGTCGGAAAAATCAGTAAATAATCCTTCATATTATGGTGTATGAGCATAACAGGGGATCTGATCGGATAAGGGGGCTCACCAACAGTTAAATTTCAGGAGGTTTAGTTTATGACTTGGGTTCTATAAAGGCTAAAGAAGATGAAGACAGCTTTATGACACGGCTTTAAAAAATGTGAATTGAGTCACTAGGAAATATATTTTTACTACTGTTTCAATCTGTTTCACATCTACTCAATACATTTATTTTCCTTTAAACTCACTAAAATCCAGACATCTTTTCCTCCAGGAAAATAACCAGAAGAGAAAGTATTTAATAACAAGCTTGATGTCATTTAGGATGAAGCCTCTAGTTTTTTCATTATGGGCATGTAAGACTGAAAGTGAACTATGCCAGTTTATACTAGCTAAATAGCTTGTGTGGCTCCATTTTATTATAAATTTTAATGAATCAGATACTTGCATCACTAAACTTCCTGTTTGACTCAAGAACCTTCTATGTGACCACTCAACAGAAACAAACTTCTTTTTAGAGCCCAGCTTGCTAACTGTCTGGTATAATTGACACAACATTGGCAGTTCTGCCAATGTTCTTCGCAGTTAACAGCCTTCTCGGAGCTGACAGTTACTAATAGCTCCTGTTGAATTTACTAAATGTCTTTCCTCAGTTACTGCCAGGGATAGTTATATTAGGATGCAAAGTGATATTATGCAATAAAACTTGCACTTTGTATCAATATCTGAAGTGCTCGACTTATTTTTATATGAAGTCAATCAAAAGGAACAGAAAGGAATAATGTCCATTTAGTTGTCTTGTGTGAAAATATATTGCCTTTGAATTTAATAGTAGTTCATGTAGACAATTAAAACAGAATCTTAAAAACATTATGCAGCAGGAGAGCTGCGAGAACTTCGCCCCAGTTCACAGTCATAAGTGACAGCATTCCCTACATTGCAGGCATGTGACAGAGATTTAAAGAGATACAGAAGGCATGTCTGACTCCTTTAAAGACTGGGGTCAAGCATATGTGGGAGTTTTGATTGGTTCACAGAAGAGGAAGAAATGATCCAGACAGCTGAGGTGAACTGAAACGTCTACACATTTCCAGCACATTCGGATCCAGCATTTTATTAGGGTTAAGTAACCTATCCACTCAGCTATCTCTGAGTAGGTGTTCCAAGGTCTTCCTCAATACTGGTACACAAGTGCAAATGAAAATACAGAATCTGAGCACAAAGCAGCAAAATTATTTTTCTTATAATGACTTTTTCATGACGAGAAAAAGACCTGCCAAATGGTAGCCTCACCTCGTAATCTGAACAACAATATGTCCCTTTTTATCCTGAACAAGTAGGATTGCAAAAAGGAATTAATAAACTTAATGTAATCCTTCAAATAGTCTGGCAAAACCCAAAAAAGGGATGGTTCTTTACCTAAAAACAATTCAGCAAACTCAACTGTTCTCATTAACTGTAATTATTTTAGCTCTCTCGACTGCTGATGTTTTCTTGATGACATCCGTGGCATCCTATTTGGGAAAACGATTACCTCAAATTTATGTTCTCAGAGCTGCTGTATTTTAAAATGAAAGCCAAGGAGGTTGTGTATCATCATTAGTGAGAGTGATTTCATCTGATGTACTCCAGTGAGAGGGACAGTGCTTCTCAAAGCCACTCTTCTTAGTGCTGATTAAAAGTAGGGGAGGGCATTTCTGTTGCTACTACTGTGCTGACTTGAAATTGCTCTGTACATCCTGAGACCCACCACTAAGATGAATGGACTGCTCTAATGCAGCCATGATGTATTTTCAAAGACATACAGTACCTCTCCATAAGTGACTGTATTATTATAAACCCTCATTTCAGGATAGACATTCTCCAAGTACCACTTAAAACTCCGGCACTGCAGTCGCTGTCGTAGAGCTATTCTTTCAGAAACGTCTCCAAAGTCAACTCCAGGGTTCTACAAAGCAGGAAGAGAATAGAGAAATCTCACTGCATTGCCTTCAGAGTTGTTTTCTTTACTGAAACAAAATTTGAGTTCATTTTGTATAGCAAGCTGTATTTCCCTCTCTTCTCTCTCTTTTGTAAGCAGCAACTCATCAAACAGCTGCTGAGAGCAGACAATAAATATTAATGAAAGTCAGTGGAAAAAGAAGGAAAATAAACAAGCAAAAACCAAACATAAATCAAAATAATAAGAATACAATAAGAATGTTGTTACTTACAGCAATTCTAAATGTTTGCAATCAAACCTGAGCTCCTTTGCTTTCAGATTTGTTAGGAATTTAGGCGGTAATTCTGATCTAAGATATGGCAGCTTGATCATGGTTTACTCTAGTAACAGCCTTGGGTATTCACTGATGTAAATGAGATCAGAACAGACCTGTTAAAACTTCAAAGCAGAGCTGCTCAAAAAGTCATTAAGCTCCATTAAACATTTGCCGAGACCAGCATTCAGTTTTTACTGGAACTGGAGCTCATTTGCAGACTTGAGCCATAAAATGCAGTTAAACTCAAAACCTTGTTTATAATTCTACTTCAGAATTTAATTCATGTTTAAATACAAATCCCATGAAAAACACAGGCTGGAAGAGTCAAATCAATATGATCACACCCAGCCATTTAAAAAATGCCAGGTCTTAAGTTAGGGTCTGTTGATTTAAACCATTATAAATCATCACAGTTCAACATTAAGACAGTAAGAGTTACCTCATCTAAAAATCTTTTCCGACACTGTATGAATCAAACGGACTGAAACTGGGGAGTTTTGCGTGGATCTGTCTTAAGTGCCTTGTACGCATTTCCTCCAGAAAGACTTCTGTACGTTTTACAAATTATGTCTAATGCAGGGTCACAAGACAGCAGCAAATCTTAGCTCAGGGTTTATTAGAAACCCCAACAGATGCCCAGTTTTCAGGAGAGAATACAAGTGTAATACTGAACAGGTTTTTCTATTTGCCACATAAAGAGTTTGCTGTGCTCACTGCTGCTTGCTGAGGCATACTTTGTCATGAGCTCTCTATGCAGCATCCATTCAAATGAATGTTAATTTACGTACTACTTCAGGCTACATGGAAGGAGAGCAATTCTTGGAGGCACTCAGTACAATAAATCATTCAATATAAGATTCCTTTATCACTAAAATTGTCGAGGAATAGATCATAAGCAGGGCCATACCAAATATTTGGTTAACTAAAATAAAGCTATGCTGATCTGCTGCTGAAGGTTATAGGAATAGGATCTTGCAGATGTGTCCAAAGATCATTTGGTAATCAAGACACACATTATGCACAGCTCCTCAATAACTTGGAAGGGAGCAAGTTGTGGAAAAGATGATGAGAGTTACGAAAGGGTTAATTTGGATGGGTTTTGATATGGGAGAAAACACATATTTTACTTCCCTCCTTTCTGCCCTATTCTAAAATGAGGCAAAAGAGTGCCCTGCTTGTAGTGCCATTCCTACAGAACGCAAGAGCAGCAAATAGAGCAGCTATGAAAATGCTGTGCTTACTTCTGTATTAGCTGCAGTCATCATGTGTGGGTTACAGTGCACTGGTACAAGAATGAGGTGTCCACAGAATTCAGTATGTGGACATACTCTTTTTAACCAGGCAGTAAGGTTTCTAGTTCTCCTGCAGGTTTTTCTTATGGCTTGTAACAGTACACTACTACTTAGTAATCTAGTTTGAATACTACAGTGGAATTCTCTGTGAACACTACACTAGCTTCCTTTTCCTGAGCGCTAATGGGGTTATTTTTATGATGCACATTTTATCAATCAATTTATTTTATGGAAAGAAAATTTTAATGTTCAGTACTTCTGCTGATTTTATGTCTCTTAATGCAGATGTGCCTGGGTTTTTTTAAAGCACTGCTGTATAGCTCAGTGCAGAAAAACACATCAATAAGTAATCTCAGAGAGATTAAAGGAAATCATGGTTTGGTGTAAATGCTTATTTAAATACCTTGTATTTTCTCAGAATTCATTTGCAGACAGCATCAAGCAAACAAATTTACCAAGGTTACTTTTTCATCTCCTATTTGAAACTGACCATTTTATCAAATGCATGCAGACAGGGCCAAAATGCCCCTAAAAACTTAGATGGACACTGCTCTGTCTTCTTCCTACTATCACAGAAATCTTGTGTGGGAAATAAGTTATGCAGTATTGCTTTTTCTTAAGGCAAAATAATTCTCTGCAGTTACCTCTCATGCCAAAAGAAGTCACCAAAACACATCTTCATAGGGACTTTGCACAGAGTGTCCAATACTGAACAGCAGTAAGTAAAATTTGGACATGTGCAAACATCTGACATATTCAGACAACACATGGAGAGGAATGAAACATCGCACCTTTAGGTATATGTATTTTCAAAACTACAACAGGAATGAACAAAAATGGGGTTTGATATAGTACCTAGGTACCAAAGTGCAAGTAGATATTTAGGACACAGACTAAATCCAATGAAGTCTTTGACAAGACTCCTGTGACTGATGGACTCTAGGTCATAACTGAATATTCACAAAGACACTGCTGGGCTGGCATATTTTCCTGTCCTGATAGGAACATTCCTGTTTCCATTTACTTCAATCAGCTCTGGACAAACCCCTCATATAAGGGTTAATAAACCATCATTACCTACAGATCAGAGTATGTGTCCCCTCAGCTGCTCTCCCTGTGCCCCTTCGCATGAATAATTTGGATGCAAATACCACTAAAGAATACAGCAGCAGTCAGCTTCCACCTGACTGGGATATAACATACATTTCTTCTGTACAAGAATTATGCTCAGTGGAGATGTAGCATGTGATACACTTACAGAATAAAGTGATAAATTGAACCTACAGTTTATCTAATATTTATATTACATGGATTCCTAGAGGCCCCCACATGCCATCTACAATTCGTATGCAGAGTAAGAAACAGAATGTGTCCACATTGCAACTCTCAGCCTGTGGACAATAAAGCTAGTTAATGTGTGATTCTTTTATCGCATACTTTGTTTTTTATGCTGGTGAGGTCTACTGAGTCTCACAATGAATGATGATATTTATTTATGGACATTTCTGTAGTCCTCACCACAGCATATGAACACCTCAAAGTTTAATGGCATCCCAAATTAACGACTTCTTCTGAGGAAGCACATAAACCTGTAACATCGTGCTCTAGTTAAATTATAAATCTGTGTCACTGCTCCTGAGCGTACAACAAAACTTACACTGAGGAAGCAAGTTTATATGGCAGAACTCTCCGTATTAAGCACACACCAGCATGAAAGCACTCTTCCCCGTAAGCTTAGCCCACTTTGTACAACTGTACTAATACCCTTCACCTCAAAGAGCTAACCAGGAACAGCCATCCACGTTTCCGCCTCTGTTCAGGAGAGAACGTGACCCGTACTTACTGCCATGGGGATGTTCCACGCCATGTAAACGTGTGACTTGAAGTCATCCATCCAGACCTCAGCAGCCCGCAGGGCGTTGCGCTTTGCATAGTAATCAATGTCGTTGTTGTAGGGTTTCTTTGTGCGTTCAATATGTGCCACGCGAGAACAGGGTAACACCTCCATGCTTCCTCCGCACTGCCAGACCTGGGAGAGTGGGAGGAAAAACAATTACAGGATTTTTTTATTTTTTTTTCTTTTCCTTTTTAAGGCAATAAACTGCTTCTTTTCAGATGCTGCATATAGAGTGTTCCCTAGTCGGAGATGGATACTATCTAACGATTCAGAACGATCGCCCGATTTACCTGCTCTGGGGGTGACCCCCCTCTCTCTGCACATTGACTCTAGATGAGTCTGAGGTGAATGCAGCTGGCTGCGTTAGGTACATAAGTTTAGATGCCATAAATATCTAAGTAATGGCCCCATAATGTCATTTTTCTTGGAACCATTAGGCAGAAGACAAATTATAAGGTGGTAACCTCTATCACAGGGACTAATTTAACGTAGTGTTTGTTACTGAAACTTCAACAAAAATCGGTTATATCATCTGGCTGTGTTTGGCACTATATACACGGGGGTTACTGTATCAGCTCTCCAAATCAACTAACAAACTTTTAATAGTTTAAATTTAACTGCCAGAAAAATCTGATACACATTTAGTGTACATAAGCACCTCAGATGACCTATTCCACACCAGAGCCTTTTATGTGGGGATTTGAACATTACCTTTGGGAAACAGGAGGAACCAAATTACCCACATGCACAATACCAACAGAAAAAGCATGGAAACACAGTTATTTTCTCATTATGGAAACTTAGACTTTGATAGTGAGGCAGTCGATTATTCTTTTCTTTTTCTGATCTAGTCCTTGCAGGCTTCACTGATTTTCAGCACAGCAATTCTCCTTTCACAAACACACTTTGCCCTACCTTCAGTAAGAAACAAGCACTGACTTACCTGGTATAGAACATCCCATGGAAATTTTAGCCAAGAATAAGACACAAGTCTTAGCACAGGATGCCTTGGTAAATCCATCCATTAATCAAAATGTGCATTTATTTAGCAACAGAGGTTACTGCCACACTTGGCAGTAGATGTGAGCACAGCAGACGCATTTCTCACCCAGTGCTCCTACAACCTCTCAGCCGCAGCCAGGCAGCAAGCAAAGGAGAAACCTCTGGTGCAACTATCCTGTATACCTTTACCTGCAACCCAGTCACATAAGAAGCAACACATGACCACTTATGAGTTGATGAAGATAGATAAAAGGGGCTGAGTGGAGACTGTATCACCCAGCCTTCCCAGACACCACCATACCCATACCATGCAATTTTTTCCTGTTGACTATTTACTGTCCGAACTCTGTGGTCAGAAATAAAGAGAACTTGTCTCTTTGAATCAGTGACATTAGGAATGATTCAGGGTGAGTTAAACTTATACATTTCAGTTCCCTCAGGTCTGCACCTAGTACTATAGTCTAGCTGAAATAAATAAAAAATATTAAAATATAAGCAATGATCCCCTGCTTTCCAAGGCTGCCTTTTACTGAGCATAAGGGCTCATTTCCAGACAAGGTGCACTCCAGAACAATACTGGGGCAGTTCACCTAACCTGCCTTCTCAGGGACAAAGATAAATTGCTTGGGAAGTGGCAGATGAAATCCTTCCCCCCAGTTTGGCTTTTTTTTTTTTTTTTTTAAATACTTTGTCAGGTAATATTTATTTGCTGCTTTCCAAACAGTTCTGTAGTAAATCACCGGCCACTGGAATTTGCATTTGATAAATAAAATACACTGAAAAAACACACTGCTCATAAATTTGGACTGACAAATGCTGAAGGTTTCCAGTGCAAAGAGGAAGTGCTCCAAAAAAGAAAGGAATTAATTGATTTTCATGATCAGAAAGGGAAATGAGCAGTATACTAAAGTATACTGCTATTTGCCCAAACCATCCTAGAAGTCAGCTATTTAATGCACAGCACATTTTTCCTTCTCTTGATATGGCTAATGACCTTGTAATTTTTATTTATATATTTTGGTACCAAAGGCAAATACATTATCTGAGCAACAGATTTATTTCCTTCAAATGCCAGTGCTCATGCAAACCTGAAAAGAAAAAGGTACTAAACTGCAACATTAAAGGAAATAGTTTAGCTCATCTGTAAATTCAACACAAACAGTTATTTATCAGCAATAAATTCTCCCCAGATGAAATCCACAGGGAACTCAGACACCTGGCTTTGAAGAAAACACAACAAAAAAAGGCAGCAGCAGCCTCAGGCCAGATAATGCTCACCCTGTCAGCCAGGATCTTTGGTGCTCAGCAGTCAGCGTGAATTTGCACTGTGGTGTGACCACCCCATCTGCAGCCGTCTAGATTGCTTTACCTTTACATTCAGTCTCTCCTTTCCCCTACCCCTCAGTCCTGTTTTGCTCTTTAAAGAGACAAAATCTGCTGAAGAGTAGGAAAGAAGGAAACAGCCAGGAAGTAATAAAGGAAATTTGGCTTCCTATGAAGATGCTAATTTACCCCCAATTACTTGTTTTTTTCTGGGAATATGTGACTTTTAACACCAGTGGGAGATGTTTTCCAGGGTAAGGATGGGATTTCCAATCTCAAAGAAAGCGAACTGGATGTACAGCATATGGGGAGGAGGCAGTAGATAGTTGTGTATCACCAGGTGTACATCATTGTGCCACCATTTCTCCACATCCCAGATAAATGCCATGGCTGCTCGAGTATGGGTCATTTCTTTTCAGGCCAGACAAGGTCTCCTGTTTCACTTCATAAGGATTAGTTGCTGTTCAATGGAGCGTGGACATGCCTCTGCATCCCCACACCCTTCCAGTGCACTGCTAAGTACAGAGTGAAGCTCATCCTCTCCCTTTCCAGTCCAACGATTACTTAATCTTACACAAAATGAAAGAGTTTCAGTAGTACAACCAAGCATGGGCACCAAAAACCAGCCAAGATCCCAGTAGTTCAGAGCAGTCATGTGAGGTTTAGATGAAGACTCAAGACTTTTGTCTGAATCACAAGGATGGGGAGGTTTAGCAGCACCCCCTCCCTGCTGGACACAGAATTGAAAGACATGCGTGGTTCAGAAAACCATTGCCTGTCTGCCTCTAACTGCAAGAAGTCTCTGAAATACAATGAAGGATGAAAGAACGAGGAAAGTTTTACTGGATGAAACAGATAGAGAGGTGAGTCAGTGGCTGCCTCTAAACCTGGTTGATTCTCCTCCTCTTTTCATCTTCAAAACTGTATTTAATGACCCATTTTAACAGTAGTAAACAACCCACTTCTTTCCACATCTATCTATGAAATTATGCCAGAAAAATAATTGCATGCATCTATATAGCATTTATCAGGCAGAGTTCTTAAAGTGCCTTACTATGGGAAGGAAACTGTTTCTACCTGTGAGCATACAATGATGCCCAAGTCCCTCCAAATTGACATGTTTCAGGCAATCAGAGGAAACCAACTTCCATAACTATGACTTATCTTCTGTGCTAACAACACATTTCCAACCTGACTAATTCCTCTCACACTCTGTTGCCAGCATTAACTGTGTGTTTCAAGGTTCTTTTACTGAGAACGTGGAAGTTGAACGGTCTCTCTGGGCTGGTCCCTATGAGGGTGCGCATCACCAAAAAGCAAACTCGGCCTTCTGTTCCCCCATGGAGAGCCAAATCCCCAATAGTAAACTTTGTTTCTGACATCACAGCATGCTCTCATCAATCTTGTATTGGAGGGCAACAACTGGGGCAACAGCCCAGGCTCCATTGAAGGTAAAGTAGATAGAGGCTCAAAAGATGCCCTGGGCAGGGCACAGAAGTAGCTCCAGCTGATAAGCAGCAGCAGCAGAGAAGCAAACAGGCTGCTGCTTTGTGTGCTCCTCGACTTGGCACAGCTGCTACAGCCCAAGGACCCGGCTTTGCCTCCGCGAGCATCGCACTGTGCAATGTTTTAAGACGTGATCAAGTAATTCCAAGAGACACTCAATTTATTTGCTAATTGTAGTTAATTTCTAATTTCAGTATTGCTCTTTAGGCTGCTATAAACAAAATTGATAGCAATATAAATGTTACCATAGCCGTGTTACCTTAGCATTTTTACTGCTAATTATCTCAATCAACTTTTCTATAAACAGACATATTAAGTATTAAGAAGAACAAGTACCCACATCAGGGGTAAATTACAAACTGAATGATAATGTTCATGGTTTGCGCTACCGTGATTTACTGGCACTAATTATTAGCTCTTCCTGTACACCTGAGATATAGCTGTCCTACAGAAAAGTGTTTACCATTTATTATACAGTAGTCAATTGGACATCATATTGTATGCATCAGAGAAAAACTGAGATGAGACAGTGTCTTGTCTACCATGACCTAAACTGCACATCATCCAAAGTTCTCTGAATGCAGGTTGGGTACATGATTTGAAAAGGCTAATAAATTGCTATGCTCTAACTCTTGCCAAACAAGAAGAAATTTTCTGACAAAATACGTTTTCCACAAGTATTTGTTGCTGAAGGTCCAAACTATCATTTTTAATAGGATTTTTAAAAAATACTGGTTTCTAAAAAAAAAAAAAAAAAAATCCAGAAAATGTCTGTCTGGGTTTTTTTGGATGAAATTATTAGAATCCTAAAAAGGAAGTACAGTTTCAAAGAAAAAAAAGGAAACCAAAGGGAAAAAAAAGAAGGAATAAAACAAACAAACAGAGGGACAATACCCCCCCTTCCTCCCCCCAAATAAAAAGGAAACCAACAACAAAAAAAAAGAAAGCCAACAACAAAAAAAAAAAAAAAAAAAAAGGAAGCCAACGCTTGTGGCCAAAATCCAGGTGTTTTGGGAAGGAGGAAGGGAGGTGAGGTAAAGTAAAATGTAAAATTCCATCAATCAAAAAGGTCAAACAACAAGCCTGGTCATTGTTGAAGCAGGACCTAGAGCTGGCTGGACTGCTGGGCTAATCAGTTCCTAAGTCATGGCAATACAGAGAGGGAACATTGCTGACATGGCCTCCAGCTCTGCAGGTAAGACCTATTTCCAATAGCGTCATGCCCTGCTGAGTGAATGTCAGAGCTCAAAAACATCATGGGATTTAATATTGGGGTGAGCCATTTGCAACAGGGTAACTGCAGCTCCCAAGACGCTCACACTGATTACAGCTCTTCACTCTCCATGGACTTAGTACTCCCTAAATGGAAAAGCACCCCACATTACCTTCAGCCAATCTGTTTTTTTGAAAATATATGTTTACTGACTAATGAGTGAAAGGATTCATGCCAAAAATGGCAATGAAATGCCAATATTTTGTGGCCATTCTTATGCATGCTTTTAGGAATGTCAGGAGAAGGGGGTGCCTGCAATCTACAAGTAACTAATAATAGAGATTATTCGTTGTTTCAGTCAAAAACCCCAAACATACAGCTTCACAAGTTAATGTTTGACATTATTTTGTACACTAAGCCAAGTGTACAGGGTTATTTAATTTGGTACAAATGATCTCAGTAAAAGCAAAATCAGTAGGTAAAAATAAAAATGGCATTGGTATGAAGGCATAGCTGAGGAGACAGTTAACGCTCTTAACTTAGAAAACTTAGACTGGAAAGAAAGATCACGAGCCTTAAGAACTTTGCATCCTGCTGTGAATTTTGCAGTTTAAACACCTTAGTGCTCCGTGAGAGAGAAAAATAAAAGTTTCAGACTCTCTGTTGCAACTACTTTTTCCATCAAATACACCTTTGATTCAAGCAGCTGTAGAGACGAGGTATCCAAGAACGTGTAATAGTAGAAAGGAGACCTCAGTGTGTGGGCGATTTGCTTCCAAATAATTACCCTCTGCTAACAATTTCACAGCCCCTTTTAACCGACACACGGGTTCTGTGCTGGACTGAACACTGAAAGTTTACAGGTGCCAAAGCAGCTCCAACACAGAGCGAACCAAACATTTGCAACATGTTGGTCTCCACCTCTTTTAAAACCAGCTGAGTAAACATTGGCTCACTTTTCCAAAAGAGAGCTGGGATTAGCCCTGCTCTCTAATAATATAGAAAATCAAGCAATTAATGAAATTTGCAATAATCTGAGACTTTGAGCACATTTTTCGTAGTTGGCAAGCTCTCTGGAGGTGGTGCCAGAAGGGACTATTACCGTACAACCTGCAATTGTGTCATAGCAGCTTTATGCTTTGTCTGCTTCCAAGAACCTGCAGGCATTTCAGTGGTCCTTTGCTGAAAGGAGTAATCACTGTCTACATCTTCCAGCAGTAAGAAAATGGAAAGAATCAGCTTCAAAACATGCATGTGGCAGCAGGGTCCCCTCATTTCTAATATGCCCAACAGAGCATGTTACCTGGCATTTCTGCCGCGGCTTCTGCCAGAGGCAGCACTTCAGAGGTGGATGTTCAGCACATCCTGAAATGAAACCCTTATGCTAGAACTGGACTCTGATGTTCTACAGCAACAGTTCTGAACTCCACCTGAGCAGCACTTCATAGAAGTAGCCTTTCAGATTTCAGACTTTCTTTTCTTTGTGAAGGCAACAGAAGGGATGGAGGAGTTTTTAAAGCAGCTCCGATATCCCTGTTTTATGATATCCCGGCGTGGGAATTCTTAAAGGTCAGGGATCTCAGGTTTTCTTCAATTTTCAAAGCAAAGCCTACCAGAGACAGATGTCTTCTAGACTACCCACACACACCTACGCAGGACTGGAAAATATTTTCCTATCATGAAAGAATTTCCACATGTTTCAGAAATTTTGCTGACCTAAATTGTCAAGAATGACATCAATCTTAAATGTTTTCACTAGTTGAAACATAGGCTCTTTGCCACCTCCATCTTCCTCCCCCCCAAAAAACCTACCCCCAAAATGTTTTTCTTAAACTGAACCACTGATGATTTTCAGAAGATCTGTTTGGTGTTAAAAGATTTTTTAATATAAACATATTTCAATCTGAAAGGTCAGTTGAAACTGAAACCCCAAACTTTTGTTGCAAAAATAGCAAAACACAATCTTTTGACAACATTAAATAAAGGTATTTATTCTCATTTAGAAATTTTGCCAAAGCACAGCCTTTTCCACAGAAGTATTGTTATTTTAATTTATCAGCTGGAAAAGCCTCAAAAACCTACCTGCCCATCAAACTTTAAGGAGGCCAGTAGGCTCACAGCCATTCTCAGAGTGCGTATGACCTGGAGATAAAGATGCCTTAAATCACTGCGACAGACCACCCGAATGACAGGATCTGACAAAGTGATTAAATTGTGGTTTCTCAAGGTGAAAAAAGTCTAAGTACTTTCTGGCAAAAGTTGCAATACCTGAAGGGCAGAAGGACACGCAACCCAGGTAGTAAATTCACAACAGCAGGCACCACTGGGCCCTTCTCAGCTCCTTTAACACCACTGTGTAAAATAAAATCCACGTGTACAGCAAAGTTACGGGAAAACTCCTACTCTGATGAAGTCAAACAGGAAGATAATGCTTAACATTAAAAACATGCATAGGAAGGTGATACTGTAATTTCGGCCTCTCTCTCTCCAGCCAGCCATGGCCCAACAAGGTCTGAATCGTAAGGGATTCTTCAAAGTAAATTTGAAACACGACAATAAGATCCTTTCCTATCTGAAACACAGGAGCTCTCTAGTTATCCTCCAGTCCTTAATCGATGTGGCAACTCTTCTAGTGCCTACTCTAGAAACAAAAAATTAGCATGAATATAGCACACATATGGCTCTTGCATCTCTGATATTGACAATTTACATAGTTCACTGAAAACAGATTTTTCAAAGTAATTTATAGCCTGACATTTTCTTTTTTTCTAATGGGGTTTTATGGATATTCTTTCTTCCATGTATTCTCAGTGCCGACTAGAGAGTCATATTTAATCAGATGTGCTAGATAAAGTGCTCTCTCTCTGTTTTTCACTTCACATAGGAAGCTGTTAGAAACTAGGGAGCTGTCATAATCAACATGTCATATGGAAAATTTAATCACATGGTCTCATTTTGTTCATCAACTACATTTTTATCATGATCTTTAAAGGCAGCCATAATTATTGTTTAAAAAAGACCCAGCTCTGAGTTTTCAAAATAGCCTGTGCTATTTAATGGTCTACTTATAGAGCAAAAATCTTTCCACACTGGGACAAAACAGCTTACATCAGAGAGACTTTTAGCTGCCAAAAAAAGAGTTGAAAAAAGGAAGAAATCTCAAGATCCACAGATGATATGTTTTGTTAAAGATTTCAGGATAAACTTCTGACCAGTGCTTGCAAATCACAGGACCCGAAAGGGTCCTTGCTTGACTGATCATGACATTGTCTCTATTCCAATCCCTACCTTTTTGGTTTCAACTCCTGCTAACAGCGGTTTAGAGATAATCTGCTAATAGCAGATATATAGGGAGTATGATGAAATCTCACACATAAAAGCTAATTCTGTCACTACGATAGTCTTATTAACATATGCTTTTGTTGTTATAACAATGCTTTTGTTGCCCTGTAAGGCTTGGGAACATGCAGCAGTATTCATGGACTATTGACTTTGGAGGGTTGAATTTCACTTGGGGCTCTCCTCATGGTTTTTTTCCTGGCTCCTGCAGCATGAACTTAATTTGGAGACAGAAGCATAGATATGGAGGACAGAGCAGTTGCAGTCATACGAGTCTTTAGTATATGTTTGGCACCAGTATTATCTCTTTACAATGATGATGATGTTTATTATTTCAGTTGCCCCAACAATGAATACTTGGAAGCTAGCTGCTTTTCCCAAAACTATTATGATAAAGTTCAAGGGTGTGTTGTTAGATCTTCTTGCAGAGTCATCTAATGTGAGGTTTCATGGCAGATGCAAAATGGCACCTTTTCTTTGTAGGAGAGTAAAAAAATTATTTCATTGATACTTGGTTAGCTTTTAAACTTTGTTAGAATTGATTAGAGGTTGACCTCTTTGTTTTGTTCCCTCTGGGTTTTCTAATATTTTCAGATAAATTGCTTTCAGAGAAAAAAGGCAGTGTTCTTACAATGAGACACTCAACCGATGCACATTTTTTAAAATTTCTTTGGTGGCTTTTCAGTAGCAAATTTAGAGGTTGTCCTTCACATGTTTCTTAGGGGTTACACAGAACCTTAAGCCATCTAAGATCTCAGATGTGACAATAGTAAGAAGATAAAACCCTTCTGTTAACCTTCTTACAGAGGAAAGTAGATAAGCACGAAGAAATTGAAACATTTTCTAGAGAGACTCGCACTCAGCAACTGCTGTCTTGCTGTAAAGATAAGCTTTGTGTGTAAAGAATGAAGTCTGATAAATTAATAGACTAGGTGCTATGGGAGGGAGAAGATAGGATTTAAAATTATATTAAAAATGTCCCATATACTTTAACCACTAATCCGATCTCCATAAACCCACATTTTCCACAATTTTTATGAAGGATATTGCACCTTTGGAAAAAAGCATGTCTAGGGAAGAAGCTTATGATTTTATGCGTGAAGTTGAATTCTCTTGTGCAAGGAAAATTCCAGACTCTCTGAAATGTCTTGGTGATGGGGGCTGGAAATTACAAAAAACCTTCAGAGAAACAAGAACTTCAAGGCTACCTGTAACATGCAACACTGCATAGGCCATGCTTTACATATGGATTTCAAATATGCATTAACTGGCATGGCAAAGACTGAAATATCACTCCAAACCAAAGTGGTTCAGGAATTCTTGTTTGCTGCTAGGAAATTCATCTATAACTGCAGCAATACTGGTCAAAGACCACCTGCTCTGATAAAACTGTTCCCTGAGGAGCTGGTGAGAAGGCTTCACAGCCAAGCAAAGCATAGCAGGAATTAAGCGCAAGACCGAAATGATGGCAAAACGCAGCCAGGTCTGTACTCAAAGAAATTTTAGGAGAGCTTACGCAGATACCAGACTTCCATTACTGGACTCTGGAGCCTGCTCCTCATTCCCAATCCTGAGCTCCTAGGGTTGACATGGCTGCAAAGCAGAACCTGCTTCCGGCGATCATGACATCTACCTTTGCCGGCACAAGTTCCCTGGATGCCTGCCTGCTTTGGGGTACCTGCCCAAAAGAGGCACCAGGAGAATTACCCAGAGAGTCCATCGATTCGGACTGATCCAGCTGCAGCAATGTACCATGTGCCACGCAGGGGACAGTGGTTCACCCCTCTGCTGAAGGTATGATGTCAGCATGTCCCTCAATGGAAAAGGATGCGGTAGATGATCTGTTGGCCCCAGAAAGCGCTGAGGGAGCAGAATTTGGGGAGATGGCAGCTTAAGAGGTAATAACAAAAAAGGCCACATGGCAGGCATGGTGCGTAGCAAACATTGGTACGTTCTGTATTGCCGACCTTAGGTGCAGATAAGCACTGTTTATCTACCATCAACATCAGTGACATCATTGCTTAGGGATGGCATTAGGGTGTAACAGGAGAAGCAGCACCGAGGAATGGGAATAGAGAGAAGGGACAGCCTACCTAAGGGCAAGTTTTTAAATTTCAAAGACTTGTTTTTCTTAGCAAATGAATGAATGTTGGCACCTCAAAACGCTCCAGGAGATGTTAACAGCTCCTATCACGTAAATGACAGGCATAGAAAAGAGATTGCTTTGAGGCACACCCTTAAACTTCACAGACTAGAGATAAGAACTTTCTCTGAATTCAAGTCTGAAAGAGGCTGCAGATATGTTCTTCTGCTCTAATATCAGATGTGTTGGTTTTTGCAAGCCCCAGCCATTTTTCCTTGTATAAAGTAAATTCAATTTGGTATCTCTAATTTCGTTAGGTAATTGTCCCACGCAAATGCTTCTCATAACATATTCCTTAAGAATGCATTTGATGAGACTAATTTTCTGCCTTCTTACAAATTTACTCAACCTTTTTCCAAATCAATAGAACTGCTATCAGTCATTTCTGCAAATCTGTCAGCACAGACTCAGTTTGTACCGTAACTGTTAAAATTCAACAAATTGGCCTTGGAAAAATACAATCCACATGGGGTGCACGAAATGGCATTAAAGACCAGCCCATCATCCTTGTTCCCCACGTCTCATTCATGTGATTGCTTTAGGTTGTTTCTTCTCACTTATCCCAAAAGACCATAGAGAAAATCTCCCTCTAAATTCAAGTCTCGGCAAGGGATAAAGACATACGTGCATTAAGCCTACATCAGAAAATTGGCAGCTGAGCTCCTGCAACATTCAAGTTCTTAGGAAAATACCTGTTCTGCCAGACTCTGAGATTTACTAACGTGCACCAAACCACCAAATAATGCTGACTAGTGAATTCCGAAGCTTCTTCTGAAACACAAGCAGCAGTATATTACCTGCCATAGTCCAGTGCTCACTACTTAAAAGAGGCTCAGGACTAGATCAGCTGAGCATAGTGCAGCAGTCAAAACCAGGTTGAAGCACACTGCCAGGTACCAGGAGAAGATTAGCAAGAATACTGAAGGTCAGAGGAGGGATGCCTTGCCTGACAGGTGGAGGTGTTCACATGACACTTCCATAACAGTCTCTTGAAGAGTACAAAACTAACACACAGAGAACAGAACTGGGACACTTTCTAAAAAATATCACTGATAAAATAGCTGCATTGACCACACTTGTCATTGCTGTCTCAATTTCCACTAACATATGTCAAGATTAGTATATTCCTCAATCATTCAGCTACTCAATCACTGCCTGAACAAACTGAGAGGCATTCAACCTATTAACCATGCTGATACTTGTAGTATGGCTTTCTAAACATTTGACTTCCTATGGGAAAGTCTGACCTAAAAATAGTAACTGGCACTTAGTCATTATATGCCTTTGGCTCATTAGCAGTTTCATTCCACTGAGGTTTACAAGGCTCTGTATTAACAAAAATCAGTCCTTCAGATAATGTAGCAGGGCACTGTGGTTTTGATCTGAGGCCAATTCCACCCTTGCCCTACCCAGGCCTGTCACCTATGGACACTGTTCATAAACTAACAACTCCTTCAGAAATCAACTTTTCTTCAAGTAACTCATGTCCTCAGTAGGGGGAAAAAAAAGTGGCAAGTACAGAGGAGCAGATTTGGTTAACTCCCATAACATGAACTAGTTTAAACTCATCTCTGAGATAGAGCTAAAGCCAAAGATTGTCATATTTAGATGGGGTTTGTATGTACCTAGTTTAGGTTCAGGTTTGGGCTTTGGAGCTGTGGTCAAATGAAGACAGTCTTTGAGCTTTTGAGGGGAAGAGTTTTATGTTTCAACCCCCTTCCCATTTTTATTTGATATCTCGGGTGAACAGGGATTATTTCCTCTGACTAAATTAAAGCAGAAATTGGACCTCCAACCCAGAAGCAAAATTAAAAGCCTTAGCCAAAGCCAGGTCCTAGAATTAAAACACCCACACTTGAAACCTCTGAGGTTGGTCTATTCATAACACCAAATTTTGGATTTAAACTTTTTGAACTCAGAAAGAAAACAAGAGGAAAAAAGTTATACAGCCAGTTTGGAGTCATATACATCAGTCTACATGGCAGCTGAATTGTGGAATCACAGAATGGCTGAAACTGGAAAGGACCTCTGGAGGTCATCTGGTCCAACCCCTCCTGCTCAAGCAGGACCACCCAGGAACATGTCCCAGCAGCTTCTGAATATCTCCAATGCTGGAAACTCCACAACCTTTCTGGGCAACTTCTCAACATTTGTCTCAACAGTCTGATTTCTATTATCTGCCTTCAAATTGGCAAATGAAATGGTGTTCACACTGTTTAGGGTGCCTATCCTAGTATGTCTGGGAGATAAACTACTTCGCAGAAAGGGCAGACAGCAAGTGTGTAACTCAAAGACACCTTTTCTAACAGGCAAGCAAACACATTAGCCTAAAACTAGGCAGAACCTCCAATAACATCTCCCTTCAATTGTTACCTAAGCTAAGCCAGGATGAAGGTAAAAGGCAAAAGTTGTTCAACTTTTCTTTTTTCCCAAAGTGAGTTCTCAGCTTTCTTGTGTAATACCATTAGTTCACACTTTCAGCCTTTTGCTAAAGAAATAATACTTACTGTGTGTTCAACCTTCAGTAAGAAGGCTGAAAAATGATAACATGCTTCCTGGCATTTTAGCTGAGACCACAGGGAGGAAGAATAAAGAGTGGGATTTATTGATGCTTCCATTAGAATAAAGTCATTCTTGAATAAGAAAATATTGAAACAGACTGTCTAATGAAGTGATCACAAAGGGTCTTTTCAAAGGACCCTAAGTGGAATCATCCTGATTTGTTTTCTCTTTCCACAACAGCCCTTAAATGATCTTTGCATATTGTCTGCACTAAATCCTGCAGGGTTGCTATTTCATTTTAAAGAAAAAAGCTTTTAGGCTGCAAGGGATTCATTCAGTGAGAGCTATTATGCTTATTGTGACTCTGCTGCAGAGCCAAGGGATTTACTATATGCTCATTAGATCCTGCTTTGTTCCAAAACAATCTTTTACAATGCAAATTTTAGCATGCTGATCTAGTTAGAATAACACTTTCAAAAAAAAGGCGATTAAAGTAAAAGCTTCTTCTAATGCAGAAACACTACAAATTCAGATTAATTACTAATATTTTAGACCATGAAGACATCTGGTGTCTCAGCTTAAATTCGGCTTTGAACATGGTTACAAGAAGTCACAAGGACTCAGTGTTACGGGAACAAAGCAATACCATGGGCGGTCACAGAGCTCAGAGGCCACATTATAAAGCCATCATAGATGAGGCACATTTGTCAGTTGGCTTCTTGGTGACTGGTGTACAAAAGACTTGATTTGTTCAAATGCTGGCACCTGAAGCATCTAGGCAGCAGAGAAGCCTCACCAGCTGAGACATTCGTTCACCAGGACCTCTAAGGAAGCTACTTGAGATGAGATGTGTGAGTTCTCCAAAGCCCTGCTACATAACCACCTCCAGGGCAGGGCCGACAAAAAAAAAAAAAAAAAGAAAGAAAGCGAGGCAAATGTAGCTGGAAAAAATGGCAGAAGTGAGCAGAAACAGCTCACTGAGTTTTGACGCTGGATGTTCAGCACTCGGGGAGCTATGACAGTTTCCATCTCTTGGTAGCATTCTTTAAATTCACGTTTGGCAGCTGGGACCTGCAGAGGTATTGATGATGCCGGGTGCACTCTTGTTTTTCAAAGCATTAATTCTATCTTGTTCCTCCTCTATGACCTTCCCAAGGGAGCAGTTTTATGAACACAGAACGATGGAATATTATCATCCAGGAGATATACCTGATAGCTCATTCTTAATAGTTCTATAAATTTCACTAACTCTCAGTGCTTTTAAGTGTACAGCAGAGATAATACTGCTGTAAGGAATAGTGTGCAGCCATCTCTCATAAGTACAGAAACCAGCCAGTCTAGTGACACTATATTAAAGCATTCTCTCTTGTACTCTGATTAGCAGAACTCAAGCTGGAGGTAGAATTTATACTGAAAACTGATCTCTAGGAGGATAATTAATAAAACAGCGGAGGTGAGCAATAAGAAAAAAAAAATAGTTTGCTAGCAGAAGTATTAATGCATCATTATAGTAATTCCAGACATCCTTTCCCACACATCCATTCTAAATGAGATCAGCAAACTAAACACACAATTTATATTAAAAAACCCCACAAATCATCACCTGCTTGTACTGGACAAGTTCATCTGGTGGGAATAAGCACCTGCTCACTAAACCAACACATGATTATTGAATTCAGATGACGTCCTATTTTACACAACAAGTGCCAAATCCTTAATAAACATAAGATGCAGATGTGTGTGAGCATGGCTTTCACTGGCAATGCGTATTTACTTCAGACTACAAACCCATGATTAAGATTTTCCTTCCATTGAAAACACAACCGGTGGTACAGGAAGGTGCCAAAGGAGGGGAGTTGCCCATAAACAACTGGCATAAGCTCCCTGAAACATGTCTCTGAAGTTTGAAAAACATGCCTCAGACTACACTGCCCTTTCACCCAGGCACGGTTACACTTGGCAGCTACCAGAGTTGCAAGAAGAACGTGAAAAAAATGCAAAAAACCCTCCGGTGAGTCTGTTACAACATGCTTTGACTTCACCTTTCTGACTAAAGGACAGTACATGTCTGGAACGATTTTTGCATACCTTAGCAGAAAGGCACAAAGGCAGAGAAGAGGAACTTTTAACAGAAGAAAGTGTTATTATGTCCTAGTCATTCACTCTGCTTAAATGCTTTATTGCTACTATTAATGGACAGATAATAACATTAATCATAGGCTGTGAAGTGACTGACAAACTAAGCTATTTCATATGAACAGAGAGCTTGGTATGTCATCTGAAGAGCTGGTAAAGGGATGCGATTTGGGTAAAACACAAAAGAAGAAGGCTGTTTGTGATTTTGCTGGACAACTCCTGAAAGAATCTCCAAATCCTAGGACTGCAAAGTAGGCTGTCACATTTGTATATTTGTTGCCTCTCCAAGGAAATTTGAAGTGAGGTGTATCACCAAACACGGCCTTGTACTGGCTCTTTTAATTTAATTTCTTCGGGACTAGTTATTCCCATTTACAAAGATTTAGACTAAGGCTTGCTTTAATTGACAAATTCTTTTGTTTGGAGATTGTTTGTTTTTTTTAAATTGGCTTTTATTTTTGGTTCTGTTGTGTAATGAAACCAACAGAAGTGTATTGATGGTGACATATGAAAGAGTTTGCTAGGCATGTTTTTATTCTTTAAACTAGGTAGGACACATTCCATCTAGCATAAGAATGTGAAAATACACATACACATTTGGCAGTATTTTTCCCAAGAGCTAAAAGTGTCCTCACAATTGAATGCTGTAAATATTAGCTTCAGCTTATTGGGAAGATAGTGTCCTGTATTATTAAAGTGCTGAGCAAATAAGGGATGTTCTTTGTTTGCAAGAGATTTCTAGAAGTAAAATATATCTAGATACAGATATGGTTTCAAATTGAACCAAAAACGTGCTTAGCATTTAAAGGTGTTTGACAACTCAAAATATGGAAAGTTCATTTCAGATCAAGCAACAACATCTGAAAATATCCTTTTTTGAGAATGTAATTTAATAGATTCTCCTTTCTCAACAGAAGAATTCAGATATAAAATACTTTTTTGCCAAATTTGTATTCTTTTTTTCCAAAAAATCATTTGGAAAATTACTGTCCCGTTATAGACAAAAAGATCATGAGTTGATTACAAAAAAAAAATTGACATTTACCTTCTGCCTTTTTATGGCTTCCTTAATTAAGTCATTCAACATCATTCTTCACTCCTAGGCTGGGAACCTACACAACAAATTTCTGCTGCTGTGAGCAGATTTTAAAAAAACCAAACCCTTCAATTAGAGACAGTCTTGAAAACAAACTATGTAGAAGCAAGCCCCATGCTCTGAGCCAAGTCCATGTTCTCCACCTTGGATTTACCACTTCGTGCTAAGCCAAAGAGAAAGCTAATCTACAGCTAATAGAATTTCACATAAATTCATCTCTTGTTCTGCTTCCCTGTGTCAGATGGCCTCATGTTGAACCACGTGGTGATAACTATCATGCTGGGAATCAGCAGCAGCTCTGTCCGTGCCCTTGGAGACAACTGTAAGACAGAGCTCAGCAGAGGTTTGAAATGTTTTTGTATCGCCCTTCCTTGCTCTCATCCAAGGACTTTCATCCTGACACCCGAGAGTGATTTGCAGACACCCACTGTGAGCAGGGAGAACAGTATCCCAATTTCAGAAACTAGGAAATGAAAATGGATGTTTTTCATGCCACCTCTCAATGACTGTCCTTACAAAAATTCATTGCCTCCATGAGCTTCTTAGCATGAAAAGGGTTAGAACAACTAGGATATGTTAGATGAGGATTTCAGAGAATACTTAGACAACTTGCTTATACAGTGTGCTCATCCCTCCCCATCAATCTCGTCCTTATTTACCCTTCCCTGGCCCAGCTCACAATTCAGCCTGCGTTTTACATACTGCTAGATGTTGAAAGGGATTACAGTGCAAATATGCACTCACAAACATGGTGCTGCTTGACTTGTGTCTAACGGAGTAAACCAGAGCCAGGTGTATATATAGCACAGTCATGAAATACAGGTATTGGCACAAAACTGACCTCAAAAAGGATGTCAGACATGACCAGAAAAGTATTGCATTAGAATAAATACAGAGTTTACTTAATGACCTATGGCATTTTATGTTCCCAGACAGTTGCTATAGTTTTACTCCAAAATATACACTTCAACTACAGTTTGGCTGAAATAAATAAATAAAAACAACTCCTCTGTTACTGCAGTAATTTTTTATTTCTGGAGAATGGTAGCAGTCATTAAATACTACTTTGCTTCATTAAAGTCTGAATTTCCAAGAACTGAAAGGAACAGTGCCACAGGATTAAGTAATTCTTTCAACATATGGCTGATGTGTTTTATCCCTGCTGGGTCACAAGTGCTCTTCATTTACTGAGCTCCAGGTTTTATCTAACTATTTATTTGTGGAGCCTTTGTTGTAAACATTCTGGGCTGCCAAAGAAATAATCAAGAGCCTTTCCTACTTTTCTTTTTCAACCTAAATACAATTCTCTGTTAAAAACCCTTTTCTGGTAAAATAGGATGGATGATTAAAAAGAAAGAACAATTACAGGGGCTGCATTGCTTTGCCTATCATCTATAAGAAAATTTGAAAAAAATACAGCTCTACATCAGTTTTATGAAGGCACTTTTCTGGACTTTCAGTTCATTTAATTTTGCCCTGGAGCATCTTTGCTGTAACATGGAATACAATCCACTTGTCTGTCCCGTTGCCTCTAAATAATCTCTTTCCATCTTCTCTCAGAGCCAGGCTGTCACAAGCAGCGTAATACCTCTACAGAGATGAAATAAGACAAAAGCAATAACCACAGTCAAGGGCCCCAGGGATTTCCTCACTAGCTTTAACTACAGTGTCCACTGTATCAAAATCCTGCCTTGTTGCCCTGTGTCAATGTTTACATGCTCTGCTGCTTCTACCGCTGGCATTTTCAGAGGAATTCCAGCCTTATCATCTGCTTTGTCAGGTGATGGCAACAACTATTTCCTTTCCCCATTTCTCCTGTCACTGTCACCTTCTGCCAGGCAACTCTGGTCACAGCCTCTGCTCTACGACTGAACTATGCTGAGCAATGCCATTGTTATATGAAGGATGCTGTGTTTAAAAAATGGATTCAAGCACCCTGTAACACTGCAGAAAAAAGGGCTTTGTGGCCGCTTGTTTCCTGTGGCTGAGACTAAACTGCACGTTACGTGGTTTGTTTTGGCTGGGCCAGCTGAAGACCTTAGCCCAGAGGTGTTTGTGCCAGTCCTGGTTCATTCCCTCTGCCCTCCACATTCCCCCATCCCCAAAAGATTACCACTGCTTGAGCTGGTCATGCAAATGCCCTGTAATCTGGGTAAATATTAATTCAAAATGATACAGTCTATTTTAAACACTTAATAAAAGGAGCTGCAACCCTGTATCATTTTGACAGATTTGGGAAGACTAGGTATGCAGCTGAGGTTTAAGGGAATGGTAATCTCTGTTTCAGGATGAAGACGAAGAGGAGGCAATATATTTTTACCTAGCTTTGCTGGAAACAAAATGCCTGACTAATTTATGTTGGCATGGACCAGTTAAAGGGTGAGTTTCAGTTTTTTAAAAGAGGAGTACTGTGGCTGTTAGTGTGACTGCAGTTATGGAAGCTTCAATCACATCCAGATGCTACACATGCACATATTAAAATACTAGAAGCATTTCGGAGATCCTCTGAAAGATGGACGTGGACAGAAAGAAATATTTCCTCCCATCTGCTGTAGAACAAAAATTGAATATAGGGAAAAAAAATGTCTTATTCTAAGTCACATCTGAACCTATGGCAGAGACAGAAACGAGCTCAGGTTTTCCAATTTGGGGGCTAGTGCCTTAGCTGAAAGATTATCCTAATGCAACCAGCTATAGTCAGTCTATGAACTCTGCATAGAACAGACAGAGAATTTTTACTCATTAGCAGATCTCTGCAGGATTTCTGGCCAGGAAACATCAGTTCTGCCAAGTATTTTAAAATTTGTGTTCAGTCCAGTTTTTCTCACCTTTATTATTTCGAAGAGAAATCCTCTTTCATGCTCTAACAGGAATCAGAAGCCGAAAACCACCGGCAGCCCCAGGTGAACCAGGACACACGAGCAAGGACAGTACTCCAGCAAATACACGGCCTCTCCATGAGTTGCCCCAGGGAGCCCCTGGGCTCCCCAGAGCTGTGCCCAGGCAGGCTGCTGAGGAACGTGGTCTAGCGAGAGACCAGGCAAATTCAGAGAAGCCAAATCAAAGAAATAGTCTGTGTGGAATAAGATGAATGTAATGAATCATTGCCTTCCAATTAAGAAAGACCCTCTTAATTTTTTTTCCCCAGTGTAGTTTAACCGCGATCCTCCTTCCTGATTAGAGTCAGTGATTACTGATGGTCCCCAGAAAACAGACTAATAAATTCACATGCTGACAGATACAGACAAGTTATGAGACTATAAAGACACTGTTCTTAAAGATGTCTAAACACTGTCTCCCAATATCTGCAACAACTCATGTCAAACTGCCTCGGGGAGGGCTCAGTAGCACCATCTGCTCCCTTGAAAGAACATGTCATATACATTCAATGTCTACCTGCATTCATGCGCACAGACAGGCGACACAACTGAGTGGAGCATCTCAAGGTGGTAGCCACAGATCACTAGAAAACTCTGCAGGTACACCTGTCCCATATCTGCACTTGGGAGTGTTCAAACTTCAGGTGGAACAAAGTTTGTGCAAATGGACCGAGAAAAAGTACTTGTCTTCCTCTGACAAATTAACTGTATTTCACTAGTGTTCCTTCTAAATATCATAAATGTGGTTTTAAATCTCAAAAATATGCCATACAGTGAAACTTAAGAAGCCCTACCTATTTTCTGAGAGAAGTCCAAGAGACAGTTTGATAACTAGCTGCATGGGAAGAAATTCCTGGTCCTAGCTCTTTAATGTAGCAGAAAGACATAATGAAATCTAATAATTGGTAGCTAATGCTAGAGAAATTCTGACTTCAGAGTAAATGTTGTTGTTTTTTAAAAAAACCAAAGATAATTAAACATTGAACAGCTTACAGGCTTACTGTGGCAAATTTCCTACTACTAAGTTTTTTGTGCAGTGAGGCTAGGCATTTTTAAAACCTACCAAAAAACTCAAACAGAAACTATGGGGCTATCTGTATAAACTGCTGGGTCAGAATCTCGGCCTTCCACTAGCCAGTTTAAAGAAGCCTGCCAGCAGTTGGGGGATTTAACCTTGCATATCAAATTTACAAAGTATTGTGGAGGAAGAAGATACCATGGCTCAAAAGAAAGTCTGACAATGGGCAAACTCTACTTCTCCAATTTTTATAAATTATATAAAACTTTTATGTGTTAAAAATTAACCAGGCAAGCTTCCTAGACTGGGCTCAATCCAGCCTAATGACCTTTTGATGCAGAATTAGAATTTCTTCAGACAATATTTCTTTCCTTAAATTTCTCAAGCTATGATTATTATAACTACAGGGCAAGAGATACAGGTGGAGATTAATAACTCCTTCACAAGGGGAAAAACAATGAATACATAGTGCATCACCTTCTGATAATCCAAGACACAATAGAACATCATCTTCCTCTGCTTGTAATCATTCAGGTTGTGCAGTAAACCAGAAGTTATCAAGCAGAACAAACTTAATGCACTTGAGAGCGGTACAGTCATGGTTTTATATTAATAAACTCAAGAGTAGGCAGCAAGCAACAGCTACTACTAAATAGGCACCATGGCCAGAACTGAGCACACTATGCAACAACACCTCAGAAGCAAATGTTCTGTAAATGTCTTCCTCAAATAGAAAGTGGAAACTTTATTTTTAAGCTAGCCCCTGAGGACAGTCTTCATATGATGCTAACTTTAAAAAAAAAAAAAAAAAAATTAAAATAAAAAAATAAAAAATTAAAAAACCCCAAGCAAGCAGCAGAGTTACTGGGAAAAGGCCAGGTGAATTGAGTCGCTCCCAAACCCACTCTCTCTAAAGATCAGAGCAAAGCCATCTCCCAGTCCCTGCCAGGGTGACTGCACAGGACTCCAGGGAGCTCTGTGGTGTCCCTGGAGGGCAGCCCTGAGGCATCCTCCCCATACACTTGCTTCACACACTTCGTTGAGCTCTGAATGCAGCTTATGATGCAGCTGCACTGGAACCTCTGGGACACAGGGTCTCAGGACACAGCGTCCCGGCAGATCTGTAAACCTCAGCAAGAACTGTTCACAGGCAGCTCCCTGACTGCTGCAGAGGCAGACCTACGGACTTTCCTTGTATCTCTGAGTGGATTACCTCAACTTGGACCTTACTTCCAAACTACTTTCCATTTTTAACCATTAGATTGCATTTTGCCTTTGTCTGGAAAACTCCACTATTAGAAATCTTCTCTTTTATATCTTTTGAGATCATTAGGAAATCACTTCTTCCCTTTGCTACTGATGCAGAATGGCATTACGAAGGGCACAAATGCACTTTGCAATTGCCTGTAGTTCCAGATCCAGCCAAGTACTTGACTGCTTGCTTAACTATACAGGTCTGTGTTACTCCATTGACTATAGCAGGACCACTCACACAGCTAAAATTAAATGCCTATTTAAGTGCCTTGTAGGTTTTTGGCTTGTTAACAATTCACCACCAATACTTCAACCCGCTTAGATGGTCGCTCTCTCTCACTTGTAGTGGTTCTCCGGTGATAACTGGAGTTTAAAAACTCCTTTGAACTCCAAGTTGAACAAGTAAATGTGCTTCTGAAAACACCCATGAGAAGACCTACTGAAGAACCTGCTATCTTTCCTACTTATGCAATTTTCATAACAGAACTGTACATCACACTTATCTCATTGGCAGTCATCACCTCAGGCAGTACATACAATGTGGGTGGGTTTTCTTTTTTCTGATTACCTAGGAAGTCTTGCTGTCTCTAATTTTCCATGAATCTCATGAATTGCCACTGAAATCTTTATAGCTACAGTAGCCTGGAATGTAATGCTCTAAACCAATTTTATACCCAATAAAACAATTTAATACCTAATAAACTTTATGAAGAAAGTGGCACATTTCTAAGCAGTGCCTCTTGGTAATGAAATCAAGCCAAAGATGCTTGAGGGAGAAAAGCTCCATGTCTGTGAGTAGCAGCCTTGGGTATGTGCTGACACCTAGGGTGGACATCAAAGACCTCACAAAACCAACCCGTACAATTTGATTCCCCAGGCATATTTGGCAAAGCTGTAGCAATGGGTCCATCAGCAAAGACTTATTAATCCTTTTCACAACAGACGTAATGCACTGAAGTGTATTAATGTAGATAAGGAAGCAAAGTCAAAGTGCACTGAGCTAAAGTGAAGAGGCTAGCAGAGCTCCTGTAATTGTCCGATTGACAGGTTTTGTTTGGATGAACTTCCCAAAGGCACAGACTGCTCTTCTTCAGAACAGTGACGCTGGAAAAAGCACAGGAACAGTCTCTCACCTTTCTAGTTCAGCTGAAGCCTGAAAATGCTGATGTGTGAAAATGGGAGTTAATTTTGCAAGAACTTTCTTGAGCACTCAGATATTGACTTCCAAAATTCTGCAAAGAGATGATTTTTGGATTTCATTTTAACTGAGAATAGTGTAAGCCACCCCCAAGATGAAATCAGCATTCTTTAAAATGTAACTTCAATTTGGAGAACAGAGTCTCCTTTCGCTCCTCAGAGCAGCCTGTAACAGATCTAATCAAATATAATGTGCTTTAGCTAGAAGGGTAGGGAAGAAAAACTGTGTATGTGAATGAAAAGAGGATGGGTCACAATAGCAGCAATGACTTATGAGGGTTATTTCTCACATCTGAAAGCCCAATAACTCACAAGTACCCCAGCCATAAGTGAATTATATGAGTCTTTTGTGCAAGTAAAATTTTCCATTATGCGCCTAGTCTGATGCACTGTAACAATTTGTCTCTCTTCACAAAACCATAAGGAATGTTTCCAGGAGAACTTCAAGAGCCACAGAGGGTAAAAGGCTTCCTTGCCTGCAAAAATGCCCATGCTTCAATCATCAATGCCTCTTTACATTTAAAGCTGCCTAAGTGCTTAACACTCACCTTTTGATGCTTTGTAGGAAGCGTACCCTACAATGCATCATTGGCATACAGTCTATATCCCTTATTTCTTTCTCTTTTTTCCTTTGGTACCTTTCATAAAAGACTAAACTGTACTTTCAGCTTGGCTGTTGTAAATTTACAATCAAGTCATTGACTCGAGCGAAGTTAGTCTGAAACTATACCAGTCTAAAGGCAGCAGCTGACCACAAGAATGGCTTTTGTGTATTACATATGTGCTCCTCTCCTCTCACCTGATTTATTAGCACAACTAGATCCTCTGTGTATTCAGAGTATGCAAAAAAAAAAAAAAAAAAAAAAATCCCATTGCTAACAAAACTAGTAGTATATTTCTGCAGTTTGTCTTATGGACCTCTTGGGGTAGTTTAGATGATGTCCTCAGCTTTGTAGTGAGAGGCTTCACATATCTAAACTTAAATAAAATGAGGTTAAAAATGAAATTTTACACTTTTTCTCTTATGGAGAAGTTGTATTGTAGAGAATGATCCCGTACTGTCAGGGAAACAGTAAAAATAATAAACCTTAACCCCGTTTCTCAGTTTCTCAACTTAACTGACACCTTCAGGCTTTGAAGAAAAAGCCCTCATTGATGTAATGACTGTATAGAATTAGGGACCTCAGAACGACCTCATTCTGCATAGAAAATTGCTTCAACTCTAACCTCTGACCAGCTTCAAAACACAAATGCAAACAGCAGTCCATAAGATATCTAAAATGAAGTGGTAGAAGCCAGCCCTGGTTCTTCACTCCAGCTCTGGATACCAAAACTGGAAGAAATCAATTTGTGGCCCTGAGATACTCAGTCTGGGTTTTATACTGTGGTGACAAAACTTGCACATTTCCCCTCCTGTCCATATCCTGTTCCATCATCCATTTCTCCAGTTGCAAAAGAAAAATGAAGAAAAAGACGGGTGAACCTTTGCACAGCCTTTGTACCCATGGAGAACTGCACATGCTACAGGTAATTTTTTTTAACTTCTACTCATTTCAGGGCTACTGTACATATTATCATGAATGTGCCCTGTGGAAAATCATGCTAATTATGACTGTGGTATAACAAGTTAGGTGAGTAAACCATATGCCTGGGGCCCTATGACTGAAATGGGAAGTCTGTTTCAACACAAAGTATCAGTCCACCTGCTTGATTCTTCCAGTAGCACAGGAGCTGTTGAGTGCTCCTTCAGGCAATAATCTCTAACATCTTTAAATACATACACAGTTTTAAGCATTTCCCCTGACATGAGTGGGAACTTTAAAACTGTGCTTAAAAACCTTTGTTATATTGGGGTGGAATTAAATCTGCACTTGCCCTGGATACTATTGCATCTTTGCGTGATGGATCTCTGTAATCATCTTCCACTTAATCAAAACACAACTCAGCATAGCTGTGATTACACAATTTCAAATGACAAGTAACACTCTTCATCTCTTGTTTTGATGAATTCTGAGTTCTCTACATAGATAACATAGTTAATTTGTTATTCAGAAATGGCATTTAATCATTGAAGGACACTCTGAACCTGACCAGAAGAAAAACCCCATCCCAACAACCAAAAGAAAAATAATCAAACAATATTTGATAAATGCAATATGTTTTGAACAATTTTGTTCAAAGTGTTGAGCTTAGCAAAAGTAGGCTAAGTTAGGAAAAACTGTACTAATCGACAAATGGAAAAAAACCCAACCCTGTCTTGTTTCACTTCCCTTATATTTCACAACATCTACAAGTTGCTACACAGGAGGCAGTTTTTAAAAGAATTTACAGTCTTTTTGTATTCTGAACAAATTCACTTGCTCAGCAAGAGAAATGACATTAAACTGCTGACAAAATATACAAAGCAGAGCTGGTTTCAGATATTCATGCCTTAGACTGTGTCAAAAGCACTGCAAACATTAATATCAAACCATGACTACTTCTAATAGAAACTATAAGAGAAGTCAAAATAAAATGTGTCTTCTAAAGCAAGAAGCTGAAAAAAACATGTCTCGGGATGATAAAGAGACTGTAGAAAATTCAGGTACTGATTTCATGGGTATTAACTATGCATAATATACATAGGTCAGAAGACAGCATAACCTTGTGGGTAGGGCATTTTTGTAAGTCCGAGAAAGACGGTTGGCTTGAATCCTTGGTTCTGCCAAAACCAGAGTATTTGAATAAGACACCCCATACCTCAGTGTACTCATATGTAAAGGGCAGATAATAAAATTGTCTTCCATTAAAAACACAGGAGAATCAGAAGCTGAAAAAAATATACAGAAATTAATACCTTGCTTTTTTGTTTTTAAAACAACAGCACAGGTGCTTTAAAATACTGACAGTCTGCTTCCAGATAAGTAAGCAGAAGTTGGTGTTGACTTAGCATAAAGGTCCTCCAGACATGACTGATTATTGGGGTGCCTCAGTTTGCAGATGGCCAATTTGGGACTCCTTAAAGAGAGTCAATGAATGCATCTCTTTTTAGCCACCTGCAGTTATTTCCCAATTTAGTAACAGCAAGAAGATGATGGCCAAGCAGGCTACTGCTACTTCACCATGCTACTGCATACTTCACCATGCTGTGCAGCACATCATGTTGTAACCACGGCCTTTTGTTAGACGGATCATCACAAGTATAAGGGCACATGCCATTAAATATAATTCTGCCTTAACTGAAGTGCCGTTCCATGAAATGGTTACTACTCTCAGCAATTTGATCAAGACACGTATTAGGACAAACCAGTATTTTATGTCAGCAATGGATGATATCTACACCAAGAATGAAGTAGATTGTATTTCTTTAAGTCTCTGATCTTCAAGGACTGCAATTTAAACCATTTATATACGGTGAACATTACAGTGTATACAGCTTTCCTAATTTTCAGCTGTCCTCAGCCACAGAAGAGGCCCTGCCCGTACTAGGTTAGCATCAGGGTGATCCTCCCTGAACTTCCCCCCTACAGCACTGCTTTCTTGGTGTTTACTATATCAAAATGAAAAGTGGCATCAGGTTCTGGGAGACCAAGATCTGACTCTCAAATAGGTACCAGAGAGGAAATTCACTAGTTTGGAAGAGAAATCATTTAGTTATCAGCTTCCCTCACCTCTTTGCAACCCAGGAGAGAACCAAGGCATTTAGCTCCCCAGCTGCTAGGTGGTCCCCTGGGTAACATTAGCACCTGGGGTAGGTTTGAGCACTCACAGTTTGCTCCAAGTTATATTATGCTGGCCCATCTGTTGGTGCAGGAAAATGTACCTACAAACATAGATGCACTGGAAGTGCTTGGCTGTCCCATTAGTGAGGTGATTAGTAGCATTGGCACACTTTCAGGCAACTACTGCACTCAGACAGAAAGAAGCAAAATACATTTTCATCAGCTGAAATACAGAAACTGAGTCTATAAACATAAAGCATCTGCTTTGTGAAGAAAAGAGGAGAAAAAAACTGAGAAAAAACATCATGGCTTTAAAATGATAAAAGCCCTTCTAAGAACAACATACAGTATTTGCTGAAAATGTGTGCAGCATCGTTTGTCAGATATGAAATTTTAAAGTGAGGATCAAAAGGTACTGAAGATGCAGTACTTGCATGACACTGCTCTATTTTTCTGAAAGCCTTACAGTGCTTTTAACACAAGAAAACATCAATGTGGCAATCACATTTCTGCCAAACAAATTTTCAGCATTGACAGGTAGCATTTAGTAAGCCTGTTGAGTGCAATTAGCAGTTGCAGGGATGACAGCATTGGACATCAGACCACACGTCATTGCTTGCTGCTGGGAAAGAAACCAGCCTGCTCAAACCACTGTCACAGGGACACTGACACTTCCTACCAAGTGCCACCTTCTCTGGTGTCCACTTTCTGTACTTCAGTCACGCCACACCATGGTACTGGCGTTCCTACAAGCTGTTCTTCAAAACTCAAAAAAATATGCAATGGATTCAGGAAACCAAGATCTGATATTTCTATTTACATTCTTTAAAAGCAGCCCTAGGCTGTAGGATTTCACAGAAAACATCTTTTTCATTTTCTTCAGCTGAATGATATAAACCAAGTTCCACCCCTGCTATAAAATATTGCTGTAGTGATGTTGTAACCATGATGGTTTGGGATAAAAAAATTGAAGAAAGGTCTCTGAGCTCAAAAACTTCCTACTTTTTCTATGTATGTCAACTAATAAAACATATTCTTTCTGTGGCTTCAGCTATCAAGTACATGATTCCCTATCTATTTTACTTCTGCTGTTTCCTTCTACCACTGTAGTACTTTAGAAATCCAGTCTTGGACATGCACACATTTGTACCTGGCACTTACAAAGATCCCAGCAGATACTGTCCCTTTTCATCCAGTAACACACCTTGGCATTACAGTGTGACATTACACTGCAAGCGTAGACATAAATAACGTGGATGGGAAGCCAGTCTCCTGGATCTGCCTAGTGCACAGTAAAGACGACACATAGGAATTTAAAACAAAAATTGTGGCTGAAAAACCTAGGAACAACCCAAATTTCTTATTGTTCTGATATAACCTGCAGAATGCTTCAAAAGAGAAGAGTGACAAACTCCACAAGGAGTGGCTGTAGCAACGTGGGTGAAGTACTTTGATGCCTCAAAAGAACTTCATCTTTTAAAGAAAACAGAGAGAAAAAATGCTGCTTGGAGATAAGTGCCACAAACAAGAGTTTTGCCTGACAGAAATCAAAACAAAGCCCTGCTCAGCCCATCTACTGAAAGATAATATTGCATTAGAAAAAAAATCCAGCTGTCGTGAAATTCTTCAGAGGACAAATCTGACTGTCTTGGCAGCATCCTCCTTACTGTTCAGCAGTTTCAACAGTGTAAGATATGAGAATCAATTATTAATAACCTTGTTTCTCAGGCATCCTTCTGTAATGTAAGGAGATATCTCTCATGAACCTGTTCCTTAAAATGATTGTGACCTTTCTCATCTTAGGCGAACTCCCAAGAAAGCCGGCACTACGAAGTCAGTGGATTGGCAGCATGACCCACCCAGCTTAACAAAGTCCATTAGTGTTTGGGCAAGGCTCTTGCATCTCCTTCCAGTCATTCAGAAGAAACAAACCAGAGGCAGCATTTGGTGATTTGAGTCACCTTGAAGAGCACAAGCTCTAATATTTCTATTTCTCAGAAGGTGCGTGGCTGTTTAGACCATTACTCCCGGCAGTACAGCATCACACGAGGGCATCGTTGCACTGCAAACACTCTGAAAGAAAACCACCTCC
Source organism: Buteo buteo (assembly GCF_964188355.1). Taxonomy (NCBI): domain Eukaryota; kingdom Metazoa; phylum Chordata; class Aves; order Accipitriformes; family Accipitridae; genus Buteo; species Buteo buteo. Next base: position 35,152,783 of record NC_134181.1, read on the forward strand.
TACCTCAAAGTACTCGCTGTCCTCACAGACAAATGGGGAAAATAAATGAAACAAAGGCAAGAACTTTGCTGAAAGCTCAATTTGTATCTGGGGAAAGAGACAGCAGTGGAGCTGGTGTTCCTATTTAATACCACTTCCTAACTTGAAGAATGGATTTGGTTTTTCTTCCTCCCTCCCAATCAGTGTCCCTTTCCTTGCTTTTATCCCTTCCTAGTCACCGTATCCTTCATTTTCAGTAGAGGACCATGTCGGTTCCAACACTTCCCTGCTGCTTTCTCACAAACTTCTTTGTGGTGTCTTTGTGAAGAACAACGCTACAGCATTTTTCAAATGTCACTTACTATTTGGTTTTAGGCATTCATTTTGCAAGCTAAGACAGGATGCCTCACAGCGTGTCTGCATTCATCTCCAGGCAGCAAAGGCCTTAAGCACCTGCTTAATTTTAACCAGGCACTCAATTCCCGTTCACATCAAGGGGACTTACACAAGTGCTTCACACTAAGGAGGTACTTCAGGGCTTTGCTGAATTGGGGCCTGAATTTTGATTGAAGACTTTGATGTGAGGATTTTCAACTTACACTTTTGGTGGTTTTTATAATCTCATTCTTAAACATGGTAATACCTACTCGCCTTTTTTTTTTTTTTTTTTTTTTTTTTTTAACCCTAGGTAATCATACAACATCTAAACACCTCTAAGGACTGAATACAACTTAATTCAGAAGTTGTACTCAACTTGCGTAAGTTGTGCTGATGGCAAAGCCCCAAAGATTCAGCAAAAGTTTCGCTCTGCTCAAACATCTGACTGACATCTAGGGAATATGGTTTGGTGCGCTTTCCAAAGCTTCTCTGAGCTATTTAAAGAAAAAACAATGTACACACAAAACACTGTGTTCTCCTACCTAGCAAATCTGGTTAGGAAATTTTAATATAAAGGATTACTTTTTTTTTTTTACTATTTTTTTCTACTGTTATTTTTGTGCGTGAATACTGTTATTACTATATGTGAATCATCAGTAAGGTAAGCAGGCTGCAGGTGCTGTGACAAACCATTTAAATTTTGGAAGCGTGTTTTACTGTCACTCATTAAAATGATGTGTGGCTGTATATATTTGGAAACAAAATATTAAAATTACAGATACACATGTATAATTTTAGGGTATATTTGTGTATAAGCAACTCTCAGCATCCTTCCACAATTTTTGTTTGAGGGGAAGTGCCACAGTGCTAACTTCGAGATTATTCCAATTGAATGAACACCTCACCAAATGCAACACCACAAGTATGAAATTAAGTTCAATGCATGCTACAATACTGCAAACTCCCTGCAGGCAGGATCTGGCAGAGCTGCAGTCAAAGTTTTACCGGTGAAATTTTTGAGCAGAAATTCAATGGGATTTGGATATCCAGGTCACTGAGCATCATCTGGACTATTTCACCCCTTGTATTGATCTTTCCTTAAATCAGATGCACGCCTAGCATTATAAAGAAACAGATGTGCAAGACTGCACATACGCTTGGAAGGGAGAAGAGAAAGGGAGGGGCAGTAATTGCAGGCCAGGATGGCATCTAATATTAAAATTACTTTATTGTTTCCACTCCACTTGATTTTTGGGGCTAGCAATCAAACCAGATGGATTTACATTAGCAGACGACCTGACCTTCACTTTTCTTCTGAATTGTCTCTGCTGGCTGCAGGTCAAAATACGTCTTGGGCATTTGATAGATTTTTTTTGTTTGTGGGGTTTTGGTTTTGTTTTGTTCTTTTTTTTTTTTTTTTTTAAAGCTTCTTTTGGAAAGTTTTAGTGGTATTTATCTACTGCAAGCAAGTGGGCAGGGCTTATAAGAGCAGCTTTGTTCAGCAGGCTTTGGTGTCATGCAGGCATGCTGCCTTATTTGAGTACCTGTCTTTTCTGTAAGGGATTTGTTATTTGTTTGTTGTCAAGACGCCTCTGGGTATTAGCCCCACTTCTTATAAAGAGATTATTTTTCTATTATTTTTCACACTGTTCCCCTTCAGCAGTTTCAGTCTCTGTAATACTTGAGGATGTTCCAAAAGACAGAGGGATAATGCAGGGACACTGAAAAAAATTTCATGTTGTGGCTTCAGATTCTCTTTCCTGAAGTCATTTTCCTTTGAAGTGGCTTCTCGGTCCCCAAATATCAACTCCTGCTTCCTTGCCCTCTCTTAATTCCTCCTCAATATCTACTTTTATACAAGTTTTTAACTGCTGTGGCTTTACTTGTGTCCACATGGTCCCATACTACTATTACTAGACCCTGCAAAATAAAGCAGGATCAAGAAGCCTGGCCCTTTTGGCAAAGCTGACCCTTGAAAATAGAAAGCCTCTTGGCATCTCGATGGAAATTGTAAGGACTTTATTTTCTCCAGAATAGCTAATTTTCTCCTTGAGCCACAGACCTGGGAACTGACCCAGTTGTGGTGCCCAGGCCCAACTCCTGCACTGGACCACAGAGCCCTTCACAAACCTAGTGTGCATCTGGTCTTTAAAAACAGAGAGAGAGGTCACCCTGAACAGGAGGCTTAATTTGAAAATAAAGACACAAGTCAGCAACACAGAAGATGTCTTTAGGGTCATCTCAAGGTAAGAGTATGAGGACGAACAGGCAGATGGGAGAAAAAAATTAATATTATAAGGCCCTATTTCTCATCTCAGTGGGCACAAGGTATGAACTAGACAGCTTTGTCCTCTGAGCAGGTGAAGGAGCGAAGCACATGCATGAAGCGTGAGTTCCAATGGCATGAGGCATTTCCAAGCTGTTCAAAAACCCAGCACTAAATTCAAGCTGTTCTGATTCACTGGTACATGAATACAGAAATAGCTAGTCTGGCACCTTTCAGCTTTCTTCAGGATTACAGTTCTAAAAGGACTATGTCTGGAAAAATGTCAACAGCTTTCAACTTGCTAAGAGAGAAACATTTGACACAAGGCTTTTTAACACATTTGAAAAATAAACAAAATTTAAGTGGAACATGAATCTGGATCCAGTACAGCTTCCTGATTTGTACCTTGAACTGGTGTGGACTGGCATCTCATTACCAGTTTCAAGGAAACCATGCTCATTTCTCAACTGAGAATCAGACATAGCCCCTTTATTGCTGGCCATAACTGAGTCTTAGGACATATCTCAGCAGTTAAAAAAGTTACTATCAGCAGGTTTACACAGGGCAGATAAATAAAAGCCTAATGGGAGGGATGGGTAATATCTTCCACAAAGGAGTAGTTGAGGTGTATGAAAAAAAATATTAGATTGCGTCACAAAAATCAGACAGTAACACTTTTCAAAAAAAAAAAAAAAAAAAGTTATCTGGAGATACTGCCCTAAATCTAGTGATAAATGTGCTGATAACTCAATACTTAGGTTTGTGTCACCACTGTAAATCAGAGGTCATTTTTCAAAAGTCTGAATGTTATACTTTCTTGGTCCATCTTCAGCTGAGGGTTCTCAGCTCTAATGGCAAAAATAAAATTTATAGTCTAGAACTTCGAGTTGATTCTCATGTTAGATGGAAGCTTGTCTCCAGAGGTTAGGCTAAAATATTTCTTACTCTCACAGATGCTTGGAAGTTTTTAAGGAAGCATGAGGTTGCTAAAAAACAGAATAAGAAAAAATAGCCTAGGACATGGGGGAGAAAGACATAAGAATAAATTTTTTAAAACTTTAAGTTTTTAAGTCTTTGTTATGTAAATTCTTCATTCTGGAAAAGCTGTCTTGTTCTTCGCTACCAGACCAATACTCCAGAGCCCTCAGACGTCCTTGTGATGTCTGGTGTATAAATTTATTCATGAACAAAAGTCACTGAGCCCAATTCACTCCCATCAGCCCACTATGTGGCCCTAGCGCAACAGAAAATTCACTTAAGGGTTTTAGTGGTGCAGGACACAATCTAACACTTTTCCTTTTGATCCAGATATTTTAGGGCTTGTTAACATGAAGATAATTAAGATTGGTTAATTAAAAGATATCAAAGTGAATGTATGTACTTAAATAAACATATTGGACTACTATGAAAGCTAATTCAGCTGGAAGCGGCTTTACATTGAAGATCTTGATTTAGCAATCTAAGGCCACTTTGCACACACATGCTAACTTCACACCTTGAATTGATTCACTCTTTCTGAATCAAATCAGCAAGACATTAGTTTCTTTAACATCTTTACTGAAAGGATGTGTCAAATTCTGAAAACACTTTGAAATTTGTCACAGATGTAACTGAGAGAAGTGATTTAGTCTTTAGTGTTGACATGAGTAAATAGTTTACTGCTACCTTTTTGAAAAACTGAAGTGAAACACTGTGAACAGTGAAATGCATTTAAGTCGGTTGGAGAAGCAATCTAAAACTGGAGTTAGTAAACATATCAAGACAAAAGACAAGAAGGAAAACAACTTCACTAAGGGCACTTGGAACAAGTACATATAAAACTCTTTTGCACTTTGCCAACCTACTGCATCACATCCAGGATTTGTTAAAAAAGATAAAATAAAAAATGCCACAACTCTGCAAACATGACTGCAACACTGATCGTTGCCGCCTAGATATCCTGAAAGCGGCTCATGCACCTGACCAGACCAACTAGGCTGGAATTATTATCCACAACACCTGCTTACAAGATGTGTATAAAGTGTTAATGAAAAATTAACCTGTAAACTAACACACCATTAGGTTTCTGATTTACATCTCATCATTGAAACTAATGTCATAGATCTATTTAATAAGCTCATCACCTGTATAGCTGTCTTCTCCCATTTGCACATGACAAGGAAACACAAGACACTCATGATTACCAGCTCTGTTCACATACCTGAATTATTCAGTTAGGTTTCTTCCCTTTGTGAAAAAGAACAGTGCAGATCACATAGCATGTGCTGAGAAAACCCGTCTAATGACCTTATGGATCTCTCACATTAAAAGATTCAGTAGATTGAGCCCAAGGTTTATATTATATACCAACATCAATGTTCTGAACAGCCTTTTCAAACTCAGCCATAGCCTTACTAACCCTCCCTAAACTGGCTGAGTTACGGTAACAAAGGCTGCCACTGTGTGGACAGTTGTTTTAGTATTCAGGTAAACACAATATACTTTTCCTTCTATATTCCCTTGCTTCAAATGGGAAACTGAAAAGCAAGTTGCTTCATCTTGTTCTAGTGATGACCTGGATGCAAGAACAAGTCAAGGCTTTACATATACAGTAGAACAAAATAAATACACAATGCTTTATGCCGTATACTGTCCTCAGATATGTCTCTGCAACCCTGCTGCCATCAGTTGAAACAGACTAAAGGGAAATGAGATGCGTTTGGCTTCTGCCAGAGAGGAAAGGGAGCTGGGAGAACGCACTGATGGGTGCCAACATGTAGGAAAGGGATCCTACCTCAGCTTCCTCTGGTTTCAAGCTTGAGATGTCAGCTGCATTGCATGGCCATTATTTTGTTAATGTTTGGGGACTGATTACTAATGTTATGTAATTCTTCTCTGGTCATTCTTAACAGAACCTTTCACTTCAGCCTCTAACTGCATTCATCCCACGTACTGACACAGCTTCAGGTTTGCTTGCCTTGCAAGTATATATAGTTCCACCCAGCAAAAACCTCCCCTTCCTGTCTACCTTACTAGTGGGAGCAAAATCCTTGTGACAGTCAACCGATGCATACAGTGAACGCTGATGGCTGCTGTTAGTTACTCTGATTTATATAAAGCTTTGTTGTAGAGACTTCTGTCTTACATGACACTTTGCCTACAACATCATTGTGTCTCCTCTGATACCAGCACGTCACGCTACCTTTGAACAAACCCTATGATCTGCAAGCACAAGCAAAGATGTGATGGAAATAGGGATACTTGTGAATGAAGAAGAGGAGAACTGGAAAAAAAACCCTAATTTTTTTTTTTTTTTTTTGCTATATCATAGTGATTATTGAAATGCACTTTTCAATAGGAAAAAAAAACCAGTTTTCTTCCCAGGTATAGAAAGAATCAATACTTCAAATCTGTCCCATTTCAGAAGAAAAAACAAATACATATTTTAAATTACACTGACAATGTTTTCTTCCTTCTCATCAAATTGATTTGCACAGTATTAAATATCTAATTAAAATACAGCCACTGAATTGTTTCTCACTGAACTTCAGTACTGTGGAAAAGAAAACTTCTCGCCAGTCTAAGGGGAAAGATGTGCTGTGACTCATGCCTGGAGAGCAGGAGAATCTCTGTTGTAAGGAGAGGTTGTTGAGATGCTCATTTCTGATGTTGAGTTACTGACACCGGGCTATCAAATACAACTCTGTTAGTTTAAATGTCAGGAGGGGAAGGGATGCAGCAGACAAGTCTATCAAGAATGGCTTCCCAAAGCTACTGCAAGGCACACGCTATGTAAGCCAGGACACTTATGATGAATCCAGTCAGGTAAGAGGAAAAAGTAATCTGTAATCACCCGGCAGTGCTCAGTGTCCTTACATTTCCCATTACACAGCAATTAGAGATTTTATGTTACATTCTGGTACCATGGAGTTTAGCCATAAATAACAAACCTTTGTGCAAATTCATTCTGCAAGGATAGCACTAATGGCCTTAGCCCTTGCCAGAAGTAGATCATCTACCTGCACCTCTAGTGAAGACAGCAGCAGCTCCCCCAGTTCACTATTTTTTACAAGAATAATTTGCTTCTCGGATGCAGAAAAATATTGTCAAATACATTTAAAACAACAAATTAGAAACAAAACAAAAGCTAAACAGTGTAAAATGGGTGAATGCTAAGAACTTAATGCAGGAGGGGAAGCCAAAACATGATATCCGCTCCAAATTTAAGCCTCAGTTGAGTGATCTGTGTTTGTATAACCAAGATGAGGAGCTTGTGGTCTAACATATCTGGACACCTAGATCTGCCAACAAACCTTAGGAAATGAAAAGCCACCTATTGACCTCAGTGGGCTCTCGCTGCCACGGGATGTTCCTGTGTGGTTGTGATACAGAAAATTCCACTTGCTGACCTGAGATGGTGGCACCCAAAGCTCTGGGCAGCACTGGAAGGAATAAATCTGCATACTGGGTACAACAAAACGAGAAGTACTTGACACCCACGAATGGCTGCATGCCTTCACTGGCAGAGCTACAGTGGAGGTGGCCCATGGTGCTTCAGGGAGAAGCCCATTTGTTCAGCTCAACGTAGCAGCACAGCAGGGCCCATCTCTGCTCTTAGTGTGGAAGAGAGGAGCTGTACTGGAGGACTTGCTGCTTGGTGGAGTGGGAATCAGCTGGGACAACAGGAGGACAGAACTGAGTCTCAAACAGCTACAGCACGACCTCAATTCAAATCAGCTTTCACAGTGTGAATAATTGCAATATTCTGTTCATGGAGGTGACAGCTAAAATTTGCCCCTCCATGTTTCTTCAGATGATTTCTCTTCTGGTCCAAGCCCACAAGGCCAACAGACATAGTGCAATAAACAATGTTAATGTGGCTCATTCTTGCCAGTTAATTAATAGTTCTTCTCAGAAACCATTTAGTAAATTATTTGGATGATGAATAGTGCTTTGAAAGGGTTTTGCAGTTACTAATAACACCATTCTGTCTTCCTGTTCCACAGCTGGTTTTATTAATAGAATCCTTTCATAGATGAGGGCTGATCCGCAAGAACATTCACTAAAATAACATCCAGAAAAATATTACATATAGGCTGTTCTGAATCCCTAACCTAAGAAGTACAGCTCTGTTTTAGGAAACCATCAGTATGCTGGCTGAAACTAAAGGTGGACTGCTTTCAGGATGGCTTTCAGGAACACAGAGCCTGACATTCTTGCGTGAGAAGCTGCAGTGAGTTTTCTAACTTTCCATAAAACACCAGAGTTTCTAACAAGGAAAAATTCACCTGCTTCATCTCTTATTGAACTTTATCAAGTCTAATGGGCTCTACTGATTCATTTTCACTTAATTGGCTCTAAGATGGTACCTCATTATTAGTTGAGCTGCAGGCATTCATACCATCTTGGAAAGGTAAATTGGCCCTAAACCCAGAGAATTACTCCTTTAATTAGGTTGGATTGATCAGAAAGGCTACAAAGATCACCTGCATTAACTACAAATCAGCACATGTACCCTGCCTGGAGTCAGGGAGTGACAAATGACCATGGAGGCCTTGTCTTGTAGCACCCACTAGTGTGAGACCAAGTTACAAGATGCTCCAGTAAGGCCATCCATCGAACAGGCCACAGACTGCAATCATGCTTAGTTGAAATTTGTTATTGTAATGAACTGAACCTTCTCAAAGTAGCAGATGCCAGGAGGGAAGGATGTTATATGGATTTCCAATACCAGCCAAAGAGCCTCAAGCTTGGAGCCAAAATTCTGTCACTCTGCTGCTCCGTGGAGTGTCTTGTTTATGGACTTTCATTACTTACCTGGCTTTGTAAACCACTCATTCCGGAGCTCCCAGTGGTATAAGCAACTTATCATCACTTGCCATCAGCTGTTGTATATTATGTACATTAGTAAGGTTCCCCATGGAAACATAGCATAATAGAAGCAGTTTGTTTTATTTTCCCCAGTAAGAAAGAAAAGAAAAAAAAAAATCAAGATTTCTGCAGAAATAAGCTTCTGAATATATACAAATTAATAACAAGGCACTAAATGTTTCCATGCCAAATAACAGAGTCGGCCAATGAAAAGCTATTAAATATGTTGCTGTCTAGCTAACTTAATACACATTCTGGGAAGGATTTTAAAAATTGTCTAAGTGTTCTTGTAAGTGTCCTATTTTCAATGACATCTCTGCTTCAAAGATGCTCAGGTCATCTTGAGGATTGCCCCTTTGCAAAGCCTGACTTATGCCATCAGACAGCTCTCAGTAAGAGCTGAAACACATTTAGTGGGGTACACAGAAGACACTGCCATTTGGATGGTACCAGGATGTATTTTAAAAAGTTTCCTGTTGCTTTATTCATTTCAAGTTCTATTGAAAAAACAGTCCTTAGTTAGAATACAGATACCCCTGCTTGCAAAAGCTCATAAACCAATCTTGGTTATATGCAAAACATCTGTACTCTGTATTCTGTTATGGCTATAAATCTGTATTATGTTCCTCCGCACACCAGTATTTATCTTTGTTGTTTAGTGCACCTCTGCACACTGGAGAATCCATTAGGAAAACGACACAGTCATGCAGTGTGGCTATAAATTAGTGTTCTGCCTGAAGAAATGCTATTGATTTTGCATGGCACTCCTGGATTTGCATGTTTGCCAGTTAGCTTAACCATAATAGTATAAAGTACATCAAAGAATATCCTCAAGAGTTGAGTTTGCAGCCTAACTAAGGCTGCATTTTGGTGGTATGTTAAGCCTTCAGAGAATGCCGGTAAGAAAAAAAGCCCCCAAACCAATTAAGCGGCTTAGATTTAACCAAGCATAAAAAAAAGGGGGGGGGCGGGGGGGCGCGTAAATTTTGTAGCTTCCCGTCTTTAACATTTAAGTACAGCAACAGTGACGAGTGAACTCTTTAGCTGATATGCTAAAGTGGTTCTTCTCTTTCTAGCAGCTTGAGGGATGACCTTGGCTTGCTACATCCAACCAGCCCACAACTTCAGAGAATGCTCCTTGCAAACCAGGTCAAGCAAAATGGGCTAAATGAGTTTATGCTATCAAGTAGCCACATAATAGATTAAAGGACAGAGCCAAGACTGCTATGAACACATTCCAGGACAACCACACCATTCAGACTAGCTTATCCATTTTCATAACACAGCTTGAAAATGGGGGATTCCCAGAAGAGTAGAAGCAAACAAAAAGTCCCTGGCCTAGGCAGAATGAGAAAATGCAGAACTCCAGCAGGACATCAGTGGCACTCTGGTAAAGCCAGTGGGGGAAGAACGCTCCTTGTGGGAAGCACCTGAAGGACCTGATATGAGGGATGTGAGTTAGAGGGGAAACTGGAAAAATGCTACACCAGGAGATGGAAGACAGGAAAATACAAGGAGGACCTGCTATTTGCAAACCTTGGTACATGCTGTCTATGAGCTGCAGACGCCTTGGCATGGTGTCCCCATGACAGGGACACCCTGTCTTTCGTCACTCAGCTATAAAATCTTAAAATTGTGAGTTGGCTTTAACTAGCTTGCAATCAATTATTACAGGAGAGCCAATTGATCATATATCATGATTAGCTAGATAATTTGCTTCATATTTCCATTAATGAGCCCAATGGGCATGATTAATTGCTGCAGGGGGTAGAACTGCAGCATGGCTAGTGGGGAACTTGCTTTGTAATATTGTGAATCCCATTACCGTTAATGGAAATTTAACAGCCAAATCCCCTGTGGATCACTTAGAAAAAATTACCCCTTAAGGTTAAAGGGGATTTCATTAATAGTATTCCAGGATGCTCTGATTTAAAAGTACTGTAAGCCTCCAGTGTCATGTAGAAATATGCATCCTACTGGGTTTTGCATATCCCTCATTATTATATCTATCACATCACCCTTCTCAAATGGAATTTCAAAACACAGCTCAGCCTATTGAAATGTAAGGCACATTAAGGGTAAATTTTCTAAAAGTTATTCAAGGAGATTTATGTGCTAAATTCCTATTAATATTAATGGAAATTCCCCAGCTACATTGCTAGACAATACTCTGAAAATGAACCCCAACAGCAATTTATCCGGCTCCTTGATACGTTATGCCCATACATAGCCAAACGTACACTACATGTAAGTCTAAAATTTGGGCTGGAAGTCTAGATACTGTGTTACAGTTAATGGCATCTAACACTTCATCTTGCACTAGTCTGAGATGTAGACAGTCTTATAAATGACTTTCTGGAGTGTTTGACATCAAAAGCCAATACACGGATGTCACTTGAACCTAGCTAAAGGATATGTAGAAAAATATTAAGTTGTCACTCTAAAGTGCCTTACTGACTGTCAATCACTACGAAACACTGGTGACAGAGTGCTCCTATTGTTAAGCAGCCAAGTTGACAGAGAGTTAAATTCCCCCTGAAGTGCAACGCTTATGTTCTCTGGAAACGAAGGTCCATTAAGATGGACACCCAAAAGAGTCACCTTTATGTACACATGAAACAAAAGGATAGCTGCAAATATTAGACAGTGTGTCTCAGACTGATGATACTAATAATTTAAAATAGATTTGGCTATTTTCCAATTTACAAGTAATTCACAAATTGAGCAGCATTTTCACAAATTTGTCCATTGCTTGCAATTAAGTTTCTGGCCATTTATTGTTAACATATGACTGTGACTAATTATTAAACAGTTTGATATTGGCCAAAGTCATACAGAACTGCATCTACTCCTTGATCAACTGGATGAAACTCTTCACACAGGGAAATGAGGACTATTGAATGTCAGCAGTATCACAGCGTGTGCATGGATTGACTCACTTAACCACAAACATCACCATTCAGTGAAAACACAGCTTTGCATGCAGGCAATCAGACTAGGCACATCTATTTGTTAGGGTGTTCAAACCCCATTACATTGAACACCCACAGCAACTGGTCCCTAAGACACTGTTCTGCAACATTTTACTGATGCAAAACAATACAAACTCATAAGTGATTGCTGAAAAGCAAACAAACAAAAAATATACTTTGATGTTTCAGTTCAAAGTTAGAGAAAAGACTGACTAGATCAAAACCCATCAGTTGACACAGCTAGTGTCAGCCACAACTTGATGCCACCACAGCCAAGTTGTTGCAAAAAACCCTGACTAGTTTGGGAATACTCATACACATAAGCTGAAACATCCACATTAATCAACCAAATCAACCTGTCTATAATATCAAGCAGTTGTTAGCATTAAAACCATCCCTAAACAACTTGGCTGTAATGCATCTGAAGGGGGACCCACCTAGCCCATCTCTGATGATATCCAGGATTTATGGATACATATAAGGGCACTGTAATAATTTTAAATATTGTTTTCTGTTCCACTTCTATACACTACAATCATTTTTATACTAAAACTATGTCCACATTAGGCAATCTGGTCCTTGTGTAGTGTGGGGCCTCAAGGTCTATTTTCATCAGGCTGGTGAAAGGCAACTTTGGATTCTCATTAGCATGAGAGATTTTCTAGCTTTGTCCAACTACCTAGGGGGACAACTGGCTGAAAAGAAAGAAGGCAGCATTGAAAACAAGTGACCACACAAAGAAAGAGAGACCAAAGAAGCAGAAGAGTCAATCAGGCAAGAAGTAACAGAGGAGTAATGGATATGGTAGACAAACCTCAGAACAGGATTAGTTCTTGAGACCTTGAAGATTTCAGAGACTTCTCCATACGCAAAGTCTGGCCCTCCTTTGACCCATTAATCTGATTCTATTTGTGTCCACCTCTGCATTCGCTTCCTGAGGTCACTGTTTAAAGTTTCAAATTTTTCTTTCTAATGCATAGCATCCCTAGAAGTCTTCCCATGAGTCTCCATCATCTTTCTACAGTCAGAGACTAAGTCAAAGAAAGCTCTATGATCAAGAAAGGCTAATTTCCCTATAAAACATAAGCCTCTTCTATTTTTCCCTGAATTAATTTCTGTTCAAACTAAAACATTTCCTTTACAGTATCATTTCATTTCAGACGGGACCCGTGATTAGTTGTTCTTTCTATTAAAAAGGCTTTTTTTTTTTTCCTACCCTGAGTAATAAGCTTTCTTCTCCTCATCTAGTCTAGGCTTCTCCTCTTAAGCAAGGAACTCCTCAAACCTCTAATGCTTCCCTTACTTTGAACATCCATTGTCAAAGACATTTATGAGCTTTCCTGGGAGTTGCTTAGGTACTTAAGAGGTCTGGTGTCCACAGCAGCACTGAGCTCATAAGTCACTGGCGCAGCTCGATGAGTGTGTGGAACATTAAGGTCTGGTAGAGCTGAGCCAGGAAAGGCGGAGGGATACGACAGTGATGAAAAAGAATAAGACATATTGGCAAGAGCAGAAAACAGAAGGTGGAGAAAAGGTCTAAAGACTTGCCAGAAAGGATTTAGGATTGGAAGAAAAGCTGAACCAAGGTGGGAAAATTATCTGAATTTTCAACACCCCCCCAGCACAGCTCAAGATGATTCGGTCCCGTCAATTTGTCTCACTCAGTTGAGTAGCAGCTCATCTCCTCTATTCCCACAAAACACTTCCTTCATTGCCAACTCCATGCGCAGAATGCAAAAGATGTCCAAACCCCAAAGACTGCCCTAGAGAGGAGGCAGTGAATGCTGCTCGCATACCACACCTGCCTTCCAGGGTTGAAAACTGAGCAGAGTCAAACATGTACCTCCCTCTGCACCTTGTTTTCATGGTTCTTACCCTGGGGCCTGACATACAACCAGCACGGTTACATTTACACATTCCTTACTCCTGGTTTGATTCTGTACGTCAGAACACTACCAGGCAGAACAGACAGCAGATCTGTTGTTTACCCCAGAGACTGTTGTGAAAGCATCTAGAGAGAAATAGGGATGTGGTTAACAGTCAGCCACTCTCATCTAGACTCTTCATGCCCTTTATTACCTGTGTTGGGCAGGGGATACCAGCACCAATGGCAAAAAACCCCTAGGATACAAATAGTCTTTATTGAAGACCTAATAGGTCTGAGTTAATGGAGAAATATTGCATGAAGCCCTCACAGTGAGAGAAGCAGAAACGGTGCTGAAATGAAGGCATGAAAGGGAGAGGGTTAGTATGTCGGATCTTTGTTAATCTGGTAACAACTGCAAAACAGCACTGGATTTATCAGAGTTGTTTTGAAAACAAGTGCCATTCAGATCTATGGTCAATTAAAATCAGTGGCTGCTGTGCCTCTGCATGTAGAGCAGAAATCCACCCCATCCTCACCCCATGCACCAGGAAGGCATAAACATCTTTCAGCCTGGGTTGGGTACACCATTTTGCTGTATATCACAATTTAAGGAGGTCAATATGCAGCAGGTTGAAAGATTTATCATGCAATCTCTAGCAGGCTCAAGGATCCCAGTTTGTTATTTAAGTGTATTCTGTTTTGCTAAATCACAGCACTTTCTTCATATCTAAGAGGGTGTGGACATTCAGCTAATACCACTGAAAGAGAGGTTTTCCCTGTCTTAACTTATCAAAAGGCTAGGGAAAAGATTACGGGATCTTTAAAGCACCTTTTGAGATGCAATTCACCCAGGTCACCATATCATCACTCCTTTTTTCTCTTGCTATCACATTTGCCTCAATTTACTTTATCTGTGTCTTGACTCATTGCTACATTTCAAAGTTAAAATGCTAGATTGCACTATCCTTCCCTATCTGCTTTCTTTGCTTAAAAAAACCCAACAAAAAAGATCAGTGCCTCGCAAGGTAGACAGAATGAAAAATTTTTGTGTGAAGGTCTAAGAAATATCTTAATAAGTGCTAGAATTTGCTATTTTTTCATGTAGAAACTGTCTTTGACATTTGACATGACAGGAAATGTTATTTCAGCAAGATGGACAACAGACTATGCTTAATTAAAACAGGCAGATGGAATGGAAAGAAGAGAAAGTAACTTATACCACATTTGCACATCACTATATCCTCCTGAAGAGATACTGAATACGGATTAATGAGGAACAAGAAAAATGAACCACATTTCCCTTAGCAATTATTTCTGCTGTGCTTCTTGCTGACAACAACCATGAGGAACCTGTGCAAATGAAAGCACATACAACATGAAGAGCTGCTGCTGAGCACAGGATGACACAAACCTGGGTCCAAATCCTGCTTTCTAAAACTCACTTCCTACTCCTGCTGCAACCCAGGGAAGAATACCTCAGCATGACTCTAGAAGTAGAACACACTGACCCTCAAGTTGAAGAACATCCTAGGAAGGAGGTGGGAAGGAGGAGACAGAAGAATGTCTATGTTGCTTGCATGGCAAGGTAGGGAAGTTCATGGACTGATTCAGTTTATACCAGGTCTGGCCTAACATTTTGGGTGCACAGTGCAGAACATTCAGGGCTTGGCTCCATGATCTATTTACCCATACTTCCTTCCCTCCAGGGAGAGGTCAGCTTCATTTGAAGCAGCTGGTACAACCATAGGTGGTTTCAAATCTGAGTCTACCAAGACCTGTCCTCTTCTTTCAGGAGATGCCTATCAAAGCTTGGTTTGACATGTCCCCTTCTGCACCCCTCCCCTGCAAAATTATTAATTACAGTGCCCTGGACATCATTAATTTGCCTTCTGGCCCTTTGTGAAATGCCTACATTTCAGTTGCTCTCAGTCCACAGCTGCCTGTGTTAATCACTGCCTCCAAATGTTTGTTTCTTGTTTGCCTTATATCACTCACTCGCTTCTCCTGTGGTTTCTCATCTAGAGCTTGCCCCCCCTCTTTTTTTTTTTTTTTTTTTTTTTAAGATCTCTATCAGCCATTTTCTTTCCTCTTTTTTACAGGTTAAGCCTGACTATGCTTTCCCTCCCCCCATAATTCATGTCATAGACATCAAGGGAGGCAACACAAGGGAAAGCTGCATATGCAATATGAATAAGCAGCTAACAAAATTTCTAAGATGATGAAGGCAATTCAAATAATATTGAATTACTAGTTCAAAACACAGTAGTTTACTGCAGTTGACTGAGAAAATAAATGCATTATTGGCAAGTTGCTGGACACACTGAACCCCAAAGACAGAACTCCAGGCACCAGGTAAGACTTCAGTCTGACAAAGAATGATGTTCAAGATCCATAGCCTATTCTCAAAGGGATGACTTTGGAGGTGGGTGCTACGTCCAGCTCTACACACAGCAGATCTTAAAGCAACTGCATATCTTTGCAAACAAACGTGGATTCATGCTAAAATTTAGGGCAGTGATGCCTTCAACAAGTAGCTGAGTATAAAACAACCTGATTTGCTTTCTGAATTTCCATTCCCAAGTGTTGTTTTCTGGGGGTGTTGTCCCTACTTAAGTCATTTTGCCTTGGGAATTTGGAATCTAATTTTAAATAAAATTTCAAGACATACTATATGATAACCAATTTCTAATTGCTAGGTCAAACTAGATCTTTGAGAATGAACTGCTGACAGAGATTTTGCATGTGTCTATTAAAGAGCTGATGCCTGTCTGCATAAACTATATTTAATAGCTGATACAATTAGATCCAGGTCTTTAGAGGAATTAGTTACTGAAGGTGATATTTGAATAAAAATCCAGAGAGGATCATCACATACCTAACAGATACGCATCAATTGCTAATGCCGCTGTTGTATGGGAAGACAACGTTTCAGTGATCAAGTCTCTGTACAAGGTAGGTAATACGCAAGCTGAGAGAAAAATTCAGTTGTCTTTCCTGGTCTGGATGTTCATTTGATGGAGGTAATGCTTTTTCAGACTGGTGTGCCTTTTTTTTAAGTAATAAATTCTGATCTCTTTATATTTACTATAAAGGAGTAAACTAAATGCATTGGCAATGAGGATAAGGATGTATTATTTTTGTGGATGCTTTAAAGAATTTGTCACAGTGCTAAAAGGGTAAGTTATTTCTTTTGGATTGTAGTAAAGTTTGCACAAAGTCCCAGCGTCCTCTCAAATGCCACAGAACAACAATTGGCAAAATGTTTTAGAAGGCAAAAATTAAATGTAAGTGAAATTTAAATTTACTGAGAATGTGGCATTTTGGTTGGACGGGTGGATTACTGGGAAGGGAGCAGAGCAGTGCAATATATACAAATCACACAGCTGTAATTTATCATGTGAATCCATTCTCACAATAGTGTATTGTACGGCACAAAATAAAGTCCCTGAGGGTTCATCCTTAGGCTTACTCTGAACCCTTAAAGGTTTACCATTTGAGAATTAATGTTTACAAGATCTGAAAACAACAGACATTGTGAGTGGAAGTACTGAGAAATACTTTTGTAGGTGTGAAAAAAAAATATCCTTATAATCCATGCAGCCTTTTTGACTGAAGATGCTTTGAATCTTAGGAGCAAATCCCTCCTCATTTCATCTGGCATGTGTTCAAGAAGCCCCAATTCTAGAAATACTAACACTTTTTTCTTATCTATTTACTTTAACAGCTTCTTTGCCTGATTCCTAAGTCTAGCACAATACTTCCCTGGGACTCAAAATATAATCTTCATCCTCCTACCAACTGCTTTGTAAACATTTTTTTTTTTCTATAATACCAGTAATCAGAAAAGCACACATTTTGAGGCTTGGAGCCACCTGCCTGCATTGGCTAATCTTTCAAGAGCTTCTATACCATTCTCAAAATCCTTCTTACTAGGCAATTTGCTTCTTACCACTGAGCACTGTGGCTGACCCTTCTTTCTGTCAACACACCCCATTTTACCTTCTTTTTCTCATGGCTGTTCTTAACACCCCAATCACATGCATGGTGTGTGATGGATACCATCCATCTGGTGAAGCTCTTGTACTAGGAAAGGCCCTTTCTCTTTCCCAGCCTTCTCTTTCTCAACCTCTTTCTTCGTTACCCTATTTCTACTTAAATAAATGCATTTCTATGTAAGTAAAAATCCTTTTTTTGTAACCCCTTCCATTCTAACACTACACATATATTGAGGGTGTATCAGTCCGTTACAGCACCCAAACAGTCTGGCATGTAAACAACAGATTTATAATAGTCCCTTTTAAATTATACATATGCTATTGATTATGTATATTAGTGGGACAATTTATGTGCAAAAGTGATGGTCATATATTTGTAGTTAAGACAATTGGAGCTATGCAGAACTTTCACAATGAAAATTTAAAATCTACCTAATTTAAAGACTCTGTTCTGCTTTTATTTTGCACAATTGGCTGAAGCCAAAACAAAGTTTCTCCCTTTGATTCTTTTGCTACAAAATATAGCACTTCCATAGAGTTTTGCTTTTGGAGGAAAAAAAAACAATGCTTCTGTCTGAAATTGTGCATTTTTTATTAACCATACTATGAAGTTCAGTGTTTTGGCATAATGGTATAAAACCAACTATTTCACAGGAGCCCTGAGAGAAGGAATGACCCAAAATGAGCACTAGTCCATGACCTGCACATATATATGTATAAAAATATGTATACACAGACTTACACACACACACACAGATGAGTTATCAAAATATCAAGATGGGTAGACAGAGTGTGTGTATGATGCTGCAGAAAGATGGCATGCTTAATTAGGGGGATGACAGCACATGGAAAAGAACAAGTCTACATGTTTGTGACAAAAAGTCTGGCTTTCAGATATGTCTTATATTGGTGAGCATTGTAACATTTGATTCTAGATTTAAGAAAATTGAAAGTTGTTAGACAGACACACATGAAATAGTATCAGAAAAAACCCACTGTATCCTCAAATTCTTTTCACTTGCTCATTTAGCAATCCACAAAAGATAACAATTCCTTATTTAAAAAAAAAATAAATAATTAAGCAGTGATTGATATTGCTAATATTTACGCATAGGAGGAAAATTAATCTCAGTTATGTTATACAGGAAATTGTACAGAATAAAGCATGTACGTGAGTTTCTCTCAATATCTGTGTTGGTTTCCAAGTAAATTCTCTGCACAGCAAAGATCTGACATGCAAATGAACCATGGCTTGACAGTGCTCAGTATAGTATTACAGCATATGAAGAGCTACTTCCGAGGCCAGCTACTTTTGTTTTATTTTAGTTAGAGACCTGTTTGCCTATGTCCACTCTTGGGAACCAGAAGACCTGAGACCAAGCCATTTGAAAGCCCCCCTGGATGGGTAGGGCAGCTGGTGGAAAAGGCAGCCGAAGCTCACTTGCTTCATAACGCACGGTAACCCAAACTCCTTCTGACAAAAGAAATCAATACTTCAGGAGGGGACGTGCCCCAGCTTGGCACAGAATCTCATACGAACAAAAGGCCTCCTCCTGCCTGAAGATCACCCCCAGAGCACTGTATCAAAACTCACCTCATTTAATACAAGCATCTGCAGAGGGTATTTTCCCCTCCAGGCCTCCCACGTCCTTCTTTAACATTTACTGTTTGAGATCAGTAGTCTATACAATTTATCGCACCTGTCAAGGCTAATTTATTCATGCGATCTGGCAGTAATCAAAAAGACTGAGATCGATGTGCCAGCAAACCCTGACATTTATTCATATTTTAAAGTCCCATTTGACCTTGAACTGCAGCTAACTGGAGCTGAACTTGTCAGCAGCTCTCTGAGGCTCACTGGGTCTGGCAGATCGGTGCCTCTGGGCTAAAGGCACAACGTCAGGGCAACAAACGCTCGACCGTGAGCACAAAAGGCTGAGCCACAGACAGCGGGGTAGGGAAAACGGCACCATTAACAATGCGGCGCTCAGACCCACCAGTCGATCCAGCACATGCACCAGCGCAGCTTGGACCTGTGCGTTCCCACTGTACAACTGTTCAAGAATCAATGGGGGTTTTTTGCTGAGGGGTAAAAAAGGGTGAGGGGAAGGAGTGAAGAAGGAATATGACATGTCTGCCTGCAGCAGCGCAAGCAGGACACCCTAGGTTGTCCTCAGCAGACCACTGCCAGGCTGACCCCACATGGTGAGTCAAGGGGAGGCAAAGGAAAAGACAGAAAATAACATCACCTTCCCTCCCTGAGGGGGGAACAGAGACAGTGGCTGGTGATCCGGCCACAAAGGGCAATGCAGAAGATGTATCAGAAACTCTGCAACCCACTAGGTACACCTGCCAGCACAACATGGCCAGATCAACTGGAAACAGGAACAGAAAAAACAGATCTCAAAAGAATTGCTTTGAATGTGCTCTCGCACTCCTGCTTAGGAACAGGTTTTAGAATTTGCTTATTCCATTTGAAGTCCATCATCCTTGTCCTCTCCTCGCTCAGTCATGCTCTAAAGGAACATAGGAATTTTAAGTACAGTTCTTCTAACACATGCATGTGCCGTAACCTCCAGTAACCATTTCAGGCTTTGAATTCAGAGCACTTGGTAGAGAAATACGATAAAGTCTATTTAAAATAGTTCCAACCTGGCCTCTGCCATCAAATGATTCTCAGATGTCCCATGAGGACATTTTTAGAGCCTTCTGCCTCAGTTTCCCCTTGGTTAAGTGGAGGCATAGCTATTTACCTGCTCCCCCAAAGTGTGCTAGGAATTATGGGCGTGACATGCTTTGAAGTTACTGAATTGTTTGTTTTTCTGCTGATAGGAAGATATTTGTGTAAATGACATGCTATTAGAAATGCAGAGGAAATCTAAGTGGCATTTTAGGTAGAAATATGCAGCTACAGTCTTACTGAAACACGTGAATAGATTATTTTATTACAGTCAAAACACTTGAATATGTAATACGCAGTTGCACCTAACGCAGATTTTGCAGACATATTTTGATGCTTCTCTGGATTCTCCTTGGCTGCATTTCTCATGCTATAAATTCTGTATGTCACATTAAATATGATTTTCAGTGAGATCTGCCTTTTACAAGCCTGGGATACAAATAGGAATGACAGATATGTCATTTTGTGCTTGTTTTTCCTTTCTTTTAACTAGCTAACACCTTTCCATTATATTGGAAGAAAGTTACCAATGGAAAGCAATTGGCATTTTGACCAATGCATTTGTGCATGTTATATATATGCCTAACATTGCCATGCAATCTAATCTGATGTTCATGGAAGAGAAACAGTGACATATGAGGATGCAAAGGTAAATTGTCTGTATGGATCTAGACTAGCTGCAGTATGCAAGCTGTGAAACTATATATGGAGCTATGTAAGTTACAATAAACATGCTAATAAAGCATTTCAGCCAACCTGCTTCCTTATTTTTCCTGTGTAGGAAACAAAATTTGAGAGAGAGAATCTTTGAACTCTTTAAGGGAGTCTTTAAATGTTTTATTGGAATTTTTTTTTCATTTCCTTCCTTCCATACTGAAATGACTTAATTTATCTGTGCAGGAACAAAAGCAGGAATTCAGCTCCACAATGATGATGAAAAAAAAGTACAGAACAAATGTGGTGAATGGGTGTCATCAAGTTCCCAACTCCTGGCAGCCAATATGATCTAAAGGTACATTATTGCACACATCATGTCCCAAAATACTGTCATGAAACATTCCCCCCAAGTTTTAAAGGACACTGAATTGAAGGAAAAGATATACCTCTGCAGGATGAGCAATTTTTTTGTTTATTCGGTTTTGTTTTGTTTGGACAACTGATGACTGGTGTCTCTCTATGACATGACTGCAAGGAAATGCTCACTGCCACCAGTACCAAAAAGGAAGTGATCATAAAACTGAGGCAAGTTTGGGAAAATACTTTAGGGTTTTCTTGCAGGAGGAAGATTAGGTGGCAACAGATGAACTTCTTATCTGCTCACTGTTTTGACTCTGCACCAAGGACTGCCATCATGCCCACAGACTCTCACACCTGTATATTTTCTGTCTGTGCTCAGCTGAACAGGGATCTGTTTCCCTGCTCTGTACCCTGTTTTGGCCCCTCTATGCCAGGTCTCATTCTTCAGTGAGCTCTTCGGGGGAGAAACTGTTTCTCCCTGCCACCTTCCTGCAAGGTACCTGACTGATAGTGCGTTCCTGAAATGTTAACTGCAAAACAACTAATAAGAGCTCATCTGCACTCCTTTCAGAGGACATTTTCTGCCACTGTAAAGCTAACAACTTTACCTTTCCCTGGACTGTTTTGCCCACTATACAGTTAATATTATCACTGCCATTTGCAGATGAGCAAACTGAAGAGGAAGGGTAGGAAACAGAGTCCTCAAGATGATGCAGCTGGCAAGTATTCCCCAGTCAAGTGCTTGACCTGCTATACAACACAGCCGCCTTGTCCAAGGGGCCCCTTTCCATCACACTATGCAGGCTGTTAAAAACAATTTTATAGACTACTTGCATTAAAAATTTCTCGCTGGTGGCTAAACTGCTGCCTTCAATAGAAAATAGTTTGTCTCTTTCATGCACAGTGTTGCTTTTTTTCCTGTGTATTACACACAACACAGATAATGGTATAATTTTTTGGCACCGAGGAGTCAACCTTTATTCAAAAGCACAGGTACATGCATTACTCCTTCCCTGCTCCTCAGCTCAGAGGTATCTGTCACACAGGTCAGCTCAACATGTCTGCTGTATTCAGGCAACACTATTGCAAAGGATAATTACTAGTCAGTTAGACATTTCTTTAGCAGACTGCAAAAGATACGGTAAAAAATGTCAAGTTACCTCCCAAAGTTTTCCAGGCAGGATTAAAACAAAACCAAACAAACCTAAACCCCACAACACTTCCCCCTCCAAACCCACAACTCGTCAAAGATCAGCTCTGTTTTCCTCAGGCTCACGCAACAAGAACATTTCCACTTGCCACTGGTAAGGATTTATATGCCTCTGTTTATAAATAATGGGGACTTGAATTTTCCTACAAGGGTAACACCTCAGTGACCGATGGCAAATCATACATTTCAATACCTACAATCCCATTTCCAGACCCTGCACTCAAGACTAGAGGATCCTATAAATTTGACAGCTCACCTCTGAGGCTGAAGTACATTTTCCCAAATAAGATGGTTTGCCCAGAGAATGGTACCTGGGAAAACCCTTCAGCAACACGACCACACGTAGGAGCCCTGGCCACAGCCAAGCACAGCAGTTTGGGCTGCGGATCTCACATCCCCTGGCTGCTCCTCCAGGACTTACCCAGGCTGCCGGTCCGGGTCAGGGACCTCCCCACAGGACACTAGCCCAAACCAAGGCTTTGTTCCAACTGCAGAAGCCCAGCCCTCTGTACTTCCTAGAGGGTCAGATTAAACCTCTCATCCCCAGAAAAGCAAGAACCACCTGGGAAGCTAATCAAAAGGTCAATTGAAAAGTAGGCATCTCTCTGCTCTGGGAACAGCTGGTATCCTGAAACACTTTTGCATTTCTTTTTTTTGAGTCGAAAGACAAAGTTTTTCTACAGCACTGACACTTTTATTTTTTAAAAAAGTTCTGAAAAAGGTTCAAAATGGTTCCAAAAATCTCAAAGAAACCTTTTGCCAGGTGTGCTGAGACCCAGCTAAGGACTGACAGCTGGGCGCATCTGGGTACACAAGAGCCCAAGCCGGGCTTTCACTAATCAGCATCAAAATTTAGAGTTCTACAGAACATTTGGAGTTCTGGATGAATTGTTATTTTGCAACAGAAAATATGTTGTACCAGAAAGTTTCTGACCAGCTGTAGCTCATCTCTAGTCTTTTGGTTTAGTCTCATCATTAGGCAAGTGAAACCTATTTCAGTCCCAACACAGTTAGCATGCCCAACTTCCGTGCATTTTTCCTCTCTCTCTTATTCAGTTCACACTTGCCACTGTAGAGGAACCTCTGTTAGATTTAGATTAAATCTGCAGGAAAGTGGCTGAGAAGAAAGCAGCAAAGACTAAGGAAGCATTTTCTTTTCTCTGTTCTTTCACTCTTGATCTCTTTCTGAGATTTCCAGCCTTGTGCTTTTATAATGTCCTAGTACATGAAAGAGTTTGTAACATAAAATGTTACACTTGATGGAGCATGATGTGATATTGAAGCCAAATGGCCAGATGCTCTTTTCTGAGCTATTTCCAATGCTCCCACTTTAGAGAGTGTTTTTAACGGTATTCACAAACTCTAGTCCTGTAGTTTGCTGGCAATTTCATGCTAGAGCACCATTGCGCTATGTTCTCATGAAAACATTGTTTCCATTCAAGGTTACAGTTATCTTCAATTCAATAAAAAGGAAAAAAAAAAGCACACTGTGGTTCAAAGAAATTGCAGACAGGTTGGATTCTCTCTCCAGAAACAAGATCGTGCATCCCATTTAGAGTACAATCAAGACTATATAAATGATCTGGTCGGAGAAAAACCCAAGTACTCTAACTTGGAATGGATCAAAGGCTGTCTTTTAGCTGCTTGGCTTCGCTTTACACCGTTTTCACATTCTTCTCTTTCATGTGTGGGAAGACCCTTTACACGGAAAATCCTCCAGTTTGAAATGTGGTTGTTGTCGGATATTTGAAACCTGGCACCAGGCTCTGGTTGTCACACTGGAATTCAGCCTGTCCTCTTCATCTGCTTTTTCATGGTTTTCTTGTTTGCTGACAGCACTGCATCTCTTTGGTTCACTGCACGACGGCACGAGCACCAGTTACTGGGAGGATACAACCGCAGAGCCAGGACCAGAGTAACCAGGGCTGCTAACAGCTTTCTCCAAGCTGTTAATAGAGTTATCGCCTCACGTAGCCCCTTGGGACTGGCAGTTGCAGTCTTTGGCAACGGGGGCAGCGGTGACTTCAGACAGTCCAGGGTTCAGCAGCCTGGGATTTAATGCCTGCATGAGCGTCTTCACTTACAACTAAGTCTGTCTCCTTTTCCAGACAGAATGCATTATTGCTATATACAAATGTCAAGCCTAATCTCATCCTCTTTGAATCAATGAAACTCTGCTGGAATTAAAAGATGCTGAACACTTAGACAGGCAGAGGACCTGGCTCAGCATATATGCACATGACCATAGAACACACTGCTCCAATCCCTATTTCAAAGAGGGAAAGGAGCTGTGAATTAATGTAATCCAGGCACCATGAATTCAATCCTTTCATGATTTCTTAACGCTTGACTTTACAAGCTTAACATTCTTTTAGCTTAGGAAATGCCTATAAAAATGGTAAATTAAACTGGAGTTGGAAAAGAGGACACCTTTACTTACATGGCTTATCTGGAGGGTACCACCTAGGAAATTTATCACAGAGATCTTTGCAACCTATGCAACGGGGCAACTTCCAATAAGAGTAGATTACATCACTTATTAGGGTTTTGCTTAGGCAGTGCAGAGTTCAGAGTAGAACTGGTCAGAAACATTTTAAGAGCATTTAACATCATGCTGAAAATGCTGATTTATCACACTCCAGTGTGAACAGGCACGTCCAAGGACAGAGTGCACTACATTTTCAGATGCCAGCAATTGTGAATTTTCATTAACACCATTTAAGTGATTAAATGTCTTCAAACTGAAAGGATTTCTTTTGAAACTTTTCATTTGAAACTGAATTAAATTATACTAAAAATTACAGCTTGGGAAAGGTCAAAATAAAAATGAAGTCTTTTTGGATTTACTGAAAGAAAACATTTTGATTAACCTGTATTTTTGCACAATTTTCACTTGTATTTTACCACAGCATATGGTGAAAAAAAACCTGAAATTTTGAGAAACTCTCCAGAACAGGGTTTCTACTTAGCTCTAAGACTAGAGGTCTGGCCTCATGAATCACACAGTGTAAAAAGCATTGTCCAGAATTCAGAATTAAAGTTTGCTATACATAAGCCTTGTGACATTTTTATTACAGCATACCAGCCTAGAATCTGCATTTAAAACAGTGACTGCTCAAAGGACTCTAAATCTCCCTAGATAAAGGTAATAAAATCAGGTCAAGAATTCACTATTCAACAATCTACCATTAGCATTTCTGTTCAGAGAAAATGTAGTTCATCTGTTTTTAAAGAAAGTAAAGCCGGGCCATATAGCATAAGT
This sequence comes from Buteo buteo, assembly GCF_964188355.1. Taxonomy (NCBI): domain Eukaryota; kingdom Metazoa; phylum Chordata; class Aves; order Accipitriformes; family Accipitridae; genus Buteo; species Buteo buteo. Next base: position 35,178,259 of record NC_134181.1, read on the forward strand.
TTGGAAAGTATAATGATTTGCTTGTGTATATGAAAGTCCGTTAGGTAATGAGTCCTATTTCCTCATAAAGAGATTTCAGTGAATCTGCATCATGATGTTTTTACAGTACACACAGTATTTCTGCAAAGCCCAGAAGTGGGACTGCATTTCTAGATACATGACCCATGCTTGATTTCAGCTAGGCAGCTTGGCCAGCGTTAGCAATGTAATCGCAACAGCAGAGAGCCCAAATGATCTGAGCTTTTATCCTGCTTTCGGACAATTCTTTTCAATCCTGATGACCTGTGTGTTCCCAGAGCCATACCGTTGCCAGCTGCCAAAACTGGCCAAAGTTGCCTGTGACACATCTGCACCAGCTGAGGTCACAACTAACCTTAAGCACCCAGTTAAGCTCTGCTGGAGAACTAAGCCATTGCTTGAATTCACCATAGAGTTAATTCGTCACACTGGTACCTAGGGACATCTCTAATTGATTTCTCTGGCCAGGACCTCTTAAACAGTAGGTTTCTTTAAGATATCTCAAATTGGGTCATTAGTTGGGGGGGGTGGGGTGTGTGTGTATGTTATTTGTTTTGTTGTCTGGGGGGTTTTTTGTTGGTTTTTTTTTCCAAATCTCTGAGTTAGCACCTCTAAGAATTCATCAACTGATGCAGATTCCCTCCTTTGAGGTATGTCACAGGGCTATTGAGAATAAAGTAATATGGTCAGTTGATGCTGGCTACAAAAGGGAAAAAGTTTTGCTTTCAGTTGTCAGTGTGGCAACATTTTTTGTTTAATTTGTTTGGATTCTTAATGGTGGAAGCAGAAATTAATTTGTACTAGAGCATCCTTTAAAATAAATGCTTGATCTCTTCCCACCCACCATTACAGTTGATGGGTACAAAATAAAAAGAAGAGCAATTCATTCACCTTATCACTGGAGCAGCAGAGGAAGAGAGAGATCCTTAGTGCAATGATTAATGACTCGCTATAAAAAGATGCATCATAAACTGCTTGTATTAGGTCAAATCATAAACTAGGCTTTTAATGTTTATATGATCCCTTTCTAAATAATTAAGTGTGCCTGTAGCTCCTACTTGGAAGGCAACTTACATGCTGCTTGCAAACCATGCAGTTTCTTACAGGGTCATAATTTGGGACCCACACTTAAAGGGATCCCTGTCTTCCTCTACATTCAAGCATTGCTTGAAATTCTCTTACTATTGGGACATCTCTCTGTACTACAGGTCAGAGAGACCATTTGATGTCCAGGAGCAGCAAAAGTGAACATGATCTACCCTGAGCTTAGGGTGTCTTCTTCAGGCACAGACACATCCACAGCTTTGCTGCAGGAGAAAGTACTATTGTTTTTCTTTAACTCTGCCTCCAGGCTGGGAAAAGGACAGCTGAAACACAGCTGAAATGAAAATAGGGCTATCTACTGCTCACGAGATCTATGGGGATACGCAGCCGTGTGGTGCTTGCCTGAATGCAGCTAACAAGCCAAGTTGCCTGTGCTTGTGAAGGGCACCTCATCCACATAGGAGTCAGCCACGATTTGGCTTTGTAAATTCCTGGCCAAAATCAGCTTTTAGGTGCTCACAGACAATTCCCATCAGCTTCAGTAGCTGGTTGGTGAATACTAAGAGAATAGCACCATTTGTCCATAACAGAACTCTGTCCTGTATTTATCCGTCTTGCGGTGAAACTGTCATCTTTGAAAAATATAGTACAAGATGACATTATATAAGAGTCCATCTATTTCCTTACTGTCACAAGCCTGCAATCATGTCCATCTCCCTTTTATTTCCCAGAACAGCTGGTGCTTTTTCTCAACCAAACCAGAATCTCCCTAGCTTGGCAAACAGGTATTGGCTTCACTGCAAAGCTACCCCATTAGGAGAATGTCACAGCTCTAACCAATATGAAGTTCACAGAAAAAATAATATGAGTTAAAAAAAGAGCTGCAGAGCCCTAAATATTTTCAATAGATGTGGTAGCCCCAGTCAGTTTATGCACTGCTTACTCAATACAGAAAAACACTTAGGTTAATTATTTAAATATTTCCATTTATGGAATTTAGAAAAGGGAAAATCCAATAGTAGAATACCCAAGATGATGATTTTTTAATAAACAATAGATTTAAGGGGGATTAGCTGGGTTATCAAACAGTATCCTCCCAAATCAGCTCATTAGTTTCACTGACTTTCCCTATTTCACTTTATTAAAACAATTTAAATGAGGGTTCATTAGATGCAATGTAATCTAATTCAGACACTCCAAGCCTAATCCCTTTTCTTTCAGCAGTAACATAATAGTTTGCAAAAAAGTTTAAAGGATTATTGTTACAGCTATTTTAAATGGGGACTGTTTTCAGCCAAAAGCGTGCCACCACTTCCCTGCTATTTTATTATTATTTATTATTATATTATTTCTTGCTCTTTACTCATTCAATCATTTATTCCTTCCCTTTTCTGTCTTTTGTTGCTCCACACAAGCAGAGTCATACATGGGCAACAGCATCCCACTGTGCAGGTGCAGGGGATATGCAAATATCCTCGCGTGGGTCAGTGCACCAGGCCTTGGGAAAGGAATGATATTTTGCAACTTACTTTGAGATTCTGGAGTTAAAAAAAACCCCACCTTGTAAATTCACAGTGATTTTATAAATATCCTAGAGGGAAGGGAGAAGGTTCCTGTGTATTTTCACACTGCTAGTTTCTGACAGCTCTGAAAGACACACGGGAGAGGGATCACGCGTAGGACTTGCAAATTAGGAGGCAAACATTGTATATTACTTACCATGCTAGATCCAGGCTGAAAACACAGAGTTACAGATCCATGCTATGGACGTACAGCTTATTTCAGAATGAACTCACTCATACTCTTGTACTTTCATAAAGCCTTTTTCAAACAGTAGGGTTAATTATTCTTTATAGGGCAAAAAACCTCAAACCAAAAAAAAAAAACCCAAACCAAACAAAAAAACCCCAAAGAATGAGAGCTGGTTTCTAGATCCTAGGTTTCTGCAGACTTTAACAGGTTCCCTACCTCTGAAAACCTGTCCTCGCTCACTTCAAATCCTTGTCTCTTCAAGCAAGTGCCCTTTCATAATCCTATTAAAACCTTTGCCTCTGTTTACCAGAAGCCTTAATCGTACTCAGCAAGTTCTTCTTGTCTAAGGAAGAGCGACAGCTTTCAGATTTCTTAGGAGGCTTATTCATCAGCTACGCCAGAGTTTTGCCAGAGCATTCAATCTATTCTGGGAGCAGCCATGTGGAAAAAGTTTCAAACAGCTCAAAGCCCTGCACAATGATAAAGGAAAGCTCACACAATCCTGGTAATAGCCTGACCCTCTTAAGGAAAATTGGATGATTTGTGGTAGCAGTTTTTCTGTCTCCTATGTGAATTCTGAACCTTAAAGTATAAGCAGTGTATTCACACAGTCCCATTACAAACCCCATCCCTCTTGCGATGCTGGAATAATAAATACACACCCATATATGAAAATAAACTCTTGCTGCAATGACCTTCTTCCTCAGCCCACTGGTGTGAAGGAGTTTGTAGCCATTTTAGAAAAAAAGAGTCAGATAAAGAATGGACTAATTTGATGTTCAGTGTTCCACCATGAGCAGAATATATGCTTTAATGAGCACATTACATGGATAGGGACGTGTTACTGTGAAGCAGGGAATAAAGAGTAAGGGGAAAATAATTAAACAGTCAGCTTTATAATGAGGAAACTGTGTTCATGCAACATTAAGTGGCCTAATTTTCAAGTGCTAAGCAAAGACATGTTCCTTGGACTTCAGAAGGACTTGCTGGCCAGAACCACCTTGAAAAGAAGGGCAAAGTATCCCAAGTATCAAGCCTCCTATAGGTCCAGAAGCACAGGGTGGACTGATGCTGTCCCAAAGTCATATCTCCACACTCTGCACTGACTCGTCCAACAGGATCGAATACCTGTACCTTGTAGTTCTCATTCTATAAGGAGGACCCTTAAAGTTTTAAAATACCACAGCGTTCCTCATGCACGGTATGTAGAATATTACAACTGACTTCTACCAGCCTGGCCTTAGTTTTCTGTTGGTACTGCAGCTGCTAGGCCACAAGCGTACAACATCATCTAGGCGCAATGAGGACATGAAGACTTAGTGTAGCTGTTTGCACAAGCACAGCTACTGGGAAAAGTGAAAATCTGTCTCACTGGGTTCAGACACTGACGGAATGAACCAATAAACCATATTTCTGACTGTTATCAGTTCTCTCAAGGCCAGTAAGTCCAGAAACATTCATTTACTGAGACTGTCATTTCCAGATAGTGTTGCAATATCAATTACCTCAGTGTAATAGCCTATCAGTCAGATAGCAATTCTGTTGGGCCACAGGCTCCCTGTCTGTCTTTGCAAATGGACATGGCACAAAGTCTCTTTGTTACTCACCCTCATGCCTAATTCAATGTTTTCTCCTCCATAGACCTCCATACCAGGGTCAAGCAAGCCAATCTCACCAAAATACTCTCGGTCCACTACAAAGGAGCATCCAATCATGGCTGGTGTCCTGCACAGAGAGATTAAAGCAAAAGATTAAGTCATTTATTAGCTACTACAGAACCCACCTCATAACAAATTTACACAGACAAAACAGTTCTTAGTCTTCAAGTTTACATTTTAAATTTATCTATTAGTGTGCAATCACACTGCACTTCCTCCCCCAACAAACAGAGGACCTTGTGGGACCAGAGCCACCCAAATAAGTAGCACACTGCCAGACACACTTGGACCAGCTGTCTGCAAGAGAGACACAAGATGTGAAGTCAAGTACTCCATGCATGTAAGTGAAGCATCAGGCTGTTTTTCCTTTGTTTTATAGACACAACCTCTGTGCTGGAGCTGAAGTTCATCACCATACAGGGTAGCATAAGAACTAGACAACACTTCATTTGAAGATTAATACACAAAAAAACCCCATAAGCTTTATCAGAAATGAGGCATGCCCTTATACACATATTAAAAGTGCATGTCAAGAGCCATGGATCATGGTGTGAAGTTTGGCACAGGACTTCCTGGAGTCAATTCTAGCAGATAAATCTCAGCCTTTGTGAAACTGTTTCACAATTAACATTTCTGTGTTTGCTGAGGTCAGTCTTTAGAAAAGGAAAAATTTTCAGATGAAGAGACTCTGCCCTCAGATCTGCCACTGACCAACTGGGTGATTTCAGATAAATCATTTCCATTCTCTGAGCATCAATTTCTTTATGTGTAAAACTATGGTTCTGCTCTCCTTTACAAAGCAGTCTGAAACCTGTCACTGAGCAGCACTACTGTCATGGTTTAACCCCAGCCAGCAACTAAGCACCACGCAGCTGCTTGCTGCTCCCACACTTCCCCTGCCCAGTGGGATGGGGGAGAGAACCGGCGGGCGGGGGGGGAAGTACAACTCATGGGTTGAGATAAAGACAGCTTAATAGAACAGAAAGGAAGAGAATAATAATAACAACAACAATAATAAAATGAAAACAATAATAAAAGAATTGCAATATGCAAAACAAGTGATGCACAATGCAATTGCTTACTACTCACTAACTGATGACCAGTTAGTTCCTGAGCAGCGATCCCCCCAGGCCAACTCCCCCCAGTTTATATACTGGGCATGACGTCAGATGGTATGGAATACCCCTTTGGCCAATTTGGGTCAGCTGTCCTGGCTGTGTCCCCTCCCAACTTCTTGTGCCCCTCCAGTCTTCGTGCTGGCTGGGCATGAGAAGCTGAAAATTCCTTAACTTAGCATAAACGCTACTTAGCAACAACTGAAAACTTCAGTGTGTTATCAACATTCTTCTCATCCTAAATGCAAAACATAACACATAACCAAGACAACTACATGACAGCAAATTCTGAGATCATTTACCATACGAACACAAGCATTATTTCAATGCCATACAAGCTAGTGACATTTGCTAGTTTCATTTGTCCACACTTTCTCTACATCTCTGTACTGGTCACACCACCTGCCTCTTTGAAATTCAAGGTAGGAGCTAGGTTTTGCTACTATAGCCCACAATTTAAAAATGTAAACTTGACTAACTTTAAGGTGGAAAACCAACAAGAGCCTGCAGCTCCATGTTTGACTTGCAATTCAGCTGCAGGTTGCATAGTGCCTACTGCAAGATCATGGGTAGCCATCCTGCAGTCTGATCTACAGGATGTGCCCAGGCCCTGGGGACAGACCCCCCCACTTTAGCAGGATACCAACAGCCCAGACTGCTGAATCAGGAAAACTGTAAAATCATTTGAGAAACTGAACGCTTTTGGAGCTGACCTAGAAGATTGAGCTACGCTCCCTCTTCCATTGAAAGGGAGGCGATTTTGGACCATCTGGCAGATACAGCATCATTCCTAATAGTGCCATTGTAAAAAGATACCAGGAAAATTCTAGTTTATGCCAATTTTCTATTTTCTAGTAGATGTATGGCCCAAGCTTATATATGTACACCACAAAAATGCCCTATAGAAACAAAGATGATGGAAAAGGTCTAACACCTATTTTAAGAAGTCTCCTTTGTAATGCACTAATGTTATATTGTAATGCACTAAAGTTATACTGTCACCATGAAGTCTTTCTTGTCCCAGATACCTGCATGTTTCTTCAATTTGTACAGAAAGCTATTCACAAAGTATTTGTCCATGACATCTGAGAAACATACTCATGAGGCGGTTTCATACACATGTGAAAAACTGCCCTGGCTGGGACAATGAACATATTTTTTACCCATGTATTGGTGGATCTCACCAGTAGCAGCAGGTGGCTGCTGGAAAGGTGTTATCACTTCTGGGGTGCTTTTTCTCATCAGCAGTTCACCATTTCTACAGCAGGAGGTTAAAAAGGCTTTAAACAAATGGCCAAGATGTGGTTAGATAAAACAATTCTTTGCTCCTGGGCCTAATGCATATCCCGATGTTGCGAAACACAGTCCAACCTATGGCAGGAACTATTTGGTACCCTTGAAAAGGTTCGTTTGCTGAAGTGCTGCTATTACTTATCTGTAATGGACTCTGCTGTAGCGCTCACATTACTGGTACCGCTTCAGCTTCTCTCCCTTGCACTTTTTCTCAGTTTGAAAGCCATTGCAACCTCTCAGATCATTACAAGCCTATACTGCAGTGCACACTATCCCTCTCATGTTTTCTCTGCATAATTGAAAAAGGCAGCTGTTGACAGAAACACATTTGATCAGCACTGTTCCTGACAAAGTTGAAATAGCTTGATTAACTCTCTCACGTTCCACCCTTACAGAGTGAGATGCACTCCCTGGATCGTGAGCTGGGGGACAAGATTCAATGGCAGTTACAAAGGCAAACATCTGGCTTTCACAGATGACTTTGGACTGAAGTGCAGCTCTCAGCCAGATCCCTGCACACATTCAGTCAAAAAGGCTGGAGGAAACTGAGGCCAGATGTCACAAACCCTACAAAGAAACTGCAGCAAGGTCACCACCAGCACCCTCAGTGCTTGGACCACTCCCACACCCCACAGTCTTCCTTTTGTGTGTGCAAGAAATTCCAGCACTTCTCTGTTTGGTGCTGTTATTTGTGAAGATTTTTTGTTGAATGAGTCTCTAGTTAGAAGTTGTCTCAGAGCCCTATGAAAACCATGCATGGTCCTGGATACTCCTGACTCGACACATCCATCTTCTGTTGATGTATATACTTATACACCAGGATCTTTGCAAAAAGTATGGCATCTATAAATTCAAGTTTTTGGGAAAAATGCATCTTCCTGCTTATAGCTCCTAGAACCATGCCTGAAGACAGACTTGCCTAAAAAGGCTGAGAGCTCTCCTGTACACAGGACCAGACATGGCCTTTCTACATATCCCACTGTCACATCCTGTACCACTGACAACCATACTTTAGGCTACCAAGGAATAAATTTGGTCTAGAAACTGAAATAAAAGAAGGGCATGACCAAGAAAAGGGAATTCAGTAGCTCTGAAATGAAATAAGCCTTTGAGGGAATATTTAGGTAATTCTTAAGTGTTAACCATGAGAATAAAAGGGAAGGAAATGGGGGGAAGAAACACAGGCCACATTCTTCATTTTCCTTTTTATGTATTTAAAGCTAAACACAGGTTTCACTGGATGAAGGCTAGAGCATCGCTGCTTTGCAAAACTGAGCTGCTAGTTTGGGCTTAGACCGATTCTCCTTCCAGCCCCCCCCCCTCCCCAAATCCTCTAGAGGCAGTTTCTTACAGCGGTAGGATGCTCCCATGAGGACATTTCTCCTTCCTTCCTAATGAGGAACGGTACCGCTAGGCTTTGCAGACTGCTCTCAGGTGCTGGAATCTCTCTCTCTGGGGGATAGATTTTTGTAGCTGCCGGCTCTGTCCATTAAAACACTGACTTGTTAATTGAATGGGGGTGGGAAATACATTTTAGATGCAACTACATAATCATCACTCACAGACAAATGCCACTGAGAACTGCCTTTGCAACTCCATCTCTCTCTCCTAGGTTTTATTTCTTCTCATTAGATATTTTCAAATACAGACTCCACAAGCCTTCATGGCTTATTCAGAAAATAAATGTTTTCAGGAATGAGCAACAATAGCAGTGCAATGGTGGAAGGAACCACATCCAGCTTTTCAGAGAAGCCAGTCAAAAATTGCTACGGTCAGTGCCTTTTTCTACCTGAATTTGGCTGCCTGCAGCCACTGCTTTTCTGCACAGCAGCACGGCTGCAACCCCAGATGCTGAACTAACAAAGCCTGTGGTTCTGCCCTGGTCGCATCCTGACGCAATGGAAGAACTGGCCTACGATGCACAATGTTGAATATTCTGCATACTGCATGTTCAACACTTCCATCAGGTTCAACCAGAGTTTTGGGCATTCAGTCCTCATCACACCCAGGCCCTTAACTTCCCTGTGCTTTGACTGACCCAACTGTAAACTAAGTGTAATGCAATTGCACAGCCCAGTGAGCTGGTAACAGTGCTGTGAGCTGGGGGACCCTGACTCTGTTCCCAGCTCTGTCATTCATCTGGTCTTCAGTGAGTCACCTCCCTCTGCCTCTGTTTCTCCATCTGTGAAGCGCACATAATAATACGCAGTAAGTCTGAGAACTGCGTACGCAGCTTGAAAGCCCAAGATTCACTTCTAAAAGCGCCTTAAGCATATAGGTGGATAATTTTATACTGGACTACAGTATTACACTGACATATTGCAAACACTTTTAAAAAAACCTGCTCCCCAAAAAGCATGAGACCCTCACTTGGCTGTCATCACTGGGTTTTTCCAGTACCTGAAAAACTCCAGTATATCTACCACTTCTAGTACAGTGCAGCAAAGACTTCCCCTAAACATCAGAAATGGATATATGAGCAAAAGCAACTGTGTTAGCACGTCTTAAACACTGCTTACTAGCCAAGGGGCAGCAAATGAGCAGGTGCATGCCCTTAGCACTTCACAGCTTCAGAGTGAAATATATTAACCGAAACCACACCTGCTTTATATAAAAGGACTTTTTTTCCTTAAGTCATGCACTTTCAAGTAAAATAGTGACATTTTTAGAAGGAAGGTATCACAAAATAGCAATTAGAGGTGTACTATTTTTTACCAACACCTCAAAGGTGTTATGAAACTTAATTGATCTGTGAAATATTTTTTGACACAACTGAGGATGTTATAAACATTAATTATAATCAACAGCAGCACTCAAAGGATAATGTGGTAAACACAGCAAAATGTTTTTTTGCAGCTAAAACCTTAAAATGCAGCAGAGAATAGTATTGATTCTGCACTGGAGAAAGATACAGCATAGTCAATTTGTGGAAATTACCTGATGGCATGGCTGTAGGAAGGGAGATATAAGAGAGACATTATTCTGGGTAATACCCTGGGGAAAGGGAGGAAACAGAGAGCAGTGCTTCATGGTGGTAAACACTCCCTCCCTCCCCGCCTGCTGCTGCAGCAGGTACAGTGCGGGTGGCTGCGAGGGAAAAGAGATGACCTGGTTTGGGCTGGGATAGAGTTAATTTTCCTCCTAGTAACTGGTACAGTGTGCTTTGGATTTAGTGTGAGAAGAATGTTGATAACACACTGAAGTTTTAATTGTTGCTAAGTACTGCGTATCCCAAGTTAAGGATTTTTTCAGTTTCCCATGCTCTGCCAGCGAGGAGGTGCACAAGAAGCTGGGAGGGAGCATAGCCAGGACAGCTGACCCAAACTAGCCATAGGGATATTCCATACCATAGGATGTCATGCTCAGTATATAAACTGAGGGGAATTGGCCAGGAGGGCGATCGCTGATTGGGCACTGGCTGGGCATCTGTCAGCGGGTGGTGAGCAGTTGCATTGTGCACCACTTGTCTTTCTTTGGTTTTACTTCTCTCTCTGTTATCTCCCTTTTCATTACTATTATTACATTTTATTTCAATTATTAAACTGTTCTTAACCCATGAGTTTTACCTTTTTTTTTCCAATTCTCCTCCCCATCCCACTGGCAGGGGGAGGAGAGAGTGGGTGGCTGCATGGTGCTTAGTTGCCAGCTGGGGTTAAACCACAACAAGAGGCACTGTATGGAAGAGGGCAGCGCCTGCTATGGGGTGGGGTACCAGAAACAGAGAACACATTGGCCAGGAATGAAAGCCACTTGCAGTAGGTCTAAGTCACAACTATTTCATTTTAGCGAGATCTCCAGGAGCATGGCTCTGTCGGCAAAACTCCAGCAGGCACCGATACCCATTTCTTCAGCTAGGTGCATCCCCCCCCTTCCCTTTACAGACAACTGAAGGATGCTGCCTGGGGGCTTCAGGAAGAAGTGAAGGAGAAAGAGATGAGCACTAGACTGACATACTGCACATGATGCGGTAAGTCTTCCTCTCCCTTATGCATCTTTCTCCCTCTGCCTTAAGCTCAGTGTACATGCAATCAGGTCACATTTGAAACAGTTTTCAGAGCATACAAGTCTGATTTCCAGAACAACTGACCTACAAACACTCACACACAAATACATAACTACAAACACAAATATAACTGTAAATAAATATATAAACATAAACATATCTATACAGGGATAAGGACAGAGAGAAAGAGATTCAAATGACACGTCACACCATATCTTTGAGTTTTCCACCTTTCCTGGCAGAATGTCTCTTTGATTCAGGTTCCTAAGCAGCACCTTACCCCTCACCTGACAGACAAGTGGGGAAACCTGCATGTTACCTGCATAAGCATTTATTTTTTTCTTACAACTCATGTCTTCTGCAAGAAAGAGTCACACCAGCCCATGAGAACAGAACTCAAGGACAGATTTGCTGCTCAGGAGCTACAGGAAAAAAACCTGACAAGCTTAATGATGGGAAAGTTTGTTAACACCTTTGGAGAGTTATAGCGTGTGAAAAAAAGCAACCCAGAATGCTTGGCTAGGAAAGGCACGGCCATAGGGATGTAGAATAACTCTCTGATGTCCCACAGAAGTGTATTTTTTGGAACAGGCACGATACCCATCAGAACCTGGGCAAATAAAAACTGCTCTGTTACAGGCTCCTGTGAACCAGCAACTGAAAAGATGGCCATAATCAATCAATAAACAGTCACCAGTTTTACTGCTACATGACACTATGGTTTAGCCTGAAAGACTTTACAGATGAGGCCATTCCTAAATGCAGGTACACAGATGGATTTCTTCCCAGAGCAGCGAAGACCCAACATGGCTGCATCACCTTCGCTGTGACAGACCAGGACGGGGCCTGGCTTGCACATGAGATGGGCATGCACACTCCCAGCTAAAGTAGGCAGCACAAACCACTTCACTGTGGGCATACTGGATGCTAATTTATAACCATGAGCGAGACACACGTGCTTTCTGGAGTGGCTGGTTCAGTGCATGTATATACACATTCCTACTGGTACCAAGCAATGGCATATTAAAGCAATAAGTGAAAACATATGCAACAATGAAATGCACCACTGCTGCTGGAGGAAGATAAAATGGAAAGCTGTGCAGCGCTTGGCTGAGTGAGGCTGACTAATGACTCTAATGTTAGTGGCTGCTGATCAAGAAATCAAACACAGAGCAGTCCATCATAATCACGGCAGGTGAGGGAAGATGAGCCAGAGCCAGAGCCAGAGCTCAGGATACCAGAAATCTTCCTTGCTGTTCCAAAAACCAGTAGTATCTTCTGCATACAGAAAAAACCCAGCTTGTTTCAATGCATAGTCAAATTCATTAGAAACCCTCTGAAATAGGATCCTTTGTTACACAGTTTGTTGCCAGATGATAAGGACGTTTTGGGGCAGTGTGTTCTCAGGAACACAAATGGAAAGTGACATGATGGACATAGCGTGTCAAAATAACAATCCTCATTTAAATCTTCACATTAGAGACAGCTTACATCTCAAATGTCAAACATGCAAAATGGATTGCCTGCAGAAGCTGATTCGGGGAACATCAATTGTTCTGAATTTCAGAGTATTAACATGGAAAAAAAAAAGGAACCGACTTTAAACTGTACCAGAAATCTTTACAAAATCTGACACTTTGTTCTTCCTATTTCTTTGCCTTTGTTTGCACTTCAAGGCTACATCCCCTTTGTCACTTGGACCACAATAGCTGATCTGACATTTTATGGTGTGCACTTGACATGACTGCCCATACGGTGCCCCACTGACTTGAGGGACAGTTCCTGCTCCTTCCCAGCAAGGCTCTGAGTAGGATCACACCACTCTTAGTGTTCAAGAAAGTAGAGGATCAGGCTTCAAATAGAAAACTTCTGAGAAAAGACTTAAGCACTTCTGTTGTGTAATCCCAGAAGAAGACAGGAATTGGACTCTACTTTCTGCAGATCAACGATATTTATTCATTCAGTGCAAACATCAGAGATGCCAGGGCTCTGATCCTCAATGATACCAGGGTACGCATTTTTTTTAACACTGAAAATCTTTAATCCCTTTGGAGACCTGGGAGGAAGTATTCAGCTACACCAACCGCAAAAGCAGTCATGGAGTTATTAGTTATTAGCCTTTTCTTTTACAAAACACACAGAGACACAAAACAATCCCACTGTTTGCTGAAGACAGTGTCAGAGGAAGCCTTAAGAGGGACAGTGTCAGCAAGGACTAAATGAACTTGCAGTTTTCATGCTGATGAGCAGTCCTGCAATCTTATGAATGCACTGAACAGACACATGGATCCAAACACCACCAGTGTGGACCAGTTCGCATGCCTTGCAAACTGGACTGAGAGAGAAATCATGGTTGCGGTACATGGCTTGAAAAGCTGGTTACAAAACCAAAATCTGTACCAAACCAACAGATTTTTGAAAAAGTCTGCTCACTAGTCTGACTTCCCCTTCCTTTTGAAAATATACCTTAAGTTTTCTACAGCTACTAAGTTCCCATCATGGGTGATTTCAAATCTCAATTCTAAGTACAGACTTCCTGATCCTTTTCATCAATAACAGTCACACATTCACTCTTTCCATTACCATAATTATGCTGGCGTAGCACTTAAAAGCCACAAAATTGCATTGTATTTCTATAGGCAGGCATAACACAAGAGCACAAACCAGCACAGCCAAATACTTCAGCAAACCCATCCAGGTGCTACTGCTTCAGTGGCCCATGAGAAATCAGTGCAGTGTGGGTATAAGGTGGATGCTCTGCTCTCCTAGATCCCTGCCTTCAAAGCACGTGTTCCCAGGGAGACAGGTAAGTGTTCATGGTTCAACGTTGATGTCTCTGCATTTTAGGGCATGTAATTCGTAATTTGCAGGAGAGATACTTCTGCAATCACAAGGTTTCAGTGCTTCTGATATTTGTCATCAAGGGTTGGGCACTCTCCTTGTGCTCCTTGTCTCATCTGTCTCTGGGCAGTTTAAGCACTGTTGAATTAGAGGGTTTCTTCACTCAGGTTCAGAATAAAGTCACTGCTCTCAGGAGCCAGCTACTTACGTGCATCAGATTTCAACACTACTCAGTGCTTGAGTTTGGACCTTATTCACTTCTGTACGAGTCCAACTCAGTGCTGATATAACTCCGGCAAGAGCTTGAATATAAACCTGAGGAAAACCCATGGTAAATCAGGCCCTGTACCGCTTAAAAAACCCTCTTATCCCCTCATTATAAGGAGGAGATTCTTTATTCTCTATTAAAAAGATCTGTAGTTGAATTTCCAGAAGAGTTTTGCAGATGCAGCTTCCATACTTTAGGGAGTGCATGAGCTACCACCACTGAAAATCACATCTAAGAACTTGCTGAGGTTTAACCTCTTAGTTCAGTCTTATCTGATGTGTGATCATTGTCTCCAGAACAGAAGATACTCAAATATTAGAGCAACTCATGTGAAGATTAATATAGTGATTTCACATATAAACTGGAAGTAATGAAGTGTGCAAAACCTTTCAGGAATAAAAGACTGAAACCCTGATTTCAGGAATGAAAGCTTTGGCTGATTAATTTTCCTTCATCGATAAACTATTTCTCAGGACTGAGCGAAATAGATACAAAAAACTCTGCACTTTTAAAACAATGTGAGGAGAGCAGGGCATGTTATCCAGGAAAACTGATTTCCTAAGTAATTACTTTCCTGCTTCTTGAGGTTTCAAGCTGAGCAAAGGGTCAGTGAAGAAGGACTGTGCTGTCTTGTAGTAAATAAGGTTAATGTTACTGTATAGCTCTGTTTTGCAGTCAGAGGGCATGAGAATGAACCTAAGCACAACTTGCAACACTTGCTCAAAAATGGATTGAAATATTACTCTCTATATAAGGGATGGATCCTGTGAGATGATGCCATCCAACCGATCACTTAGAAATGTGATCAACTTGTGTCCCTTCACTTCCAAAAGACCACTTGGATCCTTTCAGTTGGGTATGTTGTTTGAAGTGCTTGGATGGACTTCTCAGCTCAAGCGTTACACTGGAAGGGAAGTACCTCAGCTTCTCTGCCAGAACCTACATTGGGACCATACAATAGAGTTTTAACTTACTTTAGGATGAAGCTGATATACATCAAAATGGAGATGACTCTAAGGTGGTAATTTGTGTCCTTCCTAAGAAATCTCAAAAGTAGGGCAGAGCAACCTAAAGTGCCTACCTGGCCTTCATATTTTTTAGCATTTATTTCAACAGTTGCTAACAACAGGACCCTTCACCCAGCACAGTACATCTCAGAGGAGCTGTTAGACAAGCATCTGCACTGGAGATGAAGGGCTGAAAGATGTAAATTTTCAAATAAAGGGGAATGAAAACCCCTTTCTTATCAGTTCCTGTTTTCCCACTGTAACGATTCTTGAAAACACTATCACAATTCCTGAAACAGTATTTCCTTCGAAAATTCAATTTCTGTAAGGTAAAATGTTCCCTTATAGAGAAAAATAAAATTACACTCTGACTACGTGGTCCAACTTAATTTTAAAATTCATCCAGTAGGAAAACTCAGAACATGTGCAAAGCTCTCAAAAAAAAAGAGCAACTCTCAAACAAGGCAAGGCTAACACATCTCCTACTAGTGCTCCTGGGAAGCTCTGGTTTGGGCTGATGGCCAAGAGTGCTGCCTACAGACCAAAGTGAAGCCAGCCTCTTTGTAATCACATACAAAATACTTCGTTTCTCATACACACAATGTTTCACTGGTTTGTCACTCATGCCAGAGTCCACTAGAAAACAAAAGCATAGATGAAAAAGATCTTGCTATCCTACTAAGTGCTACAATGTGAACTTGAACCACTCATTCACAACTAGAGCACACGCACTTCTGCGTACATTGTGGTGCAGCTCTGAGATGCGATGCATGTATCCACAGCTTTGCAGAGCCATCTGTTTTCTTCAGTTTCATTTTGCTATCCCGGTTCAAAGCCTATAGCCTTACTTCACTTCAATTCCCCCTTGCCAGACAGCGGAGAAGGAAACATTGCTAGTACCAAAATGACAGCACGTGGGAGATTTACCTGATGGGAGCTGACTCATCCCCCTTATCAAGCCAGTCCTGCGGTGGGATTATGTACATGCACCAGAGGCCCCAGTTATAGCCGTGGGCTGCATTGGCGTATTGCTGCACTTCAAAAGTGTTGTACTTGATATTGTCAATTGCTGGTAAGATGATCCGCTTTCGATCTTCTTTGATCCGGGTAAGTGCAGGTTCCACCCTGAGAACAATAAAAACAGCAAAATCTTTTACAGCCATCCAGTAATCCCAGGTCCTGCTTTGCAGTCTGGTAAAACAAAGTTCTCTAATACTGACAGCAGTAACCCAGAGAGATGGCAGCCCATAACATGGCATAGTGGGATCGAATACAGATCGCTGTCACACACTGAAGAGGCTGGAGCCTGATGTGGGGTACTTCATATAGCAACAGCACATGAATTGTTACCTTTATGAAGCTGTACCAGAGTTAAACACCACAAAATTTTACCAAACACTTATTCTGAGGCCTGGAGACTGTCAGTTCATTTCGCAATGCACAAGTGTTGAGAGACACTAGGGCCAAGAATAACTAAATGGTGTCCTAATGGCTACACCACCAGGATGCCCAGTGGTGATTAAATACCTGCTCTTGCTGACAAGGCCAGAAGAACAAAACACACACCAGGGAGTGAATGAATCTGAAGGTTACTCAAAAGTTTTAATCTTGTTTCCTAAGGACTGACCCCATCGGATCTAGTTTGAATGACAAGCATGACTGCATTATGCCTTCTAAAACCTCTTTGGTGATGAGAAGATTTCAATTGCCAGATGGCGCAAAAGCAGCAAACTGCAGGAAATGTGCCATCATTTCAAAAGGCTTTAAAACATCAATGTGCTTTCAACAGAAGCTACATCCCAAAGTGTTTCAGGAAAGTAAAAAGCTTCATGCAAACATTCATTTCTGAGCAAGGTAGTCTGAAGTTGCTATGAATTTACATACAAACTGATCCAAAGAGGTAGCAGACTTACATAAGGGTGGAAAGCACTTCTCAAAGCAGTATTAGAAACAGCCACCAGTTGACTCCTTTGTAACTGTGTTTCCCCTTGAAATAAGCTTTGAAGATTGTGCAGAGCTCTCACATGTATCTTTAAGGGAATGGTGGTTTGCTGCGATTCACAAAGGTAGTAGGATTTGAACACTGATCTTTTCTCATTTTTCTTTTGTTGTTGGTTAAAAGGCAATTGTTCCTTTGTGGTTTCAAGTTTGTTGCCTTATATTTTGTTTGTTATATTTAGTTTCTTACCATGTATTTTCTTGTGTAGGCCAACAGAAAGGGACACGTTATGAAATTAATTCAACCTCCATTTTCAAGCTTTACTGTCTCAATCTGAACTATTGCAAATTTTCTGATCTCTTCCATAAGAAGGCAGCAATTTCTTTGTGCTTGAATGGGCCAAAATATTTATCTTTTATGTACACAGACTCCATATGGCTTACATGAGGTCGTATACTGCTTGCTTTCTCTTCATTTTACTCCTCCCACATCAGTAAAAAGATAGATAGATTCAGCAAACCCCTTGAGTATTGATGACGAGCTACGTACTGCAAATAAACCATCACAAAACAATGTAAAATAAGCGCATAACTGACAAAAGACAAGGTGTCACAGCATTTCATTTGGAGAGAAGTCGAAGAGAGTTATACTAGTTTTATTTGGATTCCCTTAGAAAAATGACATTTGAATTTATCAGCTGGATGCCAATAACACAGAGCATGGAAGTTTTAATTAAAAGGATGATCACAAGCATGGTGGGAAGAGAAGAATGACATTGCAAGTTGAAGAAATTCCCCCTGGCCAGGAAGGTTATGAAAGAGACGTCCATCTCATATGCAACATGTATTGTTTTTTTACTCTACTTGATTTATTTTGGGAATAAATCAACTCATCCCTCATGACTGGAATGGCCTGAGGTCTCTCTTACTACTGCCTGCCACCTGCAATTTTTGGTGCAGTACTACTATTGTGAAAGCCCAGTCCTGCAAGGTACCAAAGATATCCATAGAAGCATGAAAGTGCATCAGCCCAGGGGAGGTACAGTGATTTCAGCTCAGGTTGTTAAGTACCTTTTTGGCTTTAAAATATTTCCTTCAGCAGGATCATATGTTGTTTCTTTTTCCCCCTTTTTTTGCATGGCATTTAAAGAACTGCACCCCAGACTCAAAGGAGATTTTTTTTTTTTTTTCTTTCTTTCTGTGGGAGAGACAAGAAACAACAGAGAGAGATTCAGGACAGTGCAGTACCTGATTCAGAATGCCAATTTGTGCGGTCTTTAGGCCACACTCATGTACCCACATAAAGAGCTAACCTACCAAATCAGGATAAGCCGCTTCCTTTAGTAATATGAGATTATGTTTATGAGATCAATGGTTTTAAAAACCAGTGAGTGGATGGCAGAAAAACTCTTGCAACTCCAATAAAGCAGAGAAGAATGCAGAATGAATCTGCTTTGTTCTTTCCATAATGCTATCTCTGCTTATCATCCTAGAGGCAGCAGAAGAAAATACAGCAGAACAGCGGAGATGTCAGCCAGACACACCTCTCACATCAGGAATCAGGTGCCTCCATGCATGGCTGTAGTAACCCCTGTGCATAATATCAGCAGGAGGCTCTCCCACTCCCTTCTAGCCTCTGAAACAAAGGTTTTCAAAATAACAAACAACAGGTATAGATGTCACTAATGACAGTCCACTAATTGACTGAAAGAAGAATCCTCCTCTGTGATTGTGGAGAAAAAAAATGACCTTGGAGCAGGTCGCCTTCCATGTGGGGCAGTTGTGGCAGAAGCCTCGTTGCAAAACTGACTCTGAGTTCCTTGCAAACTAAACAACACCTTGGGATGCAGCCCACTCCTGAAGCCCTTGGGCATTGCTTCAACAGATTTGGTGCAGTGGGGAAGTCACCGAGCAGAGTGATTACATCCTCCAGTGAGACCTGGTGCACATCACAGGGCACACTGGCACCCAGTGACTCCCATAGCATGCACAAATTTATTATGTTCGAGTCTGATTTCCAGATCTGCCCTGCAAAGCAGGAAAACTGACTCCATGCCTTCTGAAGCAGAAATCTGTAAATGGGTTTCCTTTGTAAGAATCAAATTCTGTCATTCTTATTCACTACCATCTGATTCTGGAAACAGGTCTTTACAAGCAAGGAAAGACTAGGAGTTTTTAAAACTATTTTTATCTCTCTTGGTTAGAGTTCTTTGGTCACCAAATCCTCAAGTCCTTAATTATTGGGATGTTTATGTTGGTACAAAGCAAGATTGTTCATCCATCATACTTAAAACTATCCTAAAGTTTTCATGTTCCTTCTACATTTCCTCCTTGTGTGCTCATTTTGCAAGTATTTTCCTTGGAAGGGTAGATTGAGATCATGTAATGAAAAAGCTAGAAGAGATAAGGAATTCTTCTCCCTTAAAGTCAGATGTCTGCAATAGACCCCCCACATCCAAGGTAATTGCCTCAAACTTCCATTCTCAGCAGAGACAGGCAGAGGCTGGCACTTTTATACTAAGGTGCTTCTCATAATAATGTAGACACTGAAAATAGGTGAGATTAATAATGTTCCAGAGGAGCCTATTTTGAATATAGAAGGAATTTAGCCTGTTACTTTGTAAGACAGCTTAAAATTGGACTGTTGAAGTGTATCCCCAATAATGGTTAAAGAAAGAATGTGAAGAAAATATTTAACAGTCACTCTGATTTTCAGCCCTCAGTCATATTTGTGATTGTGTTCATCTGATACTTGTGTTTTGGAAATGCTAATCTGGGTCCTCATTTTCTTCACAGCAAGAACATTCCGTTCCCAGCTCTGGTGCTGCTGTCACACCAGCCATCACCAAACTACTCCTGTCACTCTACAGTTGACTGAATTCCTGTGTTTTTCCAGTTGTATGGCTTACATTTATTACCACCTGACATGGTACTTTGCATCTGAATGGTACAAGGAGGGATCTCTGGAGTGTAATACAACAGTCAGATCAAAATACATGATGAAATTTCATTAATCTCTATCAATCTATTAATTTGAAATCTCAGATTTTGAACTTTCATGAAATCTGAGGCATCTGAAAGCTGTCCATGTGATGGAAGATCTGTTTTGGTCCCCTGCGCTCAAGAAGTGTAAATGTTGAAGATACTACTACTTCAGCAAGTGTTGGTATCTCTACCCTCAGGTTACAGATGAAGTAAAATGCCATGTCAAGGTTATGGAGTGAATTGGTATGAAAGCAACTGCTGGAACTTAATTTTCTCAACCTCCCATCCCCATCAATGGAGGTGACTTTCCTCTTCTGTCTGTATCCACACGTGTGGAAATCACATCCCTGCAGGTGTTAGGAACAGGAAAGTATCAGTATCTGGACAGGCTGCACATTTATCTAACTTCCAAAATATATTCACACCTACAAGTAAGAGAGCAGGCTCCGAGTCACAGATGGAAAGAGAAAATCCAGTGCAGAGTTGTTCTCTGTTACTTAGCAGACCTCAGAATGGAGAGCCATTTAATTAAACATTGTACACCTCTGACATTTCACAGCTTGTCTTGCCCAATCAGGGACAACAGAAATAGCAATGGGTATCTGAATGCCAAGCCCTAGCTCATCTCAGTGAGATCTACAGGCACATTCAAATCCCAGATTCTGCCAATGCCCTCTGCACCACTGACACTGCTTGTGCTCTATTTTTCTGCCTGCCAAGCTCCCTAGGTAATGGCCAATGAAAAAGGACTATAAGCTTGAACAGAACTGGGTAATGGACTGTGTTTACATTGCTTATCTTAGGTAATCCATGAAATATGAGGGGGGGGTTATTGCTATTCATTGCTAGCGAAGTCCAGCCTTGGAGTAGCTCTATTAGGCTCAATGGACTAACACAGAGTCTTTGTCTCTGTAAGCTGAGCTGCACGTTCATCAAATCCTTTGTCAACTTTGCTGGTAATTCTGCATTTGTCTAATTGCTTCAGGTTTTTGAAAGGATTATGATTAAATCTTTCCTAGTAATTTCTATTTTTTTTTCCTAATTTTAAGCTGCTACATTATTATGTAGATTTACTCATCCCCTTTAGAGACACCAGTGTTCTTTCCCTGTGGTTTTTTTCTCCTTGTCTTGTTTTTCGCACTGTGCATCTGCAGA
Source organism: Buteo buteo (assembly GCF_964188355.1). NCBI lineage: Eukaryota > Metazoa > Chordata > Aves > Accipitriformes > Accipitridae > Buteo > Buteo buteo. The sequence continues at coordinate 35,199,336 of NC_134181.1, forward strand.
AGTCAGGTGCTCCTGGCAGCTCCCAGGACTAAAAGGACAGAGTGGAAGAGGTTGCTGAAGTCCAAATATGTTCAACATGCTATGCTGATGAGCTGCAATATGTTGCTTGAGTATTTCCTTTCCACATGGCCACTGCTGGCAGTGAGGCAGGATTCAGCCCTGCGTGATTAGGTACATAAGCCAGATGTGAATTTTGAGATTCATCTCTATTTTTCACAGATGCAAAAATATTAGGTTCCTAGCTTGTATCTGAGTTAATGTACTTTATGGGCACGGAGTAGCATATTTGGTTAACAAGTTATTTACTGGATCAAGAGGAAAAATTCTCCCAGGCATATTCATGGACATGACAGATTTCAGTAAACTAAATATAATCAAAAGATTCAGCTTTAAAGGTAGTGCTTCACATCATCCAGTTCTTTTTTCCACCTAATAAAAACCAAGCAGACAATTTGGGCTGGAATTTGAGTGACATAGGAAGTTCATCCCTTCTACCCTTTCTAAAAATATATATTTCCCAGTGTCCTCTTCTCACTCTGAATAGATTGCTGGTGAATGGTTAAAGCTGGAAGAGAAAGGACAGTAAATTTAGTTCTTTTACAGACTTCACTAGGATAAAGGGTATTTTCACTTGGGTTTTATTTCTCTGAAGCATTTCCAGAAATACAGCAACACACTGCTGAAGTCTCATTCCCAGGACTCAGCCCTGCGATTGACAGTGCTTTGTTGAAAAGCCACAAAGCATATCACTGTCCCATGATTTTGGTGAGCTTCCCACAGGCACAAGGATGTGCTGGGAGGAACATCCACAGCAGGTGCCTTGGTAAGTGACGACTCCTTACAGAAACTCTCTTGGGGAATTTGTGGAAGGAATCTCTGATGAGTAGCAAATTCACAACACAAGGATGTGTTGATTTGTCCAAGACTGTTGAGGATATCGCCAAATATAGCCCATGCATTTCATGCATTTAATGCTTTTGCCTACCAGTGGGTCAATTTCTGGATTAACAGTGGATTTTCCAAGGTGTTGAGCACCCATGATGACTTCAGTGGGAGCTCCAGCAATGCCAGTACTGTGGACCTCAAAGAAAAAGTGCTCCCAAGGTAAACATTAGAGTTGGAAGGCAGAATTTAACTCAGAGTATAGGATAAGCCTGTAAAAAGATTGAGAGCAAAGGCAGGGGTCATACTGTGATCACAAAGGCTTCTCTAATCCCATTGTAAGTCAATCTCTGAACATATATACATTATGCATTTAATATTGGGCCAATTCAGAGCAGCTCAAACCCCACAGGAAACCATAGCAAACAAAAATTGTATGCTGTCTTACATCCTTATCAGATTGACGGAGAGTTCATGCCAATGGGGAAGTCTGATTTTTCACAGCACTAAAAAGAACAGCTTCTTCCACATAAAAAAACCAGATAAAAACAAGTTAGTAATGAGCTCCTCAGCATACAGGATTATATAATTCACCTTTTTAAATATGTAAAAATACCTGCTGACTTCAAGTAGACTTTTAAAAGGGCACAACATAGGAATAAATGCATGTGATCTAAGAGAAACCACATGCATGCTGCAGGCCAGATTCTCTGCTGTCCAAATCTTCCACTTCAATGGACTTCACAACTTCAGGGATGCCTTGCTAACATGCATCATCTCAGGAGTGGACCCAGAATACTTTTCAGTTCTTAATTAGAATCATTGCACTAGGCATTTGTCAATACCTCTCTTTCCTGCCCCCCCGCAAGTCACTTTTTCTGAATTTGTCCAAAAGTAAATCCTTTCCTAAATGACGGGAATTGCATTAGGAAATGTCACTCTTAAAATCTGCCCTGTCCCAGGCGAGTACCTAAATACCCTAATCTCTGGGTTCTTTTGAGATAAACATTGTCTTTTTTCCTCTCCACCATCACTATTCTGATTTTTACTCCAATGAAAAATGAAGAACTAACATTAAAAAAATCCAACCTTTCTTTTTCCCCTTTTCACAAATCAGAATTTCTTTTTTCTTTTCTTGCAAGGATTTAAGGAAGAGTCCTTATAAGATATAAATGAAAGACAACATGGTCTCATCTGCTAGATTTTATGGCTCAGTGGGTTTAACACCGTATTTTACTCTGGCTGTACCACTGTCAGGTACCATGAAGTAAAAACTTAACACGGAAATATAAGAAAAAGATCTGTGTAAACTGAAAGCTTATTTTGCATGTGATTTTATACGCTACCTCACATTTCACTGGCAATATACATTTATCAGATGCAGACAAGCAGATCTACTGACATACATAATTCTTCACTGAGGCCAACTGAGGAATATTTCATGCAGAATGCCTTTCCTGTAAATAAGTGTTCAGAGAACTAAAAAAAAATAAATTTCATACTCCCTTCCTCAGTCTTTAAGAGGAGAGAGAAATTCCCCATCTGTTCTACCTGACATCTCTATCAGCATTCCTGTGTGCCTGGGGAGGTTTCAGACCTGCAGCCCCCAGCCAGAACGGAGCGAATGCAGCATAAATGCCTGCTGGATAGTTAAAGATCAGCTCTTTGGCTGCCAAATCTGAATAGCTCTTTTCTGCACCACTGAAAAGCAATGAGGATGCTTCAATGAACACTCTAGGTTGTTTAGGTAGATGAATAGTTGAAGTTGCTTTTCTGGCATGTCCTCTGTATGTAAGCTGGCACTGTCCCATGAATCTGAAAGGCCCACATGGCTTATGTTGCACGCTGCCCTCTTCGCTCAGATAATATTAGTTCACTTTTGCTATCTAAAACATGTATTCCATTAAGTTACCAAATTGATCCTAAGTGATGGTAGAGGCTTTGGATGAGAAAAAAACTCCCTTAATAAACACGTCCTGTCCTTTGCATTTGCATAACTAAAACTTGCCAGGCCAAACTTAGCACGGTACCAGGGATGCTGCAATGAACCATGTCCTGAGCAGGAGTGGTAGGCTTGAACCCTCCAGAGGGGAGGGACTGCACAGGAGAAGGACTGCAAAGGTAATTTCACCCTCACCTTCAGCACTTCTCTCACTAGAAGGAAAGAACCACCTGGACCTTGCCAGGTCCCCAAAGAGCCACCTGAGCTTGAACAGGGCGGGTGGGGGGTTTACCTGCTGGCAGAGATTGGCTTCCAGTAATATGAAAATATTAATAAGGGAGCTTTCAGGGGGGCAAAGACCTTGTGCCTTTGCCCTACAAAAGCACAACCATGTCTCTGTTACACAGTACTGGGAATAACCAAAGTTAGTAGAAGATTAGGAGGAAATCAACTTCCTTTTTCCTTGACACACTTCCTCGAGAATCCACTGCTTACAGCCACCACAGCAAATTGCACTACATATTACCGTATAAAGTGTCATCCATAGACCTAGGGATCTTGATCTTTAGCTCTTCTTCTTAGTTCATTAAAATACCAGTTTTCTATATTTTTAAAACACTGCCAACTTCAGGGATAATCCATTGCTGTGGTTTAACCCCAGCCAGCAACTAAGCACCACTCAGTCACTCGCTCACTCCTCCCTGCTCCCAGTGGGGTGGGGAGGAGAATTGGAAAAAAAAAAGTAAAACTGGTGGGTTGAGATAAGAACAGTTTAATAACCAAATTTTAAAAAATAATAACAACAATACAACTATAATAACAATAATAATAATTGTAATGAAAAGTAATATAACAAGAAGAGAGAAATTAGACCCAAGAAAAGACAAGTGATGCACAACGCAATTGCTCACCACCCACTGACGGATGCCTGAGCAGCGATCAGTCCCTCCTGGCCAACTCCCCTCAGTTTATATAGCGAGCATGACATCCTATGGTATGGAATATCCCTTTGGCTAGTTCAGGTCAGCTCTCCTGGCTATGCTCCCTCCCAGCTTCTTGTGCCGCTCTTGCTGGCTGGGCATGGGAAACTGAAAGATCCTTAACTTGGGATAAGCACTACTTAGCAACAACTAAAACATCAGTGTGTTATCAACATTCTTCTCACACTAAATCCAAAGCACACCGTACCAGTTACTAGGAAGAAAATTAACTCTCTCCCAGCTGAAACCAGGACATCTGTGATGATGGGATGTGTGTGGCACAATCTGAGGGATACTCGGCTTATATTTCAGGTCCTCTTTCTCATGTCGGGTTGTCTCTGTCTCTCTGGTACATTTAAATCTTTTGATTAAATCTTCTTACTCCACTGCTTCCTTATTGCTACTCCCCCTTTGTCTGGCAAAATTTGAATTACTACAGTACTGCACAATTCCATTCAGTGCTCTGATACTACCTCTGTGATAGGAGAAAAAGCAATTCCTAAGATAGAATGCAAGTATAATACTCTATCATTATGTCTTCTTTTATGGCTCCTAGCACCCTCTTTATGGCTGCTAATATATTGTGGCCTCTGCCTTTCACTTACTGATTTCTGCTCTCCTTCACTCAATGTGTCCTTTTTCTCACCGGAATTAACACCCCATCTCTGCTATCTCTCTTTCCTGCTCCCAGATATAATGTAGTGAAGTTCTCTTCTCCTTGTCATGTTATTCTTTCCCATCTCTCAAAGGCAGGAGTCTATATAATGCTCCACATCTTCTACAACACAATTAGCAGCCAGGATGCAATGGTCTGTACTCAGTGTTACTGTGGGCTGCTTAACGCACAGTGGGTGGGCCTAATACAAAAGTCAGAGCAGGAATGCTGAAATCTTCAGAGGACTGAAGGGAAAACTGAACTATACAAGCTTAAATATACCCTCAGAGAGGAACGTACAGGAGCTTTTCATACCTATTGGTTCTGCTGGGTTGCCGACTCTACACGCTGACTTCTACTGATGTTAAGTAACCATTAAAAACAGACGAGGTTCTATTGCAGGACAGGTAGAATTGTACAGGTGAACTGTACATATATATTATCATGTAATTTTAATTTAAAATTCCATTTGAGAATTAATAGTAATGGCCTCCCTTTCAGCTAGTCCTCTCCACTTTTGCTCTCACAGCAGCAGTATTGGCTCACGCTATCAAAAGCCTTAAGGGGAACAGGTCAGTAGAAAATCTCTGCTCTGAGCTAATACATTTCAACACCTGAGAAGCAAAAAAGCAGCAATTAAGCACAGCAAAATAAATAATTCAATAGTTAATTTGACCTGCCAGGTTGTAGAGGATTTTTTTTATATCCTACCAGATTGTATTTTAGTTTAGAAGAAGTGTCCCTGGAAAGTAATGCTGTGAGAGCCTGTAAAATGCTATAGTGCGATATAAGGCAAAAGCTCACTCGTAAATGGGGCAACTATTGTTTAAAGAAAAGTTTTTTTGTTGTCAGAGTCCTGCATATTTCATGAGAAAGTGAAGAAGTCCTTCTCTGATTCTTTATGAATTAATCTGCCAACTGATTAGGCAGGTAAAGCAGCCACAGATTGGGAGATTAAAATTGCACTGCAGGTACTTGACTTTTAGATAGAACGCAAACCAAACAGAAAGCTAATGCTCTTTTCTGTGGTAAAGGAATGGCTTCTTTTTAATTGCCTCACAAATAATCCACAGACAGCTTTGAGTGGGAGCAATCCATGTGGCCTCTAAATACATGAATATACTTTGAAAATGGGGGGAAATATTCATGCAAGATGAGACTTAGTAGGAGAATAGAACAGCAGTACTTTAACAAGGTACTTCTGCACGACTACCAAGTTTATAGGGTTATGGAGCAGGGGTAATGTTAACCTAGTGGGAAAAAAATAAAGCGGTCCAGATGGAAGGACTTCCAGTCCCTTGTAGTAAAAGAAGATGAGACGAAAATTGAAATGACAGGCAACCGCATATGCACAGGTGGACAGAATTAAAACTAGGAGGAAACAGATAGAACAAGGTTTGAGATGGCTGTCAGCAGCCCCAAAGATTGAGGGAAACAACAGGACAAGCACCAGAAGGGAACGCTCTGAGCCTCCACGTGTGGCTCTGAAACAAAGGGATATGTGATGCTTCTGGTGCATGTTTGCTATTCTCATTCATCCTCTGCGGCTACTCCAGAAACCAAGTGGTCTCAAAGCAGCTGCGCAGACTGGCTCAGCAGTATTAGTGAGACTTAAGCGCACTTGTTGAAAGGAGAGTACACCAGGGAGGGTGCAGTAAATGCAAACACTTTTTATCTCGGATATATTCACACTCTCATTTAGTGAGTAGTCTAGGTTCTTGCTATGCTGATTTCACCACTTTCTAACATTAATGCAAAGCAGTAAGGTTAAAAAAAAACCCAAACCAACCCAAAAGCAACCACAAAACCCTTTCCTGCGTACTGACACCATTGCCTAGCTTCTCTAGTAACCAGTAAGATCTCAATGTCCTTTATGGGAGTGACAACAAAATTCTCCACAAGGCTCAGAAAACTGCAGCTTGGGCAGGACAAGCACTGGGAACAGCACCCAGAGCATGCTCTCCCCAGTCCTCAATTCTGTCCAGTAGCTGATATCATCCTACATGAACTTTTGCAATGATTTGAAAGATCTAGTTGCTTTAAAAGTAAATAAATAAATTAAATGAGATCTTAAGCTTCTAGAAAACTGCTACAACTGCTATTATAGTCTTTCGTAGTCCTGGGGAAAAAAAACAGGGTGAACATAAACCAGGTGCACTACAAGACTTATTTTATTGCATCTTCCATTTTATAAAGATATTCATGAACATATAAAAATAAACACTCCACTCCTTTGCAATTAAGTTTCTCTCTGGTTGTAAGTACAGCTATTTTTAGCTTTAATTTGGGGATATCTCCCAGAACTGCAGAGCATAATCAGCTCCACCATAACCCTGCATCATCATTATCAAATACCAAACTATCTTTGGAAAATACACATTTTACATACTGAAGGTCCCAGCAGCCCTTTTTCAGCTGACTGTACTTATCAGTTCCTCCAGTTCCCACTTCCAGTAATGCCAAATACTGGCCACTAAGTGGTGCTACAAAGGTTTACTCCAACTGCAGATCTGGCTCACGAAGCCCAAAATTCTGCTTGCCACAGTCAATACGGCTCCCTTGCAAAACAAAGGGAATGAGGAAAAGCGTGCTAATTTCAAGCCCCATTAAAAATCTAGGAAATATGCAATGTTTCCCTCAAACGTAAATGCAGGAAAATTTATAAGGAAATCAGATTGATATTCAAGTTTCTAAGAAGAAATGATAGAAAATGACAAGGAGATAAAAAAAAGTACTTGAAAGCATGCATCTGCCTCCAGCCCAGAGCCTCCTTAATGGTGTCTCCCCATTTGACTGCTTTGGAGGTTTCATATTCATTGTGGTTTAAATTACTTCTCTCTCCACTGAGCTGTACTAGAGCAGGCACAACAGCTTTTTTATGGATCTTGCAGCCATTGAAGAAGATTGTCAGCAATGTTGCAATAATCAAGAATATTATTCAAAAGTAATTGCTAATGTGATAACACCAGCCTGCAGCCATCTCATCCCTACAGTTTTTCAGCTTCTCTGTTGCTGAGTAAATCTCACAGCCTTTGAGACACAGGGCACAGTGTAATAGTACTGCTGTCCCTGTAGGAATACCCAACAACTTACCAGCCAATGTTGAATTCAACGTGAGCGTCAAAGAATCCGACGACAGGAGAGGTTGCTGCTTTCCAGCCTTGGATTCTGGCTCGAATCAGTCCTTCTCGTTTGTTATTGCGCACTATTTTCACCAGACCTGGGTATCTTTTATTGACATACTGGTCCAGATTAAATTTTAGCTCAACTGCAGGACAAAAAAAGCCACACAAAAATATTCAGAATGAGAAAAGCCTTGCAACATTATGTTTTACTTTGATTTATTCTGCAATAGAAAGGGAAAGAAATCCTTAAATATTCCTAAACCGTTAGTCAGTCTCACAGATACAAACCAAGTACTGCGGTTGTGGCATGGACTAGTTCCAGGGGTATCAGCTCAGAGAAATTCTCTACGCATCAGAGCAGTTACTGTTAGACTTGCACAGATTTAATATGGCCTGATGGATTTGAGTATTGTTTTGAAGAGGTAGTTTGTCTAAATGTTTTTAAATATTTACTATTCTAATTCTCTGATGATTTGCATTAGGTTACAACTGGTATCTGGAGGAACAATTCTGACCTTATAGCAGTGTAACATGGGAGACTGGTGATTTTTAATTTTTTTTCTGATCTATGCTATTCAGTAAGAGTTTGAAAAATAACCTCAATGGATTTTTGATCAAGAGCTAATTCAGATCAGAATTAATTTCCTTTAATTTTAAGGGTTTTCCCTTAAATATAATTAAGACTCCTCAATACCAGGCTTCTTTCCCATTGAACTAAATAGATATTGAAGATTTCAAATAGACTTCTTCTCCTTTGTTCATTTTCAGGCATTCAAACACAGATGGAGCAGAACTCATTCACTCCTTTATTCAGCTTCGTTTCAATAGGCTTATAAACAGGCGAATTACCAAAATGGTCTCTGTATTTTTTTAAATCAATCTAGTTTGGTAATTCATTTACACTGCAACTTACTCATAATGAGGTTTTTACTCAAATATATTTATTAGGAAAACTAGTAGAAGCTTCCAGGACATTAGAAGCCTCATTCTTCTCATCTATATTACACAGTAGAATCATTATCATTGGAATCAAAGACCTGATAAATCTCCAGTTATCTAAAAGAATGACAGAGAAAAGCCACATAAGAGTTCACAGAGACAGCAAGTCCAATTCTTCTCGGTATTACATTGACTCAAACGCTTTGCAATCTCACATAATTACTCCATAGGTTACACTGCCATAGCTGAAAGAATTAGACAAAAGGTTTCTTAAATCTGTAGGTTTTTTAACTTATTTTTGTTTTAGTGATTTGTTCTCTCAACCCTCCTTTCTCTTCAGAGATCTTGAAGAGCAACAGCAACTTAAAACTGAAAGATTTAAAGCTGTTGATCTATGGAGGAAATACTAAACTTAAGCCTTATTTTAACAAATACGATTTAAGAAGCTGCAACAGTTCTAGAAGTCTAAGGTATAACAACTTAAAACACAACACTATCACCTTTATCCTAAAAGTTCTTCAAACCCGACCATCCTATGAAACATGTTGATCAATAGCACCCTATATGCTCAGCAATATTTTGAGTTTTGATCACTTTAACAGAAGTGGTTTTTTTACATTAATGAACCAGATGACCTGAATGTTGCATGTGCTTTGTGCCCATTCTGTTTCATTCTCATAGTCTAATTTACTCCCTACCTCAAAAAAAAAAAAAAAAATCAGACTCAGAATCTGATATTATCAACAACTGTTTAAATCATGAAGAAGCAGAGTGTGCTGCCATGTAAAAGAGTAGAAACTATCTTTAAGGAGAATCTGTAGCCCCACTTCTCCTTGGAAGCAGAATTTAAACTTTTAGTTTATTAATAGTGATATTCCTCTGGATCTGAAAATATGGAGAAAAGTGTCATTTCTATATTAAGATTGCCTATACAAATGTCATTCATCCTGTGAGGATTTCGATGAAATCAACAGGGTTTATCCACCTAATGTTTATTTGTCATACAAATAGTTAATATTTATTCACGGCTTTGTGCAAGTGGCTCAGTCAACCCTCTCATCAACAAACACAAACTCTTGTAATTTCTACTGACTTCAGTAGAGGTATATTAATTCACACCAATTTATGATCTAGCTTATTAGCCATAAATCAGTGGCTGCATGTATGACCTTCGTCCCCTGGCTGTTTAAATGCAGAATGACTCAATGCTGTTTCATCCCAACATTTAAAAAAAGCATTTCAGCTAGTAGTGACCAAACTGCCTTGATTTACATTTCACGTCCATTAACCACACAGGATACAGTACTTAGAGGAAAAGTTACGTGTGTTCACCATTGTCACTGTTGTCATCCACCAGAATGATCTCCTTGAGCAAGTGCGATGGGGTGTGATTCACAACACTGTGCACAGAGCGCAGGATGACAGAGAGCGCCTCGTTTACAAATATGAAGACCACAGAGATCTGTGGCAGGTCCTCTGGGTAGGTCATCTGTTTGCACCTGGAGAGAGGAAAGAAAGAATTAAACCCCAAGTAACCACTGGGAGGTAAAATACACTGAAGAGTGTCCTTTCCTCATTGCTCTCCAGCATATAGGGACTTGCAGGCTTTGTTCTTTCTAATCCCAAACAAAGACGTGGTAAAAGCTCAAAAGAAGCAACACAGCTAAGAGCAGCAAACTTTCCATCAACTCAGTGAAAACCAAAGTGCATCTGCATGCACACAGACTTGCAGTGGCTCTCATTCTCTGGAAGGTTAAAAGCATCTCTTGAAAACCAAAGGAATATCCAATGACTTTGCTCGAAAACAACCTGGAGAAGGCCCACAATACTATAGCCTGTCTGTGCTCCCAGGCGAACCATCGGAAGGTCCGCTGTTAACTCAGAATTAGATCTCATACTTTTAAAACCAGGACCCACTCAAGTAAATTTTGCATTTGCCACCCTTTCCAATTTTGCCGTTTGTGCAGCAATAACAAATGCATGATGTTTGCTGTGCAGACAGGCACTTGCTGAAATATTTGCAAAACATCTGCTCCATCGGAGACGTCACCTTGGTAGGCAGCTACATCCTGAAACTCCTTTTGTGCTTGCTCAGTGATGCAGATACGTTACCATAGACCATTTTGGGAAGCAAAAACGATGCCTGGAGAAGTCACATGGCACAGAGCAGAGCCTCTGCTTCCCAAGCCCCCAGCCCATGCCCCTCTGTAACACCACACTGCCTCATTTTAGTGGAATTCTCTCCCACTAGCAAAGATGTTAACTTTAAAAAATTACCTATGTGTTCTCACAGTCAAAAGCCATTCAGAATTACCATAGCAATTACTGAACCTGCTCTCTCAAATACTGCTAATGATATCACAGGAAATGACTTTTCCTGCTCTTATCAAACTTTCTGACCCCTTAGCTCATTACTTTGGCATAACAATCTCTTTTTTTACCCACTATCAGCAGTCATGGGGACGGGGAGGGTGACAAATGCTCGACTGTTGGGTAACCTCTGGAAATCAGTTATGAATTCTAGTAAAGTGCAATTATTCATAATTCCTACTCATCCCAGCACTATTTGCTCAGAGATCTGAGCACTTGTCATGGATTACAGTGTTACCATAGCTACTTACTAGCAGCTTGTGGGGGGCCTGTACCATACAGAGGACCACTGTGTAAAACTTCTGGCTAAGCATCATTCTTACAAAATCTAAAAATAAACCTGGAACAAGGACAGAGATTTACAGGAGCTGTGAATGCTCTGACACAGCCTCCTTTTTGAATTTCTTTTTTGAATGTGATTTTCCTCTTGACCGCACCAACATATCAAAGAAGTCCACCAGGAATACTTCACTAAGAGGAAGGAGCCATCAGCTAAAAACATGGACCTTGCAAGATTTCCCTTAATGAGAGACATCTTTGATCTGACAGCAATTTGCTTCAGAGCCTCACTTGTATCATCAGGACATAGCAAATTGCATCTCAGTAAATGGGACTGGTACCCAAGGAGTGGGTACATTGCTGGCAGAAGTGAGGCAGAAGATGAAGCCTACCCCAGGCCATGGATCCTGGTGGGGTCCTGCATCAGCACTCAGAGCTAGCAGGAAAGAAGGGAAGCAAAGAAACCATGTAGCCGAAGTCTGGAGACAGCAAGGAGGCTGTGGCAGAGGAGGAAGAAGTGCAGTGAGAATGAGAGGGCAGTCAAAGCGGCACTTGCAACGCAGAGGGACAAGCAACAAAGGAAAGGTAGGATGAACACAAATGTCAGAAGCAGAGAGGCATGTGTGGAAGGACCAAAGTAATTTGACTAGGAAAAGACAGGGAACCACTGAAATAGCACAAGACCTCAGTGGATAAGGCTGGACTTCCTTTATCTTCTGATCAAAGAATTTTGCTGAACTTTTCTGGAGTTAAAAGTATTTGTTTTCTTGGTAAGTGGACTGAAATGCCTGGGCACCCAGCTATGTGTTCCTGTCCAGACTGAAAAGCTGAGTGGGACTAATCCCCAGTGCTTTTCCTCCATCCTCCCACTTACATTCCGAGACAATCGGTATTTCTAATTCAAGCTTTAAAACCAGCACGCCTAAACCATAACCTCCACTTTTGATTTATTTGTTCTTCATCATATTAAATCAATGCATTATCCTAAGCGTCACTCCATGATCTCACTGGTTCACAAGCCTTTTCATGCCATGGTTCTCAATGATTACTTACATTGTAGGACATCATGGACTACTTTAGATAAAAGGCTGGTTTGAATTTGTTATCCCATCTGGGTTAAGTCGTTCCTATTACTTCTCACTGCAACCTTCCTTGTGTCAGTTCTCCCCTTTTTCTGTTAGCAGGATGTAGTTGAAAAACTGCATTATGTCTGCATTTGGAAAGAGCGCTCCGACCATTACCTATTAGAATATCTTGGGTAAACCCACTGCAGCAGGAACATGCAGATGTGCAAAGGCAAACCTCAGAATTTAGCAGTGGTTTAAAAGCTGTCGTAATTTTATTTATTACAGCAAAGATGAAGAACAGCAAAAGAAGCTGTCCAGCTAAGTAGACTTTTCAAAGTACAGCAGTGATTTAGGAGCTTATTTCCTGCAGACTTCCAGTCAACCTTGAACTCCCAAATTCTTAAGTCACTTCAGAAAATGAGATGGATGTGCTGAGGTAGTCAGGAGAAAGTACTGGTCCACTAACAAACACTTCTGATGATGTCTGAGAGCACGAGCAATCCCAGTCAAGGGGCCTTTCCTTAAAAATCAGTGGGTGCTTAAGTGCTTTGTTGGATTGTCGCCCAAGTGCTTCCCAATGTATTCTGTAATTAGATACCAGCTGCAGCAATTTACAGTTAATACTTCCTTCATTCCAAGAAACTCTAACCAGCAATTGACACTCTGAGCCAAATAGCGACATTAGCAAGTCACATGCAAGGATGCTCTACCATCAAAGCACAGCCATGCCCACTGTCACCTTACAACGCCTTTGCAGCTTCATTCTTGGCAGGATGCTGACAACAGACCGAGTGCATTGCAATGGAACATTCAGTCACTTGTGCCTGTATGCAAGGTTGAGAAAGTCAGAGTGTCTGGAGGACACATGAATTCCTCCTTAGTGTAGCCCTTGATTTTGGCCCTGGAGCATGGCAGCAGGAGAGAGGTCATTCCAGAGAAGTTCCAGGAAAAGTAAGGCTATAACGAGGCTATTGACTTTCAATAAGGCATACGCACCCTCTCAGAAAATGGTTGGAGCAGCAGTCTGGAAACAGAGAGAAAGCATTGGGCAAGAAATCCATGAGCTAAAGATGGAGGAGCTTAACGTGAGATTAGTCACTTTTATTATCTAGTTTGAGAAGAAAAGTAACCAGAAGATGAAGACAGCAAACTGTACGAAAGTGTCCTAGCAAGGCACACCCTTATATGCTTCAACCTGACCACCAACAGGACTTTGCTAAGAAATTAAGAAATCGTCCATTTCTGGCAGTCCTGATACTGTGCAGTAAAGTGCCTGAGTGTTTAAGACAGCCCTTCTCAGGGAGCAGAGGCTTGGCTGCCCTGCTCTGGGAGCCCACAGCACCAGCACTACGCCCAGAACTCTGCCAGGGAAGGGAGCTAGGTACCACCATGGTTTCCACTTCTCTGTGCTAGGTCTGATCACATTATGAACTGTTGCAACTGGGTGCAGGAGGACAATTACAGTAATCGATAGCCAAATCTTGGCCTCATTAACATCTGTCTAACAGTACTGAGTTTGGGAAGAACGTAGAGCATACATTTGACCTCTGTGGTAGCTAATGATGGCCTAAGCTGGCCACACATAGGTCACCTTTAATATTACTGTGAATCTAAATTAGTATTATGAACTGTCATCAAGTCTCACAGCGTACAATCAGCAAAGGACTTCAGGTCTGCATGAGAAGCAATGCCTCTCTCTGGGGCAGATGGGTAAGCTGTAGAGAAGCACACCACTGGATGCATTTAGGACTAACGATTCTAAGCAAAGATTGATGGTGCCATGGCTAAACATTTCCATGGGCCAGCTGAGGATGGATTAGACCTGATATGGGAAACAGCCCTTCAGGCACCTTCGTACAACATGCCAAGCATCAAACCTGAGGCATTCTGCTGTTGTCTTGGGAAGAGTCTTTGAGTGTTCTTGCTCTGTATTGGCTACTGCAGAGCTTGGCTGGCAACCCAGAGGTATTTCCTTTGTACGTGACAGAGAGCTTGATGTCAGATCATTTTTCTCTACTCTGAAGATGATTTTCACTCATTCTTTCTTTTGCATTGAACCGGTTCCTTAAATGAACATTTCCCAGCCAGCCCCCTGAGTCCAATTGTGAGCACTGTCTATGCAGGCATAAGAAAATAGGTAAGGCTCTTCAGTTGGCAGACCAGAACCTTTGAAAAAAAATCATGTACTAAGACAAAAAAGGTTACAGATTAGAAACTGGGACAACGAGAAAACAAAAGCTTCTCAGCTGCACATAAGCCTGCTCATGGCAGCCCTGTGAGCTTGTAGGCAATAAAGGGAAGGAAATTTTCTTTTGTCTGAACCTTCATTCCTTGATAGCTGTGTTTTTCTATTTGTATCCGATCCAATGGAAACCTGTGAAGTCCTCTATTTATCAGAGCTGGTCTTACAGTCCATTTGAGTTGCACTATTTTTTGTGAAGGGCTGACAGTACAGCCATGCAGGTAGTTCAGCGCATTACCAAGGAAAGAAAAATCTTTCCTACTCTCTTTCACCTGCTGTCTCTCCTGTCTGCATACTTGCTAAACTCCAAAAATGAGTTTTGCTTGCAGACCGTAATATACTGAGTTTGGAAATGGATTAGGCCATGCATTTAGAGATTTCTGACAGCTTTACCCTTCAGGAAGAAATGCAAACAAAATTAAAGCTTCTTCATGAATCTTTAAAGTATTTAATACAAGATATGTTTTTCCAATGAACCACTGGGATGGAGATGACTGTGGGCTTGTCTCCTTCACAAACTTGATGAAATTGCTGGGCATGAAGAAACCTCCTCTGCAGTTCTAGCACAAAAAAGCCCCAACATGCTCCATACCTTGAAAGCTGCAGAATGGTCTGTGTTCATGTTTTATAGCCACAGCAGGGGAAAGAGGTGTAACAGCACTTCATTGGGTACATGATCAATGCAAGAACAAAGATAAATATTTAAAAGATTATTGAATCCTTGCTCATTGATGCTAACAAATACTACTTTTAATCACCAGGTCAATGTGTGTTTCGAACGCAGTTAAACCAAAGGCTCAGAGTAATCTTACATACACGGTTACCTTTTAGTACCTAAATGCTGCTGTGACTTCCGTAGGCAGATGATTTACAATAAATAAATCACTAAATTTAGTGGCTGGTTCAATGCCTGATTTCTTTCACCAGAAAACCACTGAGGCTTTGCAGTTAGTGCTAGATGTAATAGTAATTTTTCAGATGCAGAAATAAACTCGCATTCCATTCTTGTTCCGCATTGGCACAACAGTGAAAATGTGACAAGCTGCAAACATTTCTTTCCCCAGCATGGGGTTCAACTGCTGACCAGTCTGCGGCAAAAGCAATGACAGGCTACAAAACTGATTAGCTTCATGGATCATGAATCTGTCAGGCAGAGGGCTCCAACTCCTTCCTAATTAATTCTCCTTCTCAATAGAAGGTGTTAACTGTATTGTGCCATAAACATTCTCTTTCTATTAAGCATGGATTTTTCTGCCTTATCCAAAAGGAAAAAAAAAAAACCTACCAGAGAAGTTTTTAGTTCAAGACTTGCTCTTACCTTCTCCTCCTGTTTTGCAGCTCAAGGACAGCATTCACTAAGAATCATGTAATATAAATACTCAAAACTGTGAACAAGGGAGCAGTGGTACAGAACACTGATGGTCTACGTATCTTGAGAGAAGCAGCCCATTGTATTTACAACTAAGGTAAAAAGAGAAGTGACAGTTGCTTTCAGAAAAAGCCTAGAAACTATGATGATACCAGAAGATACCTTTTTACCACAGTTATTTCTTCACAGTCTGTGTTGCTTTATGGAACAGCCTCCACTTTGATTTATCATATGGAAGAAAAATCAACACCTGCTCCTTTTTCCTGAATTTATTTGGGGAAGTGCAGATACAAGATACAGTGCAATTCTTGTTGGTGCTGTAAGCTTGGTAGTCTAGGCAGCTCCAAAAAAACACCAACACTGATGAACAAAGGAATTGGTGGGTGAATTTCCTGCCCTGAGTGACAGCTAAAAAAATTGGGCTAGTTCTCCCTCTGCCTCTGCAAGTACTGTAACACTCCTATCAGTATTCGGACATTCAGCATTAACATTGACTTCCTGCATCCACCTGTTTTTTGGGTCCTCAGCAAAGAAACTATTTGCCAAAGCAACAAAAGCCAATTTTGAATTCTACTGCCTGATTCTTCTTGAAAGAACAAACTGAACGACAGTTTTGCAAGAACTGTATGTAATGCCGAAGAAACGACTGCCCTTTCTATTGCTCGAGAGATCATCTTCACAGTATGTGTTACTTAAAACACTCCTCTGTAAGGACTTTACAGTCTCTAAATGGTCAGCTTCCCTGAATAACTTCTACCCGACTTCAGTTGCTCCCTTGGCCACACTCCATGCAGCATGTTCTCAGCAGTTATCCCTGAAGAAGATATTCATTAAAATAAAGACACCTCAACTGTTCCTGAGGACAAACTGTGTCTGTTCCTCCTCCCACAGTGTTTCAGTGCTTCATATTAAAGGGGAGTCAGGGGAAGTCAACAAAAATAATCTGTCCTCCAGCTTTTCTGGTTCACAGTGATGTCGATGGTCATTTTCAGGATTATAATAAACTGAGATCTTAAATCTACTCCATTCTGTGGGAATTCTCAGCAGCTTTTTTTGCATGCCCCCTTGACACATTTTTCTTTATTTTGCATCCAAAAGTCTAAGAAAGAAGTCACCCACATTCATCAGAAAGAAATCAGGCCAAAACCTTGTTTCTGTGCTAATCTCAAACACTTCCTGTATCAAGGAAAAGTGTCCTTTTTTATCAGCCAGAAACAAATGATTCCAATATGCCATGAGTTTACCAGCACACATCTGGTAAATTCCCCACATTCCCAGGCTGAACAATCGGACTTCATGCCTGTAGGATTTGCAGAATGAAGAACAGCAGCAGGCTCTTTAAAATAAACGTCTTTTATATCTTTGGACTCTCTCTTCTCTGTCCTATTTCCTACAGAAAAGACCAAATTTACAGTAATTTCCATCCTGTAATACTTCCATAAAGGAGAGCGCCCTTTCAAGCTGGGACGTGGGTAGTTCCACAGGTAGGGTAAACCTCCTGACGAAGTTGCAAAAACACACATGGGACAAGTGCTTCCTGAGAATCAGACATTAATTTTTGTCCTTTTACCTTTCTTTTTAAATTCCAGGCCAGTACAACCAGGACTAATTTCTCTGTGCAAAAAAACCCAGCACATGTTTGTATCTTTTGGGTTTTATCACACCTGCTGCTATATTTGGCTTAATTCCTCCCATCCCTATGACAAATTGTTTTATGTGTATGGTAGAAAGCCCTGAGAACTGTCAATCAGTGACTGATAGCACAATATATATGCATAGTTAACACATGCAGCATTAAGATGGCCCCACTTGTAAAGAATTTTAACCCTTAAATTTAAGATTATTAGACTCTTCAAAAGTAGCTGCTAGTCACTTAAAATAAGAGGTCTTGTATTTCAGTGAGCTATTTCTGACTTTCCTCAGGCAAATAATACCAGAAACATGCCATCATGTCGAACAGTCATATTGATTTATATATATAAAAATGCTAAAACTAGTTCCAATCACTTTTAAAACAAGCCCCTTTATTAACATGAAAAATGGCTAAAAGCTCATGCTCAGATCATTCTTTAGTAAAAAGTATTTGCCTTTTTTTGCTAACTTAACTTGAGTCACTAATATGTTTTGAAATACCATCTGTAAAAAATTTCCACTCTATCCCCTAGTGTGCCCATTCAAATCTGCCTATGGCTGTATGCATGCTGCATCACAAAGCATTAGGCTGATTGGAAGTTAATGGAGAAGCTGAAATCTGCTTTCAAATGCTTTTCAAAATCCCCAAAGAAAATGTATCCCCCATGAGACTTTTTTTAATGGTGCTGCACTTTAAATTTAAGGAAGAGCCCAACTAAATTCCAAATGATATGTATTTTGCCTAATTTTAGGTGATTAAACACTAATGGCTTATTTAGATTTGTCAAGTGATTCTCAAGATCTCTGAAAGATCCCGGTCCCTGTTTCAATCGGATTTTTAGCTTGCATCCTTCAAAAGTAAAAACTAGACAAGAGTTGTCTTAAAAAAGTTACACGTAAAGATGGTCTTGCAAAATTCTTCTTTGAGACTGGAGAGCTCTTTGAACTTGAAGTTAAGTGAAATACAAACATCAGTGAAACCAATGAAGTGATACTAAATAAAGACAAAACTAAAGGCAGTTTGCCAATTCACAATAGCAGTGCTTTGATTCGAAGTTCTTACTAGCAAAATATATTCAGGAAACACTACCTTTTGTGCAACTTTTTGAAACTTAATTCTGGGAACTATGATGTCCATGGAGGAGAGAGAAAATACTCTCAGTGCTTTGCCTAAACCCAGACCTCATATTTCAAATAGGAAAGGTTCACAATGAGCCATTCAAGAAGCCAGAAAATGTTTTCTAGGGTGCATTCACAAAATTGGCTGCTACCCTGTGGCACCACTTCTTGTTCCTGCCACCAAGGGTCATTGCTCTCCAGCTAGCAATGTGAAGTCAGCTATTTAGCTGCATTTCCAACAGTGATTTCTAGCAGATTTCCCATTAAGAAGTACTCTTCCACTCAGGGTGATGCATCAAGATCCCAAAAAAAGACCTTTATGGCAAAGGAAGAATTAATCCCAGCATGTCTGCAGGGAGTAAGAAGGTAACAGCCCAGATATCCAAAAGTGGACTACGTATCTTAAGATACCACCTTCTCTGAAATGTCTCTCCCATTGTACTCCAAGTCTATGCCAGACATAAGGGAAAAATAGTGGAGTGGATGAAATCAAAGGAATAATTTTCAATAAATAATGTATAAGAGTAAACTCTCAATTTTCCATTTGCACAGAACAGCTTGCTGTACCCTTGAAGCTATTTGTTATTCAGATAATAACATGTAAATACAGAAAGTTATCCTTGACTATTAAAAAAATTTACTGCAAGTATTTAATATTAAAAATTCAAGGTACTTTTGTTTAATTTTGACTATCTCAATCCCTCAGCTGATGTTGTTTGTGCGGGACAGAGGCTGAGTATCACAGTGTTATCTAGAAATGTAGGGCAATAAAAAAGTTTTCAAGGTAACTGCTGTAGAGCTCTTCATGGATTTCATTACAGGTTTGCTGTCACGTTGCAGTGTGGTAGTAAGGAGGAGGATAGCGGAATGCAATCATTTTCCACTATTACTTCAGCTAACAATGTTTTTTATGGTCTCGGGAGGACATACAACAATGTTTGGCAAACAATCCTTTCTGTAATGGGCTCCAGTGCATTTCACAGGAGACCAGCTTTAATCTCTGGTCAAATCCAGTTATGCAGCAGAATGTTTCTTTGTACCTATGTACAAATACAGGACAGTTGGAGGAGTAAACAACCAAATGGCAGTAAACTGAGTAAAAAAACTGAGTAAACCTATCCCCTCACTGCCTCCCAAAACCGTAACTAGAAGCTCTTCATTTTGCCTTGTCCCAGCAGTTACAAAGCTGGTCGTAGCCCGGAAAGGTAATGCTTCCCTGGTAATCACAGCACTTGGTGTGTTGAGGTGATGCAGAAGCTGATTTGACTAACCAGCAATGGCCTTGAAGTGTTTGAACAGTAGTCACAGGGTTTTTCCTCTTGCTTTAAATGATCAATTTCTATCAGAGTGAAAACAGACCAAGTTTATGGTATGTGGGAAGAATTATGGTTCAAATAGAGCAGTGTTCCAAGAACAAATGCATAGAGAACATTGATTTAGCACTGAAAATGGGAGCATTAAATCCATGATGTTTAGATGCTTTATATGGGATTGAGCAGAGAGCCTGGTGGTAGTAGCAGCATGTTTATAAAAAGGCATGTCTCTGAGTCAAGCAGAGAGGACAAATGAAGGTGCATGCGCCGTATGTAGTTCCCTCGGTAGACAGGGGTAGGAAACTGCCTGACAAACTAAGCCTCTTTAACAACAGATGACGGAGCGCATCCAAAGACCTCAATGAACTCTGGATCAGGACTCTGCAGGATAATTTACTGGGCAAAACCAGCTTTGTGAAAACCCAAGAGCAGTCAAGTCCTGAAGTGCAGATGGGACTTTACTCGTCTCTACATCCTTCCCAGTGATAGTTGCAGGATTGTTCTTTGTGTATTATAGCAACTTTATGAAATGTCCTATTCAAGTAAAGCAGTTAAGCATGTCTGAACTTCACTGGGGTCACTCATACTCTTAAAACGAGGAACATATTTAAGTGCTTCATTGGACTGGAGCCTAATTGCACTTTTATAGCTTTTGTTTAAATTAGAGGCTAGCTAGAGGTGAATAGCACAGTATTCAACAATTTCATGCAATTAGAAGTTAAATGTTAACAACAGCTTCTTACCTTCTAATTATTTTGGGCTCTTAGGAAACTCTTGCATTTTAATTTAATTTTGGTTACATTTAGAAATAAAAACATTTTTTAAAAATCCAGCCACATTTACTGTCTAGCACAAAGCTAACATATAGGGCACACACTTCATAACAGCAAAACACTTCAACTTCAGAAAAACAGGTCAGCATATGCTTAGTCTTCACTCAGGTTGACAGAAACGAGGCACATATCTTAGACCAGGCAACGTACTTAAGTATGATTGTGAATTTGAGCGGGCCAAGGCCACACGCTAGTCTCTTCCTGAGTCTGAGAAGCTATGGCCATTGTCACACTTCAACATTGATACGCTGCTCTTGCCTCAGTCTGCCTGCAGAGAACCGATTTCCTTTTTCACTTTGGTGTTTTTTCCTACTTGCCCATAGACGTTTTGAAGTCACATCCTCAGTGCTTGCAGATTGAAATTAATTTCTCATCAGAAAGAAACCTAGAAGTGAGTGCTCTGCACTGGGGAAACAGATTATTCCCATTAACTGTCTGCCCAGAAGGCTGAGGCTGTGTGCACAACCATGCCCTTCTTCATCCCTCATCTATAGGCAGCCACATTCACCCTGTTTCATCCAGACTATTTGCTCAAACCTGTACTTAGAAAAACTTTCCCCCCACTGCTTCCAGAGATTCCCAGATCTGTCAGGCAAAGGAGTTGACTGCTCCTCTGTGAGCAAACAGAACACAAATTCCCTGTCTCTTGGGTACACGTGGGTTAATAACACCAAGGCAATAAGCCAATGAACTAGCTGTAGGTCATGCATTTGTTTTCAGGCAGTGTAGAAAATACAAGAGCAAAGCTTCAATGTCATTTTTATCTTGAGTTTAATGTAAACTGCACCATGGCCCTCTGGGAGAACTGTGTCCTAATGAAACATCCACACAGGGGATGAAAGCTTACCCCAGTTGCTGAAAGAGACAACTGTTCACTTTGTGGATGGAAATAACTAAAATTTATGCCTTTTCCTCTGGAATTTTAGGGGTACAGTCTAACTTAGCAACAGCACCCAAGGGTATTTTAGTGCACTGTTTTAATTATTATTGCTGCTATTAATAGTCTACCATTAGTCAAGTCTGAACTACTGTCTGCCAGAGAGGTGTGTTTCATACTACCCTAGAGGCTAGCCCAGTGCTAGGTCATTCCGAAGACAAAATACTTAAATGCAGACTAACAAAAATCTGGGAGCGTAGAATAAATAATATACTCATCCCTTGGAGCAAAAAAGAAAATAAACTAATTAAGGAACTATTTGACAACCTGAAGGCATCTCACACAGGTAAAATGCAACTCCAGAGGGCTTAGTTTCTAGAAGCTGAGAAACAAGGAGCTTTGCACATAAGCAATACACAGAGATGAAATCTGTAATTTTAAGATGCCTAATGCCTCACTGATAAATCCTGCCACACCACCACCACCAAAAATTGTATGTGCACTTCTTAGACCAAGGGGATTTGGATTTTGCCTGATGTCTGCGTGACAATTATCCCCGTTTTCTCTGTTGAATTCAGACACATAAGGAGATGTGTATTTGTGCTGGGTAGCCAGCTCTGCTGTTCTCCATTGTCATTGCTTAAGTGATCCCTACACAATATATTAGCTAGATCATAATTCTCTACAGAAAACAGGGAATAATGTTGCCTCCTCTTCTGTCACTACTGTTAACCTTCTGTTGACCAAGGGCCTTCCAGCTTTCTTTCTGGGGAGGGGAGATGTATATGCTAATCTGTACACCAAAGGTGGTCACAATAACGTACAGAGGATTCTTAACTTAAGAAATTGCAGCCCATACCAAATTTCTTTGCAAAGAGTAACTTTGCTTCAAATATTCATGAATTATAGACTTAGGCTAGTCATCTTTCTAAGACAGAGCATTTACTTGCACACTGAAAAAAAATAATACTAGAAACACAGAGCACGCCGTGCATTTCCCCAGTGACCCTGCCTGTACAATACTTCAGCTAGTTAAAAGCTCTGTCACAAGTTCTGTGTGAAAAATGAAATTTCCCAGCTGAGTTTCCTCAGTGCTCACAAGACTATTCCTCTCAATGCACAGAATCATCAAGAACCACAGAGATCAGGAATCTGGTTTTACACCAGAGTTTACACCCTGAGCTCCTCCTGCTATATGCAGAAGAGAGTGGGTTTTTCACCACCTTGGAGTTCTGAGGCTTAGTAACACATACCGCATGATGCTCACTTTACAAGGGTTATTTAAATGTGCCTGAACAACCAAGAAATAGACAACAGTGATCAGCCTGGTGCTGGCTTTACAAAGGAGCCAACAAGGCACAGGCCTGGAGCTCCTGCTCCTCAGGGCTTGCACCATATTTCAAGAGAAGTCTCCAGGTGGGAACAGTCAGCTGCTGCAGGATTTCTTGTGGCCAAAAGGATGCAGGCCAAAATTGCGCAATGATTTCTTATTAAGACAGCCAGTTGGTTTGGTAGAAATTTAGAGAAAAGAGTGCACAGACTGCATGGGAAGCAACTGTCCCTGGACCTCCCCTGGAGTTGCACCCGGCAAGGTGACCTGGTTTGACTATGGTTTGGTTTTGAGACCACAGCAGAAGGTTTAGAAGCAATACAACAGAAGCGAAGAATTTTTCAGAAAGCTGAAGGAGCGGGAAATAGAGGCCCCATACTTCAACACCATAAAACTATCAGACAACTTAACTGACAGGTGCTGTTTCAGAGAAACGAAACCTCAGAAAGCATCTGGATCAAGCCAACCAAGACAGGGAGCTTACAGCGCTAGCCTGTAACTGTCAGGTACTTCTGGCTCTGGATAGTTTTAAGAGTCTCTCACTTTTATCAGCACTAAATTCACTCAAAACAGGAGACACAGGCGAAACAAGCAAGAACTGACACTATTAAAATGAAACACTGCATCAACTTGGAGTTCACAATTCAGTTTTATTTCAGACAGAAGAGTAAATTGTCTGACATTTTGGCCTGTTCATGTTTTTATCACAAAGACGCAACAACAGCTAAAAAACCTTGATGTTATTTGACCTGAAACCTTGACTTTCGTACACTATGAAATCTATCCAAATAAAATAGGAACCCAAACTAGCTAATTTTTAAAGTTACACCAGGAAGGCATTTGGAGATAATACTTATCTCACATTGTGAGCAGAACTAAATTTGCATGCATATTTTAAGAAAGAAAAGGGGAACATCATCTCAAACCATTAGAATAATTCCTTCAAAGCTGTAAGAAGGATATCAGGTGTAGTGTAAAAGAGAAACATGTAAGGAAACATAAAAGGAAAAGAAATACCACCCTGAATACATTGCCTGACTTGTTCTGTTACTTCTTTTTATCCTCTAATGTGGTATCATGGAGTGTAACATGACATGACAGTTCAGAAATTTACAGGAATACCCTTTCGTCCCTGGAAGTGATAGCAGGCAACAATCAGCCATGGGCCCAGGGGAGAGAAATGAAAGAAACTTTAAAATGCCAACACACAGCTGCAGACAGCTGCAAGTCATGGCTGGATCTCAGTAGCACTTCTGCATTACAGATACGTATTTACCTGTGAAAGAATAGCATACACAATTTGAAGACAGCACCCTACCGTTGCTCTTTTTAAGGAGGAAATACTCTTTCTGCTATGAAAATATTGTGGTGCTCTCTTTTCAAGTTCAGAAAATTACTACAGTCTCTAAAGCATACTTTTTTTAAAAAAAAGCAATCATGTTTAAGGCACTTATAAATGTGCAGGTCACACAAGACACATTTAGTCTTATGATCTGTAAGAAAAATTGAGGCATGCAAAACAGCTTTTTGATCATCTTTTCTTTTCCTCCCAGCTGAAAATGGTGCTGCATCCACAGTTTTGCCTCCACAGGTGCTGGGTGGGGACCTTACCCAGGCTGCCCATGCTGGCAGGTCATTCTTCAACATGTATTGCTAATACAGAAATTCCCTCTTGTTTCTGTATGCCTTGGAGCATTCAGCATTTTGGACTGGATTCACCTGAAATCCTATTTAAGCTGGCTGTCCTAGGTTCCTGAGGGAGAGACCTCCAGAGGACATTACACGCTATACACCTTAAGCAATGCTACCATGTCGTCGTCTTCTCCACTGACTATAAAGGCAGCCAAGTTGATCACCTTAAATTAGATGTCTAATTTTTAGTTAATGTTATGCGACCCACCTTAGGTAAACTATTCATGTATTCAAGAGTATGTTCTGGCGCAGACAAATTGCAGGGAATGGCTTCCAGTCTTACTGCATTTAAACACAACATTGCAATCAGTTATTTTTCATGCTCTCTAGTTAATCAAATTCAGCCTCCACTAAATCTACATTTATTAGTGCTGACAGTCATGCAGAATTTGTCTTCAACAATTAATATACACAAAGACACTGCAAAAAAACGTAACAAGAGGAAAGTTACTGCATTTGAACATAAGGTGGTTTTTTAGAGAAGGTTGTTCATTTTTATGTTTCTTTTTAATTTAGCCTTGCTGGTCCTCCTTTCATTACCCTGTGTGCCTGTGTTAATAATCAAGATCTATGTTATACGCTTTGTGTTATAATTAAAGTCAGTACTTAATTGGAAAGCCTAGCTAGCACTAAACAAAAGGGAATCAATAACATATCTAATGGGAAAAGCCAGAGAAAACTTCTATCAAAGATCAGAAATAACTGTGAGATATCGCCATGTGTCCAGCACTGCTACTATGCAGACAGCATGGAGTCTGGCTCATGGGGAGTTTCTGCTTAGGCGCCATGTCCTGCCAAAAACCTTGGTACTGTCTGCCCAAACCCTTTGGAGTCACCAATGCTTATGCACAACAAAGCAGAAGGCAGAGCATTACTGCAGTGCAACCTGGGCAGTCTCATGGTCCTACTTCATGGCCATGCCCTACTGCTGTTGATCAAACAAAAGCAGTCTGAGAACCTTCCTGATGATGGCCTGAAAAAGTAGTTGGGAAATTTCTTAATAATTTTTAATTATTATTGCGAAACATGGTCACAGCGTTAATCTGTTCCTCAGCTAGCCTTCTCATTGGAGCAATTTAACATTGTATAACTAATTAAATATTCAAAAACTTAATGGTGACCTGGGATTTTGGAGACAAAGGTTTGAACTCACATTCCAATTAATATATCATTATTTATGCAAAGCAAGAAGAGCTCCGGCAGAGGTTGGGAGAAGACCTGCAGTACCTTCATAAACACAGTCAAGTCACGACCACAGGTCTCAGTGACAACTACAGAGGTACAGTACAAATAAAAAGCACTGGGTATAAAGCCAGGGGCTGGCTGGCGGTACCTATGATTCACAGGGAATTTCCTTTCCCAGCCAAAGGAGCAGGTGATTTTTCCCCTCCTTTGAGGGCTTTACACAGTTCCAGTCTGAGCCCTTTACAGCCAAATACGAAACGCTTCCCAAACTGCAGTGATAAGCCTTTGGCATACACAGGGATACACAAATAAGCACAACTGGCCCAGAGGCAGCAGTATGAGCAAATTTAGGTTGTCAACTGATATCCCAAATGAACTGAGTCAGAATTACAACACTAAACACTGTACAGTAGCTGGTCAGAGCCCAGCTCTCCGCAGAGGAAGCAGCACGGGGATTTACTCAGTCCACACAAGTTCCTTCTGCTCTTGGGCAAGACGGAAAGTCAGCTCAAACTTGGGTACGTCTCTATGAAGCTGTATCGTCAATTGTGCATACAGACAATGTGTGCGCAAAGGCGCCTGTGCTATTTGTAGGGGATTCACAACCCGAGGGAAATGTCCAGCCTATGTATCTTGGCAAAGCTGGTTGAGATCTATATAAAGTCCCAGAGCACATGTACACACATGCCCCCTTTGCACTGTTCAAAATCCACATCTGGACATTGATTTGGGATCTAATTAAAACACTTCAGTTGGTTTCATCTCTTACTCAATTTCCCTCCAATAAACAATCTCAATCTGTTGCCCAGAGGTAATTCTGTCTGCTTCATTTTCTGTCTCTGTTTTTCCTTCCCTCTGCTTCAACTGATGTCATATGTGCAGAGTGGCCAAAATGGGGTTTTCATAATTTTAGCATGTTTTTTTAAATTTATTGAGAGTGGGTGCAAAAAAAAAAAAAAAAGTCAAAAAGTTTCCTATTAAAAAATAAGCTTAACTGAAATCAAAATATTGTGTCTGTACTGCGATTGTGAAAAACTGTCAGCTGAAAAAAGGAAATGCTTAATTTTAACTAAAGTTTCACTTTACTGTGACCTGACATTAATCTGAAAGTATTGGTAGAAGCTAGTGATAGAAAATTCATTATTTTGAAACTAATGTTTTCATGGGAAACTAAATGTTTCATTGGTCTAAACATTTTGTTTAAATAATAATTTCACAGAAGATGTTCAGCCTGACAAAAAATATTTTTAGGTGCTTTTTTTTCCGTTGTCATTTTCTGCTCATCAGAAATTCTGATTCCTGAAAAGCTCTGGATCTGTTCCAGTTCAAATATTCCTTGCAAAGGGGCCCATTACGTTGCACTCTGGTTAACCTGGAAGAATCCTAAGGGTCTGTTTTAATTTGGAGATTCTTGTGTCACTTTTCTAAGCAGTGCAGAATACTCAGTGTCCCCAGAGGATTTGAAAAGTGGGTCATGAGGCAGAGCAAGCTGCAGACGTGGAGAAAATCAAATAATACCAGGTCTAGCCCTCTCCAATCCACTGATCCAAAAGCTGATGCTCTTTGAAAGCCATCTGCCTTCCTGCCCTGCTCCTGCAGGGACATCCAACACAGACAGGCAGAGGAGCTGCCCGCTCCGACAGCCTCGGGCAGGGGCTGTTGTACCAGACCACTGATCCTCCTCTCACGACAGAGAACTTGCAAACACACACATGATTTGGCGCGAGAGAGCTGCTGACTGATGGCTCAAATATCACCGTGAGTCCACAGAGTTCTACCACCAAAAGAAAGGGTCAAAATTAAAGGTGAGCATGCTGCGTTCTCAAAAGGCTTGAGCTCACCAGCTACTGAAGGACAATCTCTTACAGAAAGGCTGTTTCCTAGCTACTGGCCTCATACTAGCTACTGTTATTAAACCCTTGAATGAACAAATCAGAGGTCTATTTACCAAGTCTGCCCCCTTGATAGCATTGTTTGATCAATTCCAGAATCCTTTTTGATAGGTAATTAAAAAAGCTTTTCCTTACGTATAGAGTGGAATGAACCATTAATTACATTTCAGAGCCCTAGAGATGCAATTCCTTTGCTATTGTGAAATGTCTATAGCAAGCAACAAAAATGCTCGCTTCTATAAAAGAACTGAATAAATGAAAGTAATTTCCTCCAGACCTAGGTTCCTCTGCTTTTTATGGCTGAAGACTTGAGTTGCCTCAGCATTAATAAGTTTGTTCTTTAGGGCTGAATTTTCTCAGTACAAACATCCATGACCATAACACAAAGAAATATCTTCTTTGGCTGATAGAGCCAGCAGACTGAATCCATATATTAGTATTATTGTTATCACTGAACTGCTACAATGAACTCGGCATCAAGTTGCACAAAAAAGATCAGTTAAATTAAAGATCTTCACCAAGCGGCGACAATTTCTTGTAAAAGCCAATTTAGCTGTTATGGAAGTTCTGGGATCATATTAACTTTTCTCAAAAGTATGCATAATGCATCGCAGCAAGTGGTTTTGACAAGCGCATGTGTGGACGTGTCCTGCATGTAAAGAAACCCCAGAAGTTATTTAAGTTGCAAAGTCAAGTGATAGAAAGTTAGAAAACACCAGATTTACAGGTGTTCAACCTGTTTAATTCAACCCCTTGCGATCCAGCCTGTGCACCAGAAAGAACAGGGGAATTGATGTTATCCTGAGAGACGATGCTTACGTTTGAAAGCATCTGGTTAGTTGACACTTCCCAATTTTCCAGGATGCCACACTGTAAAACAAACAGCTTTTGTAAGTTTGGGGGCCTTTCCTCCCACCTTCGAATGAAATTCCCTAAGGTTTTGACTTTTTCTGCATTCTTCATCTTTGATAAAGTCAAAGTCTACTGTCATATGGGGCTGTAGCACCTCTGTCTTCATGCATGAGCGGGAAGCATTGAGTCTGATCCTTTGTTACCAGAGCACAGACTTACATTTTGTGCTACCACTGGCAGCAGTGAAGGCTGTTGTTCCCCCAAAAGGGCAGATGGATGGCCACTGCCATTCCTGAAGCCTATTGTAGCAATACAGCAAGTCCCAGGTAAACCTGTTCTCCTTCTCTACTCTCAGTACCCCTAACAAATTAAGCTGCTTGAAGACAAATGACTACACAGGGGTTTAGGTGGCTGATTCTGGGCACAAAAGTGCAGGATCTATATCAAAATCTCAGCTGTGTTGCTCTAGATCTATTTTTGACTATTCAGTCAAACATTGGCTGGCCTTTTAACATTATGGTAAGAAAGGCGTGCACACAGCCCCGCAGACTTCACGGCATTCCCATGGGTAGGATTCAAGACTATTCTACATCTACACATACTGGTAGAGATAACTGATACAAATACATGTGCTTATGCTTTCCCACGTATAAACATAAGAGTCATTGGCCAACATTGGATTTATGTCCACTAAGTACTCAGTTTTATGTGATCACAAGACTCATTTTGAACATGAAAGAACATAAATGGAAATTAATCCAATAATATTTCACCATTAAATAACATTTTTCCCAGAGAACCACAGAGCAAGCTCTAGCTTAGCCATGTGCTTCCAAGGGAAAAATAACCTGTTCCGTACAAGAGAAGCTTCTCTTTCTTCCATTGCACAGAGGAAATAGGGTATGTTAGTGAGGGCTAGAAAGTCCTGCTAATACTTTACTACTGGGAAGAGAGACTGGGACACTAAATATCCTGAGCTCTCCACAACGTATTTTCCACAGTGGTATAGCCCTTGAAAAACTTCAGCACACTGGGGAGCAAAGATGGGGCTGCAGCAGGGACATGCAGAGACCTGTGCTACTTTCCTTGCCCCTACTTGTGGCTTGCCCTTAACTTGAGAAATGTTTTTCAAGCTCAGTATGTGCCTGTGTGACAGGGGATGAAAACAATTCCATAACGAGCATTATGAACTTCCCTGTAACAAAAATAATCCTTCCAAAATTCTTTTGGTATTAATGTAGATTTCACACATACTAAAAAATTTAGTCTAGAATTTAGATAGTTAGTAACAGTCAGTACTAACCAGACCACTATTTTAGAGTTATTTTCATGTATTTTAACAGACAAGAAGATATTGACCACTTTCCACTGAGTACATGAAGCAAAATCTCAGGTCAGTCCAATACTAGGATGATTAGCTGAACATTTCTAAATACTCATCAACCAACCCTAATAAATCCTGAGTATTCTGCCTGACGTTGAACTGAAATGCATTTCATTCCCACTACTCAGTCCTTGCATCTTCTCAGAGGACTCAGCTGCACTGTACTCAGCTGCTTCAAGGCAAAAGTGACCACTAAGACATATAATACATTATAGAAAGATAATCAGCACAACTTTAAAATCAGTCCATTTCATCTAGGCGAAATCCAACAAGAAATTAAAATAGTGTTCAAGGTCACACTGAATAAACTTAAAAATTGTTGGGGAGGCTTTGCGTTGTTTTATAAAACAAAATTACAACTTCTCTATACTACAAGTCTCTTGAAACTAAACATAGCTTGAAATATCAATTCACAGTATGTTTTTTAACTGTTTCCCCAAGGTTGTCTGCTTTCTACACAGAGACAGGGCAAGCATTCAAGCTGTGGGAGGTGCAATATCAGAGAAGAAAAAGCTAACACATATTTATTACACCACGTTATGATCAGACTATAATTTTGTAATTATTGTGTGAATTATAATCGCAAGCAAGCTATTTACTGTCATTGCTTTGATTTGGCACACAAACACAACATGCCCAAAATCTGCTGTTGTCTCCTGTACCGAGTTAGCAGTTTCTATCTTAAGGAAAAGGCTTCTGAGTTAAAAGGAATATCTGCACTGGCAACAGCAGGTAGGAAAGCAGAACACAGTGTGAGTGTATGGGAAAAGCATCTTGAGAGCAGGACTACCCACCCAGGCTTGCAGACTTTACTGCAGTGGAAGGACATGGAGGTGACTCCAATTTAGAAGCCTTCATGGTCATGCTGTCTGACTGTACACCTCGTCAGTGTGACATATTTTTTTTAATTTGCTGGGTGGGGATGAAAATACCTCCTGAAACACAATTAAACTGCTGAATGTTTACTGAAACTATGCTAGCAGATGGAACAAAAGGCTTATTCTACCAGAATAAGGTACTGCACAACAATAAGGGGGGACTTAAAAGATAAAATGAACTACAAGGTAATATTTCTGATCAAATTGCTTTTAAAAGAAGACTAAGCCTGGAATATTACAAGTCCCACATTTGCATAGTGAAATCGTGTTTACTTTCATAAATTGTGTCTATGCAATTCAGACTTGAGTATAAATTCTCCTAGTTCATATCTTTAATACCTACTGGTGTGTGCAAATATGTAGATCTGAACATTTTAAATGGAAGCCAGAATGGGGAGAAAGCATGGTTTAATACTTTGGGAATGTGAATCCAGATAAGTGTTTTTTATTCACAGATTGACCATGGACTTTGTACATGGCCTTGGACATTAATTCTACCTTTCTTCTCAATTTAAAAATGAAAAGTCCTCTCTTTTTAAAAATGAAAAGTTCTTGGAATGACATGAATATAAATCACAAGCAGACTGAGAAGGGTTCAGCAATGAGAGCTATTATCAAGAGACAGAGAAATGAGACCACTGGGCAAGTCAGCATACAAAGTTGGACAAAACAAGAGTGGTTTTCCCAAAGCCTATCTCAAAGATCTGGAGGTTTAGTTCTCTCCAATATCTAATTAGAGCAGAGTGTCTAAACCAAACAGAAAGTCAGGTTCACCTTTGCCTTATGGCTATGATGCACAACTATTAGCTGTTAGGTGAGCATATGTGGTATTACATGGTGGATAAGAAGATGTTGATAGGGTAGGGAGTGAAAACTGCCTCTCAGCGTTAGAGTGAGAGCTCCCAAGAGAGACTGTGTAGGAGTAGCTATACATTTGAAGGGGTCAGAGACAAAAAAATGCTGCTCATGAGGACAGCAGAAATTTCTAATAGAAAATGGCAACCAAATGGCAGCCAAAGTTCCTTTGGTACAAGTGGATAAAACTCTTCATATAATAAGAGCTTCTACCTTCTCTAAACTTTCACTCATTTTTCATAGCAAATTCAACCTGAAGGGTTTTCCTGTGACTTGTAAGTATCTTGTGACAAGTGTTTCAATTCCAGCATCCAGAGCTAACTAGAACCACCTCAAAAGTGTCAGAACACCACAAGGAAGGCAGTTCTCCCAGTAACTCAGACAGTTAATCATGCAGCATGGCCTTATGAGATTCCCAAAATGAGCACGTCAAAAAGCTTATCTGAATGACTCATGAAAGCTTCCAAGTAAAACTGTGGAAGAGTATAATCTGAAGTGAAACTTCACTGCATTGCAAATGCTCTCATGCTTCTGACAGCTGCTGAGCTAGATTCAAGCTCTGCAACCTTCACTTTTGTATTTCCTAGTAGAGCATTCTCATTTATTACCCACCTGACCACAGCAGCTAACAACAGGCCAGGTCAAACCTCACTGACTTCCATTTGAAAAAAAATCATGCTGATTTTAAGGGTCTTTGGACCAGCTCTGATGCACAACTCCAATATTTGCCTAACTACAGACTACTTTTTCCCCAGAATAATTCCATGATGGATTTTTATGATACTTCAAGAGAGATGGAAAGATGAGACCATTAGACAAGTCAGTATACTTGCATCAAATGTGATATCAAAGCAGTAGATTTTTTTCTCTTTGCCACTTCTTTTATCTAGGTTTTCTTTTGCATAGCAAGTGTCTGAGAAAACAAATGCTGAGTCAATACTTCTGAGATTAGATTACTATGTAACACAGTTAATGAAATTTGTAGTTAAGCTGAAGTTTTGTTTTGCTGGATTTTGGTTTTGGCAGCTTAAACTGCCTAAAATCCTAATTCAATTCCAATCTACTCACAGACCACAGCTGTTTTGCTTGGCTAAACTTTTCTCGCCACTTAATAGGATACTTTTTTATTTAACTTTCAGTTCTGCCTAGTAGCCCCAGTGGGTCTTCTAAAACAGAAGATTATTATTAGAAATTAATTAAGTATTCTTTTCAATTCTGTCTCCTGAGAGTAACTAGGCATTGCTGCTGATCTCCTCTGCATTAAGACATTACTGATTGTCATTCTTAGGATGACAGTGCGGATGTCTCATCTGGAAGATACATAACTCCATAAATATGAAAGATTGGAAAGACATTTAATACAAAATATAATAAATCAGTACAAATATTAAACATATAATTGCAATGTCAAGCATAGCACAGGCATGTGAAGACTATAACACTAGAATAAAAATAAACACACATTCCAAACAAACAAAAAAAAATCTTATTGCAATTACAGGACCCCAGTGGATTACACTTAGTCTATGTTTCAGCACATTGTAAACCCTGACTAAACAATTCTAACAACATCAAATACAATTAAAGAAAAGGCTGTTGATTTGATGCGGTTTTTTTAGTGACCAGTGACTACAAAGTGTTTGTTGTCACTGCCCAACCTTCCATTGCACATGACTATAAGAAGCACAAACTAAGGCTCTCACCTCTGATGGTGGGCTCAGCTGGCACTGCCTGGCTTTTTCTAAGTGAACCAAAACCCAATGAACACCAATATCCTGATGTAGCTTTTGATCTGAGTCCTTGAATGTGCACATTATTGCATTACTCACAGAATTAGCTATGCATTTAACGTGGCACTTCATGCTTGAGATGGCAGTTGGTCTTTTTAATTTTCACTAAACTCAGAGGTACATGTATGACTGTTGTCATACTCTAAGTAGGAAGGGATGTGAAGAGAAGAATGCCACCGTGGGTCAACAGAACAATCATCAATCACTCTTAATAATAATGTGAAATTCAACTTACTTTTTTGGTCTGTAGTCAGGGATGGACCTGTCCAGTGATATCCTGTCACTGAGTTGGGCATTGTAACCATATTCTTCATACTTAGTCTCTGATTCATGGCTATCGTCTCTCAGGGTAGCAGCCATTCCCCCCTGGCCCAAGCCTCCTGGACCTTCAACTAATCCCATGGGCTTTGCCAGACCTAAATGATAAAGAAAAAAAAAAAAGAAAATATTAATATAAAGGAAATGGATCTATCCTCTTCTGTGACCACAGAATGTTTTTAGATAAACAAGATCTGAACTCCCATGAAACTCAGCTCTGAAACTCTCATGGCTCTGTAGAAATTATCCTCAGCTTTTCAAACCAGAGTCCATATCAACACATCTTGTAGTAGCAGTGCATAATTACTAGTGAGCGAACTATAAAGAATCAATTAGCAGCTTTCACAATTTCTCCTTTTTCCTGTATAAATCCCTGGAAATGGGAATCTTGTTTCTAAACATTCCAAAATGCCTAATTGTCCTTAAGATAATTAAGATAAATTTTCCTCATAAGAACTGGAGGCCAGACCCTTTCCCAATATAGCCCATTATAGTTCCGTTCATTTTAAGGGAGATATGTTGAATTTCTACCACATGTAGATCCGCCAGTTTAATTCCTTATTAATGTCAGTTCTGGAATAAGTGTTGGAGCTGAGGCATCTGCTCTGTGGCTCTAAGACCACCTACAGCTCTTGAGTGGTTCAGGTTTGGTTCCCATACTGGGAATATAGCTATGGCACTGGTCACCAGCTGCTGCCGAGTAGGAAGTACAGGGTAAATCTAATTTCCCTATGTCAGTCAATAGATAGGTGATTTGGACTCAACTGCACACCTTGCCCAGCCTGTTCCCGCAAAGATGTGCTAAAACTATTAGGGAGCCGACACCATCTTTCACATGGGAATTACTCCAGATTTCCTCTGTCCTTCAGCTCTCTTATGAACGAAGTATGTACATTATGTAAGATACTCAGCTCTCTACAGCTTGTAGGATTAGAAAGTTTGGATGCACTTGAGCTAGAAGGATTAGCCCCACTTGGTTTTTTGCTGAGATATTAGCCAGTCAACAATGCATTTATAGGTTTCATTTACTGGTATGTTACCAATCAAATCAAAAATACATGTAAACCAAAACTAAACCGACAGAAAAAAATGCCCATATGATCACATCACCAAGAACCTCTTCCATGGCAACAGGCATTTAACTTGGTGCTGAATTCTTATAAATAAGCTCCTCAAATATCCTGTGTTTAATGTCAAAGCTTTCCTTTCCAAAAGGCTCATTATCAACAAGTCATTATAAGCGAAAAATCTATTTATAATAGTCTTGGGGATACCATACAGAAATGTGCAAATATCCTCCCAATCATTTACAACACAGAACAAAATTACAGTTTGACCTGCTCAACAGTTTTCAAATTAAGATTTTTTCAAGAGGAAAATGTCATTATTTCAACTAAACAAGTAAAGAGAAAGACAGAAAGAAACTGTCAACATTTGCTAGTAACAAACACACAAGGCAAATACAAAGCTGGGACAAGTCACAGTAAGGTCTGGGACAGTTCAATCCCTCATGAAGGAATGTCTCTTGCATCTCATTGCTAACACTGTCCTCACTTGTTATAGCTCCATCATCACCTCTGCTTAATTACAGGACAGGAGAGAGAGACAACGGTTTGTTAGCGGTCTGAAAGAGTACAGTTAGCATTTTCTACTGTAGTGCTTACGAGAAAATACTATGCTAAGTTTCAGTGCAATACTACATACAGTCTGTCTGAACATAGAAGGACTGAGTACCTGCAGTACTCGTGAATTTTGGTACTGAATTTCAGACATTGCCTACAAAAATACATACCTCATACTGCAATCAGTGATCCCAAGTCAGGACAGACCTTACTTGTGTTTGTGTCTTTGATGTCTTCTTCATGTTCCTCATCATCATGCACTGAAATGCTCAACTGTCTCAGAGTGAATCATGAGTCTTAGCAGGAAGGGGGAGGGCAGAAGTAGAAAAAAAGGACGCCCTACAGAAAAACATCCTTGGCATGGCCAAGCTTTTAAAAAATTCAGACAGCTCCAAGCATTCAAGCCTAGTCAGTTGTTGAAAAGAAGGGAAAACAAGAGGTTCACACAGCCATGGTCTCATTATAGGTGTGTGGGGGAGGTGAACTCGAGGTCTCACTAGCAAGGGAGATTGAACAGAGGCACGAGCAGAAACCCCACAGGTCATGCACCCATGAGGGGAAAGTAGAAAGATGAAGCTTCAAAACAGCATCTTTTTCTAGGGTATTGTATTACTGGAACACAGAGAGAAAAGACCAAAGCACTGAGCTACTGGGATTGATACTGATGCTTCATCAATAATGAATTTCTTCAAAGCTGTAAGTGAAACAAAATGCTAGGAAAAATGAAAGGTATGCTCAAGGCAAGGGAATGTGGTATCAGTAGACAACTCTCTTCTTCAGTCACACTGCCAAACTAGGATCTTGGACCACCTTTGATGACTTATCCTCCAACATTTGGTAATGCAAAACAGAGCCTTCCCACTGTTTAATGACTATATTCTTCCTCCAGGACAGCTATGTTGTCTTCCTCTCCCAAACATGTTTTCCTTCAGTAAGGTATGGAACTAACCCAGAAGACAAATAGGAAAGTACTCATGTCCTGTCTCAACCTGTACAAGGAGAATGCAAGAAATCAGTTCAGCTGGACTGAGTTGAGCCCCAGCAGGATGGCAGAACACCTATTCCTGCTCACCAACATTCTGCTAAAAAAAAAAAACAAACCAAAAAACCACAAGGAGTTACCAGCACAAGCCACTAAATCCTAGAGAATTTGGACCTAATGCAACAACTTGAAAAAAAATGAGCTAAAGGTTTCCAAAGATTATTATAATTATTTCAAATACCTATATACTTTTCATTCATGTCTCATATTATTCTTGAAGTCATGAAACTGTCTTCAGGTATGTGCAGAAGCATTTAGAAAGTTTTAGCATACTTGTCTTAGCCATGCTCCTCTGTGCAGAAGTAGAGGGGGGTAAGAGCCTTTCTTATCATCTTAGGCTGGCCACATGGATCTCTGTCCAGCTGCATTTTCAGGTAAATGGAAAAACAGAGTTGTGTCTCTGCTGTCCACACTTCTGGCCAATAGGATCTAGCTCAAGAGCCAAAACTTCCTGCTGACTTATACCGGTAGCAATTCACTCAGAGACAAATCCAAACCATAGCACTGTGTTGAATTGCTACTTGCTAAGAGACACAGCTGGGTGTGCTGAGTCTGGATAGGACT
Source organism: Buteo buteo (assembly GCF_964188355.1). Classification (NCBI taxonomy): domain Eukaryota; kingdom Metazoa; phylum Chordata; class Aves; order Accipitriformes; family Accipitridae; genus Buteo; species Buteo buteo. The sequence continues at coordinate 35,236,364 of NC_134181.1, forward strand.
TAGGACACTGGTTGTCATTATCTAGTACAGTCCTCACTGGTTCTATCTTAATTATTACAAATACTGTGATACCTGCAGTTTGCTATTAATATACAAACACACCAAGCGTTCCTACTCTGAATGATTAACATTAGCCCAACGTGATCTCTTGAAAAACAGTATTCTTGCCCCTAAAAACTGAACAGATTTATTCATACATAACAAACTAGTTTTATTTACTGCTCACATTTCTTTGTAGAAATGTACCTTATGAATCTTTCTTCCACTAAACCTGGTTCAAAAATGTCTGAGAACCTTCCATTCTTGTTTGCAGCAATCATCATAAAGCAACTGGGAGAGCATCAAGTGATCAACCTGCAGCTGGTATAGTTCTGCATTCTGCAGGGACAGGGAGAACCTAGCACAAGGGAGGTTAAGAATTAGGAAATGATATAGTCATGTCTCCAACTGGGTCACGCAAAGGAGAAAGCGGTAAGCAAAAAATGTGATATCATGATATCTGGGGTATTTAAGAAGGACTACTTGAATTTTCTAATGAAAAAATTTTCTGTAAGAAAAGTGGAGAATGAGACAGTCATAGTTTCTGTTGAGACATGACTAAAATTCTTCAAGAGTTGTGTTGCAGTTAGTGATTTCAAACAACAGAAATTCTTTTACCTTACTAAGTGAAGCACTTCAATACACATTAAATATTTCTGAAAATATTTTAGGGAACTTCATTTTGAAGGAAATTGTAACATTTGTCCCTTTTAGTCCAATTTAGGATGAGAGGCTATTTGGCACTTTGACTAGCTTTAGTATTTAATGTTACTTCCTTTGGAAAAATTAGAACAGAAGGGCCTGATGTTGCCATCCCTGGCCTAACAACTAGTCCTTGCTCAAGTAATTACAGAAATTACATGTCTGAGACTCTAAATCTCTCCTCACTCAAAAGAAAAAGCACAGCAGCCTAATCTTCCTGCATGATACAGTCTTAGACTTAAAAGACACTAATAGCAAGCAATGATGCTGCATGCCTCTGCTTTACTTGCCCAATATATGACATCTTAAAGGGGGACTCAGTTTCAGAGAAAAGTCAGCAGATCCCTAAAAAAAAAAAAAAAAAAAAAAAAAAAAAAGTACAAGCAAGCTTTATCAAAAGGGAGTCAAATTAGGCACTTTAGAAGCTAAAGAATCCAGAAAACTAGACACTTCATAAAGCCTATGTCCTTGAAAGACTGCAGTGTGGAAATTTATTTGCTGATCATTTGGAATCATCTGAGCTGGGTTCTGATGTTACATCAAAGCAAATTGAAGACGACTTCATTAAAGTTAACTGACCTGCTTTGATGAAACAGTCTCCAAGATGGGGCATGCTCATTTGACTTTAAGCAACTATTTAATTCCAGTAGTTGAAAACTTTATACTTAAGCTCTTGCAGTTTACAACAAATCACTTGCATCTTTACGGTAGAAGTAACAGGGGAATGCAACATTCAACCCATGGTAAGCATCAAGCATGTTTATATTTTTTGTATGAGAGAATTAGTTAGATAGCCTTCCAAACCATGCATAATGACAATTATTTCATATACCTTTTTTTCTAAATCTGATATTCTAATTCTTCATGCTGCTAATCTGATCTTGTTCAACAAAAGAGTCATCATACGTCTGACACTCTCAGAACATATTGCTGTAAGGTTTTTTCCCCATTCATTACCCAAATTGTAGCATAGCCTAGTCTGACGGACAGTTATTATAGCAATGCAGTAACATTAACCAATATATAGTAGCAATTAAATAAGTGATATCACATTGCTTCATTCTTCAAGAAAAGCACTCAAGTGTCTCTAGAAGTTCTTAGGAACAATAAATGTAGTATATTTTATATGTGTGCGTGCATGCGTGTGTTAAATGCAGCAATTGCAGGCAAGGCTCTTCAATGCATGGGTGGTTAGCTAGACACAATATAACTGTCTCACATAGGATAACACTTGTGTAGCATTTTCCATCTCAAAGGGTTATCTGTTGCTTCAGCAAATGTCTCCTCAACAGAGGGCTTTGCTCCATGACTACCTAAGTCAAGATCATAACTTGATAACCCTCAAATCCACAGTTACCTGCATCAGTCAGCCTTTTGTGAAAAAAACAGAAAAGGGGTGCCAGTTCAGCAGCATCTTCTCAAAAAAGGTTGGCCTTAAAAGATGGGACTGGGAGGTGGGCGATGAGAGACAGTGTCCCCCCAAGGTCTGAAGCAGAGGCTGCTGGCGAACAAGACACACCTTCCAGCACATCCTCCGGGCCCTCATCTGAGGGGTGCCCAACAGTCTGGGACCATTGAGCAAAATCATCTCATCAGATGCCTTCCAACATGACAAACATGGAAACAACACCTGGGAGGACATGGAGGAGCAGAATATTCTACAGCAGTGCTCCCACAGGATACATAGGTGGGCTGCCAAAGACAGAGAGTCAGCAAAGAACAAGCTATTCGTGCCCTAGGGCTTGGGCATTTTCTGCTCAGCAAAAACCCAGGCAGCTTGCAGGGACAGCACATAGGAAAATTCATTCCCATGGGTCTCACCTACTGGAACAACAGGGAAAGGGATACATTTCTGGAAATACTGCTGCTCATCAGAGAGACAATTACTATTGATTTTATATGCTGGGTCTTTAGGTCCTACAGAGATGGGGACCAGTATAAAACCTAAAAAAGACAGATGGAGAAGTGCTTCTGGTTCAACTTCCAGCATATACCTGGGCTTTAACCAAGGCAGATCAGATGACAGTACTTTTCTGTTTTCTTCTTCTTTTAAAGATTGTTGCAGTCTTCCAGATCCTCCTCTTATCTTTGAGTTGATACCTATGGCTCTAACTAGCACCTATTTCACCCATTTTTCCATGGCTTGCAAAGCCATTGTGGGCAGGGTACAGCAGCATTGCTGATAGTTTGTAACCCTGTGGCTCATGTCAGAGTGAAGCATTGAAATCATGCTGCCAGCTCTGAAACAGTGATGGGCAGAGAGGGGAGAGAGGGAACAACAGTGGCAATGCCCAGTGAGCTGCTATTTTTAAAGCTGTCTTTTCTTTAAATTTTTAGACTAAAAAGATCTACAGCCCATATGCTGGGATCAGTCATACCCAGTTTAATGCTGCGGATGACAATGAGGTCACAAATAATTAGTGTCTGTCATTCATTTCAAATTTATTGCTCTCACTGCAGAGATTTCTGTGTAAGACAGAAATTGCTGGGAGAATGGAGAGCAGAATGAACCAGTCTTAGTTTCTTAACCAGATGAATTACTCCACAGGACGCATAATTTTCTAGGAAGAAAAGAGACCTTCTATTTTTCACCATAAACCCTGTCACAATGGGAAAATTACTGAAGAGATTTATGTGAGAAACTATGGCAAAAGCAAGATCAAACTACATCTGTGATTATTTTACTGTCTTTTTTTTTTCCATTTGCAGCACAATTACAGGCAGCTGTAAATCAGATTCAGCTAAGGTTCTCAGATATAATTAACCTTTTGACAATTCAAAATAAAAATAAGCAACTGAAAATAATTATACACCCACATTCACAATAGCACAGGTCTGTTCTTAGCCTTCTGCCATTTCTGACAAGGCCACGTCCCCTTCAGCAGCTCCGGCTCTGCTCCCACATCTCACCCCTCTTTCATCAAAAGTCTGCCCAGGCAGTACCAGGGATGCTGGGCACAATCACAAGGCCAGCTCCATCACCAATGCCACCAGATTCGGTAAGCACTGACAGAACTACTGCAAAATCTCTGAAATGCCCTTGCTGACCTGTCTCAGTCTTAAGTTGAGAAGGGCTTCAAAGCCAACCTTCTGAGATTTATCTACACTTAGACCATCTGCACTCTTGAATAACTACACAAAAGTATTCCAGTTACTAGCACCTTAAAAGGAGGGTATAAAACATTTCCTTCTAAGAAAACTGGCATAGTCACCCAGCAGTTTTAGCTGCCACTCCTGAAACACTTCTCCCTTTTTTGAACAGGAAACATAAAACTCATCAGCAAAACAGTTGTTTCCTTCCTTTTTCAATTCTGATTTCTCAGTTGAAAACATCCCTGCATACCTTGTAAGGCAATAAAAATCTTTAGATTCTGGTTTAACCAAGAGAGAAAAAAAAAAAATCAGGGGCAATACCAACTCTACATAGATTGACAAAGCTGACTTTTAGCATTTCCAGTTATATCTTTTGAAAGAAAAGAAAAAGGTTCATAGACTCTAAAATAGGTTCAGTAACACAGCTAAAACAAGACTCAGCTTGCAACATTTTTTTAAGGTAGTTCTATACAAAAACACCCTTTTGGAAGCAGGTAGTAAATTGGTTGCATCTGATGAATCAGCCCTGATAGTTTCATGTTGAATTACTTTATTGTGCTAATTTTGTAATCTTGTTCTGTTGCAACTAGGAACTTCAGATGAAGGTTACAGCTTCCCTTTCTGGCATATCTGTAGGCATAGAGGAAAAAAATCAGTCTTCCTCCTTCAGGGGTTAACAGTACATGTTAGAGAGAAGCAGATGTACAAGAAAAGCAGCTGGTTGGAGGAGGAAGAAGAAAGAGCAATATGAGCGAGCTGTTCAACACTAAGCAAAAGGTCTCAGCTCCCAGTTGTCTTGCTGTTTATAGCTCCACTTTAGTGATCCCTAAAAATAAGAGGAACAAATTTTCCAGAATAACACATTTACATCAGAGAAAGGCTCAATTGCATAAACAGTGCCTTGCCTCTCATACACACCTAGCACAGCCCAGGGACACTCTGATGAGCTGCTCAGTTCAGTACATTGCCCAGACTGGGTGCTAGAGGAGATGCCCTGGGGAAGCTAAACAAGTCCCTGTGGGGCACAGTTGCTATGGCTGAGAGAAAAGGTGCCATGAGCTTTGTCTCAATTTCAGATTGAGTTGATGAGTCCCACCAGGCAGATGGTTTGACAAAGGGACATACAGAGGCTAGGAAATGGCAGCAGTAACTGCTTTTACAAAATGCTTTGAAATCTCTGGATAAAAAGCACCCAAGTTATTTACTACATTCCAAAAGAAGCAGAACCAGAAAAAGATTTCTTCTTCAGAAATAAAGAAAAGCCTTCTACCTTGGATATTTTAGCATTGAGGTGTTCCAGGATAATGTTTTTGCCCTAGCTGGTATTGGTTCACATGTCCTTTCGCTGGGCTACTGAATAGAAACATCCCCCACCGTACAGAAAGTTACGGTACTTGGAGCTGTTTTGCAACTGTCACTGAAATATCTCAGTGCCTCCCAAACACCAGTGAGGTTAGATGCCCAACAGCCTTTGAGGTTGGAAGGAGTCATCCTACCCACCTTTGGGCAGAAATGATCTGCTGAAAGGTTTAGGAACTCCCCAGGACTGTGCAAGATATGGTGGTGGAGCCAGAAATCAAAACCAGTGACTGCTTGAATTCTTGTCCTGTTGTGATTAGCTTGCAAGTTAAAAAGCAGCCTCCCTCAGTTTCTAACACAGGCCTACTCTGACAAAAGCTGAAGCATCTTCTGTCCAGTGATTCCCTGCGATGTCAGCAGGAGCTAACAGTTTGGGATAGTATCATATGGCATCACACGTAGAGTGGTATTTCTCTCTTCTCCATCCTATGATACTACCCTGACTGCCAAAATGCTGAGCAAGTTTCACGGCCTGTGCTTTCTTTTTCCTCCCTCTCCCATCCTGTATGCTTCATGTTTGCCAAAGGATCCCATACAAAAATTTGCCAAAACCGGGCATCTGCCTCTTTCCTTGCCTCCCATAAAAACTGCACAAACGATGGTTAATGGAGAAATGACCATAGCAAAAAAGTGGCTCTCTGCAATTATTGTCTTGGAGAATATAAACAAAATGTTTTGTCCCATAGGCATAAATTCGCTGAATGCATTAGCAGCTCAGAGCACCAAAATTAAACCTGGCAAGGTAAAAGCATTTTCCTGTTGCAAGCGCAAGGATCAACAATATCCAGAAAAAAAATCTTATTTGAAACTCTTTGACGCTATTTCAGTCAACTTTGCAAACAGTAGTATGCAGCATGAGTAGTCAGTAGTGTCTAGCTCATAATTCAATCTAAATGTTAAACAGAGCCTGGCCCTTAATTTCTGAATATCCCAACTTTCTATATCCCAAATCAGTTTCTCCCACCACAGCCCTGCAGTAAGCCTATATAATATATAAGATTTGCTGCCCAGAGAACTGATCTGAATTTTGTCCATATGAAAGGTACTTACTTTCTGAGCTAGAAGGAATGCTGTATGTGGATGAGATTTAATTTTACATACAGAAAACATTCACAAAATCGCACTCCACAGGGACACAGCCTTCAACTTTGCAAAGAGGAGAGCAACAAACAAAACCCCATCCAATTTAGATGACTCCAGCACTTCCGTTTATCTGAAATCCAAAATACAATCCAAAAAATAGGACTATTTTTTATAGTTGTAATCAAGTTTGCTGCATCCTTGCTTGAAAGATTTATGTCCCCTTGTATTCAGTATCAGCCCTAAGTATCTCTGAAGATATACCAGGGAGAAGACAAACAGTATCCTATGGCTGATGGTTTGAAAAGGAAAAAAATACAATAATTTATAAAACTGAAGCACTTGATGTGCAACTTTTTTGCTCTAGAAACTAGGCGGTGCAGTGTTTCTGTACGTTGACCTCATCTCCAGACCCTTCTGTCTGTTCAAGTAGAAGCCTGCAATACTCTTTCTCAACCTTCATCCAGAGATGACTGACAATCCTGCAAGACATCTGTGAGAAGACTGCTGAATGATGGTGAAGGGATGCAGTGATATGGTAGCTCTGCCTGTAGGAGGGCTGGTCCTTTTCTGCCCACAGAAGCTAGTCAGGCAGAGAGAATACAGAAGCAGGAGCCTTGGAAATGATGTAGATTAGGACAAATTACCTGGAAAAAGAACTAATATCCAACCATTTATGTTCTTTGCCCTATGTTTTTTCCTCTTCTTTAAAGTAGGGACATTTCCTGCTTGCAGACAGCACTCTGAGGTACAGCCTATGAATATCTGTCAAGTGCTCAAAGTACATTAGATGAAAAATGCCATAAAAATGCCACGGGCTATTATGAGCATCTGCGTTGGAAGCTGACCCTTATTCCATCCTACACACTCTGCCCCTACCATATTGATGTATTAATCCTTAAACCCTTCATAATAAACCCAACTAGGACAGCATGTGGCCAGAACCGCTTTTATTCGTAGTGTTTTCAGAGCAAGTAGTCTAGACTGAGGACACCATTTTAGCAGATGCTACATGAGCCCAGAAAGACAGTTCCTACCCCAAAGAGCTCACTACCAATGCTGAAGAGAAGAAACAGATACAGAAAGACAATCAGGGAAGGTGGCAACAAGACAACATGAATCAGTAGGAGAGGCAGAGGTTGCAGTGCAACACTGGCCTGTGGATTTCATCCTTGTCATAACAGCAAGAAAACAAGTTGTTTCATAGCCCACTGGAAGGTCCTTTTTTCTACCACATTGAACAGATTCTATCCCAATGTGCCCCCCATACACAGATGGCTTCTTGGGGATGAAAAGGAGAGGATTCCTATGGGAAAGTAACCTAGGGACAGGATTTATAGTCCTCTCCAAAATAACGTGATCAAGATGTTTCTGAAATGATTCCTTTTGTAGAAAAGCTTGTGATGAAAGCTCCCTACTCATTCTGGATATTTTGAGATGATGAAAGATGGCAGTTCTGATATATGTAAGACAGGTTTTCCACTGGGAAGGCTCAGCACAACTCCTCCTGTGTCTTCAGAGGGAAGGAGCCCATGGAGATCTCTGGTAAAGCTGATCCATGCCAAATGCAAGGTTCCTAGCATGTGACTTAAGGTTTTGAGGAAGAGGAGAGGAATATCCGAGGAAACACAAAGAAAAACCTGTAATCGAAGGCCAGGTATAGGAGACAAGCGTAGTAGGAAGAACTGTGTTAGTCGTCTAGGCACAATGTGGAGAGTGATCAAGGCCATCAATGTATACAATAGGCCTGCTGGGGAAAAAAAGGAACATACGTCCTTGCACAGCCATCTTCTCTCCCTGACCTACTATTCAAAGGTGTGGCACACTTGCCACTGCTGGCTTCATCAGCCCTCTTACAGGCCTAATTTTTTGTTCATTGCCTTAAGTAGAAACAGTAGCATTGCATAGGCTACTCCCTCTCTAGACACAAAATTCATTAGTGCTTTTTAATTGGAAGAAATACTGTGTTTTTATGTACAGATATCTAATATCAAAAGTAATTGCTTTTATAGAATACTCATTTGGAGCTGGTTTCCCCTCGAGATGAGAAAATGTATTCTAATTACAACAGATAATTCAAGAGGAGATAAACAGATTGATGATGGAAAGGACCAAGAAATAGGAGCTACATAGACCATTGGAGATGAAGATAAAAGCTCATTTGTGGGGTACGACACTGATCCCACGCCTATAGGTCATACGAGAGATGCCAGAGTTTTGTCAGAGCCTTGATATAAACAAAAATCAATTTCCTAAAGAGCAGGCATCCTTAAGCAAGGAAGATCTATGTGACATATTTTTAAACTTAAATTTTGAGTAACAACAAAAAAAAAAAGCCTACCCCACATACATAATTTTAAATTATACATGCATGATTCTGATTTTTTTTTTTACTTCCATTTTAATGATCAAAAAGATCATTTTCAGAGAAAGATCAGTTTGTATTCTTTAAATAAATAACAGATGCCAAGATTCTTCCAGCAGTTTTAAAATCCCAGATGACTTGTGGTTTGTGCTGGTGAAACATACAAAATGGATTTTTCTCTTCAGGGCTTTGGAGGAAAGCCAGAAAACTCCTCTGGTGATGGCATAAATCTGGAGTTGGGAGGGGGGGAGCTGAAATGTTGGTGTAGCTGCCAGGCAGCCCACTGATATTAAAAGGAGACAAAATCTGAGTGTCATCAGTTTGGTATCTGGCCTCTGGCAGTAGCCAATACCTGAGGCTTCAGAGGAATCGAAACACAAATCATAAAGCGCTTGGCCAATTAAACTCTGCACAGGCCCTGGAAGCAGAGTTCCATTCTGAACCCCATAGGCAGGTAACTAAAGCCCTGAAGCATAATATTAGATTATCCTCATTATCTTAACTCAGACAGGTACAAATAGGGCTTAAAATACCCAGTGCCCTTTAAAAGCCCAGCCACTAATCTTGGATTCAATGGCCTCCTGCAGTAATGAATTCTCTGGTACTGTCACGGTCAGAGTGTCACTGGCTCACATGAAATGGATCACCTGTATCAATATATTAGATTTTCTTTAATTTTTCCAGGGAAACAGAGGTGAGAACTCCTGGGGAAAGTGATCATTAAAACGATAACAGAGCCATTCTAGAGAAAGGGAAAGGGACTTCTCCTTGAAAAGCTCCAAGGTGCAATAGCTAAAACTTTGGGGCTGTTTAATTAGATTCAGGACAAGCTACTCCAAGCCAAGTGAAAGGGCTCTGATTTCATAAATGAGGAAAAGATCTTTTGAAAAACAAGGATTTTGTTTGTAAGAATCAGAGGTAGGGAAGGGAAGTGGCGGACCATTGCAGGAAGGGAGTTCTGGTCCAAGGTCTGACAGGACAGAGCCCACAGCTGAAAAGATGCTGTTGGATGCAATGACATTTTCTTGCACCTACTGAGCCAACTGCATGTTTCTAACTATTAAAAAAATACCCCTTTGACTTCTGATGCAATTCTGGATGAGAAATCCCTTACTGGCCTATTCTCAAACCAGCTCAACTACAGCAGTAAATCCCAGAGGTTTAGGTTCCATAAGGAAGAAATTATCTTTAAATACAGGGAATCTAAAAAAAGCATATCTATCTAACTTCAGGTCCTATGCAGGCTCGTACTACTCTAGACTCTATTGTGCTGATATTGAAGTCTAAACTAACGAAAGGCTGTATCACATCCAGCACTGCCAAGCCTGGCAAATTACTTCAGCCAGGCACTCCTGGGACTCTGCTCTGTCTCAGAGGGGTTGTGTCCAAGACTAAGGAAGACTTCTCTCCCTGCTCAGGGCTGTCTGGTAAGCTCTCAACAAGGGCCAGACAAGCCCATCTCCTGCCGCATCATTTTGCAATCATGCTCCACATTATTTGCAGACATTCATATGCCTCCCTGCTCATTTACCTAAACAGCCTGCTATTAAATTAAACTAACATAATCACACAGACAGCTTTCCTCATAACAAAGTCGCATACAACACTTGCCATTCGTATGACTGAAAAGCTCCCGGTTGTTCAACCCATTTCACACAGCAGAGAATGACGGCATTAAACCCAGACATAGTAGCTGCTGGAACTCAAAATCACATCACGCTTGAAAGTAGGATCTCGATTTTCCACCACTGTGAAGTTCACCAAGTCCACCTCTGGCAATGCAACTACAATGAAGAGACAACGTAACACCTACAGACCTGCTGGCTATGTTCACTGTTCTCCCTTCCATGTTCCAAGAGTCACTGTCTGGTGTCTCTGTTGGCCATGAGAGAATCAAATGATCTGAAAAGGTCCCCAGTTTTGTCAGAGCAGTGCTGGTTCTCTATCTGCTGCCTCTCAATCTTACCATCAGGCATTTTTCTTTGGGAATAGATGGTAGAAGAGATCAGCCGCCATTGAGGACATGAGATTTTGAATACTTCCATCAGATCATTTCAAAGGCCCACACTTGAAAATCAGTTAATTTGGATATCGGTTTTGACAGGCGCCAAAGAGAGCCTTGATTCCTCCATTTTCCTTTCGGTGTGATATTGCCTTATAGGCTCTTTAAAGGTGACATACTTTTCTTTTGCATCATTACACAGCAATATTGATGGCTGGCTTCAAAACATAGTCATTTTCCTGACAGACTGCCTCTTTTACATCTGTAGGTATGCGTATTTTTCTTGAATTGCATTTGTGTGCTTTTTTTTTTTTTCAGGCACATCTTTGACACCTCTCAGGGAGTTTGGCTTGGAAATTTGGTTTGAGATACAACTTGCACCTCTGCTTTTCCTCGTCTTTCCTCCCTTCACTTTATTTTCATATCTCATGTCAACATACACTACAGCTGTGCCTTGCTTGTCAATGCCAGGCTGCAGTGCCTTTTTCCATCAACCTCTTAATATGTGTATGATTTAATTTTCTACCAGCAGGACAAGTCAGTTCAAAACCAAACACAGGACACATTTGAAACAGCAAAAATATAGCTCAGAATCCAGCATCTAAACCAACATGCTTACAAATCGACAATGCAGTTTTGAAGCTACAATGGATGAAGAAAGTTACTATGCAGAGTCCTCCTAACTGGTGAGATAAATTGGCAGCCACATTTATAGCAGATCTATTAGAGGATGTGCCACAACTAAAGGTCTGATTCTCTTCTGCTCACAGAGGAGGAGGAGTCGTCTACGGTGCTGAGAATCATAGGTGGTTTTGAAGTGACTTGCTATTGTTTAAGGAAATGACACTGGACTTGGTTTTGGCTCCAGAGAGAAAAGTGTTCACTTTTGAAATTCATAAAAGAAAGCCTATTTAGAAATGAAAGACACAGTATTGCATGGATAGCTTATAACATACAATTAATCAGGGATTTATTGGGGGAAAATGAAAAGAATTAGGTACCATATTCTCTGGAGGAAGTAAATCAAAGGATGAGATAGTTTTGCAAAAGAAAGGAGAAATGAGGATAAATAGCAATTGTCAATAAATTTGAGAAAATAAAGATGTAATGTTAGGGAAAAAATATTGGCACAATATTTTATTTAAAAGCGGTAATAAAAACATTGCTTACTTTGATTTCTGCCTTTTCTGGTTTATTGTTGATATAAAGATAAATTGACTCAGACTTCCAGGAGCGGGAAAGCTACAATCCACTGTTACAGGCACTTTAAAAACCAGCACTGCTATAATACCTGATTCATTATTAACAAGATTGGCTTCATTGCATGTTGGTATTTTTACGAATTGACTGTGATCTACGGATAATTTAGGCCCTGACAAACTCACTGCAAGACAAAGTGGGCTTTCTTTGACAAAGGCAGGGAGCATTTGCTAACATCATGCTACTTCAATCCACCTACAGAGCATCCGCCAAGGCAATGTAAAAAGAAATTCAAGTTTTCAGAGACTCAATTTTTCTTAAAGCTTTCCTTTACTTTATGCAGAAATTCCATAAAAGAATGAATGTTCCTGTCCCCCTGATGTGTCTCAGGTTTGTACTTAGGACTACATTATGAGATGTTAAATTACACAGTAAAGAGAGAAATGAAGACAGTGACAGAAGGTGCCTTTATACAGGAGAAGAAGATCCTTCAGTGAAGAGACAGGTACGAATCAGAATTTGAATTTCAGAAAACTGAGGTCTGAGCTTACAGCTTGGACTCATGACTCCTCAAGGACACAAAGCAGACATGCTGTCCGCTTGCGCTTGAACTTCAGGTCAGACTTACATTTCCCATAAGCAGAAAGAGCTTTCCAGCACCAAATGGTCCCAGAGAAAGCCAATGCTGAGCCATGAAGGGTATCTGATGAGATGAGCAGCAGGGCATGCTTCACGCTGCCTAGCAAAGAGCAGCACAGGATCATTTCTCTGCTCCTTGCATAATTTAATTATTCATTCACCACTGAAAGGCAATGAGACAAGCTGGTGGGACCCAAGTCTGGCATTTTAGGAAGCTGAAAATAAAGGAGAGTCTCCTGCAGTACTGGTGTAGTGTCAGGGAAATTTCATGTTGCTATAGTTATTAACTGAAGTAAGCAGGAAAGCAGAGAAAAAATGCTTGCGTTAACATATTGCCAATTAAGAGAGCAAGCAGAGGAATTCAATGTGAAGATCTGAGCCTGATTCCTTTAAAAGCCAAGAACTTGATTTTCATGTTTGTGTTTAAATGAGTAAAAATCCCATTTCTCACCAATACGATTTTTAGCCCAACTTGCTAGGAAAAAACAGTTTGTGGGATCATGCTGTCTGCATTTGTCCATCAGTCTGCTTCTCTCCCTCATACCCTCCTCTCACCTCTGCTCGTTAGATTTTGAGGACTGTGTCTAATTTCAGCCAAAGCTTGGCAGACAGTCAGAGGTCTCAAAAAATTACATTTCTGCAAGTGTCACAAAAGTCGACATCTGGGAAGAAAGTGGCATTAAAATGTTCCTACTGAGAGAAGAGATTCAGTGAAACATCAAATACAGGAGACCTCTTGGAGCTATTAGGGACCACCCAAGAATTCACTTTTACAATACCAACCCACAAGAAAGTCAGCTTTCTTGCTTTTGCTGCTCAAGGAACTAAACACTTATTTTTAGGATTAATTGCGGTAATTACTGGATGTCTAGGTCTGTTGGATGTCTGGCTGTTCTTTATATCATTGATTAACAATATCACGAGGTAAGATGCTGCATAGACTAGTCTGGACTCAGACCTCCTCAGTTAAATAGAGGACAGAGATAAGGGGAGAGGATGAAAAAAGCAGACAGAGGAACTGGCACCACAGCTAAAGAGCAAAGGAAAGGCACACCTGGAAATAAAGCCCAGGTCTCCTAAGCCTGGGTCTTGTATTTCAGCAGCTCTAAATATTTTCTCAGAAGCTAGCACTGATGCTGCTCCTTTAGCCCCCAGTTCCTGTTTCTGTGAGCTTACACACACTTCTTGTCAGGTGTTAGCAGCAATGATGAGAACCAAACCAGGTTAAGTAATAAAACGGCATGCTGTTTGGTCACAGATTAGGGGATTCCTAATGAAATAATGAGGTATGTCTGTGACCCCATTTAAAACTACTTTCCCTGTAAAGATACCATGTTAAAGAAAATTCATATGGAAATGCCTGACTTGCTAAATTAGCACTTCTTCCCTTAGGAAGGGAGAGACACAAGACTTAGAGGTGAGGCACCATGACAGCAGGACACACCATTCCATGCAACCCTGGCATTTATTAAGAAATTAATCCTTCTGACTGTTTATGGCAGGGTTGCTTTTCTCTCCCTACCTTTGAAAGGAATATAAAGCAATGTATGATCCCAAATCCACACAGCCTCATCAGCAGAGTATCAAACAAAACCTTTTTTTTTTTTTAAGCAGGGAATTTATCAGTTCAGTACCTGTCAAAATACTTTTGGAAATAATCAACCTCTACTTTCACAACCATATCCTGAGAAGCCATAGGCATGTACTATCATGCATCAAACAGATTAGAGGCATCTTCTTCCAGTTCAGGGACAAAAGCAAAAGATCACACGCTGCCTTTTTTTCCAAAATAAAATTCTATCCAGAAATATCCAGTTTTGTTTTCTGATGGTACACTGTGCAGAGAATATCTCAGCCTACCATCACATGTAGCATCACCTAGTCATGTCTAATTGGTGTTGATCCTGCATTAGCTGTCTTGTCCTTTGGGCCTGATTCTGATCTTGCTACTACAGTGCCATAAGTAGGCTATGTAAGAGACAGCTTTCACCACTTGAAATTCTGGTCCAGAATAGTTATCAACAATCTACGTTAAAATGAATTGTCAAACTGTGTTACAGGCTTTACCAAAATAACCTGCTGTACATTCTGGTGCAATGGGGAACTCCACCTCTCCTCAGGGCTAGAGCAGTCTTAGCATGACTCATGCAGGGACCCTGATTCCAGTTCACTAATCCCATGCTCACTTCATCGACTATAAGCAACTTTAATAAGAAGAATTTTACAAAGTATTTCAGTGGTCTCATTCTTCCACAACCTCCCCTGTGTCTCTAAGACAGCAGTATTTGTGCTCCAGCTTCTTGTCAGTATGATTAAAGGCTGAGAGATGCCTAAACAAGCAGTCCTGTACCATATGCAGAAATGCACTCTGCAATGATCAACACCTTCTCTGAGGGCTGCATCACTCAGCCTGTGTCCATTGGCATGCCAGGCTGCACCATCCCAGCTTCAAAGTTAGGCCATATCTTTGTACTCTCATGAATATTTCTCCTCCATTTCTGCATATCTTCTGTTCACTCTTCTCACCGTGCAAGGAAAACTTAAAAATCTCACTTTGTGAACTTTTAGTGTGTGACAAAGAGGGAGACAAAGAATCCAGTTATTAGGCAGATCAGGTTCAGAATGAATCACAGAAGAAATTCTTAATTCCCTGACCTCATCTAAGAGGGCTCTCTGTAGCCTGGCTTAGAGTTTTGTAGGCCTGAAATGGGAACATGGCTGTCAATATGGGAACCATACCAAGCTGACTCTTTCAGAAAACAGAACGTTTTACATATAACCCCACTGGATACTAGCATTATAAAAGCCACTTCTGTTCCAGAATTAATTTTCTGTTGAATGAAAATGCCGTTGAGCCAGATGGATCTATTACAGGAGGAGGATCAGGCTGGCACGGGTCTAAAATTGAAGATTATTGGTTTTGTGTATTCAAAGCTGGAGTAGCTGAGAGCAAAGTGTTCAGTGCAGGTGCTGACATGTTCAGGTCTACACCTAAAGGAATATCCCAGGAAGGATATATCAAGTGAGTTTGCCAAATATTAAATTGAAGAAAAATGGGAAATTTATAATTAATACCTGCAGATCTTTTGTCGTGGTTTAACCCCAGCCAGCAACTAAGCACCACGCAGCCACTCACTCACTCCCCCCCATCCAGTGGGATGGGGGAGAAAATCAGGAAAAGAAGTAAAACTCCTGGGTTGAGATAAGAACGGTTTAATAGAACAGAAAAGAAGAAACTAATAATGATAATGATAACACTAATAAAATGACAGCAGTAGTAATAAAAGGATTGGAATGTACAAATGATGCGCAGGGCAATTGCTCACCACCCGCCGACCAACACCCAGCCAGTCCCCGAGCGGCGATTCCCTGCCCCCCCCTTCCCAGTTCCTAAACTAGATGGGACATCACATGGTATGGAATACACCGTTGGCCAGTTTGGGTCAGGTGCCCTGGCTGGGCATGAGAAGCTGAAAAATCCTTGACTATAGTCTAAACACTACTGAGCAACAACTGAAAACATCAGTGTTATCAGCATTCTTCACATACTGAACTCAAAACATAGCACTGTACCAGCTACTAGGAAGACAGTTAATTCTATCCCAGCTGAAACCAGGACATCTTTTCACTGTCCCTACAATACTACCAGTGAATAAACAAAGTACATTCTTCAAGTGTTGAGAGAGCTGCAACTTCTAGCAGATGCAAAAGATCATTAAAAAGTGGGAGAAAATTCTGGTCACCAGGAGGAAATACAAAAGCAGACTCCAGTGGAGCGTTTGGCTGCCCACGTCCCTGAGATGGTGCTGGAAGTCAGAAGCCTAAATCTGCAGACCTGGATTCTGGGGATTCTCCATGTGACAGAGAAATTATATAACAGAACTGCCAAAAAAAAAGTGGTTTCCAAACCCAGGGTTAACACAGGCTAACACCTAAACCACTCAACCACCCATCTTTCCAAGCCAAACCCACTCATTGCTTGTGTAAGTTGTAAGCATCAACTATTTCAGCAGTTAGGCAGCTTAGTATTAGATTGTTTAATAACTTGAACATGATCAGCTCACTCTTACCTCATAGTCCACTCCCATCTGTTACATGGAGCCACCTGCAATCTATCATCATGTTTTAGGATTAACATCTCTGTGCAGCAAAATCTGGTTTTCCTATTAGAGGTGAGAATGGTACCCAGCCCCTGCTTGGCACCTTCAGTATGGTGCTTCTAACAAAAACAGCACAGGAATACGTAAGCCTCACTGGCCAGCTGACACCAGCACAATGGGTATCTGCATCTTTCATCAACAGATTTGTGCTTGTGGTAGTCACCAATGGGACTGAGTTTTGCAGATGCAAAATTTTGCGGCTATCAGTAGCCTCATTTTACACATGGCTGGGTGACTAGAAATCTGCCTTACAAGGAATCTATAAACTGACTGCAAGTTTTAATCCTGAGGAAGGCTAACCTCTGGGTTATACAATGCTATTTCAATTGGGGATGTTTTTAGTCTTATCACTGTCTTCAGCATGCACAGGAAAGAATACCACCAATCTTTTCTACAACACAAAGCTTGCTTGAAAATGAGTTAATATAACAAAAAATACATTTTTATTTACAAAAGCTTCACATCCTAGAGGCATATGAGAGCTGTAGAAAAAAATAAACTCAATTTCTAAAAGGGCAGTAAGGCCCCACTGCCAAATAAAATACAAAACCAGCATAAAGAATCCAAATGAAAAACAACCAATTAACCCTATCACCCCACCAAAAATGCCAGAGACAAAATGAGGAGCAAACTTCTCCAGTATTGCAGGAGAGGGCTTTCTAGCTGTCATGGTGGATACCTTCCAAGAAAAATAAGCTCCCGTGCAACAAAGCCCCTTTTGCTTTGCAAATGGTACGGCAGTACCTCGGCTAGGATGCTAGTCTGGGCTGTGGGAAACAGGAATTGGACACTGTGTGTGACCTTGCACCATTTCCATTTTTTGATGCATTCCACAGTGCTCTAACCTACTGAGGATAATTGCCAGGTGCTAGCATCTGGGGTCCAAGCCGAGTGCTTGCAGGAAGGACCTGCTCTCCCTCCAGGGAGTGATCAAACCTTTGGCTGAGGCTCAGGATGGGGCTAGTCGACAGAGGATACTGAAAAGAGAATGAAAAGTCTCATCCTTGCTTTGGAATCTGAAAACATTTGCCCACATAAGACCCAAAGCTCTAAAGAATGCAGCAGAGGTCTTATTCTTCACCTAAAGGAAAGGGAAAGTTATATGATCCTCCTTTTGTTTTTATTTTTAAACAATATACTAATGGTTAAACCATTCAGCTAGGACATAGATAATCCATATGCATTTAATTGCATATACACACTGAAAATACTTATTCAATCAAATCCTGAGGAAAAGCCTAGTCTTAGATCCCAGTTAGATTCTGTGAGCTAGGCACCAATTTGCCCAACGCTGTCAAACTGAGACAAAAATTATCATAGGCATAAGCAGATCTCAAAGGTCGAAAGTGAAGGGCTTCTACCATGCAGGCACTGGCTGAGGGATGGAGGAGCTATGTCCATGGGAGCACAGGCAGTGGCTGAGGCATGGGGGGTTGTGTCCAGCAGCGTACATAACAGACATAGTGTGAGAAGAAGATTCAGGTTTGCTCCATTTTAGGTAGATAGTACTGTGCAGTGTTGTGGAAACAGATAAATCAATCTCTGAAGAAAGCTTGCTCAGATACCAGGAGCAAGAGAGCCACGATAAGGCTGCTAATCTCATCTCCTGGTCTGTGTACCTCTTTTTGCAAAGTGCAAACTGGAGCCAAACAGTGCAAACACAGAAGCAATCAAAGACTTCAGTAGTGGGTGTCAGAGGTAGAAACACAAAGCTCACCAGATCTATACTAGAAAGGGGAAGCACTCCAAAATCTTCAAGGAGGAAGGATACTGTTCTCAACCATACTAAAGCAGTACAGGGACACAGCATGAATTTATCCTTTATACTACATATACATCATCATAACTAGCCAATATACTCTTCATCCTGTGACAGAAGTACCTTCATTTGGCCAAATTTACTACTGGAGTTACTAGGCTGATAACCACTGGCTGTGCTGATGCTTCTGGACCAATAGCATGGATGAATTTAGACAACTGACTTCAATAGGACTAAGTGCACAGGTGAGCTGAGGAAAATTTGGATCATTGCTGCAGGCATAAAAACCTATTTGAGCAAGTTACCTCATCCAACCAGCAATATCTATCACTATCCACACAACACGCTGCTGACAGCAGAACAGGAGTTGGCAGGATCTGCGTTTTGCTTAGAAAGCAGTGTCGGATTTGTACCTGACTTAGATTCCAGACTAAACACAACGGCCAACTGTATCGCAGACATGATTTTTAACAGTCCTCCCCAGGAACAAAAACTAGTAACACATTGGTAATCCCAGAGAGACCAGCTCTGTGCTTCATGAGTCTATGAAGTCTATGATGGAGGATACCCCTTACAGGTATCTCTGCATAGTTTAACACAGCCCTATGTGAACCTCTGTGGGTAGTACTTGTGTTTCACAGTGTCTGAATATTTGAAGAACTTCACAGAAGAGAGAGACTTGGCAGGATCCATTTTCTTCCCTGATCAGTTTATCAGACATTTAAGCCTAGCTGAGAGACTTTTTATGCTGCTTGTACCAGGCGGTGATTCAAATGCAACTCTAGCAAACCTGGTTTGAGTCATGCCTTATAAAGCGCGTGAGACCCTTACACTAGCAAGTACTTATTCTCATGAGTACTCCAGTAAAGGCAACTGGATTGCCTGTATAAGTAGCTCTGAAATATAAGTAAAAGGTGCATAATTGAGTTCCATGGCTGCCTTTTGCCTACACAGGTTCAGATTTTCTCCTCTCCCTCCTGCCACAGCTAATTGCCTGAAGAGGGGAAAGCGGTGGTTTGTACAGCCAAGGAATTGTCCTCCTGGAGTGGAGTCCAGTGGCATACAGATAACAAAGGCCTTTACATCAGCAGCTTCTTTCCACAGACGTGTCTTGGCCTTGCAGAGAGGAAGGAGGCGTCGGGAATCTGTTGGGGGATAGCATGGCTTTTGCCAGTGCTACACTATTTTACAGTGGCTATTCAGCCCAAGGGAGATACTGGCATTACAGCTGCCTCTTAGGCATTTGCTCTAACATTTATTTAGCCCAGGAGGTTAAAACTGAAGCAAATGCATTAGAGAATCCCAGAGGCCCAACATGTTCCTTTGTATTTTCATCCACTGAGTTTGGGTTATTTAGATGTGATTTTCAAATGATGCTGTGAAATAGGTAACCCTCTCCTGTAGTATTATGGCATCAGATACCTCTGCCAGACAGAACCATTTTTAAGTAGCAGTGCTTAGAGAAGCTCTTTTAAAAAACATTTCCTTGGTTTAGCTTTCTTAATCATTGCCCATTCTCCCAGGATGACATGTAAATTACAGCTCAAGTATTAAAAGTATAAATCAGACTGTGGTGGTAAGTGAAAGGGCTTCTACAGAACAACTCCATAGGAGGTGGTGCAAGGCTTAAAATATTCAGAAATCTATATTCTCACCTTTTCTAAAAAGGTTTTGCTCATTTACTTAGATAACTCTTCAGCCCCTGACAAAACTATGCGTCCACACTGCTCATGATGACAAAGCAGAATCAGTCTATCGTCTCCTCAGCTATCTACCCTGCAGCTGCCCTCAGACTCTCCTCCAAAGCCTGTAATCAAGGACATACTTAAAAAAAAAGTATATATATATATATTAGGTCTTTTGCCATTTGTCAGAGATTCCCCAAACTGGCCCTTTTCTACTGAATTGTTTCACTAAGGACCCCCCTAGCTGAGGATACAAAACAATTCATGGTCCTAGGCTCATCCTTGGCTTGACAGCAGATCCCTCAGAACAAGTCATCCAAATAAAATAAAGGGACAGGTAAGTAGCCACATCTGCTTTGCAAGACTGGGCAGAGCATACAGAGTAACTTAGCCTGATGGCAAACAGCAAGTGAGTGTACTTTACCCCAAGGACATCCATTTCTTCCTCTTTCTAGAAGACCAACAACTTGTCTATCTATAGACATTGAAGGGAGCCCTCTCAACACACATTTCAGTAAGATGACATAAGCAGCATAAACAAACAAACACACACACTTACTCAAAAATGAAACTGGGGGGTAAGGAGGGGTAGGAAAGCGGTGTGAGCGCTCCTCTGGATGTTCCACTGGATTTCCCACAGAAAGTGCTGCTGTGCTGTCTTTCCATGCATAGCAATGAGTCTGAATTAGCTAAACCAGGTGAAATAAAAAGCTAGTGCAAAGAACCACAGAAACACAAGCCCACTTCCCTCACTGTGGGAGGAGAATATTAAACAGAGAGATAAGAAAGCAGAACTCAGCTCCAAAATACCACTTCCTTGGACATCTACAGACTTGCATATACACACACAGCTCACTCCATTTAGATCTACACCAGATCACAGGTGTGACATCACTTCAGCAAGCCAACTGGCGAAGCTCAATTTGAAAAAAGGACCATTTTGCCACAAATACTAATCCCATCCTCAATTCTCTCTGTTTTAGAGGACCTCTTGTTGATGCAAATGAAAGCCCTTTCCTACTGCTTCAGAGTTCAAAAACCAAGGCCAGAGAAGTCATACAGATTTTCCATGCCGTACTCTTGTATGCTACCAGTGTGGATGCTGTGGGCAATGAAAGAAGATGGGACAGAAATTAGAGGTAAGCCAACACTGAAAAGATGAAGCCTATCGAGCTTTGAAGCTATCTTCAGCAGGTGAAATTCCATACTCTTCAGCGTACTAGAGAGTTTGCAACTAAGAACTTGAAAGCCTAGCACATTAGACTGAGAAATAAATTACAGAACCAAGTTTGTCACCTTCATCCCCAGCAGTATTATCATGCATTTAAAATCAAAGTAACCCCAGCTAAATGAGAGGACCTGAGACCAAGTTGCATCACGCTGCTCCCTGATTACTCCCTTCTGTTCCGTAAGTCAAGCAAATCTTGGCTGAGGAGATAGCCTTGCTACAGGTAATTTTTATGCTCTTTTTATGTCCTACAGGACCTGCTGAATAACCAGCAAGTGTCAGTTGTGCTGTAGCTTGTCTCTAAAACTGTCTGGGAAACCTGGATATTACAGAACACCTGAAACGATAAAAAATATAGGGCAAAAAGACAATTTTTAAACTGTTTGCATCTGCCATGCTGTCCTTGAAATGGGTTTTGCCTCCACCTAGAGGCTTCCAGATATTCACAGCCACTTCCATGGCACCATAGCCATGGGTTTTAGACAAAGCAGACACAAGTCATATATACATCCAGTTAGCACTGGCTGCTTTAGCTCTGTGCTCTCAGGAGAAGATGACTTTGGGTCAGTGGGAGCATCTCTATCTGGCTTTCATTCTCAAAAGCTAAAGTTCTCTTATTTCAGAGGACAGTTTTGATCAATAGGACTACAACAAGGTTGGAAGCTGCTCTGCTGTCATTGACTTGCTTCCTTCCTGTTATCCAGAACATCACAGGCTCTTTTTCTTTTCTCACCCATCTGCCCCCTTCAGTTCGTTAAACTAAGCGATGCAAATGACTATCAAGTGAAACCCCACAAATAATAACAATAATAAAAATTATGCCAAGTATACTGAGAAAGAGAGACTGAGTATCCATTAGTAAGGTTAGAGAGAGGCATTAATAAAAGGAAGATTTGTTAAACATGACTCATTTCTTTTCCTTCCTTTCATAAATCTTATTATTTCCTTGGAGAACAGCCATGCACTCAGTGGCTGGGACCGCACTGTTAAATGATGCTCTTGGTTTAACTACAACCTGCCTTTACTTACTAAAAAAAAATCAAAGAAACACCCCCGCCCCCCAAACTCAAAAAACAACCCCACCTCCCACTATCAAGGGTATTAAGTTAAAGCCAGGTTTTCTAATCCTCTAAACCTGTGTGGTGGTTATAGATGTGCAACAACTACACTACAACTACAGACCCATATTTGCTTTTCCAACTCCAGCCACATCTACAAAGAAATGGAAACAAACAGAACTGGAATACCTCATAAAGGGCAACAAAACCAACACGAGTCAAAGATTTTCTTTCCACCTCTGTAAACATTGCCTTTAATCCTATACAGTACAAATGATTCAGGTTCTACACAAATAAGTGAGTCAATGATAAAATTACCACATGATTTTTCTGTCAAAATAAGCTTTCTTCCCAGCTACAAACGCAAAAAGCAGAAACATTACATAAAAAAAATAGTTACCAGTATATGAAACACAGAATACAGGGAGAGACTTTAAAATCACTGACGTGCTGCTGGAATGGAGACATATTTTTTGTATTTGTTGATATTTTGAAGACCTGAATGCAATTTTGGCTGTTTTACAAAAGAGATTTACCCTCTTTTTTCTACCAAACTTTTAGAACTTTTCTTCCTAAAGTGTCTAAATAGAGTAATACTATTTCAAATATTACCTTATATATTTATAGGGGCTACCTAAATATTAACTCATGATGTTTTCTTCCCTTATTTTGGGGAATACAACCTTGGCCTTGCTGAGAGCACTGATTATGAGTTTCCTCAGCTACATAAATCAAGATTAACACAGCTAACACCAATGTGAAGTGGAAATCGGTCTTTTGGACTTGACCATCACTTTGCAATACAGAAGGTCAGGCCTGTAACAATGGTTACTTACCTAACCTTGAGTAACTGATCTAGAACAATTGGAAATACTTGTTAGGCGCTGTGTGGTAAACTGATAAACTGCAGCCTAACTTAAAAAAAAAAAAAAAAAAAAAAAAAAAACCCAAAAAACAAGGTTTATATTTTTCACTCCTGCCTTCACTAGGCCCAACCTTGCATTTCTTAAAACAATCCTCAAAATGAGACTGCATGAAGAAGCCACTCACTAGGACAAGGAAAGCACATGGCTGAGAGCAAGCCCCACGAGTAAGTTGATACTTTTGGAGATAATTACGTGCTCATTTTATCAGATGCATGTTAACATCAGACCATAAACAAATCAAATAGAAATAGTTACAACATGAGAATCTGTATGTGGGTATGAGAAGGTGCAGTTTCATTAATGTAAGGCTAGCAGGCACACTTATTCTTCCCCCATGCACATGTGGTTTTACGTCTCTTCTGTGCAAAGAAATTACTCTTCAGCTGAAAGCTGCCAGCTGTAAAAGCTACTTTTTGATAAATCAGATGTGGACATTCGCATGATTCATTTGCAGCCTGTTCCCAACCCTTATTTTCGATATGGAAATTTGGAACCGTTTTCAACCAGTCCCAAGCCTATGAAGAATAAACTGTCCTTTTAAAAATACTACTGTACCTTTTAAGTATGCAGATTGCCAGGCTGAATTTTAAATGCAATCACTTTGCTTCCAGTACACTCTAAAAATCAGGAGTCACAGTCTGCATGAATCAGTCCTCTGCACCTAGGACCTGCTATTTCCACCATTTTAAGCCTGTGTGCTGCAATTATGTGAATTGTCCACTTTTTTTCCCCAGCCTCCTCCATGAAATGCATGTGCAATATAAAACCCATTTATCATACTGGAAATTGCTGTTGTATTTAATCTTCCCAAAGAGAGCAAAATCAAATTATTATGTGTAAAGAATGATAATCTGTCAAATTCAAGGGAATACTCCAAACTTATCCCTCCACATTTGCAATAGAACAGGTCAAATAGGTCTAATGTAGAAGACATGGGTAGGAAGACATGATGTGAGCATACATAATGAGAAGATGAAAACTCTCTTAATCTTTGCAGATTGAATGAAATCTAATTACATGCTGTATTGATTGTTGTGTATTACTGGAAAGAGACAGTGAAAAGGGAAAAAGGCAATTACAGTGAAATTGTAGTCTGACCCTTCAATTGCTTTTGGCATGAAAGGTTATGCTGTACTTGGGGCATCAGAAATTCTTTATCCTCTACGGTAAATCATTAGTAACAGACTCAGATGCAAAACTGATTAGGGGAAAAATTCAGTCAATTAAATCTTTTTTATTTTTTCCCCTTTACAAAGAATAGAGGCAAAGGAAGAAAACACCAAGATATTATCATTATGCCATTTCATGAATTGCTAAGTGTATCTGGTATTAGTACTGTGTTGACTGACAATAAATCATATTCATCAACAGAAATACCATAGTAAAAATGAAAAAATATATAGATTCATGAACTTGATCTAGAATAACATTTATTTTGAAAAACTGAGTTATACCCGAAGTCAAATATTAAGAGGTAATATAAAGTTTCACCAAGGAAATTCCACAGACACATTTAATTGCTTTCCTTTCCCTTTGCATTCTCCGTTCATTTACTTCCACCAAAATCAGCAGCAACTGAGCACAAAGAAAGCTTTCAGAAATACTATTTTTCTAAGTTGATAGAAAACCAAGGCACGAGCCAACTGAAAACTATTGTTTGGGTGTATGTCAGCACGACTGCAGGGAATCATGGCAATTCTCATTCATTCTATTCTAAAAATTCTCGTTCTGCCAAAGATAATTGCAAGGACCAGCTTTCTACTGACTTTCATGCATGGTCCTCTGCGTCCTACACACACCTCCGCAGGCATTGTATGCACAGTTTTTATTCAGACTGAAAAGTTAATGGGTTCTCTAGTGATCAGTTTTAGGTTGAGTCTTGTAACACTTGTAACATTACTGCTTGTGTTTATTTTTCCTTGCAGAAGGTATACTTTCAAATAACATTTCTTTGATTGCATGCAAACAAATAAGTGTGACAGAAACAAAATTCTGTATAGGTGCAGCTGCAGGGCTGGTCTCTCACAGGAGTGTCTTTCTATTGCACTGGATCTTCAACAGAGTCTCTTGAAAAGCCAGGTAAGGTCTTACCAGTTTAGGACTAACTAATCCAAATAGAAGAGAAAGATAAAATAAAAGAACACTGAGACTTTATTACCAAAAATATAAGATACTTAATAGGTGGCTCTAAATTTGCTGATCTCAAAACAGAAAGAACCAAGAGTAGAAAATTGAAATACTGATCTGGGCAGACCTACCATAACAATAACATTGAGCTGAACTCAAACTCCTGGTGCTTGCAGGAGTTCTGGGTATGCAAGGAATTCATATTCCTTATGAGTAAAATCCATCTGCCCATGTCTGTCTCTCCATCAAGGGTGACTTTGACCTGCCTCATGAAAAAGTAACATCCAAAAAGGCCTCAGATGGCTCGCTAACCTTGTGATAAAGCAGTATACAGGATAATGTCTGAGAAACCTCACTCGACATTAGGATGAAACTGCACGGCTCCAGAGCAGACAGAGTGCTTCTCTAATACCAGTCTTTCTGTGAGACATGGTAGGGCATTGTCACAGGCAGGTTCCCTTGAATCTCAATGCTGCCAGAGCAGCATTATGCCCATTAATGGCCTAAGTAATGAGTCATGATATTAAAAACGGAACATAAGCGAGCTAAAGACAAACACAGATGCTTGATCCTGATTTCACTTACAGAGATGCAACTCCGATGATTTCAGTGGAGCACCTCCTAATTTTTTACGACTTTTTGATTTTGCTGCCCAGGATGGAAAAAAAAAAAAAAAAAAAGAAGAAGAAGAAGAAAGCGACAAAGTATTTTTTTCACAATGATGATGAAAAAATTAATCTGTGTTAATGTACCACTGTGTAATAAAAAAACCCAGCTGTGTTAGAGACAAACTGAAGGGAAATGAATAGGAAATTTGAACAGCTCAGCTTGAAAAACTTTCCGTATTTTCCTGCGTAAGAACTTTCAAGAAGAAGAAACTGTCTGCAGTCTTTATTATGACCTGAAGAAGCAACGTAACATTTAAGTTCAAGTAATTTCACTATCCATATCCAACAAACCAAATGAAAGAAGAAGAAGCAAAAGGTCCCAAAAATAGAGGCATACTTAACAGAGAACTTCCTGTTCACTGTGAAGCCACGGTCTTTACATGCAACAGTGCCTGCTTACTACATTAAGGACCCCCGCTGATTCTCCAGGGGATGCTACACTGAGATGAGCCCTGAGCAGGTAAATCCTA
Organism: Buteo buteo; assembly: GCF_964188355.1. Lineage (NCBI taxonomy): Eukaryota > Metazoa > Chordata > Aves > Accipitriformes > Accipitridae > Buteo > Buteo buteo. The sequence continues at coordinate 35,262,924 of NC_134181.1, forward strand.
CACAAAGTCTCACCTATGAACACCACCAAGAACAAATCAATTCGGGCCAAAAAAACCCATTCAGCTGAGCTATGATGGATATAGCCTGGGGACTGATCTAATTCAGTTTGGGAACTCTATGGCTTTGTTGAATTGGGGAGGAGGATTTCCCCCTTAAATCTTACATTCTTCAAAACTACTCCAGAATACAGTTAGGAAACAAAGTTGTTGACACTTTGTCTCTAATTCATGAACGTGTATTTTTGTGACTAACACCCACACTCCACATTCCCCTTCTCTCTTCCCCGTTTTATACAGATGAGTGCGTAAGGGAATGCCTGTTCCATAACACTTGCTGGCATAGACTGCATATTACCATAACAGTCTAACCTACTTAGATTCATACAGTCATTCAGAAAGTAGGAATAGGAAATACACTTTATCCTAACCCTCCTATTTGTCTGCATTTTGACACGACAGTAGCCTTTGTTAAATCATTGTTACGAGTAAGATTTTCACAAGCAGCCTAGAAGTACTTTGGTATACTTAAACATATCGACACTGGAAGTTTTATTTGGTGCTAGACACTAATTGTTACATTCATATTATAATTTCATATAAAAGTTTACTCCTTCAGCCTCTTCTTGTCCAAAGCACTGATGTATTTAATCACATACCCGTTTCTTTGATGTTCCACATGTAAAACTTTACGAATCTGTGCAAATACAAATGCACTTGTTTTGAAGAATTAGTTTCTATATGAAATGTTAGCTGTCCTAAACAACTTTTATAGCTTAGCCTGTTCTAACTGCCATGGAAGGGCTCTTTGCTTACCTACCAAGATTTTTCAACCCTCGTGAATTAGAACAGAATGTCATAAAAAGAAGTGGTGGATGCTTCCCCTCCTCACCATAAAGAATACCAAATTTAAATGGCAAAGACATTTAAATAGACCATTAAAGGTACACAGCGTAAAAACTCAGTAGAATGTTTTTGAAGTAGTTCTGAGACCAAATACGTGACTGCCAGCTACAACCTAGCAATGTATTTGCTATACAAACACCTACCCATGCAGAGTTAATACATCCAGGCAAACTGTAAAACCTGGTACAGTTCATAGGGACTTCTACCAATCCTTAAACCCATGAACTCTGCAGCCTGCTTAACTTTGCCTCTATTGAGGAAGTCCTGACTTTAGACCGAGAGTTGGTGGGGGTAGGGGGTGGGGGGGGTGAACAAATCCCTCCATCAAAGCCCTGCAGCCAGCTCTTCCCCTTCCTTTCCAGCTCTTTAGCAGCGGGGTCAGCGCGCACGGTGCCCGGGCTTCCCTCCCCAGCGGGCGGGCTCTTCGGGTGCTCTTCCCCGATCTGCGGCACCCTCCCAGGACACGGGGCACCGCGGGACTGGTGCCGCGTCCCCTCCCAGCCCTCCGTACCATTTAGCTGGTTGTAGACCACTTCCTCCAGGTGGTCCAGGCGCTGCAGGATGGACTCCCTGTCGGCCAGGCTGCCCACCTTGGCGCCGCGGCTCCTGGCCCGGCGGTCCGCGCTCCGGACGATCTGCACCAGCTCCTGGGAGCGGTCCTGGATCCTGCAGTAGACGGAGAAGAGGATGATGCCCACGAAGACCAAGATGTTCACCGTCAACAAAGTTTTGATTTTCCGTGCCACCGCCATGGGAGCCGCCGGCGCGGTGGCGGGGGGCACATCAAGGCGCGGCGCGGCCGGCGGCCTCGCGGCCACCCGGCGACGGGGCGCGCCGCGGGGCGCGGAGAGGCGCGGAGAAGCGCGGAGAGGCGCGGAGCGGAGCTGTCCTTCAGCACCACCGCGCCGCTCCCCGCCCGGCGCCCGCCTTCGCCCCGCGGGGGCCGCGCCGCGGCGGGCTGGGCGGCATGGAGCGCGGGGGCCGCGCAGGGAGCGCGGGGCGCGGAGCCGAGCCGCTGCTGCCTGCGGAGGAGCCGCCGCCGCCGCCGCCTCTCCTCCCCCGGCGGCTCCCGCTCGCCCGCCCTCGCTCTCCGCCGCCCCAAACGCAGAGCGCCGGTGCGGAGTGACGTGCTCCGGGGGATCTCATCTACATGCACACGGTGGAGCCGCCGTGCCGTGCCGTGCCGCGCCGCCCCGCCTCGCCTCGCCCGCGGCTCCCCGCCCCGCATCCCGGCCCTGCCGGGGGCCGCCGCCCGCCCCCGGGCCCTGCGGTGCAGCCCCGGCGCTCGCCGCTGGATTTCAGCGCGACGGATCAGGGAAAGAGCCAGGGCAGTTGTGTGCTTCTCTCCCACGGAAGACACCCGTGGCCATTTTCTCTTCATGGCCCACGTAGAGGGCCCTCATGCTGCCCAAGCATCACTACAGGCAGCTCCTGAGAACGGACAGGACGAAGATTGTCCTTGTCTGTGGCTGCAGCCCCTGGCAGCGAGATGATGCCCCACCTGCCTCACCCCTGGAAATAAGCTGGAACAAGTTCACGTGCTCCCAGCAAGAGGGAGAGCTGGTAACGCGCTCTCAGCTCCACGGGTTTCCCAGCAGCCAAAGTACAACACTGGCTAGTGAACCTACCTGGAGGTCACATGGCTGGCACCACATCCACCTGTGAAGGAAGTTCTTGCCAAGCATACATAGACTCATAGAACAGTTTGGGCTGGAAGGGACCTTTAAAGGTCATCTAGTCCAACCCCCCCTGCAGTGAGGAGGGACATCTTCAACTAGATCGGGTTGCTCAGAGCCCCATCCAACCTGACCTTGAATGTTTGCAGGGATGGGGCATCTACCACTTCTCTGGGCAACCTGTGCCACTGTTTCACCACCCTCACAGTAAAAAAATTCTTCCTTATATCTAGTCTAAATCTACCCTCTTTTAGTTTAAAACCATTACCTCTTGTCCTATCACAATGGGCCCTGCTAAAAAGTTTGTCCCCGTCTTTCTTGTAGGCCCTCTTTAAGTACTGGAAGGCTGCTATAAGGTCTCCCCGGAGCCTTCTCTTCTCTGGGCTGAACTACCCCAACTCTCTTGAGAAGCCTGTCTTCATAAGAATGGTGCTCAAGCCCTCTGATCATTTTTGTGGCCCTCCTCTGGACCTGCTCCAACAGGACCATGTCCTTCTTATCACAGAATCATACACAGGTGGAGAAAAGCAGCCTAGGCCCTTACTCTCAAATGCATATCCAGTGAATGCTGAAGATTTACCAAGATCTCTAAGCTTGATACCTGTGAACATTAAATAAGCCCTTTCAGCTAGCAGCTTCTCCATTCACATTCACAGTGGTCCTCCTTTTTATAATATCTCACTTAGAGGATCGCATACCATAATATAAGCCTGGTTGTGGGAATTATTTTCCTTTCATCCCTCCTTCTTGATTTCAGGAGCTGCCAAGCTCAAAATCCAGCAAAAGTTACAACCTCCCTGATTTTACTGTAACTTGGCAAGGTCTGCTCAGGGTTTCTGGACATATAAATGCTCCATTTCTGTCCTATTTCTGACTCTCCTATTGTTCACCTTCCTCAAGGCCCCTGAGGATGCAGTTTGTTTGAGCAGACATGTTTTTCTGTCTTAGAGGAATTCTCCCCTTGTCTTCTGGGGATCAACAATGAAACCTGTGTTGGAGGGATTGGCAGCGCAGAACAAGCCTAGACTACAGTTTCACCATAATCTAATCTTACCCCTGGCAAAAGACGCCACACATTTCTACAGTGTCATCTCTTGCAAATAGGCATGTCTCTATAGAAATATATACAGGATTTGGTTACTTCCTACAGTACTGTATTCTTAAACACAAATAATACCTGAATGCAGGGTCAGATGTTCTTTCACCGAAGCAGTAGTAAAACTCTCAGCAGCTCAGCAGAAGCAGCTCAGAACCTGCAATTTTCCAGTGTTTTGATTATTTTAGTAGTACTCTTATTGCAAGTCTGTCATAGCATTACGCTTCCCTAGAAATACCAATTTGGTTTAAGAAAATGTATTGAACTAATGCTCAAGTGTAGCTTATTAGATGTCTCCACAGCATTTAATATATTATAGCAACACCTGCTGGTCTTGATATGGTTAAGAATCTGTTAGATCACTACTTCCATTATAAACTCCAAGTTCACAAGCTGGCCACAAGAATTCAGTTTGGATTCTGACACGAGCGTAGTTTGTCCCAAGAGTTGTAAAACACCTTTGACAATCCTGGAGAGTTTACCAAGTTCTGATGTTTGTGTTTTTTTACATCACTGCAGTTTTAAACAGGCTCTTTCAAAGACATTATTTCATCCATGATTGACTTAGGTCAAACAGTCATTTCCTTTTGCTAAGTAAGTGTTCTTAAATGGGCAGCTTAAAATACAGTGTGTAGAGAAGAACATGAGAATATGCTTATATTGCTCAAGCCTTACCTAACACCATTCAAATAATAGCTAGCTCTTATAGATCACTGCTCGTTCAGAGCTCTCAAAGCAAATTACAAAAGCTATAGTATAAAAGCTGACTGAAGGATGGCAGCAGTGTTTTTGGAAAAATTTCAAGGTCAGAAAATGTTTGGGTTTTTTTTTTGCATTGGAACAAAACCAAAAAGCTTTGAAATATTTTCACACAAACAGCATTGAGCTGAAGCCACTGTTTCCTGCCCCAAAGGGTCAGGTTCCAATTTTTCTTCCCTCAGAAAGGCTTATTAATGCCAAAAGAAAACTAGATCAAAATCAATATATGCAACATCTGGAAGTCAGTGAAAATGCTTTTGATGAAACCATACCAATCAGCTCTGATTGTTGACCCATCTTACACACGGGGAATATGGGAAGGCGTTGATAACTTGTTCCAAATCAACTGAACAAGCCAGAGGCAATGCCAGGTTCCCATTCCAAATCACAAATCCAGTTTCTCTCTCTCTTGCACACTACTAGTCTCTCTCACTATTACTCTCTTACTGATTTTTACTCCTATTCATCTCCATAGGGCTCATATTTTCACTCCTATCATCCAAGATGGATTAGAAAGCTGCTATAAACACCAAGATACTGTGGTATCTATGACAGTCTATGGTTGATCATACTCTTTACATCTCTCTCCTATCACTGTGCTCAGCCCAAATAAAACACCTGGATAAAGGACAACTGGATGAAGATGAAGATGATGTTAAGTAGCCAGAGGTAAAGTCTCTAAAAAGCCAGTCAGCACTCTAAAATAGCCATCTGTCTTAGGCAACTTCCCTAATATAGTAAAGAGATAGTTTATTGCCTTGGGGCACTTCTGGGCTGCTGCTGGACTGTCAAATAGCTAAGGCTGCAATGATCATAGCATTAAAAAAACAAACCTTGCTATTGTCATGGCCCTCCCTGAAACTGTGCTTGGTCTTGTACGCTGTTGATCTTGCAACAGTTAATTTTGCTTCTGTTGTCTCTTGGTTACTGCAGAACACTCCATCTTGGCATGAAGATGTTGATATAGAGGAAAACTTCAGTTGCTTCTGCATTTACAATCCTGTTCTGCTTAGCTGTTGAAGTCAGAGACAGTAAATTTCACTTCAAACAACACTGAACTAAAACATTTAGGAAAGGACTTTTAGTAAAGCATTGGTCTTACGGCCATTATCTGCAGAGCCCATCGTGCAACTAGTCAAGGCAACAGACTCCAAGTCAACCTGACCACAGTTCATTTGGAGCTACTAACCTCAACCAATACAGAGGAACTAGATTTTTTTTACCAGCTAGTGAAATCTGTAGGTTGTGCAGCAATTCAATATGACCAAGATACCCATCATCATCTGGATATTTCCCAAGTTCAAGTTTCCCCCAAAAGTGGTCAAAAAAAGTTATAAAAAAAGACCATGACAGACCTAAAAAGTACCATCTCTATAGCAGAACCCTTGGAGTCACCGTGCCTTCTGCTGTACAGTCCCAGGTATCATGGGTACATACCCAGATAATCAATATGACTTTCAATTTTTTATGAGGTGTTTTCTGTTGAATTTAATTTTAATGTCCCTAGAAGAAGATGAAGGAATTGGCTTGCTGATGAAACAAAATAAGTAAGATTTTACTTTGGGGGAGAGTCAAGGAGAGAGTGATTGAAAAGTTGCTTGAAAGTTTTTTGAATTTTAAAAAGCTTTCGTTGGGGGGAAAAAAAAAAAATCAAGTTAATAACTGTAAAATCATTCCCAACCACTTCTCCAAAAGGACACAAGATTGATTTACCATATCTAAAGAGACATACCATTCTGATCATTCTACTGCATGATATGAGACATTTGCAAGAATGAATAATGTGTAGAAGAGAAGACTTTGATGTTTAAAGTATTTGAACACTAGCTTTAAAGAAAAAGAAAAAAACACAGACAAAATATTATACCATCAATGATCTGCAGTTGTAGATTCCAGCTGTAGTTATTCACACACACTAACATCACCTACCATTTTCCTAACGAAATCCCAACTGCATTTACTAGCCCATTGCTTAGAGTTTTAATATAGCTTCATATTCTTCTGCTTCAAGTAGCCCTTATTTAGAAGAAAACAGCAACAAAAGCAGACAACAGTCTAAGATCTCTGTTAAATTACCCAGACATACAGAACTGAGGCCCTCATCCTGTTGCAAAGAAGTATTGCAGCCCATCAAATAATTGTGCAGTTTAGTATTTGTGCAGCCCCCTTCCTACCATAGTTCCAGCAGACTCTGTAAGAAGAGATTTGAACAAACACGATGTTTGCATGAAGTTGCATGAAGTTTTTTGAAAAAGTAGCTAGCAAGTTGGAAAGAAATAAATAAGGAAGCCTCTACTGTCTCATACTTCAGATATTTCCAACCAGCCTCTTATCTTTTCTGCTGCAGCTTTGCAGAAGATGGCAAGCTGATATTATAGTGGCACGAGAAGGCCAATGGCCAAATAATTCCTCTGGCAACAACACACTGCCAGGTCCCTAAGGCTTCAAACTGCTACTCTGCTCATGTTGATGTAGAGGCTTTAGAGCATATTCACAGTTGACCAAATGCCTGTTATTGCTAGCATAAAAGTGCTGTGGCCAGGTAAGGCAGAGAAAGAGGAATCCCTAACCTGGTATCCATCTCACTACATTAAAAAGGCTGGAAGCCCAAAAGCCATGAGGGGATTTCCATGCAGTGATTCTATGCTGGGAACATTTAGTGCTGGCTCAGAAAGTAAAGGTGTATGGTGACTGAATAGCCCTGAATATAATCAACGTCTACTTTACTTAGAGCAGAATGACAACACGCTGTGCTGTGCTGTGATTTCAACCAAGATGAATGTGTTTACTTTAGTAAGATGACCTCTCTGCTACACTTATTACAGACCCGATGCCATAAGCGTTTATTAGTGGGGTCACAATTACAGTGTGCAAAGACTCTCATTCATAACCAGCAGACCTACTCAAAGTGGTAGGCACAACACAGGGATTAAGTATTCACAAGATTAGCCTGGAGGTGCTGAATTTTAACTTCCTCTTGAGGATGGTTCTAAATCAAATTAGATGCCTTGAAATCTGAACACATAATTCAGAAATTATATATAAAGAGATATATATCCTTTTAATTTTGGAAGTATTAGTCACTTGTTTGGTTACACAGAAGTTTCCTAAATGGAATTTTGGGACGCTTCCTTCTAAAACTGCAACAATTCCCACTTGAACATGGGACAGTTCTTCAAATGTAGAGACTGCACTGTGTTCTAGCACCTGTTGCTGCAACACAAAGATGCACTACCCATATATTCCTCATATTGTATTAAAACTACAGGTTGACCCTGCTTTCATGCTTGTGACATGCTGACCACCACACTGTAGTAAATAGCATACAGATAAAACCCAACAATTATCCAAACATGCATTAAAAGCCCCAGTAAACCTATCATTGTAAAAACAGAATATAAATAACTGCCAAGACTAAAATATTCAACCCACATGCTTACATTTTACAAAGCTCTAACTTATAAACATTACAGCTCTCACCAATTTTAATAAGAACCAGTTGAGCTCCTACCTTTTTAAAATGCAACTGCGTAGTCCTCTATCCATTTTCTGTTGTATCTCCTACTGTAATTTCAGAATAGGTTTGCTAAGAGAGGATTATCACCATTCACCATGATCAAAGATTATCTGCATGGTCTCAGATTTACTCCACAAAACAACAGAAAAAAAATACTTGAGAACCTCATCTCCCAGAACTGACAGAGAGGCTCAGTCCATCTGTGCCTCAAAAAGGGAAGGTTTTTGGAACCTGCCTGACAGCCGCTGCACTGGGATCCTAGGTTGCAGACTGATGTTTTTGATAACCATCATAACTTACTATAAGGAATTTCAGAGGTACTGTGATAAGATAGAGAGAGACTCACACACTGGAAATAAATCTGGGACGTTTTCAAGGACAGCTTCTATGCTTATGAGAGTTCTAGTAAAGAAAATAAATGTGCAAAAGATATATAAATGTAATTTAATACCCAGCTATTACAGATGCAGAAATTACCTCATTATACTCCTTGAAATCCATCTTTACTTATTCCCATTGCCAGAAAACTTACAAAACCCTAAGCAATGGCTAGGCTGTTTGCATGCTGAGACTTCTGCTTTTTGTACTGACCAGTGTTGTCTTCTGGTTCCCTGTGTTCCCTCTTCTGCTGCAGTCACTGCCTTTGCTTTCATACCCTGTATAGCCTTTAAAGCAGAGACTGCTTTTTGATAGTACTGTTTAAAAAAAAAAGGTTCATGAATGGTGTTCCTAATCGCAGGAACAAATCAATCTTTGGCTCTGTCAGTTGACATCTGTGAACTATGACCCTGAGCTCCTCATGGAATCCATTTGTCTCATTTCCACCTTTACTCTTAAACGGCCAACCTTGTGGCAACAGAATTTGCAGTCAGTTCTTTTATTAGTATTTAATCAAATATTATCTTAGGCAGAAAACACTGTCCAGAACAAGTTTTATATTAAGGCATGTTTTTAATATAGCTGTGCTTTACGTAGAAGTCTGCTTACTGAAAGGACTAGCAAAAAGAAGTGGGCTTTCTCAGATAGATGTTGAATGTAACAGTTCTTCACCAGCACTAAAAAGCTGGAAGGATGTTGCTCTCTGTCCAACCCAGCCGAAAGCCTATGAAAAAGCTGAATGTTATCACTGGCTTAGAATAGTTAAAAATATTTTGCTACTGGAATTGCACTGAATTCAGTAGGGTACCTTGATCTTTGGCCATCATCGTCACAGTCCCAATTCTGCCATGAGGTACAGGCTTGTGGACTTCTGCAGGTATTTGCCCAAGCTGATAGACTTGCAGGAAAAGAGCCTCATACAGAATTCATTACTTACTTGTCTCTGTCTTGATGCACATTATTAAGAGATGCATGGCCCTCCAGCAAAATCTTCACAACAAAATTAAGAAACACAGCCAGTCATCATGTCAAAGTCACAAGAGATTAAATATTCTAAGTGCAGCAGCACAGGGGTAAATTAGTATTGTTACCTTCTGACCCCCAGAGCTGCACCCAATGCTGGCTTTAAACAATAAAAATAATGAGATTTTTAGATTCCATTTATTTTGAAACAACAACTGGCAGCTTGAAAGAAGAAAACATGTTTTGGCAAATAAAGTTGACATTGACATTTTTAGCAAAGACTAGCTATACGGTGGCTTGTCACTGGGCAAATCTGAAGAATCACTGCTGCCTCTGATGTATGATGTTTTTCACAGGGACAGTGCATGCGTGAGTAATAAAGAACATTTAGTACAGTTTATATCTGCCTTTAACAGAGATCTTAAGGATATTTAAATAGAAACCAAACCATTTCTGGCATTAAAGTCTTCAATGTATTTCTAAAAAATATCGTCTTAAAAAAATAGGAAGATAAAAGCTGATGTATGGTAAAATTCCATCCTAAAAAACATGCCAGTAAGAAGCCTTAACAGATGGAAGTAGGATGACAAAACCAAACTGATCTAGTTGCGTTGAATTCCCAAATATTCCTGGTAAAGGACAAAGTCCCATTTAACAGTTTTGGGGGACTTTTTTTTTTTTTTTTTTTTTTCCCCAACGCACTTGAAAATGAGCCAGTCAGTAGGAAAAGAACACTTAAGACTATATTGGACTATGCAAATGTTTAAAGAACTGTTATGCTGTTTCCTGTTCCAGACCACACAACTTCTCTAGATTTCAATTTCTCCATCTGAAAATTGGGGACAGCTTGCCGTAAGTGAAGTGGCAGGATTTGCTTTTTTTAATCTTTATCTCAGTTGATTTAGAGACCATATGCAGCTTAAAACAAATAAAAGTCCAAAACAAGAAAAACATGGAAAACCAACAGATCTGCTACAAGGCACCAGAAGAGCAACATGGTGAGTGGAGCTGCAGGTAGACAGAGACATGTAGGTATGACATGCAGAGATATTCGTAACACTTTGAGCTGTAGATGCTGGGAAGACATTCTCCATTATTCATTAATTCTATGGTGAGCAGAGAGATTAAGCATTTTTCCCTCTTAATTAATCTCGCTCTGGGCTATGAAGTGGAAGAGCTTCATTTATTTATATATTTACTTATTTTGAGGGAAAAGTATTTCTCACCAAAACCCTCCACAGTGAAACTGCAGCATCAAAGCCTCTGGCCAAGCTCACAAGCAGTCCAGACTGCGTATGCCTTTAGCCACTACATCATGATACGTAATTGTAGATACAGAGCACTTACTGCTTTTGATACTAAATACAGGGAGATATTTTATGTCAGTGGCTTGATTTTCCCAAGTACAGACATTAATACCAGCCATAAAGGACAGATCATATTCCACCTATATAAAAGAAACATGAAATGGAAAGGATCAGGTCTGTAGTTTTCTTTATGCTATTTATTATTATATATTATATCCAACATGTGTCCAATTGTGTCAGCTCACAAAAATTTCCTGACATTAAATCCTTTAATGTCTATTGAGCTGCTTTTGATTTACATAAACCAAAGATCAGCAACAAGTAGTGAATAGGCTGCCTAGTGCTGAGCAAAGCTTTTGTTGGTGCTGGTTATTTCCTTCCATCCCTCAGGCACACAGGTCCCTGGGAGGACGTGCCTTGACAGAGGTTAGCAAGGACCTACATTGGCTTAAAATACAGGGTTTTCAATTGCTATTTAACAGAGACAATGTTGCACTGAGCAAGCAGTACTGCTTGTTAGCATGCTTTGTTCAACACAATTAGTACAGTACCCTGCCAGAGTAAATACTAAAGGATAGCTCAGGTGATAGACTCAGGTTATTCAACTTTTGACAAAAGGTTAGGGGAATTCTCTTGAAACAGTAATTGTCTGTCACATGAAATACTGCAACTTCTTGAACACAGGAAAGAGGAAACCATAACATGAATTGGATTAGGGCAAGAAGAAACTAGAGGCAGGCAGGTTAATACAGTGGAATCTAATGGACTTAGCAATAGAGTCTAGGGTAGACTGGACAGAAAATAAAGAATAAAAGAAAGTTGTTAAAAATCTCAAATTCATCTGATGTGTCTGTAGATAAAATAACTGAGGCTGGTTTCCTCCTAGGTCTTAAGAATTTTTGTGGCCAGTACATGGATAAGGAACTTCTGCAGTATCACAAAGAAGGGCCTCAGAGGTTTTGGCATGGGACGCTTTCCCATGTGAGCCAAAAAAAGACAGAATGGCATAGGAAGAATAATGTATTTCTAGGAGTGACAACAATCACTACACTATACAAACAGACCCCCTAGTAGTACACCATCTTAAAGATTGAGGGCCCAATCCAGACATAATGCCATTGTTACCTGGCTAACTGGAGGTAAGTGAAGTTAATTGCCTGTGCAGGCATATGTTCTGCAGGTTTGGTTTGAGGAAATAATATTTAGGAAGCCTTCAGAATGGGCATACCTTTTGCAGAGGTATCATTTCAAAAACATGGGTGCACAAGTCAGGTTTGGAACAGAGGGTAAAAAAAGGCTTAAAGTAAAAAAAATTAAACTTGTAAATTAATCTGGTAGTAGAGCAAGAAGTAATATTCATAGAACAGGTCTTAGCACAGGCTTTAACTGTTCACAGATGCAACTACTGATTACTATCAAATCCATTCTGTTGATGAATCCTTCAGTCTGTATCTTACAATCACCTTTTTCCCCCATGGCACTTTCCTAAACTTTTTGTTCTCAATGCTTGAATGGAGTATTTATCTACAGCTGGACCCTGATCTTGACTGGGACAGTGAGATGCTTCCATCTGACACATAATACATAGACAAGACAAATAATAATGGGCAGCAGTGATAAGAATAGCGCATCTTTATAACATCCACTCTATGTATGACATAAATGAATACATAAGATTACTCTCAAAAAAGCCTACTCTAAAATCAGATAAGTGAATACTGCCACATAGCACTATAATACTAATATCATTGGAAGAGCTGGATATAAAGACCAGATCTAGTGCTGAGAAAATCCTCTGCCTTGAAAATGTAAATTCAGGTAATTGCCACTAATTGTGCATAGCATCAGTGTAAATTCAAACATGAAAACTGAACAAGTGGTACTGAGTCTGACCTCTGTCAGGTAAAACCTTCATTTTAAGAAAATCTGTATCAGAATCAGTGAACTTACGCTCTTTTACACCCACCTAGCTTTCCCAAGAGTGGTGGGTTGACCCTGGCTAGACGCCATGTGCCCACCAAAGCCGCTCTATCACTCCCCCCTTCAGCTGGACAGGGGAGAGAAAATGTAACGAAAGGCTCATGGGTCAAGATAAGGACACAGAGACATCACTCACCGATTACCATCATGGGCAAAACAGAGTCCACTTGGGGAAATTAATTTATTATCAATCAAATTGGAGTAGGATAATGAGAAATAAACCCAAATCTTAAAACACCTTCCCCCCACCCCTCCCTTCTTCCTGGGCACAGCTTCACTCACGATTTTCTCCACCTCCTCCCCCTGAGCAGCATACGGGGAATGGGGGTTGGGGTCAGATCATCACACATTGTTTCTGCTGCTCCTTCCTCCTCAGAGGGAGGACTCCTCACACTCTTCCCCTGCTATAGCTTGGGGTCCTTCCCCCTCTATGAACTTCTCCAACGTGGGTCCTTCCCACAGGCTGCAGTTCTTCACAAACTGCTCCAGTGTGGGCCCTTTCCACGGGCTGCAGTCCTTCAGGCACAGACTGCTCCAGTGTCGGTCCCCCATGGGGTCACATGTCCTGCCAGAAAACCTGCTCCAGCCTGGGGTCCTCTCTACACGGGGCCACAGGTCCTGCCAGGAGCCTGCTCCAGCATGGGCTTCCCACGGGGTCACAGTCTCCTCCTCCCCCTCCTTCTTCACTAAATTTGGCATCTGCAGGGCTGTTTCTCTTACAGGTTCTCACTCCTGTCTCCAGCTGCCGTTTCTGTCCCACAGCAGGGGTTTTTTTCCCCTTCATAAATCTGTTATCCCAGAGGCACTACCACCATCGCTGATGGCCTTGGCCAGCAGCACGCCCATCTTGGACCCAACTGTCATTGGCTCTGTTGGACATCGGGAAAGCTTCTAGCAGCTTTTCACAGAAGCCAACCAAGTAGCCCACCGCTACCAAAACCTTGCTATGCAAACCCAGTCCACAAAGCATGCTGAAGACAACTACAAGGACAATACTAAGATAAACATAGCCCAAATTCATCTTAAATAAAGTGCAATTTCTGTAGCATGCACAACAGTTCTAAGCCACATCTTCCATCACTTTGTTCCTCAGTTGCACACACAATTGTCTGAACTTGCAGCATAGAAGGCAACCAGAAAGAAAAATTGTTCTTTAAATGTAGCTGACGAGAGGACCTGTGCAGAGCATGCTCACATGAGGGTTTTCTGGGCTCATGTGAGTAACTGAACCATGGACTACCAGGGATTATAGCAGGGTAAAACTACTTAACTTGGAGCAGTAACTGACTCACATTTCTGTGGGGACAACTGGACTGCTGTGTAACGAGATGTCTATTCGGAAATGCTGGACCTCTGGCCAACAGACTAAGCAATATCCAGGGCTACATACATAGCCTGTGGCTGTTGAAGATGAAAATCAGGTTCTACAGATGTGATCCACAGTAGTTTCACATATTTGTAAGCTTAGCAAAGACAGGCATGCACCGTAGAGAAAAAAAAACACTGGATGGCATTTGACTTGTGCCATTGTCTGTGGATTTAATTATTGCAAAGCCTCAGAAACAAGATTAGGGGTTATTTTTCTTCATAATTATTTCTTTTGTGATTTTTACCACAAGAAATTATCTCATTTACCCACTCATCACAGTCAATTTGTTTGAGAGAGGTAGTCTTGGTTGACTGCAGCATTCACAAAACAAAAAAAAGCAAACCCCCCAAAACCTGTAAAGAGCCTTAGCTACAACTGTAAGTCCTTGCTGCTATGTAACTTTTGGAACACCACCTTCAGGTAGAAGAAAAGGCAGGTGTTGTTAATATGCCATCTGCTGCTACCAGCGTATCCTAACCCACTGGAGAACTGTGCACCATCAAAACAATGCCTGGGGTGCAGCACAATATCAGCATTAAATCCCAGCCCGAGATCTAGCAATGCTAGAATAACACCAAAAAGCAGGGCTCCACCTTGGGAAATCTCCTTACCAAAGAAAGTATTAAAGTCCCACAGCCGTAGGATAAGAAAGCCTTAAGAACTTGCAGCAAGTTACAACTGGGAAGAGTAAACCTTTTGTCCACTTTTTGTCCTCTGAATCTTTCTCCAAGTTGTAGTACATGGTAGCAAATCTGATAGTGTCTTAAAATGGCTAGAGAAGTATCTGAATACCTTTCTATCCACTCCTCTAAATCCTAGTAAAACCTACAACAGATAATTCAGCTTTACAGTTGGACTCAATGATCTTAAAGGTCTTTTCCAACCTAAACGATTCTATGATTTTATAAAAATTCTTACCCTAATGGGAATATTTGGGGGTTTCAGGGTGCAGACAAGAGGGAAGACAAGATGCCTTTGTTTTAAGGAATGAAAAATCTATATCTGATAGCCAACAAGACACTGAACACTGCCATGATGGACACAATTTGGTATGTTAGAGGAAAATTGCTTCTTCTTTTGGGAATATATTGTCACCAGACAGCTGCTTATACTGGATTAGAAAAGGGAATTAGAAAATGCACAACCCAATTAAAAAGTAATGTTTTGTTTGTTTCTTGCAGTTCTTTTGCTCTTTCATACTAATTTCTTCTGATTTTTACTTAATATTAATATTGATATTCACAAATAAATCCCAAGGTTCATGTCTTTTTAAAATGCCTCTAGCAATTCTTTTCACACCATGGCCTGATCCTACAGCTGTAAATGGAGCTACACCAGTTTCCAACAGCTCAGGATATAGCCCCAAGCATTCCTCTGGTGACTTCAATGGGAGAAAGACATTCTCTGAACACAGTAAACTTTCCATACCATCATACCAAAATGAAAAGGCGCTCCAGCCTTTCAAGCAAGGACACCCAAAAGAATCTACATCACTTTCACATACATTTATAGAAAAGTTGAAAGAAGGATCATACTAGAGGCAAAACAGAACAGGAATTTTTCTCTATGTGTTCCTCTGACAGCAGAGATTGGAAACGGAATTGGCACATAACAGAAATGCTAGTACATTAACTCTACTACCATCTAGAACAGTCCATTAAAATACTAAAGACAGTAACAAGTGATATTTTAAAGCAGCACAGAAATTCCAGAAAACAAACAGTAGAACTGGCTGTAAAAACCTACACAGACTTTAAAAAATACCATTCTCAGATTTGCCAGATTTGAGGGCAAATTCCCATTTTCCATCAAAGTGAAAAATAGAGCAAAATCAAATTACACAACTTCAGACAGACCTGTGGACCTTTGTATTCTCTATTGCTCTTAGAAATAAGAAGGGTTTTAAGGATGCAATGCCCCAACTCGTCCTAGTTGAAGAGAAGAAAGAAATATAGCTATTTATTAGGTTCCTTTAAAACCTGTGAAAAATTTTCAGGCAAAAAGCTTGTGGCACTCCATTTATTCTTGCTTTCATGAAGCAACTTATATGATTAGAAAAGAAATATAAACTTTCTGTACTGAGTTTAAAGAAAAGGTTAAAAAGAGAAATGAAGAAACAGGGAAAAAAGAAAACCCTCCAAAACTATGATCTTGTACTTCTAGTAAAACCCTTAGTCTTCAGATGAATAAACGTGTCCCATTGTCACATCTATGACACTCTGAATAGTTTCAATCCTGATAACTTCTCATTTTGGGAAGCAAAACTTGTAAAGAACAAGGAACATCATCCAACATTTGTGTGCTTGCAAGTCCTTTTTTTTTTTTGTTCATTTCTGTTCAGTCTACTCCAGCTAACACAGCTATAATCTCTCAGCTGGGCTACTTGCCTCTGCAAATGGGCTCTCAGGGTGCTGGAGACCTACAGCACCCTCAACAGCAGTCTGGTGAGTTTACTGAGTGCAACACATTTGAATTTTAGATTGCAGAATTCCCCCCATCTTTCAAGTGATTCTTGTTTGATGTTTGAAGTCAGGAAAGTCAATTGAAACTTAATTCTTTTCTTCTTTGATTTATAGCAGCTGTGGATTAAGAACCTGATTTGGGACAGATTCAATTGTTTCCTCACTGAAAACAAACTAAGAGCTTTTCTAAAGGTTTGCACATCAAATAATGGTTGTGTGTGTTTTATTGTATTACACCACCATATTTTATTAGAAAGCATTAGTTAACCATTATTTCCTGGAAATTCACCAGTGGTGCATTCATATGTTGTCAGAACATGGCAATGACTTAACAGCACTCTGTGCTCAAGACACATGGGGACAAGGGGCTTGGCTAATCCAGGAGAGGATTTCATTCATTGAAAAATAGAATTTAGACACACCAAAATGGGCCAAGAGCCTTTACTACAACTATTAGTAGGGTTTTTTTCAAATAAACTTTAAAATGGTTATTTTGTTCCAGATTTTCACATCTTTCCACTCTTTTAAGTTTTACATTTCTAAATGACACCCTGACAAGAAGTGGACCCAATTCTGACCCTAAAGAACTTTCGATTTTTTTTTTTTTAATTTTTGTAAAAAAAAAACTTAAATAATTCATTTTGGATATGGATATTTCTCTCCACCAGTGTTTTGATTTAGTCAACAAACAAACAAATCAGTTATTTGTGTATCTCCAGTTTCCCTACTAAAGTGTTCCCTTTTTAGAGTTTATTGGAGACAGCATACTTCAAAATAACCCACTCTGATTTGGGGCTTAGAGAAAAAGATGCTTAGTTCATATAAATCAATATACCTTCAGTGAGGAACATGAAGCTGTGTGTTTTCATGCCAGGCTAGGAATGGACCCATCTTTACTATCTCATTTTGGAGGTAACATTTTTGTTTGCAAATATATGTGTTTCATTACTCAAAAATATTTAGTTAAAAAAATGTAATTACAGAAAACTTTAATGTAGTTTTTCCCTAAAAAAGGTGCACTGAAATACACAAAGTATTAGAAGATAGGGACATCATGCTATACAAAAATAGGAACCCTTGACAAAAGAGTAATGCTTTGAAAAGATAAAGGGAAGATCAATATGTTCCATCTTTATAGACTCTCATCTTGTATTCTCCTGTAGTCTCAAGTCAAAGCCTACTTTTGTCTGTAGTCTAACAAAGGGTATCGGTGGTATGAAATGTGCAGTAGTTCCTTCTTTATGCCCCCTGATAACTTGTCATTTATAATGAGTCTGAAATTCAAAACAGCTTTTTCTTTACCTGCCTGGTTCCCTTTGCAGAACAGTTCACAACTAGCTGCACTATGGTACCTTGTTTCCCTGCATTTAAAAGGTTGTTTCCTTTGTTTGGTTCCTCCCTGTCAAGCTGTCTAAATGCACTGCCAACAAGGGCCAGAGCCGAAAGCTGGGTGAAAAATAAATCTGTTTAGCTGATGTACCAGGTACTGCCATAATTCACTGGACAGTAAACGTAAAGCTACATTGCACATTGAAAAGAAAAATACACCTCAAATATACCCACAACCTCAGGCAAGGATGTGGCAAACCAGCCCCCATTCACCAAAGCTACTAATATTAGGTAATATTAGGGGTGGCACATCTGCACCAAGGGCACGTTGCCTTGCAATAAGCAGCTGAAAATTGAGGCATGCAAATACGGAGGTCAAGCCTGAAGATTCAAATAAGGAGCCTACTTTGTATCCTCCTGAAAGTTATGGAAGGGAAATGTAAAACACTACTCTTCAGGGCAAGTGCAAACCACAGCTGCATAGCAATTTAAGAACAAAGCTTCTTACCTGTCTCAGAAGTACCTAGATGTGACAGCAATTACTTGTATATAAAGAAACACTATTTTCTTCCCTTTTCACCCAATTATCTGTATTTAAGATGTACCTGTTTACAAGAAGTCATGCAAGATGGGAAAAGAAGTACAAAATCACACTCGCTTCTTCCAGAATAACTTAAAATAGCTTCCCTGGAAACACAAAGTCCCTGTAATATTCCCTGGTGTCTCAGCCAAGAAAGCTTTAGAGAGTCCTGCGAGGTACACTGTGCCTCTGTTATTTATGTTTGTATTTATAGCAAGGTTTTCTTCTCCAGTTGAATAGCATTGGTATTCAGAACTATTTTGAGAATTTCTGAAGAAGTTAGTTAGGGGCCAGGGCAGGAAGGGAAAGGGGGGTCGATGGTCATTTGAGGCACCAGTCTGGGAAGAACATCTCTCTATAAGTTCACAGCAAGGCAACTCGCCTCTTCAGTAGAGGCTGTAAATCAGACACTTGCTTTATCCTGACATAATTGCATTCATTACCTGTGTCATGGCAGATAAAGAAGTAGCCAGCAGGACAACAGAGTAAATTATGTCCACAACCAGCAACTTGCGCACACAAAATAGCACCTTCTTTGGAAACTCAAAACTCCACTAGATTAAAGTTTAAGTTCTCAATAAGGAGGCAGATGAATACTTAGAAGAAACGGTAAAAAGACAAAATCCTTTTGCCGCAGACAATGAATGGCTATGAGGACTGAAACCCATTTCTTATCTTCCAGTGAGTTTTTTGTCTGGATACTATTAGCACAGCATTCCTCTGATCATTTGTAAATGTCATTTATAAATCCTTGCACAATTGTTCTCTGCAGAGTAGATTACAGGGTCTAGCCTTCCCTC